>NC_138882.1:187230441-187913566 GCF_965194825.1 Balaenoptera physalus
CAATGGAAAAATCTGTAGCAATAATTACTAGGTATTTTACCTTTCAAAACTCTCCAAGTATTTTGTCTGAAACTCCCTCATTTACTGCTACAAATTCCCGTAACAGGTGGGGAACTGACCCCCTCCTCAAGGAGGCGCCGTCAGGTCAAGGGTGAAGAGGAAGGTTTCAGGACAGAGACAAGGCCCCAAGCGCTTCTGGGCCTCAGAAGGGAAGACCAGTGAGGCGCTGGCGACATCTGCCGGCCACACAGGAGACGGCGTAGAAGAAACACCCCGGAGGCAAAGGGGAAGGTCCCCGAAGCTACCCCAGCCTCCCCCTCCACCCCTGGGCCCCTCACTCCCGGTGGGGAGCCGCAGAGCAGGTCGGGTCTGAGAAGCCTCCCTGCAGGATTCTGCTGCTCCTTCCTGGGTGAGAGGCCCCACCACCCCGGCAGTGCTGCCCTTAGAGGGTCCTTTCCAGAAGGTGCGGCCGCAGGCACACGCGCCCTCACGCTCACCTCTCCCACCGCGTTCACCACGGGCAAGTGCCGCAGGCCCATCGTTCTGAACAGGTTGAAAACTTGGGAGACGTGGGTGTTGGGGGAAACAGTGAAGGGCGCGGGGTTCATGTACGGGGTGACGTCCTGCAGAGGAGACAACACAGGGGACCTGTGGCCTGTCCTGCCCGCCCAGGATCAGATGCCAACCGTGCAGACGAGCAGCGGTCCACGCAGGACAGGCCCTCGGCCTCTGTGCCTGGCCCCGGCCCCGTCCCCAAGGGAAGCCCTTCTCACCACGATCATGCGCGGGTTCAGCAGGGTCAGGTCCAGGTCGTGGATGTCAGGGTACCGCGGGTAATCCTCGGCCATCTCAGCGTAGGAGAGACGTGGCTGGCTGGCGCTCTGCAATCCCAACCGAGACAGTCCTCGCACCGAACGTGGCAACTGGCAGGGTCACCTTTAGAGACCCCCCCCTCTGTGTCTGAGAGCGGGGCGGGGCAGAGCAGGGGCCAGGACAGGTGCTCCACAGCCAGTTCTCTGCCAATTCCTAGCTGTATCTCCCTGGGCCAGTCTCCTAATTTCTCTGAACTTCATCTGTAAAACAGACCTGAGCTATTCTAGAGTTTCAACGAGAAAGGTGCTAACTAATAGTAGCTGTGGGGGTGACTTGTGTCACCCCAAAAGATACCTCAGAGTCTTAACGCCTGGTACCTGTGAATGTGGCCTCATTGGAAACAAGGCCTTTGTGGATGGAATCAAGTTAAGATGAGGTCATATTGGATTAGGGTGGGCCCTAAACCCAGTGACTGCTGTCCTTATAAGAGAGGAGAGAACACACAGGGAGAGAGTGGGTGACGAGGAGGCAGACGTGAGGGAGGAGCCTCCAGTCGAGGCAGGCCGGGGGCTGCTGGCGCCCGCCACAAACGAGGAAGGCGCCTCCGGAGGAAGCACGGCTCTGCCGACACCGGCACCTCGTCCTGTGACCTGAGAGCTCTCAAAGAATACCCTGCTGTTGTTTCAAGTCACCCAGTTTGCGGCAACTGGAAATGGCGGCCACAGGAGACTCACACGGGAGCTCTGTTACTCCTCCTGCGTTCTGAGTCTTCTGGACTTTCCCTCAGCTCTCACTGCTGCTGACCGTCACCGGGCAGCGGGGCCGCCACTACCAGCTCTCGAGCGGGGCACAGGAAGCACGGGTGCTGGTCACCGCTCCGCCCCGCTCTCCTCCCCTCTGCACACAGCCCTCGCCGTCCACCGCTGACTCGGGCCAGCTCTGGCGGCTCCTGTGTGCAGGCAAGGCCCTGTGCAGTCTGGCCCACTTCATGCCTCCAAATTCCCTGTCCCCTGTGCTCCGCACGTGACCTTTCCCCCATTCCAGCAGGGCTGGGCCTCCCCACAGGCCACACCCTCAAGCCTGAGCCTCTCCACCTATGGCCTTTTCTGTCCTGCCCATGTGAGCTGCTCTTTTGCAGGCCAGTGAGACCACGAGTGACCTCAGCTGGCTGCCCACAGGCAAGACACAAAGCAGGAGAGTCAGTTTGGAAACCAGTCCTCTGGGTGACTTTTTCAGGCTCCATGTGAAGGGGTGAAGTGTGTCTCAGGTCGCTATAGGGACCACTTTGAACACAGCCCACCCATGCCTGCTATCTCGACAAAAACCAAAGAGAAAAAAGGAAAAAAACTACAGGGGAATGGATGAGAAGAAGGGTATTTCTCTGGAAGACACATGTAACAAAGTTCATTCATGGCAGAGATTAAAGGCGGAAACTATATTAAGAGCCCACCGGCCAGAAGGACACTTAGCAACGGGTGAGGAGACCACGGGAAGAGGCCCTGGAGGGCGACTCACAGCCCTGCTCGGTCTCAGCGCAGGGACCCTGCCTGCAGCGGGGGCCACGGGGCCACACACACCGCTGGACGGCAAGTGCAGGGAATGTGCTCCTGCCACCCTCGCGCCTCCCAGAATCCTGGTGGGGACAAGACAGGCGACTCACCGACTGGCTTTCAGAATAACAAACTCCTCGGACGAGCAGGGTGACGAGCTGTGAGCGCAGGATCAGGCCGTGGAAGGTCAGCGGGCGGAAGCGCTCCTCCATGGTCCAGTCTTCGCTCGGGGACTGGTCAGGGTATAGGTTGGGGTAGGGAGTGTATCTGTTACACAAAAACCAGACGCTGCCTAGGACACCCTCAGCAGGACCACTTCCCGTCCACGTCCCCGAGCCCCTCCCCCAGTTCCCCCGGACAGCCCTGGCAGGCGGGGGGCTGACGGCCCCGCAGGCGGCCGCGCTCCCTCACCTCCGCTCGAGCATCTGCTGCAGGAGGTCCTCCTTCTCGCCCGGGTCCTCGGAGGTCACGTGCTCGTCGCACACGTTCCGCAGCTCGCTGGACGGGTAGGACTTCATGGACTGGCTCCGTCTGCGCTGCTCACCGGCGCGGGTGAGGATGCTGCACTTCTGCGGGCGGGAGGGGCGGCGGCGACGGCCAGCTAGCGCGGGCGCACCAGCACCCATGCGGGTGAGGGTGTGGGGGACAGTGCGGGTCAAAAGCACAGGGCTCCACCGCAACTGCAAGAAACCTTCACAGTGGCTCAGGGGCTTGTGATTCAAAGGAGCCTCTCGGAGCCCAAGGTTTTTGCCAGCCCAACCCCCCTGGCTCCTTTGATTTGGGGACAACATCTCAATGCTCCTACGTCATGTCTTGGCGGTCCTGTCAACTAACGTGCCCCCCCAGCCTCCAAAGCCAAGGGTGGGCACGTGACCCAAGCGAGGCAGCGGGACTCTCCCTCAGCGCAGGTGCCTCCCGGTACCTGCAGAGGGGCCCCCAGCCACCTGCTCGCCCAGAGCGCACGGCTCCTGGTCTTCAGCTTTCCTGTCCGCCCTGCAGTTTCCAATGGACTTTTTTCTTTCTTAAGTAGGTCAAAGTCCATTGTTGGCAACTCAGAACCCTCCCCGATACAACCTGCACTGAATACTCAAGACTGCTGGGTAAAACAACAGTCTATCCACGTGCTTGCTGGAGTGGGAATGAACACACGTCCTGATGGCCTAACGCAGTCCTTACTCACTGGGTAGTCTGTACTCGCCGTCCAGTCCACACTCTCTGTCGCGTGCAATGAAGAGCACTGACTTTCACACGAGCCAACCAGGGCCACCCCGTCTCCGGGGTGTGACAAGCACGGGATCACCGCGAGCAGCAGGGAACCGCTTGCCCGTCGCCCACCTCTCCTCCGCGGCCGGTTCCTTTACCTTGTATTTGATGTTGTTGCTGATGAGCTGATTGCCCTTCATGAACTCCTTCTCGTTGCCCCGGTTCTCCGTGACCACGGGGAAGGCGTGGTGGACGGTGGTGCGCAGGATGCTGACCAGAGACTGGATGCGGGTGTGCGGGTACACGTAGGTCAGGTTGGGCTCCATGACGTCGCTGGCTCGCAGTCTGGGGGAGGGAGGGAAGCGGTCCAGCCTCACGACAGAGTCCACGGCACCGCGAGCGAGCCGTGACGGAGCTGCACTGCCTCTCCTGCACCGCCTGGACCACCTGGGCCCCTTTTCCGAACCATCTCTAGCAGTTCCTGCAACACACCCGCTCCTTGCCACTTCCATCCCCTTCGCACATGCTGTTCCCCATGCCTGGAATGCCCTTCCTTGCTCTGTCAGACCCGTGGGCCAAGACCCTCAGCTCAATATGAATGTCCCCCCTCTACAAACCTCATCCACTTGCTCAGGGGTTTGGCCATCGCTCCTCAGCACCCCAAGGCACATGCCAGTATCACCACTGAACTGCTAATTATACTGGAATTAAAATAAAAATGTTTGGGCGTCCCTTTAGACCAGGGACGGCAACTGTCACCCACAGGTCCAATCTGGTCACGCTCGCTCGTTTACATGTTGTCTGTGGCTGCTTCTACACTAAAACGGCAGGACAGAGAGCACATGGCCTGCAAAGCTGAAAATATTTACTATCTGGCCCTTTCCAGAAGTTAGCTGACCCCTACTTTAGACTTTAACCGCCTTGCATGAGCCCAGACATGGGAGGCCTGAACTATCTGTCGGTTGATGGATAAGCTGGTGATTATGCCCAGAGGAATCACTGCTGATAGGACGACACCTCGCTGGGCACACACGAGGCACCTAGTTCTCACTCACAGGGCTTGGACCCTGAATTTAAACATTCAATCATATCACTTCCTATTTAACCAGAATGCCACAGCGGCCGAACCATCCACGAAGCGGCCCTGCCCACCCCAGTCCCCAGCTGCACGGGGCCGCTCCACTGTCCCGAACACACTTGGGCACAGACGTGCTTGCTGTTGGAAGGACCTTGCTGTTGTTACTTACCTTCTTCCAACCCAAGAATCTGAATTACCGTTTCCTACCTAATACAAACATTCCTGGGCCCTAGAGTTTGTAAATTCTGGAACTAGGACATGAAGAGAAATCCTGGCCTTACTTGTCCATTTCCACCTTCGTCTCCCATTCTAGAAGCGGCACGCCTCGCAGGCCCACGTGGATGTCATAAATGCCCTTATTGAAAAAGTCCCCTGTCCATTTGGCCACCTGAAACACAAAGCAAAGACTTGAAAAGAGGCTGCTGTGGGGGAACTTGGCCCTGAACCTGAAGGAGGCCTAGAAGGGGGGCGTGCTCACCATCAGGGTGATCATAATGGGGAGGCCATAACTGATCTCGTTGGTAGACTCAATCAGGATGACCGTGAGACTGATGGTCATACGGACGACCCCACCCAAGAAAGCCGCAGCACCAATCAGCGCAAAGGTTCCCGAATAGATATGGCCCAATCCAATGTAGCTGGTGAAGAAAGAAACCAAGAACGTGCCTTAGAATCATACTGGGGGTGCGGGAGGGAGCTGTGATTTGCACACCTGTGCATACGTACTCAAGTGCACGCTCAGGCGCATGCACGCGCGCACACACACACACACACACACACACACACACACACACACACACACACACACACAGTACCTTTTGAGAACGTTGGCAACTAAACGTCCAAAAGCAGCTCCACATAGCAGGGAAGGCACAAAAAGGCCACTTGGAACAGAAATGCCGTAAGTCCAACATGCAAGCATGAAATAGAGGACGAAGAACAACGCCAAAGTGATGGGGCTAAAAGTACCTGCAAAGCCAGAACAGACCGACCTGAGTCCTGCTAAGATGCCTGCCAAGGCCCATCAGACTGTGTTGGCTCCCACCAGGTCCTTCTGTGCCCTGACCGGTTCACCTCCAGCACCGGAGGCAGACACCCCAATCTTGTCTGGGTTGGCATTACCAATGAAAAGCCCTGTTCTCGCTCAGAATGAAGGGCAAGCCTGGCTGTGTCTGACAGAGGAGTAACCATTTGTTCCCTGCCCCAAACCCCACCCTCCCGGATACTCACTATCCTGGTGGAAAAGCTGAAGGATGCCAGACTCTTGCGGGTTGAAAAAGAGTGTGGCCATGTCATTGTAGGTCTCATTGGGACAAAAAAAGGTCTTGATGCTGGAATTCACTTCTTCTGACGTGACCTAAGAAGCAGGAATCAAAAAGTCAAATAAGGGCCCCTGAGTAGGGCATTTGAGACTTCAAGTGGGATGTCTCCAGCGAGGTCGAAAAAGTCTGGTTTGCAAGCTTTACCCGTAAATTAAACAGGCAGCAGAAAAAAGATCGATCCCCAAGTGCAGCCAACCGTGATACGGTATGTTCCTTGCGTTCTGAGAAAGAAAGAGTCAGGAGGAGGGCCCTGTTCATGCACATTCGTAACAAAAATGTAACTACACTTCGTGTTCACCATGGTCTGGCTCTGCCTCCTCTCCCAGGGCTAATTTTGTCAGTGGTACTGCGGGAAGCCTGGCCCCAGAGCACCATGGATGGTGGAGGACGAGGCAGGGGACCGAAAAGTGGCCGGGAGGGGACAGGCGTCTGCGGAGGAGAGTCCAGGGCATGGCCTGACCTAACACCCCAACTTTGTCCCAAATGGAAAAAGCCTCCACCTGAGTTTGCTGCAGAAGAAAGCCCACGTACATGAGGCCCGATGCAGACGCCGCGCTCCTGGCTGCCTCACCCACCTGGCTGAACAAAACCCAAGCTGGGAGAAGAGATTATTTCTCCACATCCCAGCCCTCTCATTCTCTTCATCGTTTTGTGTGAGCAGATGAGATCCGGGCACTGCTGGACTCATTATAGGGCGAGGATATCTGTTTTCTGGTTGGTGATGTACAAGTAGCACAGGGGGCAGACCTCACATCTATCACTGGGCAAACAATTAGAGAGTGTTTCTTGCAAAGTTAACTAAGCAGACAGACTTTTCCTGGATTCCATTCTATCGATATTAATGACACTGTAAAGATGCCCTTATGTGGACCCTGTAACAGTACTAGGTGATGGGTTTGTATAACCCTACCAGGTGGACCTGGCTGGGCAACACGGCCGGATGAAGGCTGCTGTAGGAGACAGGAGAGCGCCCCCTGTCGGCAGAACCTGGCAGGGAGGAGCTGGCAAAGGAGACGCGTGTGCAGAACAGTGAAGGGGGGACAAGCTGAGGCGACAGCTTAATCACCAGCACATGCAGTTTCCCAAACTATGTCTAGAGGAACCTAGTCCCGAAGGTGCTCTGGAAAGAGTCCTGTGGTCAAACGCATACAGAAGTATCACAGCACTTGCTAGAAATCGGTGTATCTGTGAAAAGCAGAGAACAGGCTCCATGATCAGGCGGATTTGACTCTCACGCTGCCACCCTCTAGTGACCTTGGGAAAGGTCTTTCATTTTGTGAAGCTTCCGTTTCCTCATCTATGAAATGGGAATAATACCCACCTCATGCTATATATTACTAGCTGGGTAATCTCAGGCAAGACCTCAGTTTGCCTCAGTTTTTTCATCTGTAAGATGGGAACAATACTAGCCAACGTGGCAGTGGTAAGGACTAAGTGAGGTCACGTGTGTGCAGTGCTTAGTAGAACACCTGGCACACAACAAACACTCCAAACATTCCTAACACTTACTGGAACTTTAAAGGCCCTGAGAAGTCCTGTATTAAAGAAACCTACTCAGCTCTGGTTAACCCATCTGACCACAGAATCCTTTTCCATTTGTTTGCTCTTGAATCACGTGTATCAATGTTCCTTAGAACACACATTGGAAAATATTGGTCTGGTAACGAGGTGGCCTTGGGGAATAGCCAGTAACAGGGATCAACAAACTTTTCCTGTGAAGAGCCAGACAGTTAATATTTTAGGCTGTGCAGGTCACAGTCTCTGTCACATGTTCTTCTGTTTTGTTTTGTTTTTTTTTTTCCCCAACGCTTTAAAAATGTAAAAACCATTCTTAGCTTGGGGGCTACACAAAAACAAGCAGTTGCCAAGGGCCAGATTTGGCCCATGGACCACAGTTTGCTGACCTCTGACCTAGTACATTCTAGCCGTTCACTGACTGTTCCTGGGGACATGGAAGAGGCAGCCACTCAAGACAAAAGCCCAAAGGGGCTCAGAGGGACTCGAGTGGCTCCCCGGGGGCAACAAGACATGTCCTTAGAGAACCTCCAGCCTCCACCCTAGAGGCCAGCTCTCAGACCCATCGGACTGGACCGAAAAACACAGGGTGCAGTAAGCTCTAATGCCTACCTCACTCAACTGGCTCTTTTGGGCAAAGGTGCTAGAAAACATCACATACTCCTAGGAAAGGAAAAGGAGAAATGCAAAGAGGAGGTATGCCAGTAAATGACCTAAACCCAGAAAAACTAGAAGATGCAGGAAGAGCCAGGACCACTGTGTGCCCTGAGGCAGGCATTCCTTTCTCCCATCTGAGGGGTGCCTCTCACATCCCGAGGGTGAGGCTGTCGGGCACCTTTCAGGGGTGGGGGGTAGAAGAGTAAACAGGCTCGGAGGAGAAGCAGACAGTCAGCATCCTGAACATCTGTTTCCAATTAGTTTTGTTCAACAAAGAGAGAGAGGGAGGGAAGGAAGAAGGGAGGGGGACGGGGGGGGGAGAGAGAGAGGGAGGGGAGTCCCCTCTATGAGAGCCAGGACTGTTCACAAAAGTGAGAAAGAGAAAGTTTGGTGCACATCCTCTCTTAGGTAAAAAGACTACTACAACACCCGCCCCACCCCGGGCAATCTGAATCAGGTGTGGAACAATGAACCCAACACATCTATTAGCTCTAAACCGAGGCAAGCCGTACATTTCTGGATTCTTCTGCTTCGCGGGTGTAGGACAAAGGTAGCAGGTGCACCAGGGTTACCTGGAGTGGGAAGGAGTCATTGCCGACTTGACTTGCGGAAGACATCTGTCGGCATTCTCCTAACACCATGGAGGCCACAAACACCACCACGGTGGTCACCACAGATACCAAGAGGCTCTCCAAGACTCTAGGAGGCAAAGCGCAGCTGTTACTGTGGATAAAAAGTCACCTGGTCCTGGGAACTCAGAAACTGCCTACCCACAACCCTCCTTTCCCCCAAGAGCACGCACAGCAGCCCCTGCTCAGTTAGCGCGCATGCAGAATTTATCAGTGACTTGCTGCATTCCGGCAATTTGCATGTAAAAAGTGGGTAGCCAATAACGTGGGCTGCTGCGGCCACATCATCTCTCTCCGAGGAATGAAAGGCCTTCCATTTTAAGTCCGGAGGCGAGAGTCTCGTGAGAGTGCACCCCTCGGCGGGGCCAATACTGACTTTGTCATGTGTCCTGGTGACCAAGTCCAGAGAGGCTGGGAGTGAGCCAGCGGCTCTGATATAAATTAAGCTCAGCCTCAGTCTCTTGGCCCATCTGACAAACAGATTTCCATTCTCAGTCTTAGACATGACATGAAAGCTGGTGTGGCAAGTGGGGTCCATTCCCCGGGAGAGATGGCCCAGTCCACACGGGGCCTGGGGGACCACGGCAGGAGGGGAGGTGACTGCGCGGGTACCTGACGAGCTTAGGTTTCGGGTGCACGTTTCGCATACGGTACTTTGCAAGCCTCTTGTTCAGACAGTTGAACGTGGCTCCCAGGAGGCCCCCAACGACCCCCATCACGACGAAGAAACCCAAGTCCATAGCTGTCCAGAGATGACATTTTTTATCAGAGTCAGAGCACTGAGAGAAGGGGCAAGGGAGGGAGAGAGAAAAACCAGAGTGCCCATGAGAACAGGAAGGGACAGGAGCAGAAAAAGACAGACACGAGAAGCGATCCTGCCTTCTCCCTACGAGAGCCAAAGCAGTGCTGGAATCCTGCCCACACTGAGCACAGGGCATGCGGAGACGACAGGGGCCGAGACGCACCTACCCTTCTGACAGCTTCTCTCTGGTACTTAAGAGCAATTTTCACGGGTCAAGAAAGAAATTTTGGGGGCAAGGACAAAACGTACCTTAAACTCGCCAAAGTTCAGCAATCCAGGGAGCTGGAAGGAACCCCAACTTCCAAACTGAATCCCAGAACGGAAGAAGTTGAGGGTGAAGGTGGCAGACATGGAGCAAAAGAGCTAGGGGACAGGTGAAAAAACAAGAACGCTCAATAGCGACAGGTCCTGCTTCCTCCCAGACATGTCCCCATAAGCCTCCTGCTCCGCAAGAGACCTGCCAACTCCAGGTCTGGACACAGGGCTCTGGTAACCACGGCAGTAGATACACCACAAGTGTGAAAAGTTGGAAATCAGGCTATTAGGAGTTTTCATTTAGCCTTTTGTGAAGGACTATTTACTTACAGCCTATTATGCACCAGACCCTCTGCCAAAAAAGGAACAGTAAACACCAGAGGAAGAATGTGCTCCCCTGAGGGAGGAGACGGGGGTTCACATCAGGACCACAGCTGGTCTCACCTACTGGGTCGGATGGTTCCTCAGGAGAGAATAACAGCAGCTTGACTAAGGATGGGAAGGGTGTTAATATGGCAAGTACAGAAAAGTCCACAATGGAGGTTATGGGTGTCTAGACAAAGGAGTTTCCAGTAATGTCAATTCTCCTGGTCTCATCAGAAGCACAGGTTAACTAAAACTATAGATTAAATCGAGCCTTTTATCACCGTGAAACGTCCCTCATTCACTTTGGTAATTCCCCTTGTCTCAAAGTCTCCTTTAACATTAAGAAACCACTACACCAGCCTTATTTTGGTTAGTGTTTGCATGGTATACCTTTTCTGCTCCCGTTATTTCCAGATATTTGTAACTCTATTTAAAATATGACTCTGGTAAACAGTAAAAGAGGAAAAAAAAAAACTACTGGTAAATGTAACGAGTAAGAGATGTCCAGTTTAAATTTGGGGGGTGCGGTTAAGTTCAGGGCAAGGTCTTCCTCACCACTTTCCACGTGAGCCCTTGGTTCCAGAAGGACGAGCCCTCCTCCAGACTGAACAAGGTACCCCCAATGGGGGCCCCGAAAGCTGCAGCGACTCCGGCGGCCGCCCCTGCTGATACAAAATCCCGCTTGTCTCTGAGGAGAGAAGAGAGAGACGGTTTATCTGAGAAACAGCCCTCAGGCTGCAAAAGGCAATTTTTCACTTCCTTATGCACTGACACTTTAACATCTCGAGACGCACGAACAGTCAGGGCTCATGAAGGGCAGGTCTCTGGGGAGGCAACTCGGCAGCCATCGCAGTTCACCTACGAGCCAAAAGCTCTCCCCAGGAGGAGCTCCGCCAGCTGGGGCGGCTCCCTGATGTCAGTCAACTCTGAACATGGATTCTCAGGAGGCAGCCTGGAGGGTTCTGGTGTCACCGCTGAGCCACTGGCTCATCAGACCTTCCTTCCAGAGAGCCCAGCACCAGAGAAAACGTACAAGTGTGGCTGTGAGCAGAGGGGCAGGTGACTGAGCGGCAGGAACGCCGAGGCGAGGAGGCGACCGCAGCCCGGACCCTGCGCCCCTGACCGCAAGGGCCTGGCCAGGCGTGCAGGTCAGTAACACACGCAAAGCCCACGGGCTGAAGAGTGCCCGGAAGAAGCCTGCCAGCCCCGAGACGCGGCCGACCAAGCAGATAAACTCCACTCTTGATGATATGCCTGTGGACTTTCCTGGTCGTATGTTTGATCTTGGACCACATTCTTCGTTGTCTGAGATGCTTCTAGGCCCTACGTTATGACAAAATAGAAGCCATGATGCCTGCTTGGCCCTTGTGCTCCTAATCTTCAGAAGAATAATTCAAAGCCCACCTCCTTCTGGACAGTCGGGTTTTGCACGCAGCCCGCCCAGCAGGGGAGGCTGTGAGCCGGACTAGAGCAAGTGTAGGGTCTCAGTGGCAGTAAATGAACGGCTTGTTTTTTCCAAAAAAACCCCCAATTTCCAACCTTTCCATACCTGTCACTTCGAAAATAGGGGAAGTTAAACTGGATCTTCCGTAAAGAGATGCTCTGAAACTAAAAGAAGAGAAAACAAAGTCAGAGAGGGGCCCGAAGCTGCAGGAATCCACAGCGCCGGGGGGTCCCTGTAGCCTGAGCGCACCTGCACAGGGACCATGAGAAGGAGAGTCCAGGGCAGCAGATGGGAAAAGAGAGGTGACTTTGGGGAGGAACTTCTTTTCCTGCCCCCAAATTTCTAGGCTCTTCAGAAACTGCATTTTGTACATAGTGAGCGAGTCCGGAAGGAAAAGGGGAAAGAGCTGAGCGAAGGGTTGGGCGGAACTGAAAGCTGCTGCAGGTGTAACAGGGCGGTCACCGAGGAACAGGCAAGGGGGCCAACTCTTAACCTGCTCAACAAAACCTCAGGCTGCCGCACAGCAACTCCCTCCCCTTAGAACATGAGATGTAAACGTCTGTAAGTGACAGTTCACAAGGAACTGAGACTTCGCCACGTGGACCAGCCCGCGAGAATGGGAGCCGGGGAGTCCTGAGCGAGCTCCTTGGCCTCCCTAAGCCTCAGCTCCTCATCTGAGAAGGAAGATGAGGACAGCTAAACCCTTGAGGTGGCTTTAAAGAAAGGAGTCAGTATATGAGAGTCTGGCCCGGACAGCACCTAACGCTAATGAACAGCAGCTGTTACTCCTGCATTGCTTCCAAAGGAATCTATTCCAAAGGAATAGACCTGCGCCTGAAACCATCTCCGCCAAGGCTTCCAGCCTCTCCTGAGACGCTCCACAAAGCCACCCTGTGTGGACGTGCTCGGCAAAGGCTGCGGGAGCACCGGGTGACTTTCATTTGAACAGACTTTCTCTCTGTCCCATTCCTGCTCCTAGGACTCAGCAGGGCTTCGTTAAAGCCTCGAGGTACCGACTACCTGCTCTCCTGGGAGACAGACCGCATCATTTTCTCGTCAACCCAAAGTGACAGCAGATTCCGAAGCCGTGTTGGGATGCTCCAGACGGATTTTTTTCCAAATTCAGCCACAGACACGCCCCTGCGCAGGAGGCCCACTCGGAGGGGTAACCCGCCCCCGCAGACCATCAACCCTTACCTGCGGGAGGCCAGCCCCTACCACTGCTCCACTGTGGATCATGGGGCCTTCCTTCCCCACAAAGAGCCCTGGAACAGGTGGAAAAGGGGGAGGCCGTCAGTGAGCACAGAACGGTCTGGGTCAGGAGACCTTTGTTACATAGACCTTTCTCTTGACAACTATAAAACAAAGATGATCCTATGGCTTTGTAAGAGAAAGAGTGAGTCAAATTCCCATCAAACAGGAGAAAATAGTCTTGAAATTCTACATCGGGGGTCAGCAAACCATAGCCTGTGGGCCAAGACAGCCTAGCTGCCTGTTTTTGTACAGCCTGAGAGAGCTCAGAATGGTTTTTACATTCTCACATGGATACATTTTAAGTGGTTATGTAAGTTTAAGCACCTACCGAATAGCTTCTTTTCTTGCCTCTTGGCCCACAGAGTCTAAAATATTTACTATCTGGCACAAAAACTTGCTGACTTTGCTAAAAGCCAACTCCACAAACCAACAGACAGTCGTTCTACTTCAAGACTCAGTGGTGTGCTGGTCAGATATCTCTGAATGGTAACTAATTCACAGCGTCTGCATTTAAAAAATAACCCATCAACAAACAGTGCAGAAACCTGTTTGAGGCTGGGGCCTTCAAATCCGAACCTACTCAGTGTACACACATGATGCTTCTTGTCATCTTCGCCCCTTGAACGCTTGAAGGATAAAGGTCAGAAAGACCCTCCTTACCTCCAGCCACACTGAACAGCACTCCAAAGACTTTGCAGAGCAGGGTCCGGAGACGCACGATTCCGGGCACCTTCACACCATTCAGATAGCATTTGATCTCGGGTATCCCAGAACCCGCTGCCACTGGCTGATGGGGAGAGCAGGTACACCCAGAAACTCAGACTCCACTGGGTCTGCGGTTCACCCTGGACAGCCTCACTAAAGAGGGCGAACTGACCCTCCTCACCAGAGCAGCACCCACCCTCCTGCCCCCTGTGGGCCTGTGAAACCAGAGGCTGCCCCTGCCCCCCGGGCTTCTGACTCAGTAGGTCTGATGCATCTCTAGCAAGTTCCTGGTGATTCAGCATCACCTGCAGGGGCCTTTCAACAATCAATGCCAGCCTTCACTTATGCAGAGTCTTACCTCATTCGTCTAAGCTGGGTATCAGTCACTTTTAAAGTTATTTTAACGTCTCTTAAAGTTTAAAGTATTTAAGTTTGAAGTATTTTAAAGGTATTTAAAGTCATTTTTACCGTTCCCCAGGTATTTCTAACGTGCTACCAAGGCTGAGAACCAACCTCCTTGTCTAGATTGTTCCTCTTTAATCTCACCAGAGGCTGAAACCACTTTCCGAAAACATCTCTAAGTGAATGAGAGACCACTTTTTCTACGGGAATCTATATTCGAAGTTAAATCAGTTTCTTGACATTTCGAAAATGGAGATGGAGAAAATGAGCGCAAAACCTCATGAGCAAAAAGGCAACACCCCACCACCTCACCTCAATTAGGACAAGAAGGCTCGCGAAGAAGACAAAAGTCAAGTTGAAACCCAAGAGTTCAAGGAGGGACAGGGCGAGGCAGCCTTTCTGGCTGCACTCCTCCACCGCTACAGACGTGGGGTTAAGGAAACTGTGCCCGCTGGCTGGGGCGGCCCTACCGTCACTTGAAGTGAGGCAGCTTCTCCTCCTCTGAAGCACGGTGACTGCTTCCTGCACACCTTCCTGCTCTCCGTATATAAACTTAAAAAAAACACAACTGCCTGAGATGTCTCCTACATTAGGAACCATTTTTAAACTATGAAATACTTCAATCATTATGAGAGGTAACGTACAGACACCTGTACTCCCACAGCCCGTGCCTTGACAAACCTCAGTGTAATGGCACATTTGCTCCAGGTGTTTTTTGAAAATGAAAACATTAGATACCATTAAAAACAACAACGACAACAACAAAACCCTTCCAGTGTCCCTCCCTCTCTCCTGGAAGAAACCACTAAGCTGAAACTCTTGCACATCCTCCCCTGCAAGTTTCCACGTGCATCCACATTGTTCTAGGTGCTTCTAAAATTATAACAATGGCATTGCACTTGACACACATTCTACAGCTGCCTTTTTTCTCTCCCTCAACGCTTTCTGAGAATTAGTCATGTTGATATAAAACCTCTGGTTCATTTAACTTCTACATAAAACTATCATATGAACATCAATTTTCCCACTCTCCCATTTGGTGCGATTTCAATCCTTTGCAATCACAGAGCTGCAATGAACATCTCTGTGCATGTCTGAGGGCCACATTTGGAACAGAAACTCAGGAGTCAGGAAGGTGCACCTTCCTATGTATTTAATTTTCATTTCCCTGCTGGTGGTGCGGTGAGCCCTTTTCCACAGGTTTATTTATCAGCTAATTTTCCTCTTCTGAGAATTGCCTGTTCACATCCTTTGCTTGTTTTTCTATTGGGCTGTTTGGGCTTTCTTCTTACTGAGTGGTCATTCTCCCTCTATTCTGGATACTAATTATTTGTTTCTTAAATGCACGGGAACAACCTCTCCTAGGCTGTAAACTTGTTTTTCAGTTTAGTTATGGTGTTTTATTGTTGTTTGGGGTTTTTTTGTGTGTGTATAAATAGAATATTTACTTTGATGTGGTCAAGTTTATTGATCTTTTCCCCTTCACTCTGTGCCTCCTGGAGTCCTTAGAAATTATTCTGTACTCTCAACATTACATAGTCTCTTCAAGTTTTGTTTCGCCTATTGACATCTGCAGTCCATCTGGAATTAATTTATAGTACAAAGAATCTAATTTTGTATTTTTCCAGGTGGATAACTGATGTCCCAGCATCTTTTATTAACTAATCCATCCTTCCTCACTAATTTATAACACTAACTCTGTCAGTCACCACATCTCTATATGTGTGTGGGCCAGTTTCTGCTTCTCTATTATTTCCCACTGGTCTAATGGGGTATTCCTGCACCAATATGATACTGTGTCAATGACTGTATCTTAAATTATATGTCTTGACATCTAGTATGGCTAGTTCCCTGTCTGTTGTTCAAAACTGTCTCAGCTACTCTGGGCTCTTTACTATTCCACACAAATTTAGGAAGAGACTTTTTGAGTTCCAGCAACAAATCTATTGGAATTTCCATTGGGACCACCATGAATTCATAGATTGATCAGGGAAAATAGGCATCTGTGCTTCATGTCTTACTAACCATGAACATGAGCATCTCTCTATTAAAGTCTTCCTCTCATGTCCTTTGATGATAATGAAAAACCTCAAACCCAAGTGGCTAATACGCAGCTCTTCAAAGATCACATCTGCTGTTAAACTCACTTCTAGACAGGAAAGCAGCGTCAGCAACTGCTGACGTCCGGAAACACCAAGACCCGTGAAAAGGATACACGCCTGCACCACTCCGAACTTGAGCTGGGTGAAGAGCCGCACAAAGAAGTCCACGAAGAGACCCACCTGTGAAGAGCACGTGAGCGGTCACCCAGGTCTCCCCGCTGTCACAGGCGCTCCCCTTGAGGCACCGCCCCTTCCCCCCACTGCCTGTTCTCACTGGTCACCTGCACCGATGTTACCAACAGGCCACGCGTCCTTAGTCACTGTGGCTATAGGAGGGCCCCACCTGAGCCTGGCGCCACGGCCCCTCCAAGCACAAAAGAAAGGGGTGCAGCTAAGTTGTCAGAAGGAGAGTTAAAACACAGAGGGAAAAGGATGGTAAAAAAGATCTGAGACCGGGCTTCCCTGGTGGCGCAGTGGTTGAGAATCTGCCTGCCAATGCAGGGGACACAGGTTCGAGCCCTGGTCTGGGAGGGTCCCACATGCCGCGGAGCAACTGGGCCCGTGAGCCACAACTACTGAGCCTGCGCGTCTGGAGCCTGTGCTCCGCAACAAGGGAGGCCACAGCAGTGAGAGGCCCGCGCACTGCGATGAAGAGTGGCCGCCGCTTGCCGCAACTAGAGAAAGCCCTCGCACAGAAACGAAGACCCAACACAGCCAAAAATAAATTAAAAAAAAAAAAAAAAAAAAAAAAAATCTGAGACCAAGGAAGACCACTGGTGCTTGGAGAGGAATAGTACAGAGATGTGTGAGGGCCTGCTCCGCTCTTTCCAAATGCAGTGTCAAAAGCCTTTGCGTGCTTTAAAAGGGCATCAGAGTTGCGTGGCAAGAGAAGTATGAAAAAGTGTCAGGATTATGATTTTTAAAAAAGGAGTGGGCGGGGGGAGGCAGTCTCTGTTATAAAGACAAACAACTTATTCGCCGGCTGGAGCTTGCCCTCTGACCCCCTCCGCCCCTTGGCCCATCATCTCCCCACGCCCCGCCTGCTCACCAGCCCTGTGCAGACTCCAATGGCAAACACCATCATCCACTTCACCGCCTCATACCTGCGACCTTTCTGTTCACAAAGGAAAAAAATGACTGCATCACTGCAGGCTTATGATGACAGCAGGGAGGGAATACATTTCAGCCAACCAGTTTTAGACTAAAGTCCATACGGACAGCAAGCACGGTGATGATGTCTGGGGTGGCAGGTGCTTTACAATGTAAGAATGAAGAACGCTAAGGGCCGGGCCAGGAGCACTGACAGTGGGCACTCTGGTTGGCAGGTTGAAGGACTAAGTACTAAATGCAGATATCTCGTGAAAAGGGTTAAGAGGACAAGGGGTAAAGAAATTTACTTGAGTATTTAGAACAGAAAAAGAAGCTGTCCTAAGACCTACTTGGTCCCAAGATATCAATAAGGGACTCACCTTATTATCCATGGTCTCCAAAACTTCCAGGTAAGGGTCATTGATACAGCGATCATAATCCAAACTCTGAAAGAGGGACGTGTGAGTTAAAAAAAAAAAAAAAAAAAAGTCACAAGCCGATCGGAAGAATTACCAAAACCTGGAAAGGGATAAAACTCCCGGTTCCTGCCACTCAAAGCACAGACGGGCACAGCAGCACCCAGGAAGAGCTTGTCAGAAACGCACACCCTCAGCCCCCAGACCTGCAGTATCGCAATCTGTGCTTTATACGGACATTTCAGCAGCACTGCTTTAGGTGTATATGTCACACTTTAGGAAGTTTTTTGTTTTATTTTTAATTAAATTAAATTAATCAATTAATTAATTTTTGGCTGTGTTGGGTCTGTCGCTGCACGCGGGCTTTCTCTAGTTGCGTCGAGTGGGGGCTACTCTTCGTTGCGATGCGCAGGCTTCTCATTGCAGTGGCTTCTCTTGTTGCGGAGCACGGGCTCTAGGTGCGTGGGCGTCAGTAGTTGTGGCACACGGGCTCAGTAGTTGTGGCTCGCAGGCTCTAGAGCTCAGCCTCAGTAGTCATGGCGCACGGGCTTAGCTGCTCCGCGGCATGTGGGATCTTCCCGGACCAGGGCTCAAACCCGTGTCTCCTGCGTTGGCAGGCAGATTCTTAACCATTGAGCCACCAGGAAGTCCCAAGAAGTTTTAAACTACGTATTTTTAAGTGTCCTGTTTCTGCCAAACATTAAAAGACCTTTAGCTGTCACTAGTGTTACCCAACTTACTCTATTAGATGAACAAATACTTCAATTAACCTGAACCAAATTAATTTAGAAAGTCTAATTTTAAGTATCTTCTGCAGTTCGTGTCTGTGAAAAAGAGGTCACGAGACAAACGTGGAGACTGTTTTCCTTAAACTTCACAGAGCACAGCTGTTCTGCAAACGCTTTGCAGGTGGGCCAGAGTCATTTCAAGAAACAATTCAAAGGGAATAATTTTATTTCTAAAATTGTCTTGCATGAGAAGCAGCAGTTTGGCACCAAAGGAAAACAGTCTTCTGTGTGCTCTCTCCCCATAACCTGTTGCTACCTACACGTCAGCTAGTGAACAAACTGGACACTGGCCCGGTGGCCACACTCCCAGGCAGGAGTTCAGAGTCAGTCAAACAAACACAGGTGTGACACGTGACAATTTTTTCCATTTATATGACTACCCAAAGTCCAAATTCCTTTTTTTAAAGGGTCCTGGAGTAACAACAGGAAACTGATTAAATAAGTTATCATCCAGCCAAATACGGAAGACTATATAGCCATAAAATAATTCTGACAGGTCTACAAAGACAGATGGGGAAAATGTGCAAAAATTAAGTAAAAAAGGCAAGATGCAAAATAAACAAATAAAGGCAGATGCAGAATAAAATGTATAATATAATCCTATTTTGATTAAATAAAATTAAGATTTGTATGTCAGCATACAATGCAAAACATTTGGGAAAACTGTTAACAGTGGTTATCTCTGGTGTTTTAGGAGGCATTCACATCTGGATATGATTTAAAATTCTCCCAGCAAACATGGTGTACTTTTTATATTAGAAACAAAATTGTTTTCCTGATTACAAAACAAAAAAAACCCAATCTGTAAACTATACTTCTGCTGGGAAACTAGACCCATCCGTGAATGACTAAATATATATATGTATTTAATGATTATATATATATACACATACATATTCTACACATATACGTACATATAGTAGACCCTTGAACAACGTAGGGGTTAGGGGAAGTGACTTCCCACACAGTCGAAAATCCGAATTTTGCTATTTCTGCCTCAAAAATGAAGAAACTGATAAATGACTCACCCAAGGGCAAGAAGCTGAAACAGTCTGGATACTAGCTCTTTTGATTCCACATACTGTGATCTCTAATGGAACACAAAGTTTTCCCCACACTTAGTTAATTTAAATATCTGTACAATGAATATACAGGCACTGCATATAACCTGCATATAAGTGGACCTGAGCAGTTTAAACCTGTGTTGTTCAGGGTCAGCTGTATGTATACACACACGTTTGTGTATATGTGTGTGTGCATATATACACACACGTATATATTTTTTAATCAATTAAGTGACAGCACATTCTAGGAACAAACAGAAAAAAATTAACATGTTGAAAAATATGACTATCCTTCATACCAAATATGTATAAAAATCACTGGCAATTAATTATGTGCTTGATGGTTCTGTCTAATAACACTATGGCTCCATAAACATTGAAAACGCTTACAGATGTCCAGAATAGGCAAAGGTATAAAGATAGGAAGTAGATTAGTGGTTGCCTATGGTCAGGGGCAAGAAGAATGGGCAGTGACTGCTAACAGGTGCATGGTTTCTTTCCAGGTGATGAAAATGTTCTGAAATTGATTCGATGATTGCACAACTCTGTGAATATACTAAAAAAACACTGCATTGTACATTTTAAATGGGAAAGTTGTATAGCATGTGAATTATGGCTCAGTAAAGCGGTTAAAAGGGACATTTAGAAACAACTGCAACACCAGAACACCAATCTTTTTTTTTTTTTTTTTTAAATAAATTACCTGAAAGTTGGACACTTGGTAAACAGGTACCAATGAACTATATGATCTGTTATTAAAACCTGATATTGTTACTTCTCCCTTGCCATGACTAACTTCCTTTTTATTTCTGCTGTATATGTTGCTCTTTGGTTTGGGGGACTAAGAACTTTCTTAAAAATAAAATTTGTATAGGTGGCCTGCAGGGCTGCTGCCCATGGTTATGAGCAAAAATGCCATCTGGCCATGAGGGCATATGGGGACTGAGATGTAGGCCAAATTCACTCAGGAAGGGCACCTTAGGGCTCACACAAAAAGCACCTTCAATGGGCCTTTAGCTGGGGCGTTGCAACGGCTCAGAGGGGGAGGCCTTTTATTCTAAGTCCTCCCAGCTCTGAGGGGTGCCTTTTTCTAACTCAAAAAGGCACTACAGGCCCTGCATGAAAAGAATACTGTTTGGTAATGGCCCCATCCCATAAATAGGGAGTTGTTATTATTCAAACCACCTATAATGAAAATAGATGTCAAAACAGGGACTCTACGGACTTCCCTGGTGGCGCAGTGGTTAAGAATCCGCCTGCCAATGCAAGGGACATGGGTTCAAGCCCTAGTCCGGGAAGATTCCCACATGCTGTGGAGCAACTAAGCCCATGTGCCACAGCTACTGAGCTTGCGCTCTAGAGCCCGTGCGCCACAACTACTGAGCCTGTGCTCTAGAGTCCACGAGCCACAACTACTGAGTCTGCATGCCACAGCTACTGAAGCCCACACGCCTAGACCCTGTGTTCCACAACAAGAGAAGCCACTGCAATGAGAAGCTCGTGCACCACAGCAAAGAGTAGCCCCCGCTCACTGTAAGTGAAGAAAGCCTTGGTGCGGCAGCAAAGACCCAACACAGTCAAAAATAAATAAATAAATAAATAAATTTATAAAATAAAAAAAAAAAAACAAAGCTCAATTTAAAAAAAAAAAACAGGGACTCTAACATCTTGTAAGACCCCCAACTTATCAAAGAGTCAAGTATGTGCAATGAACTCTTTCTAAGGCAAGAAAGAACACATCTTAGAAAGAGCTTCAAAAGAAAGGTTTTCTAGTTGATCCCTCATAAATAAAATCTGGGCAGACTTTTCTGATTACGTGCCTAGCTAAATTTGCTCTTACACATAGCAAATGCTCTCAAGAAGCTCATATGCAGAGATGGTTAATTGAGAAATATTAACGACTCACACAAAAGAACATTAGCCCATAAAATTTACATAAATATGCATATCAGCTGAAAGTAAATGCATTACAAATACGAGTGCAATACAGTGAAAGCAGTGAAGGAGCCGGGGGAACAGTAGGTCAATGGAGCAGAGATGCCGTAGTGAGCTCCCAGGAGTAGGATGAAAGCTGAGACAGTGTCAGTCGTAGTAACAGTCAGGATATCACCAGGCTCTGGCTCAGGCTCAATGAGGGAATGCAAGGTGACAGCACAATATGGACTGTCTCATACTAATTCCTGCAAGTCTCTCAACTATGTACAAGCAAACAAATATTTAAGAAATACGAGACGATACATCAGTGGATACAGTGCTTTTTGATTGATTAAATGCACTCACATCAGAGCAGCACATTACACTATACCACTGTGGTACAGTTGGCAAGTTCTAGACTCCTAAAATTATTTTGTTAAGTCAATTGCAAGGGGAAAAAAAAAGATGAAGGTGGAATCGACTTCATCTTAAACCTACTTGACTTAAAAGATATATCACACAAATGCAAGGTGAGGACCTCATTTGGAACCTGATTCAAACAAACTATTAAAAAGTACATATGAGATTTATAAGACAACTGGAAAATCTGAACACTGGTTATTTGATATCAAGGAATTATCATGAACTTCTTAGATATGAAAATGGTATTGGGTTATGCTAAAAAAAAGACATCATATACTAGAGATATGCACTGAATTACTTATGGGTGAAGTGATGTGATGTATAGAATTTCCTTCAAAATAATACGGGAAGGGGGAAGTGGATGGGAGCATACATGAAACAAGGTTAGGCATGAGCTGAATGACTGCTGAAGCTGTGTGATGAGTACAGGGGGTTTCAATGTACTATTCTGCCTATTTTTGTCTGTTTGAAATTCTCTATGATAAAAGTTTTTTAAAAATTCCATGCGAAGCTATAAATCATAATAGTTACACTAAATTCTACGGCCAGAGTAAGATAAAATATTAGAAAGAAAATTAGTCTGGGTATGTTATTGCTCTAGGATATTGATTTTTTTAAGTCTACCTGACATTTTCTTTAAAGCATTAAACATAGACATGACTAAGCCCACTTCTTGGAATTGATCCTAAGGAAGCAATTAAGGATGAACAAGAAAGGATGGTCACAACGATGCAGTTCATAATATAGAGAAGTCAGATTAAAGAAACTGTGGCACAATGAAATGTTATTCCCCTATTTAGAAAGATATTATAGAAAAGTTATCTATTGCTACAAAAATTCTTATCAACTGGGAGGGGAAAACATGTAAAAATAGTGTATCTAGTAGAGTCTCACTTTGTTACTTAAGAAAAAAACATGGAAAAGGACGTTTAGTAAAGTGAATAATCATCTTTTAACAAGCAGTGTTACGGGTTTTTCCCTAGCTTCTTTTTGTAAATCATTTACGAATCCTCTATCACAACTACGGCTTGTTTTTGCCATTTCAAAAATCATAGAAATGTCATCATAAACTGATTAAATGATAAAAGGCACTCCAGCAGCACTGGCCTTACTACACACACACACACACCCACACAGACTTTCAGAGTCCCATGCTTGAAATCCAGAACTAAAACCAAGAACTGACAATTCTGAGAGAAGCTGCTTGGGCAGGAAACAATCATCTGAAAACTCAGTTCTCTTAGAAGAGAAGCGAGGTCTCCTGGCTCACACCTGTTACGAGCAAACACTGTCAGTGGCTTTGACTCCGGGTCTCTACAAGTTGTAAAAAAGCAAACGGTCTAATGGCAAACACATGCTCTATCCAGGTTAAGGTGCCACAGATCTATGAAAGCCTGGAGACACACCCAGACCCTGCTTTGGGGCTGAGGTGAGAAAAGGGCTTCTTGAACAGGCACCTTCCCACAAAGAAGTTACATCTTACCCACTCACTCCCTGGGAGAGAAGGTCAAAGAGCATCTCTGGTTGGAATCCTAATGCTTCGCTCTGAAGTGAGCAGGTCACTCACTACTTATGTTACCCAAGACAGCATCTAAGAATCTTACCTCATAATCTTTCCTTGGAAGGATCTCATCCTCCTCCTCTTGTGTTTCTCCAAGGATGGTCTAGAAAAACAGATGCAGAGAAGGAAGACCTTTTTAATGGTTTTAAAAGTGGAAAGAGGCAGAAGTATTTACTGAAACCAGCTACTAGTTTCTAAATCATCTGGAGTCATTATCATCAAATGGGAACAAGACCTAAAAGAAAAAAACCTTTTGGGATGGGGGTGATGTGGTGGGGATCTACAGTCATCAGCTGAGCGCTTCATTCCTACTTATACATTCTCCAAATAACCTCTCATCTTCAGGACACTTCAAAGATGTCACTTGCCAGTTTAAGGAGGAAAGAGTTCAGGTTCCGTCTGATAGCATGCCGAGTCTGAAATCAGGAGGGACTTGTCAACTCTGGGGACACAACAACTCAAGTTTTCCCAGGGTGCTTTGCAGAGGGAAGCTGGATTATCAGTGACCCAGAAAGGGTGAGGGATAGAGTGAGAAAGGGCTGGAAAAACTAAGCCAGCTGCATGATATGCACAAAGTCCAGCGAGGGGGCTCACTCCGAAAACGCTCGTTTCATTCAAAACTCCTTTCAGATGGAAATAAAAAAAATAAGGATGGGATTAACTGGAGCTGGCCTGGGTTCTCCCTCAGATTCCAGGGAGAGGGTTCTGAGAAATGACCCCAGACTTGGGCACGTGAAGCCGGGCAGATGCTTCGAGAGGCCAGGTTGCGGTCCCCAGGCCCCACCCGCTGCCACCTGCGGGCCCAGCTCGGCCCGGCCCCACCCCCGGCAACGCCTCTCGCCGTCCCTTAGCAACCGCCCCTTCCCCAGCCCGGCTCCACCCGCTTCTTACCAGCTCCTCGGGGGTGCGGGTCTCACGCTCACCACAGCAGCAGCACCACCTGCAGCAGCAGCACAGGGACCCCCTGCACCCCGCCATCTTCCTCCTTTACTGCCACTCTGGACCCCCTCCGCCAACCCCCTCCCACCCAGGATCCGCGCCTCACGTGACTGGCCTCGGGAGTGTCACGTGGCCCTCTCGAGCTTGGGAAGAAGACGGGGAGTGGCTGCGGACGGGTGAGGCGAGGGCTCGCGTCACATGACGGTAGAGGGACGCCTTCCAACGAGACTTCTGGGCGCCGCCATGTTGGGGGCGGGGCTTCCGGGCGCCTGCAAGGGTGGTTTCCGCCCTCTGGCCCCGCCTTCCTAAGCAACCTGACACCGGCGCCGCGCCCCCACCGGAGCCGCGCCCCCTCTGCTCTCGCCTCCTTATGGGCCACGCAGGTGCGACGGGCGCGCGCTTTGAGTCATCAGCGATCAGAGGGTGAGTGGCAGCGAGGCTTGCGGTCGCCGGGGAGGGAGACCAGGGCCTTGGGGGCCTTGGGGGCCACCCACCCGGGGGCGGGCTCTGGACGGAGGGCGGGGAGCGGTGGCGGTCTGTCGGCCCGCCCCCTCTGCGCACATGCCCTCGGTGGGACTAGAGTAGCCCCCCCTGGCTGCCACCCCCGCGATCCTCAACCCTGAAGCGGAGACTCACTTTCGGCCCCCGGCCTGGACTGAAGGACCGCAGGGCTGAGGCGGTCCTGAGCTGGAGGTGGACTTGGGCCTTCGCTTCCGCCCCCGCCCGTGACCTAGTGACCCGGTGACTAGATTCGCGGCCCTCGAGCCCCCCGCGCCAGAGGCATCTCTCCGGCTCCCTGCCGAGCACCTGGAGAAGAGCCGTGGGCCGCTGGCACTGCTGTCCCCGACGCCCACTGCATCGG
This sequence comes from Balaenoptera physalus, assembly GCF_965194825.1. NCBI lineage: Eukaryota > Metazoa > Chordata > Mammalia > Artiodactyla > Balaenopteridae > Balaenoptera > Balaenoptera physalus. The sequence continues at coordinate 187,255,595 of NC_138882.1, forward strand.
GCGGCTCACAGGTGCCCACCGGGACCCCTCTGGGAGTGGTGGGCTCCGTATTCCCCCACTGCTCGGTGCCTGGCACCGATTAAGTGCTCATCAAATGGCAGAGGGTTGCTTTGAGGACGGGGTGACAAAGCCTGGCCCGTCGGCGCTCAGTGAGTGCTGGCTGTTACCGGGTGCCAGCACGGGGATACCATAGGCAGAATACCCGGCCCTGGTCGCAGGGAGCTGGGAAGAGGGAGGGGAGACAAATATGTGAACCCACAGTTGCAACCCAGGGTGCTATGGGATCCTAGCTTAAAATGGGTTAAGTGGTAGCACGTCAAAAATGTTGGAAGAAGGCTAGTGCCTGGCACATACTAGGAATGCAGTAAGTCTTAATGAACAAATGAAAGAGCAGATAGTTTGTGGGTGGTTCAGCCTCCTCTCCCCTCTTGGTTTTGTTCCAGCAGACAATTAATGAGGCACTCTCTGAAATTCGGAAGAAAGACCAGACTAGGCTGATCTTGACACTCTCCCCTTTCTTACTCCTGACTTTCATCCCCACAGAGAAACTGGAATTTTAGGTCAGAATCAAAATGGGCATCCCTGGGGGTGGTCTGGTCTCAACTGCTTGACGTTGGGTGTACCAGGGTGTGTTACGTGCACTTGTGTGTGTTTTAGGGGAGAGGAGCATTGGATCTCATCAGTTTCTCAAGAGTCTAGGACCCCCAAAATGGTTAAGAACATGGGCTTAGCCGTGGACATTCCCTGAAAGACGTGAACTTGGCCTCGTTGCTCCTCTAATGCTCCAGGTCACCACACCCTGGATTTTCACGACTGTGTGTTTGCATCTTGCTGTGCAAGAGTAGTGTTTTGTTTTAGTTTTTGTCTTATTTTCCCCACCAAACTGCCCAACGGCGCTGTGCCCTCTTGTCGGCCAGCCTGTGGTTGCCATGGTTCAGGGCTTCAACTGTGGTGGCTTTGCAGTTGCCGTAATCACTTGAACTGACTTCACTGGTGTGTGTAAGGAGAACAGCCTGGAAGGCAGGCACAGACTGTTCAACCTTTGTTCTGAGTTGGACATAAATTCATGCCCATATTGAATTTGGGTCTGGCTATTTTTGGAACCCAGCCAATGTCAAGTTCTAACCCATGACATGGTCTTTTCAGAGAAGCACAAACTCGGGAGAAATCAGGCTGCTTTGTCAAGCCCTCACCCCTTCCAGCCTGCATGCATACAAACTGTTCCAAGTAACAGGAGATGTTTCCATGGCTGAGCCGTGCCTTCCTTGGCATGTGATCCAGTCACCCTGAACATCTGTTGGCCTCATCACACCCGAACCCTGCAGTCTGCAGTCCCACGTCCCCCTCCTTCCATCCGCCTTCGGCCGCTAGAGCCTCAGCCCTCCCTCTCGCCCGGGAAGCCTTGCCCCCGCCCCTTCGCGCCGGCCCCAGCTACTGCTCTCAGCTCTTCCTTTGTCACAGCTCCGCCCAGTCGGACACACCCGCTGGGGAAGGTTCCTCCATTTCTTCCCCAGTGGTCTGGGGTCTGAGTTTACACTGGCAGAGATGGACCGTCCAAAACCCAAGGTCCTCCCGGCGGGGCACTGCTGCCCCTCCCTGGGAATGCGGGCCTGGGAGGCCGGCAGCGCGAGGCTCTCAGTGCCACCCTCCATCAGGTAGCGGTCACGGAGGATCCACGGGCTGCAGGAGCATGTTTCTGTGCTGGGTGGGGGCTGTCATATGCGGAATCAGGCAGCAGCAGAGGGCAAAGCTTGGAGCGAGGCAGCGCAGACAGTCGTAACTGGCGTGTGGAGCCACCGGGTGGGCGCGTTGTCACCCGTACCCTCACCGGCCTTCCTCCTGCGTGGAAATGCAGCATCTCTCGCTTGACCCTGCCTTGCTGGGGCTCGGCTGCCTGCCTGCCGTCTCACGCCCCCTGCCTCACCCCGTGCAGCAGGAGCTCGGCCATGGTGAACGAACCCAGAGGGCATGGTGGCCCCAGCCCCCGCTGGGAGGGCAGCAGCAGTGGCAGCGAGAGCTCCAAGGATAGTTCAAGGTGTTCCACACCGGTGCTGGACCCGGAACGACACGAGAGGCTCAGGGAGAAGATGAAGCGGAGGATGGAATCTGGTGACAACTGGTTCTCCCTAGAATTCTTCCCTCCTCGAACTGCTGAGGGAGCTGTCAATCTCATCTCAAGGTGAGTCAACGCAAGATGAGGAGTAGGGCCAGACTGGGGGATGGGGGCAGGGGGAAAAGATGAGCTGTCCGCCCTGAGGCTGGGCTGCACTTTGACCCAGCAGGAAAAGGCAGCCACAGGGGCTGGAAAAAAGCAAAGCCAGGGTAGATCCTTTGATACGCAGCTTCTGTTGTCTGTAAAAGCCCCTCCAAGCACCTGGAATGTTTAGACACACTCTTCCATGTGCTAAAAATGTTGATTCTCTCAGACGAAATTCTTTGGCGGAACTTGGGGCTGGATCGTGAGGAGAGTTTAGGAAGTTACAAAACGGCGGCTTGGCTGAAAAACATTTTCAGCAAGTTAGGAATTTGGATTATGCATCTTGAAATCTAGAAATGCCAACTGGATCATGTTAGCACTTGATGAATCGCAGTTCCTTTTTTAAAGTTTATGCTGTTTATCACTTGCACTTCTTATGTGTCATTCCCAAGGTTGTGACGTTTGAAGGCACAAAGATGTTTCAATGCACCACATTATAGCTTGTAACACAGCGCACGTGCGCACATATAGCTCTTGATTCTAGTTATGGAAATGTGGCCGTGCTCTGCAGGACTCTTGGCTGCTGCGCCGGAACTGGGGGGCGGCAGGAAAGAAACTTGTGTCTGCTGACCCTCTTTGTTCCTAGAATGAGGCCCTGCTTGCCACTCTGAGGGTTCCCGAACCCTTGACCATTGAAATGTCTTAAGTCACCGGAGACAATTAATGTGCAAAGCACTTCGAAAAGTCCAGAGGGCTGCTCTCACACAGACTGGTTTCATCGTCATTATATATTATCTCCACAGTAAGAGTAATCGTAACGATAGCACATTGATTGCGTGTTTGCCGTGTACCCAGCGCTGTTTTAAGAGCTGTGGAGCCATCTGTCATGATATCCTCAGAGTATTATTATGAAGTAGGCACTGTCCTCTGCCACATTATAGAAATCAGGAAACTGAGGCTCAGAGAGATCAAGTCATTCTCCCAAGATCACACAGCTAGTGAGTAGCAAAGCCAGGATATGAACGCAGGTCGGTCTGATTCCAGCCTGCACGTGATGCTTCTCTAACTCCCAGACCCCATGGGAAGGTGGTGAAGGGCGGTGTACCCCCAGGAGCCCGTCTTCAGAGAGAAATTCCCTACAGGTTTGACCGGATGGGGGCAGGTGGTCCCCTCTTCATAGATGTGACCTGGCATCCAGCAGGGGACCCTGGCTCAGACAAGGAGACTTCGTCCATGGTGATCGCCAGCACCGCCGTGAACTACTGTGGCCTGGAGACCATCCTGCACATGACCTGCTGCCATCAGAGCCGGGAAGAGATCACGGGCCACCTGCACAAGGCCAAGCGTCTGGGCCTGAAGAACATCCTGGCGCTGAGGGGAGGTGTGGAGCCAGCACTCTGCTCTCTGGGGTCTTGCTTTCCTGAAGACTTCTGTCCCTGGAACGGTCCTTTCCTTTTCTCCAGGTCCCACACTGAGTACACTCAGGGTACCGTCCCTGCCAGTAGCATCAGTAGGCAGTGTGGGTCAGGAGGACCATGGGCAACACACAGATGGAGCCACTTCTTGACCTCTTGACCTCGCAGTAGGAGTTCAGTTGGGCCTGCGGCCGGTGCCTGATAACCCTCTGTCCCGACGTACACAATCAATTAATCAATTAATCAATCCCTGGCTGCACCTGGCTTTTGGCCCAGTCGAAGAGTTCAGCTCTGGCATGTGTCCTAGGAGTGAGAATAGCTGGTTATGCCTCTGGCACGCACCGTCACTGGGCCACACAAGTGTGGGAAGTGGGAGCCTGATGGGTGGGCACTTGTGACCTCATGCTCCCCACCCCAGAGACCGCCTCTCACTTGAGATGAGTGGGAGATTCTCCCGGGAGGCGAGGGTTCCAAGGGGGTGGGCGAACGAGCAGTGGGCTTGGGTGAGGGTGCGTGGACACACCCAGGTGTGAGTAGGGAAGGGATCGCCGATGCTCCAGGCTGAACGCAGAGCTGCAGCTGCTCCCTGTCTGCTGCTGCCAGCACAGGGCCCTCGGAGTCGGTGCTCAGTGACTGTTTGATGGGTTGGCTGCTGTCTTCCCTCCCGCTGTTTACCAAGTGCTACGCTAGAAAGCGGAGACCCCAACTTGAGTAATATGAAGGCTCTGCCTTCGAGGTGCTCATGGTCCTGGGTGTGGGGGGAGAAGGAACAGAGAGGCTACCTGGAGGTTGGGTGAGACCCAGCTCTGTGACCTCCAACCCTGCAGACCCCATAGGTGACCAGTGGGAAGAGGAGGAAGGAGGCTTCAGCTATGCCGTAGACTTGGTGAAGCACATCCGAAGCGAGTTTGGTGACTACTTCGATGTCTGTGTGGCAGGTGAGAGGCTGGGGTATCCCAGTGGGTGGGGCCGGAGAGGGGAAGGAAGGAGAGGCACAGAGAGCCTCCTCGGCGTTCAGGTCAGGACCCGCTAGCTCAGCGCACCGCCGGCCTGCCCGCGCCGGGTGACGGAGGTGCAGGGGTGAATCAAACAGCGTCTGCCCTGTCATCATTCTGTCATCCACTGTCCACCCAGGCGTGCCACCACCCCTTAAGTTTTCGTTCCTCTGCCTTTTCTTTTTATTATTTATTTCTTTTTCTTTTTTTTCTTATTTTAGGCTGCGTCCGGTCTTCGTTGCGGCACGCGGGCGCTTCATTGTGGTGTGCGGGCTTTTCTCTAGCAGTGGCTTGCGGGTTTTCTCTCTCTAGTTGTGGCGCACAGGCTCCAGGGCGCGTAGGCTCTGTAGCTGTGGCATGTGGGCTTTGTAGTTTGCGGCACGCGGGCTCTAGTTGAGGCGTGCGAGCTCAGTAGTTGTGGCGCGTGGGCTTAGTTGCCCCGCGGCACGTGGGATCTTAGGCATTGCAAGGCACCCGGATTCTTTACCACTGGACCACCAGGGAAGTCCCTTCCTCTGCCTTTTCTTGCTCTTAGCCTGCTTCCCAGCCCTATTCTTCTTTAAACAAAAGAGGTATATTTTTTAAGGTTCCGGGGGCAGGGAATCTCAGAACAAGGTCAGGAAATGGCATCAGACCTCATTAAGCGCTGGAACCAGGAGGCAGGCAGAATCCAAGGCCCTCCCTCATTCTCTCTGCCCCCCCGCTGCTTCATGCTTCATCCAGTAGACCTGATATGTACGCTTTTTCTGTCTCTGATATGTACGGTACACACGTGACCTGCCGCCTGCTCCTGACTTGCCCAGACTGATTGACAGGTCTCAGCCATCAGTTCCAAATCCTCAGGAGAGAGAACTGCATCGGCTCAACTCTAGTTTCTTTAGCTACAGCCGGGAGGCAAGGTTCACCTGCTAGAAACAGATGGCGTGGCCTTCCCTCTTGCCCCGACTCATGGGGTCTGGGCCTTCAGCTTCTCAAGCGGGGGCTTGGGTGTGGTGAGGCAGTGTGTGCCAGGGACACAGGAAGTCCGGGGATTAATTTGACGCATCACCTTGGCATGACAATTTTTCTCAAATATTTTGGGGAAAATCATATCATTCTTATTAAAATAAACATGGCTACATTATGGAGCAGCAAATCAAAGTGATCTGAATTTAAAAATACAAGCCACGTGGCCTCAAGGAAATTACTTTTTGTGGGGACTTTGGGCTGCGTCCCCAGGCCCCCACGTACATGTCTGCTGTTCTTTGTGTTGAGAAGAGGGCGTTGAGGTGGATGAGTCTAGGAGGCCCCGATGAGGTGGTAGGAATTCAAGTGTCGTTGGTCGTGTGGCCACGAGACAGTCGGTTGATTGGGGAATGTGCCCACGTGTGGTGGGCATTGGACGGTCACGAGGGGAAACCAGCAGAGCTGTGAGCGTACAGTTGCTGAACGGTTTGGTGCTTTGCTTATGGTAAAGTGGATGAAAAAGAGGACCGGTGGATTGCAAGGCACCCAGCTGGCCACGACAGAACAAGAATATAGTAAAACTGAGCAAAATCCAGATGTAAGCAATTGCTGGATTTGTTGGGTGCTGTTGAGGTTTTGTAGAGTTTCAGCTATTAAAACCTCTGTTTCTGAAATTTCTGCTGGAAAAATAGCCTTGTTATTGAAAGTATAAAGCGCTAGTGTTTAATCCTCCCACGCCCATCCCCGAAAGTAGTAGTTTTTATATCCATCTTTGATGACTCAGGGTTTCTTAAGAACGAAACTGCCTTATCACAGCAAAGCAGCCTGGCTACCCAACAGGGTGGGTTCAGGTTTGCCCCTTCCTGGCTCGGGGTCCTGCCCTGGCCTCGGGCAGAGGAAGCCGGCACTCTGCTTGTAGTTCATTAAGGCCTGTGGTCTTTCCTGTGCAGGCCGAGCCACTAGTAAGTTCAGTCGTTTAGGGAAGAGAGCGCGCTGTTCCCGGAGCTAGTCAGGAACCTAGGGGACGTCTGGCCCCACCTCCCAGGCATCCCCGGAATCCCATCTTCGGCCTCCCCGGCACAGGGTCATCGCCCTGCCGCATCGTTCTCACACACTGGGAGTTCATTCCTTTGTGGGGTTGCTTGTTCCATTGTCAGGCAGCTCTCTGAAACTGATCCTAGTTCTGCCATCAGAAGCAGCACAGAATATGATGAATGAGGAACTCGACTAAGGTGACTCCTTTTTCCCAGTGACAGACTTGTGGGCGTCTAGAAATAGTTTCCATATTTTCTGCATTCTTTTCTTCAAGCACAACATCTCTACTCTCTTCACTTATTCCTTGTGTAACGTGGTTTCTGACTTTGCACTGTCTGGGACCCCGGAGTTATTTTAATGTGAAATTACAAGCACTGTTTTAATCCAGTACCTAGAGTCAAGCCCATTACCCCAAGGCTGCCCGGCCAGTGTGAATGTAGCATTTCCTCTCTTCTGTGGCCACAAAGTGCAGGCCGGATTGGCCTGGCTGATTGCAGGACAGTGCGGGTGTTTGGGGGCAATCCACCCCCACTCTTGGGAGGGGCGCATCAGATGAGCCCAGCCATCACCGCTTCAGCCTGTCCGTGCTGTGGGGTCGGAAGGTATGGATCCGGAGCTCTCCGTTCCCAGCTCTCTGGTTGCTTCGTCACTCACCTTGAGCAGGTGGAGCCAGTCTCTCCCTTCTGTCATCCCTATTGGCAGGTTACCCCAAAGGCCACCCTGACTCAGAGAGCTTTGAGGCTGACCTGAAGCACCTGAAGGAGAAGGTGGCAGCGGGAGCCGACTTCATCATCACCCAGCTTTTCTTTGAGGCCAACACTTTCTTCCGCTTTGTTAAGGCTTGCTCCGAGATAGGCATTACTTGCCCCATCCTCCCCGGAATCTTCCCTATTCAGGTGAGGGTCCCCAGAGGGCTCATGGACTCCTGCCACCCCCGGCCTAGCACAGGCCAGGGCCTTGGTTCAGGCCAAAGTGAACCTGAAGTGCCGAGTTCAGGCCAAAGTTCTTTGATGCTCATTAGGTTTTCGTCAGACAGGTGCTCAGTCCTTGCAAAATGTTGTCTTGCCACCCTCTTTTGATTACCTCTTATGTCTCCCCAAAATAGCAACAGTAACTGTTGGAGGGGCTTATTGATAAGTGTCACTAAAAGGGATTATTACTCTCATTATAAATATGGGTTAAGTCAGTGTTTCCCAAACTTGGCTGTCACCAGAATCATTTAATAAGCCCTTTTAAAACATGGATTTCCAGATCCCATGCCTAGAAGTTCTGATTTAATAGATCTGAGGTGGGACCTGGGAATTTGTACATTTCTGAAGTTTGGCAGGCGATTCTGGTGATTGGTCAGGCTTGGGAACCACTGGCTTAGATGACCACCCTTTATCAATAGATACATCTAGGGGCCAAAGGGCCGGCTCAGACCAATGGCAACAATGCTGTGGGCAGCTGCTGTACCCTGCAGAGTACAAAAAGTGCTGGTACAATACGGTCTGACTTTCCTGGGTCAGTCTGTGTCACACTGCAGAGCCAGGAGGCCTGGTGGGGGGATAAGTATTTGGGGTGAGAGACGGGCAGGGAGATGGGACCCGCAGCCCCCTGTGTCTTGGGCAGGGCTACCACTCCCTCCGGCAGCTTGTAAAGCTGTCCAAGCTGGAGGTGCCGCAGCAGATCAAGGACGTGATCGAGCCAATCAAAGACAACGACGCTGCCATCCGCAACTACGGCATCGAGCAGGCGCTGAGCCTGTGCCAGGAGCTTCTGGCAAGCGGCTTGGTGCCGGGCCTGCACTTCTACACCCTCAACCGCGAGATGGCCACCACAGAGGTGCTGAAGCGCCTGGGCATGTGGATCGAGGACCCCAGGTGAGGCCAGTGGCCCCGAATTCAGGCCCTGGAGCCACAGAGGAGAGTCGGGTGGGCAGGGAGATCAGAGAGAAGTCACAGAATGCGTGCGCCCTAGCTGGCAGTGCTGGCTGCCACGGGGGCACAGGGATGTCTGTGCCGTGGCTAGTGGCACCCTTAGGGCTCCAGTCTCAGCGGGAATGCCATCCGGCTTGACGTTTACAAGTCAAGATGGAAAAACCCAGGTTCAGTGGTGCCCCCTCCCTCTGGCCAAGCCCCGACCCTTTCTGTCTCCGTTCTCACCCAGACGTCCCCTGCCCTGGGCCATCAGTGCCCACCCCAAGCGCCGGGAGGAAGATGTCCGTCCCATCTTCTGGGCCTCCAGACCAAAGAGTTACATTTACCGCACCCAGGAGTGGGATGAGTTCCCCAATGGCCGCTGGTGAGCCATTGCAAATGAACTGTTTCCTGGGAGGAGGGAGACCCATCGTGGTGGAGCCCTCGGGACAGGATTCACAGGAATGCCTCCCACACCCCACCCCGGGGCAGGTGGATGCTCCTGTCTGGAGCCCAAAGTCAGGGGTGTGCCTTGACCTCCGGGCACCTCCTCCGCCAGGGGCAACTCCTCCTCTCCGGCCTTTGGGGAGCTGAAGGACTACTACCTCTTCTACCTGAAGAGCAAGTCCCCAAAGGAAGAGCTGCTGAAGATGTGGGGAGAGGAGCTGACCAGTGAAGAAAGTGTCTTTGAAGTCTTTGCCCACTACCTCTCGGGAGAGCCCAACCAGAATGGCTATAAGGTGAGTGCTGCTGGGATGGGATCCCTGGGTCCCTCCCCTCGCCCCATTGGCCAGACGCGGGCGTGACTGCCCCACCCTGAGCCTCATCGCTGTGCCTGGAGGTGGCACCTCAGCAAAGGGAGAAGGTGAGTTGGGGGGTCCCCACGTGGGGTGCCTGGAAGGGGCTTACGGAAGCAGAGACAGGCTGGGCCTCTGATGGGGACCGTGACCAGGAGGGACCCAGCCCGGCTTACTCTCCCCAGGTGACTTGCCTGCCCTGGAACGATGAGCCCCTGGCGGCCGAGACCAGCCTGATGAAGGAGGAGCTGCTGCGAGTGAACCGGCGGGGCATCCTCACCATCAACTCCCAGCCCAGCATCAACGGGAAGCCGTCCTCCGACCCCGTCGTGGGCTGGGGCCCCGGCGGGGGCTATGTCTTCCAGAAGGTGTGGCAGGGACGCACGGGGCTACCCCCGCTTGACCTGCCTGCAGGGGTTCCCCGGGGCTGGGGACAGAGGCCTTCGTCTCGGGGGCTGTTTGTTCTGAGCGGCCGGGGATCAGAGTGGATGCGAGCTCAGGCTCGGAGTCGGACAGACCTGGGTAGGCTGGTCACTTGACCACTCTGGGCCTCAGCTTTCCTGTCTATAAAATGGGGATATGTCACGTCGTGTTCTGGGGATGAAACATGGCAAAGCACATAAAGTGCTTAGCACGTGGGAAGCATCCCCTAACTGGGAGCTATTATTACTGTTCCTTGTGGACCCCTTTCTCCTAGGGCTGCTGGAGTTAAAATTACATTCTAAGCTAAAGCCTGAGGGCTCTGGGAAGTGAATTTAAGTAAGCCCAGCTTAATCCCTGGTGGCCAGGTGGTGCTGGAGAAGCCCTCCACCCAGCAGATAGGGAGATGGGGTGTGTCAGGCTTCTCTTGCCTTACTTGCCAAACTGGGCTCCCTGTACAGCTTCTGGAGCGACTTCTCCATGGAACCTTCCCCAACTGGACAAAGGGTTGGCAGACGTCCCTCAGACCTGTCCAGACCGAGAAACCTCACGTACCTGCTCCCCTCCATTTGCTTATGGGTTCAACTCCCAACTAGTGGCCACCGCTAGTCCCGACGCCTTAAGTGTTCTGCTACAAGTGTCCTCGTGGATGCCTCCCTGGGACGGTCAGGAGGGCAGGCGTCTGGTGTTTCAGAGCACATGGCCCACTCAGCAGCGCCCAGCAAAGGCATCCAGCAAGGACTGGGGGTTACGTGATGGCACCTGTCTCCCTCCCGCAGGCCTACTTAGAGTTCTTCACTTCCCGAGAGACAGTGGAGGCACTTTTGCAGGTGCTGAAGAAGTACGAGCTCCGGGTGAATTACCACATCGTGGATGTGAAGGTGGGCCGGCCCTGGGTCAAAGGGCGCTCAGCAGGGCCGGGGTGAGGGCACCACGTTTACTCCACCATTCAGCAGTCATGGAGTGCCCCAGCGGGGCCACGCATCATGCCAGATGGATATGCAGACAGAGCCAGGTCCCTACCCTCCGAGAGCTCCCAGCCTAGCGAGGGAGGCCATCAGTGAATAATTATGAATGGGTGTAAGCAGTTGCACTTTATAACAGTAAAGCTCAGCATAGGAAGAAGCAGGGGATCCAAGGGAGGGATGTCCAGCTTGAGAGATCAGGGGAGGTGTTTGCAGAGTTCCTGTGTGGCCTGAATCTTTAAAGATGAGGAGTAAAAGGGCATCCCAGGGAAAGGGCAGAGGGCGTGCAAAGGCATCACTGCCAAATGGGGTCAGAGTGAGGCTGAAGCGTTAAGCCGGGGCCTGGTCCTCAGGGGTCTCAATTGTCCTGCTTGGAATTTGGGTTTTCCCGTATAGGCAAGAGGGAGCCTTGGCGCCATGTCTTATTTTGGGCAGGTCCCAGGGGACAGCTAACAGGGCCAGGGGAGACTAGAGTCAGCAGCCCTGGTGGTCTGCGTAGCAAAGAGAGGCCTGGCCAGGCTAGACACGAGGCTAGACACGAGAGGAAGTGAGAGCACCACTGGGTGTGTAGGAGGAAGGAGAAGCCCAGGATGACGTCTGGGTTTCAGGCTTGTGGCCCATCACAGAGCTGCAGAGCCGGGGCAGGGGTGGGGCGGTGACGGTGGGAGGAGGGGCAGAGCACACCCCCGGGGAGAGGGCTGGAGCTGTCTGCACCCCAAGTCTGCCCCTACCCACCGCGCCCCCCCCACCCCCCCGCAGGGTGACAACATTACCAACGCCCCCGAGCTGCAGCCCAACGCCGTCACGTGGGGCATCTTCCCTGGGCGAGAGATCATCCAGCCCACAGTGGTGGACCCGGTCAGCTTCATGTTCTGGAAGGTAAGGGGGGGCCCGGGAGCAGGCCTGCCCTGCCACCTCCAGAGCCTCGGGCGGGCGGACGGGGTGGCTGGAGGACGCACCCCCAGGGCTGGCAGCGCCCTGACTCTGACGCCTGGTGTTTACTTCTGGGCTGGGGAGCGGGGGTGGCACTGGCAGTGGGCCAGGTTCTGTTCTCGGAAACGTCTTGTTGGGCAGCAGCAGAGGCCCTTGGGGTGCTGAGTGTGGAGCCCTGGCCCTAGGGCAGCCCTGTTAACCTGGCCGGCGTGTCTGAGTGTGTGTCTGTGTGTCTGTCTGTGGGACCGCGTATGGACCTGTGTCTTCCTGTCTGTGTGTGTGCCGGTGTCTCCGTGTGTGTCTGCGCGTGCGCGCCTGTGCGTGCGTGCAGGACGAGGCGTTCGCCCTGTGGATCGAGCAGTGGGGCAAGCTGTACGAGGAGGAGTCCCCGTCCCGCATGATCATCCAGTACATCCACGACAACTACTTCCTGGTCAACCTGGTGGACAACGAGTTCCCGCTGGACAGCTGCCTGTGGCAGGTGGTGGAAGACACGTTTGAGCTTCTCAGCAGGCCCCCCCAGAACAAGAGCGAGACGGAGGCGCCGTGAGCCTGAGCCCTGACACCCTTAGCTTGAGGCCACTGTGTCCCGCCTTCCTCCTCTCCGTCCTGGTTCTCTGGGAGACCCCTGTTCTCCTTCACGTCCCCCCACCCCCTAACACGACAATGGCAGCTAGACTGGTGTGAGGGTTCCAGGCTCTGGCTGGACCGGAGTCCGCCCCACACGGGAGCCAGGTGTTCCCTGCTCGGCTGAGAGTCTGTGCTCCGGTGGGAAGCAGCCCCACCCCGAGAGGAGCACGTGGGCAGAACGCGACCTCCCGGAGAAGGGTTTAGGAGCCAGCCGGGGACTGCCAGTGACCTTGCTCTTGGGGCCTATGGAGGACAAGCAAAGCGAACATGGCAGTGGGCTCTGTGGGATTGCAGAGGAGACATGGCAAGGTCAAGGTGCTGCAGGCTTCCACCTCCAAGGCGCTGGCAGCCAGGCACGACCCGCTCGGGAATGAAGGGGCGGACCACTGCCCTGCCAGGCACTGGCCCCTGGACGGACCTAGGACTGAAACCTAATAGTTTTCGCCTCCTAGCCGAGAGCTCAGCTGTTTCTCCCTTTTCTACAGCGCTGCTTTTTGAAACAGTTGTCTCTGTTCCCGTGGCTCGAGAGAGAAAGTGCCTCTGAAGGGTTAAAGGTGTCTGAACCTTTATGCGTGGTGGAGCCCTTGGCCTTACCTTTTCTCCCCTGGCTCTGAGGGGTGAAGGGATACCCTACCTGTTACCATCGAGGGTGAAGATGAGGTTGGCCCGAGCAGGACTGACTTCCTCCTGGCTTATTTTCCGGGCAGGACCTCCTCCTGCCCGCTGCTCCCTCCCCTCCCTGGTGCACCCTGTCCCGGAAGCTGTCTGTCTGGCAGTGCTGCCCAGGCCTCAGCCCTCAAGCCGCACTACCCAGGGGCTGTGACTGACACGTGCACGTAGGCTGGACCCTGTGCCAGTCCCTGCTTGCGGGTCTTCACTGCTCAGGGCAAGGAGAGGGGGCCGGTCGTCCACAGGGCAGCCTGGCGGCAGAGGAAGCAGGTCAGGGGGGCTGGCTGGGTGGGGCAGGGGGCAGCCTTTAGGAGAGACTGAGAGAAGCAGCTGGGGCTAAGGAGGGCGTTTCATTGTCCTTCAGAGCTCTTGGCCTGAGCGCCTTGTGCCTGAGCCTGTACTCCTCAGGTGGGTGGGGCTCCGATCCGTTTTCCTTTCCAGGGGAACGAGTCACAGCTGCTGCTGGGCCCCTGCTTCACCCCAAGTCCACCAAGCACAGGGGCTCCGGCAGCTTCCCGCCTGCTTCCCGGCCTCCCACTGCTGCTGGCTCTGCTCCTCAGGCCCCTGGCTGCCAGGCGCTGGTGCCATGTTTCAGAGGCCTGGAATCAGGCAGCAGGAAGCTCTTTGGCTCTCTCCTGGGTACGTGCTGTCAGTGTTGGAAGAACTCCGGGGCCCAGCTCCTTCTGCCCCCGAGGGAAGAGGAGGCCCTTCCCTCTGCCCCAGGCCAAACGCACAGGCTCGGAAGTGATGGGACCTGTGATCAGGGAAGCTGGGCTCTGAGCGCGTACCAGGGAGGGGCGCTCAGCACAGGCGTGTGTGAGCAGCAGCTGTGCCACAGGCCAAGCCCTGTCCCCAGACCAGTGACAGGGCAGGACCGTGCTCAGCACGTGGTCACCAGCTGAATGAAGGGCTCTGGAATCCAAGCTGTTTTCTCTAACTGAATTGATCTCTCCCCTGAAAAAGAAGGGGTTCTGGGGGCACCAAGCAGGGAGGGCTGCAGCTCAGGAATGGGCAGGCGTGGCACTGCTAGGAAGGGCCTGCTGGGGGCGGGGCCGCCCCCCCAGTACCTGGGAGTGGACCCAGCCGTCGTCTTGTTGCTGTAATCGCTGAGACACCTGCAGCCGCAGGGCCCACAGTCGCCAGGCCCGCCTCAGGTGCCACTGCCTGAGCTATGGGGACAGTCGCGAGAGGCCCCAAGCTGGGTCCACCACTGTCCCCGGCCCGGCAGCCCCCAGCCCCTCTGCTGCCTCTCCCTGCCTGCAGCTCTGCGGCACCGGGAGGAAGGGGATGTGACGAGGAGGTGTCATCTGAGGTGTGTTAACAATGCAGATTCCTGCAGCTGTTCCCAAGCTTTCAGGCTTGGTAGGTCCAAAGGCCTGAACTTCCTTTCAGAGACTGCGTTTCCAGGGGTTAGGGCTGGGAACGGGACGTGACGGGAGATCAGCGTGAGGGTGGGGAGGGGCCGCCCCACTCACCAGTGTCGGCACCAGCTTGTCCGTCCCCCGAGCATCTACCCAGCGCTGCCATGCAGCTGCCCGGGCCTGGCCTGCGGGGAACCCTGGAGCCGGTGAAGCAGTGCCTCAGGGTGCCAGCGCTGCAGGCACTTCCTCCTTGAGGTCTTTGGTCTCAGAGCTGCGGTCCCCTTCTGGCCCCATAGGGCGCTGGCCCTGGGCCCAGCGGGCGCATCTGGGCCCCTGCAGCTGGAGCTGGGAGGCGGGGCAGAGGGGAGGCTCTCTGTCACCTGGCAAAGGGGCGTGGGAAGAGGTTAACACATAATTCAGGGGAGTAAGCTCTCCCCCCGGTACTTCTGGAAGCTGAGCCCTAGGAAGAGAGTTAACAAGAAACGGTGTTGAGCCTGTGTCCCTGCTTCCACCACCTCTGCCCACACCTCCTGCAAAGGTTTGGGCTGCAGCCCCGAAGGGTGGGGCCAGAGAAATTGTAATTGTTTTCTCAAAATTGTGAAATATTCCAGAAGAGGAGATGGGTGGGGGAAACAGTAAATACGTTAAGACAGATTCGCCAAGAGTTCAAAGTTGATTGCCGGGCCCGTGAGGGCTGGTGACGGTCTCATCCCTGCACTTCAGACGTTGTTCATTCCCCGAGGGAGAGTGTCCTTACTCTGAGTCCGGGACGTTTCTCTCTGCTTCCTCTGTCCACTGGGGCTGTGGTGCTTGGTTGGGCTGGGCAGGCCAGGCCCTGTGGCCTGTGGCCTGCAGCTGTGGGCCTGAGGGAACAAAGAGGAAACCCTGAACCAATGGGCTTGGACATCTAGGGGCCCAAGTGACCTGGCAGGATTCCTTTCCCGACCAGTAACAGGGCCTCCTATTTGTGTGCACACAAGTGGGACGGATTCTCCCACGAGCCCCGAGGCTCCCAGAGGAGACAGGAAAGGCCCGAGAGTAGTACGGCCATCAGTACACGCCACTGCCTCTTTCCCCATACTCCCACATGGCTCGAGACTCAGGAAGGTGAGTGGGCCAAAAATGGCTACCAATCAGAGCTTACCTGTGCCAGGTACACCCTGTGAGGTGGGCATTACTCTCCCCACTCAGCCTCATAAAGTCAAATTACTTGTCTGAGGCCTCACCTCTCCAGAGTGGTCTGACTCCAGGGCCTGAGCCCCCAGCGACTGTGCTATACGGACACCAGGGGCTCTCTAAGGGAGTCTGTGCCACCATGAGATGGCATAAAACCCGCCCCCGTCGTTAGGTGAGGGCTGCCTGGGCGCGCGTGTGCGTGCGGTAGAAACGGGGGCCTGGAATTCAACCCCCTAGTTACCATTTACCATTCCTGACATTTACTTTGTTTCTACAAGTCTCAGTTTTTCCATCAGTAAACGGGATCCCTGCCTGCCTTTGCTGACAGGAATGGAATGGAAGTGTTTATAAACATACTCTGAAAATAAAATTCTCTTGAAACACAGATCTAGAAATAAAATACCCTGAGACCCCAGAATCTGCTGTCGCCATAGCCCCACATAGGTAAATATGTGGATTCTGCAAACAACCAGAGCCAGTCCGTTTCAATTCCATTTAAAACAAACCACTTTAATCTTTTTTTCTCAGAACTTTTCTAGAGTCTATGACATACTTTGTGGCATCCTGAAACAGGATTCTAGATGATGCCAGTTCAGCTTGAGGAACACTCTGTGGCCTGCCAGTGACTCTGGGGCTATGTGTCCCGCAATGACATGTCCCTAGACTGCCATGCAGTGTCACTCTTTGTGCCCGGGTTTCCTTGTGGCCTCTTCCCTCGTGCTAGGCCACCCAGCTCTTTGTCACCATTTGCTGGTATCAGAACTAATGCTTCTGGTCTGGAGACGGACTGGCAGTTATCTTTGGGTAGAGAGAGTCATGAATATTTTTTCATTTATATTTTCTGGGTTTTCTGTAATGAGCATGTTTCATTTTCTAATTAAAAAAAAAAGACAAAAAATTGCTACTGACCCCAATTACCTCTCTTGATCCTAGACTGTACCATGACTTATAATGAGTTTAGGTGTCTGTCTCCGTAACAGATGCGACCCAGGGTGCTTCTTTGTAGCAGACCAGCACTGGGCTGGCACTCGGTGCTCAGTAAGTGCTGATGGACCTGTAATGGGCTGTCTGCCCGGCCAGGAGGCTCTTGAGAACCCATAGGGGTGGTGTCCACAAGGCCGCTGGGGTCCTGGAGAAGCATGCAACCACCCTCACCATCGGGGCTGAATCAAGCTGACTCTGAGGCCAGTGGCCCTGAGGTCCTTTTGGACCTCCCACCCGACCTGGGCCGGGCCTCACCTGCCTCCCCAGGGCCGGAGCGCCCATCAGCACCAGGAGGTGCCCTCTGGTGGCCAGCCTAGGCCAGTGCCTGAGGCTGGCTCTGGGCCTGGGGTGGGCGGTGCTGGCCTCCTGGGCCTCGGCCTGTGGTTCCAGCCACACTCTGAGCAGCGCTGTCCGCCAGTGGGCCCAGTGGATTCGCAGGAGGCGCCTGGGCCCAGCCTGCTGGAACTGGGTGATGGCAGTTCGCTGGACACGGCCCCCGGTCGCTGAGTGGGCGCAGGCCTCTAGGACCCCGGCGGGGAGGGAGGAGCCCACACCGAGACCGTCAGGGCCGGGACTCTAGGGCGGGCTGTAGGGAGCCCTCCTCCGCCCCCGCCGGTGCACTGCAGGAGGGGGCCCTCCAGGCAAAGCCCGTGCCTGTGCTCCTCCTCCCCCATCCCTCTTCCGGAGAAATCACGTTCAAATGGGCACAGAGAGCAGCAGACTATCACATGACAGGGACAGGCATCCTGTACTGGGGACACAGAGAAAGCAGTCCTGACAACTGCTCCTTCCCTCCCATCCCCCCACGAGCACTGCTTTATATCATCCAGGACCTGGTATGTGTCTGGCCCGAGCTGAGCTGAGAACTTGCACACGTTATTTCTTATCCTGATCCCCGGGGCCACCCTGCAAGGCAGGCCTGTAATCTTCCTTGGACCTTCAAAGTTAGACTTGCCCAAAGAGGGGTGGCATAGCTGGAAAGTGCAGAGCTGGAATTTGACCCCAGGGACCAGGACCTCCTCTCCTCATCACCCCTAGCCCCCTGAGACCTGCCACCAGCCATCAGATACCCTCTACCCTGGCCCCGAACAAGCTCAAGGCCTAAGCTGGAAGCACAGTGCGGGGCTGCCCTCAGGCCATGGGCACCCACCTGGCGCTCAACTTCGGGGCAGCATGGTCTCAGCTGACCCACTGCAGGCAGGACTTACGTGCCCACAGCATCCAGCACAGGGCCTGGGCCTGGGTTCTCTCTCCTGCCTGCTGGTGGGCCTCAGAGCACTGGCTGGGGGCCACTTGCCTTGCCTGCTGGGCCCGGGCCCTCCTCAGCTTGATGTCCACCTGGTGTCCCTGTTCTTGGCTTCTCCAGCAGGAGAAGGAGGCCCGGGCCACGCGCTGCTCCCGAGGCCGGGCTGCAGTTTCTGGGGCTTCACTGGCAAATGTGGCCCCTGGTGCCCATCTCCTCAGGCCATCCTGGAAGGCTGGACCCTTGGCCTGGGCCATCCCTGTGTCTCTCACTATTCCACACCAGGCCTGGAAGTGGCTGCAGAACAGGTGCAGAGAAGGGGCCCAGCCGCCTTCCCAGTCAAAAGTCACATTAATTCAAAATTACACCCGAAAATTCCCCACAAACCATCACTGGTTCTTCACAGTTTTGCATACACAGCCCTGTGCCTTAAGAACGTATGGATGGATGTATAACACGTGAAAGCTCTGGCTTTCTTTTAGGGGCCTTGGCACGCACTCACCCCCGCTCCGGGGGCAGGTGCTGCCCGGGAGGGTGTAGGAACCCGGCAGTCGTGGCTTCAGGTCCCCCTCCACCAAGAGAACATGAACGCCCTGCTTGCCCTCACAAGGCCGCTCTGGGGCAGGAGGTCAGTGAGGAGAATGTGGTCCCCGCTCCCAGATGGACCAAGAAAACATCAGCCACTCTGCGGTGAATGGTTCAGTGCCCCCGTGGGGACACTGTGAACGCGTGTGAGTTTGTACAGAACCAACCCTGGGAGAAGGTGTCATCTGTCCCCTCTGCTTTTAAACATGCACCCATGAACGGTATATGTGTGTCACTAGAACATCTCTATTTCAGATTTCTCTCTCTTTGTGGTGGCTGTTTGAGTTGATTTCCCCATCTTTTTTTTTTTGGCCTCAAGGCATGCGGGATCTTAGTTCCCTGACCAGGGATCGAACCCATGCCCCCTGCAGTGGAAGCGCAGAGTCTTAACCACTGGACCGCCAGGGAAGTCCCTGATTTCCCCATCTTAACTGTGAGCTCTGAAACCAAAGGGCTGACCTGGCCAGGAGGTGGAGACCTGGGGCTTGTCAGGGCATCGGGTGGGGTTAGGGGCTTGCCATCCCCCATCTCCCAAACAATTCATATAATGGAAGCTTGGTGGTTTTGACTCCAGGCTGGGGTCTCCCTTCACGCCCATGATGCCCGGGTCCCAGGCCTCCAGCCTGGCCTGCCCCTAGAGCTGCAGAGGCCACCCAGCTTCCCATCCCTAGGCTCTCTCCCTGCTTTTCCTGGGGTGGGGGTGACCCTCGCTCTCCCACCCCCAGGCCCGGCCACCTCTGCAGTAGGAGCTGCTCTGGACCGGCCGCCGTGGGTCTCTGACGAGCTGCTGCCTCCTGCCAGCCCCGGAACACGGCCCTGCGCAGGCCCTGGAGGCGGGCCCGCACACACCGCTGGTACTTTTCACGCCAGAGCTGCTGTCCTGTGGCCAGAGAGACGCTGAAGTGCCCCTAGGCGCTCATTCCAGCCTCAGCCTGGGCCCCAAGGAACCGCGGGCCCCTGCTCTGCCAGCCTCCGCCCTCTACCCAAGTGGGAACCAAGGAGGCCACCTAACTGTCTGGGTTAAAATGCTCCCATTACAGGTGTCCTACTGGTGACCAGGCCAACCAACTCAGAGTTTTGTTTTGTTTTGTTTTTTTAATTTCTTGACGATGTTTAGGAATCAGGAGAATTCACATAAAAATACAGATTTCCAGCTTTTCTGTAAAAACAGAGGTCTGGCAACACTGGGCCAACATTCCTGGGCAATGATTAGGCTGGGGAAGCAGCTGTCCCCAGTGGACAGGACATGAACTTTCCAGCACAACCAAATCCCCACCTGCCAGCCCACTGATATGATAGTGGTGGAGTGAGAAGCCTCTAAAATTGCCCCCAGTGATCCCCGCCTTCTGTGCTGGGCTCTGAGGACACTGTGACTCCTGAAGGCCGGGTGAGGATGACAAGGATGAAGATGAAGATGGTGATGATGATGGTAGCACTCACGAGGAGCTGGGTTCTGAGCCAAGCACTTTGTGTGGATTGTCTCACAGAATTCCCACAATCACTCTAGCAGGGGTGGGTACCACTGTTATCCCCATTTTACGGATGAGTAAGCTGAGGTTAAGTAGCACGCTTAAAGTCCACACAGCCAGGGAATGGAAGAGCGGGGAACGTGAACCCAAGCCTACAGCGTCCACGCGCCCCGGTCCTGCTCTGCCACCCAGTCTTTGCGGGGGGGGGGGGCCTGTGAAAGCGTCCCATCACTGGACTCTGTGCTACAGGACCAGAATCTTGGGTGTCCCTGACGGACCTTGGCCCCCTCTCACCCCTGGTGCCCCGTCCCAGTCCCCGACTCACTCTGCCAGCAGTGCCAGTGGCCCAGTAAACGTCGCTGCTGTCCCTGCCCCACTCCCGGGCCCACTGTTCCGTCTCCTGCTGCTTCACCAGCCGCTGCCGCCACAGGCCCAGCGCGGCCCTGCAGCTCTGATTCCAGGCCCGGCGGGCAGCCAGCTCTCTCCTGGCCCCCTGGGCTGTTGCCCAGTGGCTCCAGCCAAGGAGGATGCTGGGAAGGGGAGTGTCCACCCTCAGGTGGTCACTGCCACCCTGGGCCAGCCCGGCCCTCCCCTCCCCTCCCCTCAGAAGCAGGGAGGGCTCGGGGTGACTCTTCTCCTTCCATCCATCATGGGGGAGAGTGGGTTGCTGGGGGCTGGAGGGCTTAAATGCTGCTCCGAGGGTCACAATGACAGGTGGTCGGGATACAGTGGGACCCCAGACCCCCAATGCCAAGTGCTGTGCTCAGCTCCTAGTGAGGAACATCGCTACGGGCTGAGTGTTTACTAACGCCAGGCACTGTGCTAGGGGATGTGCGTGCCCCTCCCTCGCTGATTCCCATTGGAGTGAGTCCTATTATTACCCCCATACGAACGGGGAGATAGAGGCAGAGAGAGGTTAAGCAACTTGCCCAAGATCACACAGCCAGTGAGGGACAAAGCTGGGATTACCACAGCCGTGAAATTTCTGGGAGAAACGAATACCCAACACCTCTCAGCAGGGCAGGGTAGGAAGGCAGGAGGCTCTGAGAGGATCTGAGTCTGGGGTGTGAGGGGAGCCCTCTGGGATGCAGACCCCAAGGGGGTGCGGTGGGAGGGGCAAGGATTGACGGGAGACAGTAAATCCAAGGGTGGTGGGCAGCATGGCTCACCCGTCCTGGGGAGGGGTCCCTACCGCCTCTGAAGGGTGCGCTGGTGCCACCTTGCCACGCCCCAGGACTGCTGGGCCCGCGCCTGCTGCCGCTGCCCAGCTGCCCACAGAAAGCTCACCCGGAACGCCTCCAGGAGGGCAGGGGCCTGGGAAGCCTGGGGAAGGAGGTGTGGAGTCCTGGGTGCCCCGGGCACTGCCACCCACCTCCCCCGTCCCCCCCTCCCCTCCCCTCCCCCTCCCCTCCCCTCCCCACCCTCTGCCCCTCGCCTTCTCCAGGGAGCTGCGGGGTGTCCTGCGGCCCGGCAGGGCCTCCCCTCCCAGGACACCACTCAGAACCGCTGGGGCCAAGGTGGTCCTGGCACTGCCTGGATCCCGCGCCCTCAGGGGCCAACCCCTCAGGCTGTGCCACAGCACCGGCTGCTGCACGCCCTTGAAGAAGGAGCTACCGGAGGGGGCAGGTGAGTGCCGGGGCCCCCCCACCCCTGGCTGGGGGTGCTGGAAGGGTGCCACCGTGAGCCAAACGCTGGGCCAGAGCTGGGCAACCCCACCTCCCACACGGGCCGCCCACTAGGACCACCGGGGGCTCTAAGAAATACCGATGCTCACTGGGGTCCCAGCCCCGGAGATTCTGATGTAATGGTCTGGGTGCGGCTTGGGCTTCCCAACTTTTCCAAAGCCCCCAGGGTGACCCCCCGTGAGCAGCTGAGGCCGAGACCACAGCTCTACTTGCCCTGATCACCTGGTTGATCCTCGCCACACTCCCTGGGTGCGTGGGGGCCACACAGTTGATGGGGGGTGGAGCCGAGCCCAGGCCCAGGTACCCAAGACTCAAGAGCCCACAACAGTATTTCTGCCTCCGCTGGGTTATAAAGATAGGGAAACTGAGGCCTGGGGGAAGGTCATTTCCCCAAACTCCAAACAGCAGCAGATCTGGGATCCAAGCACTCATCTCAGGCTACAGGGCAGCCTCAGAAATGTTGCAGGGAGATATGAACTGTGACCCGGTTCCCAAAGGCCAGAGGATAGACTGGGGGGAGGGAGGGCTACATTCTGAAGGATCATGGTGAACTGAGTTTCCCTAGAGTTTCAGGGACGCATTAAAAGAGACTGAGGGTCCAAGTGGACCAGGTGGGTGTGGGGCTGATGGATGCCAGGTGTATAGCTTTTTATGGTTTGTTTTTATTTTTTTCTTGTTTTGTTCTTTTTTGTTTGTTATTTTGGGGTTTTTGTTTGTCTGTTTGTTTCTTTACAACCCCTTGTGTCGAGGGCTGACTTTCAATATATCGCAGCGAGGGAGCTCCTCTGCTAGGTGTATAGCTTCTAAGGACAGAATTCTTAACCCTGCAGCTGCTGGCTTACATTCCTGCTGACATTCCGTCAGTGAAGCTGGTCCCTCCTGACCTCCACCGGCCCTCTCACCCATAACCATCAGCCTGGGCTCTGAATCCCAGCATCGCATCTTGTATAAAAAGCATCACAAGAAGGTTTCACTATAGGCACCTTCTTGCTCCTGATTCAGTGTGATTTTGAGCAAGCTGCTTGACCCCTCTGAGCCTCAGTTTCTCCAGCTGTGTAATAAGGCACGTGGGGGCAGGGGAAAAAGTGGCTCCTTCACTGATTCATTTACGGTATTTGTTCTGTGCCTTTGGCAGCCTGGGCATCTGCAAGATGCTGGGAGACGGTGGTGAGGAGACAGACACGGTTCCCGCCACCAGGGGGCTCCCACTTAGCCAGGAGATGGGTGAGAGGTGGGTCCAGATTCTGGGGAGGGAGACGAGCATTAAACCAGCCTCCCCGTCAGGTTCCAGCCACCTTGGCAGGACTCCGTGTCTGTGCCCCTGACCACTCCCTGTCCCCCACAGCTCTCTGCTCAATCACTGTCTCAGTGTCCCTAGGCTACCTCCCCCGGCCCCATGCCTGCTGGGCACCACAGGGTGCCAGGCCCCGTGCTGGGGCCACAGAGAGGAGCAGGATGTGGCCCATTCCCTATGGGACACTCCATCCGGTGCCGAGGACTGCTCACATTCCCACCCCATGCCCTCCAGACCCAACCCCAGGTCACAAACTCATGGACACCTACTCCGCCCGCTGGCGCTGGGAGAGCCGCGTCCTCCAGAGCAGCAGCGCCCGGTGGAGGGCCAGCCTCCGGCCGGCTTCCTGCAGGGAGCCCCGGCCTTGCTCCTGGGGCAGCGCCTGGGCCACCACCCCCAGGCCGTCTGCTGTGGCCCCCTCAGGGGCCGAGCTGAGGAGGGCCATGTTCCCTGAGAAGCAGACAAGAGATGAATCAGTGACCTCCCTCTGCTCAAAGCCATTGGTGGTCGCTGCCTCAGGCCCCTTAGGACCTCTCCCCTCGTGGCTACTGCCCCCTCCCACCACCCCCAAACCCTCCCCACCGGGACACCTGGAAGACCCCATCTTCCTCTGTCAGGTTTTGGTTGGTCGGGGGCAGGGGTTGTGCATCCCCCTAAGACCAGGAGCTTCCCAGAAGCAGGGGCTGCATCTCTTGCAGGTGGAAGATTGAACAGGTCTCTCGCCTAGAGGAGCTCACGATGGAGGTCAGGATGGGGCCCACCAAAGCCTGCTGCTCCAGAGACCCCTCTGGACCCTCCCAGCCCTGCCAGGCTGCATCCCCGAGAAAGCTCCCGATCCCATCACCTCCCACCACGAGAATCCATGAATCAACTGGGCGACTGCAGAAGGAGCTTAAGTGATGCTGTTTGCTGGGGTGGGAGGGAGAGGGAGCCCCTCGGCCCGCCACGCGCTCACCTGCCTTCCGCCAACAAAGGGACAGCTGGGTCACCTGCGCCCCATCTGAGGCCTGGAGCTGCTTCATCTGCACCCACTGCTGCAGGCACATCCTCAGGGTCCCTGCCCGGCGGTTGGCCATGTGGTCCCGGTACCGGGTCCCTCTTTGCACGAACCGCTGCCAGGCCCCAAAGCACCTGGAGAGCCAAGAGAAAGTGTTGGTGCTCATCGTAATGACTGCAGCTGCAGCCTCCTGCCATGTGCCAGACACACCACTGAGGCCTTGGGCAAGCCACTCACCTCTCTGAGCCTCAGCTTTCTTGTCTGTAAAATGGGGCTGCTGTAAGGATGGTGCGGCATGCCATCTGCTCAGGCCACACCGTCACTTCTGGGTGCCCGGATGGCCTCAGCAGCCTCCTACCTGCCCTCCTGCATCCACTGTTGCCCCCACCCCTCCAGTCAGTGCCTACACAGTAACCAGAGTGATATTTTTCAAATCTCAAATCAAATTACCTTACTCTCTTGCTAAAATCCTCCAGCAGCAGTCCCCTTGCTCTGATGATAAAATTTCGACTCCTCCCCACTGCCAACAAGGCACCCTCTGCATGGTCTGTCCCCCACCCACCATTACACACCTTTCCAACTTCATCTCAAACCACCCCAGCCCCCAACCCCATACTAACAGGGTTCCGACTGGACTGCCATTCTTTGAATTTTCCATGTTCCTCTCCCTGTCAGAGGTCTTTGCACATGCTGTTCCGTTCCCTCTGCCTGGCACTCTTGTCTGCTGTGCCTCCACCAGTCAGCCAGGCACCCTTCCCATCTCTGCTGAACCCTGGTCGAGGTCAGCTCCCTTTGTCAAAAGTTCTCATAGAAAACTCTATCGGGGACTTCCCTGGTGCTGCAGTAGTTAAGAATCCGCCTGCCAATGCAGGGAACACGGGTTCGATCCCTGGTCCGGGAAGATCCCACATGCCGTGGAGCAACTAAGCCTGCGAGCTGCAACTACTTAGCCCTCGTGCCACAGCTACTGAAGCCCGCGCACCTAGAGCCTGCACTCCGCAACAAGGAGAAGCCACTGCAATGAGAAGCCCATGCACCGCAACAAAGAGTAGCCCCTGCTCGCTGCAACTAGGGAAAGCCTGCGCGCAGCAACAAAGACCCAACGCAGACAATAAATAAAAAAATAAATTTATAAAAAAGAAAAAAGAAAAAGAAAAAGAAAACTCTATCGGGGGATGCAATCAGCAAAATGCAGACAGTAGGAAACTCTACCTGAGAAGCAGCCTGGTTTCTTCAACAGATAACTTGCAAGGAAACAAACAAACAAACAAAAACAACAGAGGGGAGTCCCTAGATTAAAAAGAGCTTATGGACTCCTCAACCAATGACAGCATGTGGGCCTTATTTAGATCCCAATACAAACAAAATATAACAACAGGGACTTCCCTGGTGGTCCAGTGGGTAATACTCCGTGTTCCCAGTGCAGGGGCCTGGGTTTGATCCCTGATTGGGGAACTAGATCCCGCGTGCATGCCACAACTAAGAGTCTGCATGCCACAACAAAGATCCTGCGTGCCACAACTAAGACCCAGCGCAGCCAAAATAAATAAATAAATAAATAAATACCAAAAAAACCCAACAAAAACTATAACAACATATTTGCTTGTAAAACAATTGGAAATTTGAATGCTGACAAGATATTTGTTGGTATTAAGGAATTATTCATTTTTTAGGTGTGATCCTGGCATGGTGGTTCTGTTGTTTAAAAGACACTTTATGTTTTAGAGATGCTACAGAAATATTTACAGATGAAATGGTAGGATGCATGGGATTTGCCTCAAAATTATGTAGTGGGGGAAGTAGCCAGGGTACAGATTAAACAAATTTTCTCAGGAGGTGATTTTCGTGAAACTGGATGATGGGTACACTGAGGTTG
Organism: Balaenoptera physalus; assembly: GCF_965194825.1. Classification (NCBI taxonomy): domain Eukaryota; kingdom Metazoa; phylum Chordata; class Mammalia; order Artiodactyla; family Balaenopteridae; genus Balaenoptera; species Balaenoptera physalus. The sequence continues at coordinate 187,281,164 of NC_138882.1, forward strand.
ATTATCCTATATTCCCTACTTTTATGTAAGATAAAAATGTCCCATAATAAAGTAGTTAACAAGGAAAAAAACAACTTCATGTAGATCTGTGTTTCTTCCCTTCACAACACTTAACTTTGGTGGTATTCACACACACATACACCCTTTGTGATTGTTAATTTCCTGCCTGTCCCCGCACTGGGCCATGGGTTCCATGAGGGCCAGTGACAGCGGGCATTAAGCTTTGCTTATGACTAAATCCCAGCCCCTGGGTGGTGTCTGGCAGGTCTTAGCATCTCAGTAAATGGCACATGTATTCATTTCTTATTTTCATCATTTCAACACTAGGAGTCAAGAATTGACTTAAAGGGCACCTCCCAGCTGCATCCCACCCTCTGCCTCAGGGGAGGCGGTCCCCATTCCCACTTCCACCTACCTGCAGAGCCAGGCCCTCTGGCACTGGCTGTCCAGTGGGGACACCCAGGCTGCATCTGCAGCAGGAGAGCACCAGGCCTGGGGGGGCCTCTCCATCCTCTGCGTCCTCAGCATGGCCCCGGAGGCCTCTCCCTGGACCCCCTTCTCCTGCCTGGCCCATTCCTTCTGATGGCACCACAGGAGGAAGGCTACAGGGAGGGAAGAGAGGGGGAAGAGAGAGTGAACGGAGGGGAGCATCAGGGCCAGGAGGGACCACTGACTCCTGGGACCCCAGGCTGTGTGGCCTCCGGCCAGTCCCTCTCCGTCTCTGGGCCTCAGTTTCCCCACGAGTGAGTCATGTCTAAGGACTTGCCAATTCTAACACTCAAGCTTCTGTCCGGCCTGTACCAGCGTCCATGGCACACAAATGCAGGATGTGCGCATCTCATACTGTGTGTCTTTGAGCTGGTCACTTCATGTCTCTGTGCCTCAGTTCCCCATCAGTAAAATGGGCACAATGCCTTGCTGAGGTCACCACGAGAGAATCAAATGAGATCTTGTCTGGGAAGTTGCCAGAGTAGATACTCGATAAACACTCATTCACTCACTGAGGACCCCCTGCCCTGCTTGGCTCCGTCTCCCCCGTTTCCCAGCGCCCCACGTCTTACCAGCCAGCTGTTGCAGAGCCTGCAGGATCTGGACTCCCCTGTCTCCTCCATCTGGCCTCAGCCCAGAACACAACGGAATCGGCTGGGCTCCCGCCTCCTCCCTCCGACTACTTGGACTGAGAGTAAAAGTGCCCAGAGAGAAACTGATGCCCAGGCAGAGGGAGGGCACCTGGTCCCAACCCATCCACCCCAGTCCTGCAGTGCCGTCTGCCTGCAGGAGCAAAGGCGCGCTGAGCCACCCCCTGTTCTGTTCCAGACAGTACGTTCTACTCCTGATTATGTAAGTGATTTGGGGGGAGGGTTCTGCTTTTGCTGAATTCTCGTCAATACTATTAGGGTTTTTTACAACACACATGCATTAAAATAAATATTACTTAAATAATTATTTTAAACACATTTGTTTCATTTAAAAATAGGAACAAAAACAATACATCACTGGAATGGAAAATTGAGGAAAAGAAAATAACCACCTTTAATCTCACCACTCCAGAGATGACCATTATTTTAGCATTTTTTTGGGGGGGGGATTGGGGATGACATTTATTTACTTGTATTTTTAATAGTGGTAAAATACACATAATATAAAATTTACCGTTTAACCATTTTTTTTAAGGAATACTGATGTGATTATCGTGACTTTCTTTTTTTACTTTTTGAATTTTTTTATACATCTTTATTGGGGTATAATTGCTTTACAATGTTGTGTTAGTTTCTGTTGTACAACAAAGTGAATCAGTTATATGTATACATATATCCCCATATCCCCTCCCTCTTGAGCCTTCCTCCCACCCCTCCAGGTCATCACAAAGCATCAAGCTGCTCTCCCTATGCTATGCAGCAGCTTCCCACTAGCTATCTATTTTACACTTGGTAGCGTATATATGTCAATGCCACTCTCTCACTACATCTCAGCCTCCCCTTCCCCCACTGTGTCAAGTCCGTTCTCTACATCTATGTCTTATTTCTGCCCTGCCACTAGGTCCATCAGTACCATTTTTTCTAGATTCCATATATATGCGTTAGCATACGGTATTTGTTTTTCTCTTTCTGACTTACTTCACTCTGCATGACAGACTCTAAATCCATCCACCTCACTACGAATAACTCAATTTTGTTCCTTTTTGTGGCTGAGTAATACTCCATTGTATATAGGTGCCACATCTTCTTTATCCATTCATCTGTTGATGGACATTTAGGTTGCTTCCATGTCCTGGCTATTGTAAATAGTGCTGCAATGAACATTGTGGTACATGACTCTTTTTGAATTACGGTTTTCTCCGGGTATATGCCCAGTAGTGGGATTGCTGGGTCATATGGTAGTTGTATTTTTAGTTTTTTAAGGACTCTCCATACTGTTCTCCATAGTGGCTGTATCAATTTACATTCCCACCAACAGTGCAAGAGGGTTCCGTTTTCTCCACACCCTCTCCAGCATTTGTTGTTTGTAGATTTTCTGATGATGCCCATTCTAACCCATTTTAAAATTTATTAATTTATTAATTTATTTATTTTGGGCTGCGTTGGGTCTTCATTGCTGCGCACGGGCTTTCTCTAGTTGCGGTGAGCAGGGGCTACTCTTCACTGAGGTGCGCGGGCTTCTCGTTGTGGTGGCTTCTCTTGCTGTGGGGCGCCGGCTCTAGGCACGCAGGCTTCAGCAGTTGTGGCATTCGGGCTCAGTAGTTGTGGCACACGGGCTTAGTTGCTCCGCAGCATGTGGGATCCTCTCGGACCAGGGCTTGAACCCGTGTCCCCTGCATTGGCAGGCAGACTCCCAGCCACTGCGCCACCAGGGAAGTCCCCATCTTAACCATTTTTAAGTGAGCAGTTCAGTGGTATTAAGTAATTCACATTGTTATGCAACATTTTAGTATTTTTGCTTCTGGTTTTTTTTTCTATGCACCGTCTTACGTTCATAGAAAAAAATATTTTAGGTACTATTTTTTTATCCTCTTTTTTTTTTCATTGAACATTGCCATAACCCTTTTTCTTCTCATTAAAAATTCTATGCAAATATCCATAAACCTACTTCCAGGAAGGGGAATAATATACGTAAGGAGGGAGGTGAAACTTTCAAATTAATTGAAATACTTCCATCTATCTCGAATGTTTTTGCAAATCAAACATGCATTACTGTTATGATTAGAAAGAACACCAGTAAAGCTACCGAAACAAAAAATAAAGAAAAAAAATGGGGAGGAATTTAAAAAATCTCGATAAGCATCATATTGAACTGTTGCCAAATGTTTATCACATGGTTAAACTACAATTTTCTCTCTCGCTGTTGGGTATTTAGGCTGTTTCGAAGTTTTCACGAAGTATAAATAATGCCATGATGGACATCGTTTTGCACAAATCTTGGTCCACATTTGCTGGTTTTATCCTCATTCTCTTGTGGGGGAGGGGAAACGGGGGACAAGGAAGGAGGGAAGGCCACCAGCACTGCCCAGGTCACACTGACCGAGCTGGGGTGTCCCAGACTACCTGCTTCTCCAGGCAGTGTCCACCACCGGCTTCCTTCCTGAGGGGCCTCGGTCCTGGCCTCCGCTGGAGGATGGGGGTCCTGGCTCAGCCTGGATGTGAAGCTGCCCTTGTTTCTGCTGCTGAATCAAGATTCTCCACTGGGACAAGAGAGAAGGGGAAGAGGAACGTTGGCTGTAGCCTCAAATGTACCCTGAGCAGTGGGGGGGGGGGCACCAGGAAGGGCGGGGACACGAGTCAGACGTTGTGGTTTTAACCATTAGACTCCCCTGCTTCTTTGGGAATGAATGAATGAATGAATGAATGGAGAGATAGAGCCCAAGAGGCAGGGTTTTCCTTGGGAGACAAAACCTGGAGCTGGGCCCTCCTAAAGCACTTTTCCCAAGGAGGGAAGAACATAGATGTTCCCTCTTAGTCCTGGCTGGCAAACCGCTAGTAAAAAATAACAACTGGGACTTCCCTGGCAGTCCAGTGGTTAAGACTCTGCGCTTCCACTGCAGGGGGCATGGGTTCGATCCCTGGTTGCGCAACTAGGTTCCCGCATGACACACGGTGCAGCCAAACAGAAACAAAAAGCAAAACAAACAACAAAAAATAGCAACCACTGAAACAGTAGAGTGCTTGCTATGTGCTAGGCAGGGTTCTGAGTTCCTTATATTTGTTAATTTAACCTCACAACAACCCTGAGAGGTATGTACTATTATGATCCCATTTTAAAGCTAAAGAAACTAAGGCACAGAGAGGTTAAGTAACTTGCCCAAGCTCACACAGTGAGAAAATGTGGGGAAAAGGAAAGTGGCGGAGACAGGATTTGAATTCAGGCAGAGCTCGGTCACGTCTGGGCTGACACCGCCTCCCCCCCTACTGCCAATCACTCAGGAGGAACAACCTGCGCCCCAGGAGAGCCTCCTCCCCAGACACACGGGCACTTCATCACCTCCCCATGGTCCAGCCTGGAGGCCCCTAACCTTTTGGAAGGTCCGCGCCAGCAGGGCCTGCGTGTGTCGTCCCCACGCCGCCTCCAGCTGGGCCTCCTGGAGCCACAGTGTCCACCACGGCGCCCGTGGGCCCCCGCGCAACAGCTGCTGGTGGCCCAGCGCCATGGCCGCTGCCACTGCCCGCCGCCTCTGCACCCAGTGCCGCCACGCTCTGAAACATCTGGACGGCCACTGCCGGCTGGGGACAGACCAGGCTGACCAGGGGATGGGCCTGGTCCCCAGTCCCGGGGAGAGCGGGGGGCTCAGCAGCACCCACGTCGCCTTTCCAGCAGGGAGGCTCCACGCTGCGGCAGGAGAGCTGGCTGGACCCCGCGAGAACTTCCCTCTATGGGGGGCTAGCCTTGGAAATCCCAGACAAGAGAGCTCCTGGGGGCAGGAGAATGAACGCAGGACAGACTCACAGGTTTAGGATTCCCTGGGGGCAGCATTCCCGTGTTCCCATCCTTGGGGCCCGGGAGGTTCCCTCCCCCTGAAATTCTGCAAGGATCTGCCATCTGGGCCTGATCTCCGTCAGGCCCGAGTCTGCAGGCAAATGCGAGAGGAGGCGTCCCAGGACCATGGCCCCGGCTCCCACCCCGCAGCCCATGACCTCACCGGCCTATCTCAGACTCCAGGCTCACAGTGTTTCCGGCTTCGTTCTTGGAAAACAAAGGGACATGACACAGCACTCAGGCCAAGAAGCAAGCGGGACTGGACACCCCCTGCTAAGCCTGCCTGCCCACGGCCTCCCTTTCTGAGGGAGGGTGACAGAGGAGTGACAGCCAGCTTGGAGCAAGAATTCCTGGGAGGCAGCCCTCCTCCCCCAACCCGGAGTCCCCCAGTTCCCACTCCCAGACCCCTCTGGCCTCTACCCGCAGGGCAGTCCTCGCGGGGGCCGTGTCTGGCGGACGGGAAGCCGGCCTCTCTTCTTCCCTGCCGACCTGCTCCCGTGGGGTCCTGTCCCCTCCTTCCCGCCCAGCGAGGATGCCGCGGGCTGAACTGGACGAGGCTGAAGAGCAGAGTCTGGCCTCCCTGCTGCCCGCCCCTTGAGGGAGCAGGGGGTCCTCCCTCTGTCCCCTGCCGTATGTAGTCCCTGGGGAGCACGTCTCTCCTCGCCTTACAGGGTGGGCAGGAAGGACCCCCTGCTCAGGGTCAAGGGCAACCCGGGCAGCATCTCCAAAGTAGTCTCCAGTGATGCAGGCTTGCTGCTTGCCTGAGAGTCTGAGAGACCATCCTGGACCTCCGGTGCTTCTGGGAAACCTGCAGTTTCCCTGAAACCTTGGGAATGTTTCCTCCTCTCATCCCAGGAAGAAAGAACAGGCTGGCTGGGCTGGGGGTGAGCAGGGAGTATCTGGCCAGCTCTGGTCCAGGGCTCCTGCTGCACAGGGCCTGGGGGTTCCCGGGATGCCTGGCACCTGAGACGGACTGCCTCACACTCCAGGCGTTGCACGGAGGCCAGCAGCTGGTGAAGGGCAGCTTGGGACGGAGCCCGAGCCCGGCTCTGGGCAGGGACAGCCAGATCCTCCAGGGTGAGGGGTTCCCCCACGAGCCTGGAGGTCCAGCCCCCCAGGCCACCCTGGGATCTGGGGTCCGGCCGTGTGTGCCCTTCGAGCGAGCCCAGGCCTGCAGCGGGCCCAGTGTCTGGGCAGGGGGTATTGGTGCACAGCAGCCGGGACCACCTTGGGCGGGAGGCTGGGGAAGCCAGTGGCCCTCGGGGTAGGGGGCTTCCGCTGGGCATCCTGTGCGGCCAGAAGCTTTCCTGAGCCCCCGACCAGGGGTGACGACGTCCCCACTCAGCCACGCTGGTCTCCCTGACGCTCAGGTTGCTCTGCTGGATGGCAAACGCCTGGGCTCTCCCTTGGGGCCTCCCGGCCAGGGGCTGCAAGTTGCTCTGCTGCCGGAAGCTTGAGTTGGTCAGCTGGCCAGTCGTGTCCCTCAGGGCGAGGCCCAGGCTGGGGCTGGTCAGGTTGCTCTGGACTCGGCAGGGCTCCTGGCACAGCGCTGCCCCCGGGGATGGTGTGGTGGCAGCCCCCCTGCTCTCGGCCTGGCCCACGGGCACCCACCGGCCATGTCTACTGGCCAGGCTCTTCCGGAGTCTCCATTGCTCTAAAAAGAGGACAGACAGTTATGCCCTGGGGGAGAACTGGGTGGTCAGTGCTGGGGAGGGACAGGGCGCCACGTGGGAGGGAGCCCAGGCTCCAGAGGTCTGCGTCAGCTCTGTCATCCCAGGTGGACCAATGGATGCACCCGGGGGTCTTGAGCCAGAGCAGCGACCTGGTGACAGTGCAGGGACTCAGAGCAGGGACAGGGCAGGGGCAGGGAGGAGGGCAGAGGGAAGCAGGGAGATAGTTGGGAGGCTGCTGAGGGGTCCCAGACGAGAGATGATGGGGCTGGGATGGGGGCGGCAGGAGGGTGGAGAGAAGGAGACAGATCAGGTCTGCTGAGAAGGCCTAGAAGAGGGTGAAGGAAAGAGAAGTGTCACTGACGGCTCCCTGGTGTCCAGCTTGAGCAAAGAGGTGCTGGGGCGTCCGCAGCTGGGGTGAAAGCAAGACTCAACATATCAAACAGCTAAACGTGGGCTGCTCTGGCCCTGAGGGGGTGGCGCTCCCTCCCTGCCGGTCTCCCCAGCCCCCAGGCGATTCTGAAGCTGGGAGACAAGGCCTCTTGGGGGCAGGTGAGATGCCCTGGGAGGTCCTGGCAGGTAGAGTGGGCCATGAAAGTTTGTAGATAGGAACTAAAGGTCAGAGAAGTTAAGCACCTTGCCCCACGGTCACACAGCTAGAACACAGAGAAACTGGCAAGTAAATAGGAATCTGAATCTGTTCTCGGGCTGCTCCCGCTCTTGGCTGCACCAGCTCTGTGGCCTTCTGGAAGCCCCAGGAACCTGAGCAGGGAGGTTCCCAGCCCACCAGCGCTGCCATAAGACCGACCTGTGAGGGCCCCTTCTCTGCCAGGGGCCCCAGACAGGCCCACTCTTGAGACCCCCTCCTCACCTCATGTCCTGACTTCCTGACCCTCCCTCGCGTCCCAGGCTGGAAGACTGTCCCGGCCCAGCTGGCCCTGAACAGCTAATCTCTAGAATTAGCAAGGCCCTGGGCTGGCCTGTCTGGGAAAGGGGCGCTGGGCTGCTACCCGAGGGGACCTCGCTCCTGCCACCTCTGACCCAGACCCCCTGAGCCTCTTGCCTGGCTTCAGGGGGGTGGCCAGCCTGGGGGGCACATTCTCCTTGTGGCTGGTGTCAGGTCTCAGCTCCATGGACTCCAGGGCAAAGCCAGGGTGGCAGTGACCTTGGTCCACACCACAGCCGGTCCTGTTTGATTAGAGGGACTCTGAGGGGGGAGGATAGGGTGCCCGCCTCCTACCCAGCCACGCCCAGCCCTGGTCCCCACTCCCGCGCTTCACCAGCATCCCTGGTTGCCCTGAGGTCCAGCCCCAGCTGTCCTGTTCAGGGCCCCTTGGGGTCTCCTCTCCCCAACCCCTGTACCACCCCTTTCCCTTGTAATTTTCTCGTGTCTTCCGGCACCCACTCCTAACACTGATGACAGATCCTTGTGGACCCTGCTTCCCAAGCAGCCCTGTCAGGTGAGGGCTCTTTCTCTCAGACCTCTAGGCAGGAGAGGGGGCCCTCTTTGCTTCCTGTCGCCCCCTCCCGACCATTCTCCCTCTCTCCTCTCTAAAATGCTCTGGTTCTAAGTTCCAGGCAGGCCAGGAAGGAAGTCCTCGTCATTTATTCCTTGACGATTTCAGCTCCCAGCTCACTGTCACTTTCTGCAGCACACACCTAACTTCTGGGTGGTTTCACCCTGCACGTGGACAATCCCTCCAACTCCTGGTCTGCGAGTCCTTGACCTTCTAACCTCCCACCATCCTGTCCTTCACCCAACCTCAGTCACCTGCTCCCAGGGTCCCCCCAGACTTTGTCATCCTCAAAAACTGCACCACCCCATAATTTCAGTTTCAGAGCCCACACCCATCTTTCCAGCTCCCTCCCTCTGGTGCCCCATCCTTCCTTCCATGAGACCCGACCCTCTGCCCCTACCACCCTTCATCCTCCAACCCACCATGAGGTCTCTCTCCCGCCTCCTGCAGTTTAACCATCCGGCGTAATAACCATCCCCTTTGCACACCCCCGGCTCCCTCTCTCTGCCACTCAAGCAGCAAAATCACAACATAGGTTAAAGTGACTAAAGGAAACCCTACAACTGCACTGGTGGCCTCGCTCCGAAATTACCACCTTCAATCTCAAGCGGGCCCCCAAGGCTGCTGGAGAATCAGACTCTAGTCCCCTCCTCCCCACCCTCTTAGAAGCTATTTCACACTTTCTCTGCTGTCCTCAAGCCTCTGTCGCCTCTTCTCCTCTCACCCCCTGCAGCAGACCTTGTTCCTGTTTCACCCACCAAAGAGGGCCATCAGAAAAGAATAGCCACAAGTGTCCCCGCTCACCAGCTTCATGCCCATAGCCTCTCCCGCCCCCTCCCCCATCCTGTGTGGTCCCACCCCCAGCCTGACCCTCCTCTGTGCTCTGGGGGCCATCCCGACTCCCCTGCCCAAGGCCAGCACCCAGGGCCACCACTGGCCTCCGAGGTCCCATTCTGTGAATCAGGAAAAGCACCCTCGACCTCCACAGCTGACTCAGCCCCCCACGCCCACTGGGGCACAGAGCTGGGGGGCGGGACACAGGCTATGATGTGTCCGTGCCCTGTCCCTGCTCCCAAAGTCACTTCCCCCATCGTCAACACTTCCCCTTGCCTGACGGATTCATTCCCATCAGCACTTCAACAAGTGGTTATTTTTTTCCATCTTTAAAAACAAAAAGCAAGGGCTTCCCTGGTGGCGCTGTGGTTGGGAACCCGCCTGCCAATGCCCGGGACACAGGTTGGAGCCCTGGTCCAGGAAGATCCCACATGCCATGGAGCAACTAAGCCCGTGCGCCACAACTACTGAGCCTGTGCTCTGGAGCCCATGAGCCACAACTACTGAGCCCGTGTGCCACGACTACTGAAGCCCACGCACCTAGAGCCCGTGCTCCGCAACAAGAGAGGCCACCACAATGAGAAGACCGCGCACCACGGCGAACAGTAACCCCCGCTCGCCGCAACTAGAGAAAGCACAGCAACGAAGACCCAATGCAACCAAAAATAAATAATAAATAAATTAAAAAAAAAAAAGCGAAACACCAAAAAAAACCCCACTCCTCTCTTGAGCCTCCAAGAAGGACTCAGGCCATTTCTCCCCTTCTCATCACCCCCAAATCCCAATTCCTCCCCCACCTCCATCTCTGCTGATCTCAGTGCAATTGGGCTCCCTTCACCCCAAAGCGCCTTTCCTCCAGGTGACCTCCGCAGTGCCAAGCCCCTGGCACAAGCCTTCGGCTTGTTGCAGGATCTTAGTTCCCCAACCAGGGATCGAACCTGGGCCCTCGGCAGTGAAAGCACAGAGTCCTGACCACTGGACCGCTGGGGAAGTCCCAGCCCTCAGTATTCTTGAGGCAGCAGAGGCGGCAGGGCAGTGATCACACAGCCTCCTCGGAGCCCCTGCCTCCCTGACTCCAGGCTGCCACCTCTCAGTATCCCTCCCTCCCCCCTGCCTGCGTGCTCTTTCCAGCCTCTTCTGCTGGTTCCTGTTCTCCGCGCTCATCCCTGGGACCCCCACTTCCCTGATGCTCGCACCCCAGGTGACCTCAGCTTCGGATGGTTCTCACGCAGACTCCCATCCCGCTCTTCTCCCAGAAGGGCGGCTCCTTCTGGACATCCTGACTCCTCGCTCCCTCCCATCACGTGCACTCCATCAGCTAATCCCGTCTGTTCCACCTTCCAAAGACACCCAGCATCTGCCCCGGCTCACCACCTCATCCTCACCTCCCTGGGTCAAGCCATCCCCTCCTCTTGCCTCCTAACTGGTCTCCCCTCTTCTGCCCTGTGCCCACATCCGACAGCCTCCTCCCAACAGAGGGTAGAGTGGCCCTGTGAACACTGAGATCAGGCTGTGTCCTGACTCACCTCAAACACCCCCAAAGACTCCCCAACCCACTCAATCCTCAACCAAGTCTTCAAAGCCCTCTCTCAGCGACCTTATTAATATGTACAAAGTGACGTCGGAGCACAGCCTTATCTCTTTGGTTATGCTTGTCTATGGCTGCACACATGTACCCTCTGGCCTTTAAGAAAGTTGGCTGACCCCTGCTCTATGCTATCTCCTCCCCACCCTTACCTTACCCACCCTCCCCCTCTACTCCCTCCCCTCGCTCTCTCTGCTCTTAACACACTAGCCTCCTCACTGTGCTTCCCAAATGCTGTGCACGTTCCCACCTCAGGGCCTTTGCACTTGCTGTCCCCTCCGCCCAGAACCCTCTCTCCCTCTCTCCCTCATTCCTTCCAATCCTGCTCAAACTTCACAGGGAGCCCTTCCCTGACCACTCTGCCCACACCCACCCTCACCACGCTCGCCTCTTTTTACCCTGCATGATTTTTCTCCATGACTTATCACCACCTGACAGACTGCAGAAATTAGTGTTTGCTGTTCTCTCTGCAGTGGACTATGTATGAGCCACTGTCTCTTTTCTTCCCTGCTGTATTCACAGCACATAGAGTAAAGAGTATGTGGCACACAGTAGGGGCTTATACATTGTGTTAAAGGAGTGACTGGATCGGGCTAAGCATCATGCAGCCTTTAGGAGGCGTCCTGTCATTTAACCTGCACCGCAGCCCTAAGAAGTAGGCTCCTTGTTTTAGAGATGAGTTTAAAGAGACTACCTGCCCAGCCCAAGGCCTTATAGCCGGGTAGCAGTGGCAGAGGGCTACCCCGGGAGCTATCTCCGCAGCGCATGCTCCTAACCAGGACCGCCCCGAACCCCACCTCTTAACAAAGGAGATTTGAGACAGCTCAATCCGCGGTATCCCTTCCTACCCCTAATTCCCTTCATCCCACGCCTGGGCTCATCGGCCCATCTATCTGCTCCTCAACTCCCACCCCGTCTGCCCCCCGCCACTCCACCCTCATCCTTGTCCAGTTAAGGGGATAAGAGTCTCTCTTCTCTTCCCACCAAGACTCAGCTTTCTGCCCTCCTGGACCTGCCCTCCCGCGCCTCTATCTTCCTCTGGTCCACCTTCACCCAGTCGAATTTGAACCTGGAGGGGATCTCAGGCGGGACGGCTAACGATCCAGGCAGGTGGAGGCGGAGGAGGGGGGGGGGGGCGGGAACATCAAAGATCGCGCCTGCCCAGTGCGGGGCTGCAGCATGGAGGGTGCCCCCTGCGCCTCCACGCGAGCTGAGAACTTGGCGGCGGGGGTGGGGTGGGGTGGGGTGTCTGTGCGCATGCGCGCTTGGGGATGCGGGGGGCAGGGTGGGGGTGGGGGCGGGGGCCGGGGGTGAGGCTCGCGGTCCTCGGGTTCCGGCCCCACACGGTGTGCCCGGAGGCAAGGCAGGTGGCCTCGTGCAAACTTCTCCACGTGCAAGACAGAACTCTGCCCGCCTTCGGCTCCCTCCGAAACGGGCTGGACTCCGCCCTCCCCACTCCCCTCCGCGCTGTGTCCTTGGCGCAATCATACTTTTCTCCGGGCATTTTCTACCTGCCAAACCTCTTTGCCCATGCTGTTCCCCACCCAGACCTGCCCTGCTCTTTCCTTTACGTTTTCTCTTTTCTAAACAGGGAGAGCACTGGGCCTGGAGTCAGAAGACCTGTGATCAACATCAGTTCCCTTGCCGTGTGGCCTCAGGCAAGTCCCTAAATTCTCTGAACCACAGGCTCCGCCTCTGTAAAAGGGGAGTGGTGACACCTACTGTACTGTCTCATGGGTTTGATGGGAGAATCAAACGTTTAATAAATAAATGCCAAAGAGCCTTCAAACTCTAAAGCAATTCTTGAAGGAGGGGATGATTATTACTTCCTCTTAAGTCCTCTTTTATGTCTAGTAGTACTTTCTGCCTTAGAGTCAAGTCGACCTGATATTAATTTAGCTCTACCAGCTCTATTTCGGTCATTTGCCTGGCTTAACTTTTTCATTGATTTACTTTCAGCCTTCCTGTGTCTGTATATTTTAGGTGTGTCTCTTAAAACACAAAGCGGCTGGAATTTTTTAAAGTCATTTACAAATGTATGATTATGATATATTTATATAACCATCTTATTTTTATGCTTGCTAATGGTCAAACTTCATGTTTTTTTTCTCCTTTCTTGCCTTTTTTTAGAATTGACCAAGGTTTTCTTTTTCATTTTTTTCCCCACCATTGTTTTGGAAATTACACATTTTATTTCTCTTCTTTCAGTAGGCATCCAAGACATTTTAATATGTATATTTAATTTAACAAAGTGTAAAGTTAATCCGGTATTTACCTTCCTTCCAGACAAAAATGGACTTTGTAACACTGTGTCTCGTCAGCTCCTCCTGACATAGATTATTATTGTCTTGAACACTAAACCACATGTTTACTATTTCCTTCATGCGTGTCAGATCTTCCTTAAGGAAAATTTTCCTTCTTCCAAAAAAAGGTTCTTATACGTTTCGGTAGGGAAGGTCTGTTGGTGATCATCCCCATTGGCGTTCCTCTGAACATGTATTTCATCCTGAAAGATAACTCATTAGTACACAATTTAGATTGACAGTAATTTTTTTCACCACTTTAAAGATACCATTCCTCTGTCTTCTGACTCCTATTGTTATTGTTGAGACATCAGCTGCCAGTATAATTGTGTGAAGGAAAAAATGTTGCCTGCCATACCAGTAAACAAAGGATGCTGCAGCCATCAAGCCACCACATTACAGCTGCCCCCAAAGGTGCGCCCTGAGGAGACTCAGGATGAGAAAGCACATGATATTGGCCCCAGATAGCTGAGGTGCATATCAAAGGAATGATTTCAAGGAGCCCAGACTTTTGCATCTTCCCATACATAGAAAAGTGCTAAATTCATTAACCTGAGATGTCTGCTTTTCTTTAATTTTTGGTAATCTTTTTTTTTTTTTTTTTAAAGAAATTCACGTTCTTTTATTTATTTATTTATTTATTTATGACTGTGTTGAGTCTTCGTTTCTGTGCGAGGGCTTTCTCTAGTTGCGGCAAGTGGGGACCACTCTTCATCGCGGTGCGCGGGCCTCTCACCGTCGCGGCCTCTCTTGTTGCGGAGCACAGGCTCCAGACGCGCAGGCTCAGTAATTGTGGCTCACGGGCCCAGTTGCTCCGTGGCATGTGGGATCTTCCCAGACCAGGGCTCGAACCCGTGTCCCCTGCATTGGCAGGCAGATTCTCAACCACTGCACCACCAGGGAAGCCCTAATTTTTGGTAATCTTTTGATGTTCCCAGTACCTGGTCTTTGTTGCAAAAACTCCTTTATATCCTGGTTCCCCCCTCACCTCGTCGAAGCAGTCCCTCAGAGCTATCTGAGAGGCTGTGTCCTGAGTTTTAGTTCTCAGTTTTGTCTGTCAAATAAAACATAATTCTCAACTTTTAGGTTGTGCTTTTTCTTTTTCAGTCGACAATTGTCATTCCGTTTAGGACAATAACTTTTCGTCTAACTGCTTTTGGGATCTTAGTGTTTGTCTTTGGTGTTCTGCTGTTTTCATTCATCTATTCATTCCATGACTTTTATAAAGCACTTACTGGGTGCCAGCACTGTTGTAGGTGCTGAAGATACATCAGTGAGTGAACAAAGTTCCATTATGATGACTGTAAATGTGGGTTTCCTCTTATGTATTCTGTCTGGAGATTGTTTGACTCCCTGGATCTGGGGCTTGGTGTCTTTCCATTTTGGAAATTCTCCACCGTTATTTCTTTGGATTTTGCCTCTCCCACTGTCTCCCTCAGAAACTCTGACTGTATTTATATAGGACCTTCTGACTCTATCCTTTGTTTCTTCTACTATTTTGTCTGATTTTGCTGAATTCTGAGTAATTCCTTCACATCTATCTTCAAGGCTACCGATTCTCTCCTCTGGTAGATCTCTTCTATGAATTAACCTATCCATTGACTTTCTAACTTCAGTCACTGTGTTTTTCACTTGTAGAAGTTCTGTTTATTTCCTTTGAAACTCTACCTGACATCCCAGCCTCCACACTGTCACACTCTGCCTCTAAAATCAAGAAGTTTCCATGTGCCCTGTCCAGGTCTCCTCTTCCGGGGCTGTGTCCCCAGCTGCGGAATAAGGAGGATCTAGGGGACCAGTTTTCATATTGTGCTCCAGGGACCCTACCTTAGAGTAGCGGTGGTGATGGGGTGAGGGTGGTGTGCTCTGTCAGTCTAGCTCTGTTTCATATACTGGGTAAGATGTCTTTTGAACAAAGTGTTTGAAATAAAACAGACTTTTCAAATCGCTGGTCTGGGGAGCTCTAAGCTCCCTTCAAGTTCAAATCTGTGATTCTGAGTTTAGATCTCTGATATAATGTTTTATAATAATCTGTTGACCTCTGTCTCCTGACAATTTTTGCAATCTTTTGAAAACTCGTAGGACGCATTCAATAAAGGTTTATAGAATTAATAATAAACGAATAGATAAATGGATGGTCAGACATGCTACCCCCAAATACGGCACCTTGGCATATTGAATATTTTAAGCTGAAGGAGTTTCTTAAAAATTATTAATTAATTACTTTTGGCTGCTGTGGGTCTTCGCTGCTGCACACGCGCTTTCTCTAGTTGTCGCGAGCGGGGGCTACTCTTCATTGCGGTGCGTGGGCTTCTCACTGCGGTGGCTTCTCTTGTTGCGGAGCACGGGCTCTAGGTGTGCGGGCTTCAGTAGTTGTGGCACACGGGCTTAGTTGCTCCATGGCATGTGGGATCTTCCCAGACCAGGGCTCAAACCCATGTCCCCTGCATTGGCAGGCGGATTCTTAGCCACTGCACCACCAGGGAAGTCCCTGAAGTGTGGGATCTTCCCAGACCAGGGCTCAAACCCATGTCCCCTGCATTGGCAGGCGGATTCTTAGCCACTGCACCACCAGGGAAGTCCCTGAAGGAGTTTTTGAGAAAACAGCAGAAGCAGGAATGTCCCTCTGACCTTCCCCCACAGCCCTGCCCTTCTTCCCTGAAACAGGTCATAAAACTCCCATGTGCAAGGAACTCCCCCTGTATCGAGGAAAGAAGACATTCTTATCACCAGAGACAGGGAATTTCTGGCCAAAAAGTCTGTAAAAACAGACCTTGTTAAACCCTTATCTTCCTAGTTACTTCTTTACCATTTACAATCCCAAGCCCAAACACCTTTGTCTTGTCAACTCTTCACAAATTTCTTGTTTTTCTTTGTCTAAAAGCTTCCTGTTCTGGTCACTTCTTTGGGTCTCCATTCTCTTGTATACATAAAAATTCAAAAACTTTGTATGCTTTTCTCCTGTTAATCTCTGTCAGTTTAGGGACTTCCCTGGTGGTCCAGTAGTTAGGACTCTGCACTTTCACTGCCAAGAGCGTGGGTTCGATCCCCAGTCAAGGAACTAAGATCCTGAAAGCGCAGCCAAAAAAAAAAAAAACTCTGTTTAATTTTCAGACCCAGCCAGGGACCCTAGGAGGGTTGAGAAAAACTTTTTCCTTCCTACATTGGTCATCCCTCCCTCTGAATAATTAACACAGGCAATGAGATGTATCATTTATCTAACTGAGGCTCAGTGAAGTTAAGAGACCATCCAGTCTCTCACACCGCCAGTCAGAGGCTGCATTTAGGATTAAAACCAAGACTCGCTGGCTCCAGAGCTGGTTTGGAGAGTTGGAATTTCCAGGCTGATTTGGAGACTTTGAGGACGTGTCTGGCGGGCCCCTGCTCTGGTCCAGTTTTGGCCAACGGGAAAAGACACTGACCTTCCCGGGGCAATTCCTCTGGCTCCTCCATCTGGAAGGCTCAGTTTTGTGAAGACAAGGGATACAAGATTTGCAGACAAGATAAGTGACTTTAGCCCTGGCCAGCAGGAGACCAGAGACAAGAGGAATCTGCTTCCTGTGGTTGACAGTTTCTAGAATGTGAGAAAACCCTATAGACTAAAATATGGACTCTTTCCAAATCCCTTTAGAAACTGGCCTTTTAAAGAGAACGCGGGGGAATTCCCTGGCGGTCCAGTGGTTACGACTCGGCGCTTTCACTGCTGTGGGCCCTGGTTTGATCCCTGTGGGGAACTAAGATCCCGCAAGCCACACGGTGCGGCCAAAAAAATAAATAAATAAAAAGAACACGGTAATGAGAATATCTGGCTGGAAAGCCCCGTTACCTCAAGTGCGGCCCACTGGAGACTTGAGTTCCTGGCCTTGCTCATGCTGAAAACTCAGCTTCTGTGCACGGGGCCAAGTCAAATCTCGGAGACAGTTTTGGGTGAAGTAGAAAAGAATAGCTTTATTGCTCTGCCAGGCAAAGGGGGCCACACGCATCATTGCCCCAAACCTGACCTCCCTGTCTCCTCTTGGCGAGTGCCAGCTCCAGTTGCTCGAGCCCCAAACCTTGCAATCTTGATCTCCTCTTTTTCTCCTACATCCAGTCCGTGAGTGAAGCTTGCTGCTCTGCCTTCAAAACAGATCCAAGAGCTGCCATGTTGGGAGAGGTAATCTCCGTCACGTGGCCTTTCCATCCCGCTTGGCCTGGGACACTTCCTCACCAAGAGACAAAGAGCCCACACAGCCTTGCCGAGCTTGGCGCCCCGTGTGGGAGCATCTTTCCCGGTTTCAGGCCCAGTGTGTGCTCCTTTGTTCTGCTTAAGCCTGTGTGTCATATGGCACCCGGCCAACCCCACTGCTCTATCTGTCCTCTTCGGGGAGGGGATGGGGTCCTTCCACTGCGCCATGAGAGGGCCGAGCACAGGCAAACTGCCCGTCAGCTGCCGGGAGAGACCCGCTGGCCCCCAGAAGGCCGACGCCACTACTGAAGCCGATCTTGCTGTCTCTTCTCAGCCTGAGTCCGGCGCCGTCCATCAGTGCATGAGCGTCTGTTTTCCTTGGCGCCTCCAATACCAAGCTGCCGTGGGCGGAAGTGCCTGGAGGACTCCCCTGGATTGATAACCGGTGCCACCTCCACCTCTCCATCTAACACTGTCCTTTTAGAATGT
Source organism: Balaenoptera physalus (assembly GCF_965194825.1). Taxonomy (NCBI): domain Eukaryota; kingdom Metazoa; phylum Chordata; class Mammalia; order Artiodactyla; family Balaenopteridae; genus Balaenoptera; species Balaenoptera physalus. The sequence continues at coordinate 187,298,692 of NC_138882.1, forward strand.
AAGTCAGACCACGTCCAACTCTGCCCAAAGCCCTCCAGCAGCTCCCATCTCACACTCAACCAAAGTCCTTGAAATGACCTTCTGACCCCTCTGGCCCCTGCTGCCTCCCTGACCTCATTCCTTCTTCCCATCCTCGGCTGCAGCCACTCTGGCCTCCTGACCGTGCCCCCAAACAGACTGGGCAGGCGCATGCCTGCTCAGGCCTTCCTCCGAGCTGTGCCCTGCCTAAAACCTCCCGAGCAAAATGGAATCTCCCAGGTACTAGGGGCTTTTTCCCCTCACTGGGGTGTCCCCAGCATCTAGAACACTGCCCAGCTCCCATCGACTCTTGACCGCTTGTTGAATGAATGTTAGACACTCCCTTCTGAGACCTGCTGTGTGGAAAGCGGCAGCCGCCCTGGTGGCCCTCACTGTTCCCATGTGCCTCTGATGGCCTCTCCTCGCAGGACGGCCCTTGGCTTCCTGGGGCCACCTTGCCTGCATGGTCAGGGAGCCAGAGCAGCCTGAAAGTTTAAGTCACTGTCCCCCAACCCTGGAGTAGCTTTGGCAGATGACCAAGAAAGCCCAGCTCCCGTTTTGCACCACGTCACACGCTTCCTTTCAGGGTCTGCTCCTGGGGAGCTCCACCTCAGACAGGGGCCTTCCTCTGCCCTCTCCCCAAGGATCCGCTCAACTTGGGGGTCTGAGACTATAAGGAACTGGGGTCTCTGAATATACTCCCCCTCTGCTTGACACAGCCTCTCCTATCTGTACCCCCCACCCCGCCTCTTCCTTCCTTGAGAAATCTGACACGCTCAGGATCCAGATGCAGGAGCGTATACGCTGCAAGCCTCCCACGTGCCAGGAACTGGTATAAGCAAGAGAACTGGAACTTGAGTGCCAGCCTCCTCTCCCCTACCCAAGGCCACAACCATGCGCCTGACATGGGTCCTTCTAGTTGATGCTTTTACATCTTACCGCATATACGCCACGAACAATACAGGGTATTGCTGAGAGGTTTTAAAATTCACACTAACGCTCTCATATCACATGTGCCATTCTGCAACCAACGTTCGGGGGGAACCAACATTGATAGAAATAGGCCTGGTTTATTCATTTGAACTGCTGAACAGTATTCCTTAGAATGAACGGACCATGGCTTATCTGTCCGCCCCCGTCTGACTATGAGGCTGTTCCCGGTTTTCCACAGCTGCAGCCACCCAGCATCCCTTGGCCCCAGAGCACAAGTCCCTTCCCTGGAGGCCCCATGTTCCTTCTTTCAGGGCTCTCGCCTCCTGACAGAGGACTCCTAATGCCTGTTCCCCCCGAGAGCAGGACCTGAGTTCACCCCTGTAGCCCCAGGCCCCAGCAGAGCATGTGGCAGGCACTCAGCTTCTTTGGATGTACAGATACAGAAGAATGGGGAGAGGGGGCTGTGCACCAGGCCTTGACCTCTTTGTGCCGGGGACGAGCCAGGATGGCCTGAAAGAGCCCAGGTACCTGGGGTCCAGTGGTCAATGCCATCCCAGTGGGAGTGGGGTAGGGCCCTGGCCATGGGATCCTTGGAGCTTCTGGACAGGTGTCCCCGTCTGCTCTGAGGCCAAGACACAGGGTCTGAGAGGAGCAGACCGCCCCTGGCCCACTGACCCAACATCATCACGGGCTCCAGGAACAGCCCCGCCGCCAACCTCGCTGTCACGCAGGTAGCCCTCCCGAGGGCCAGGCACCGTACATTTCAGCTGCGTCATCACGCTCTGGGCAGGCATTAGCCCTCCTCCAGCAGACACGGAGGCCTGAGGGCCACACAGTCAGGGGCAGGGCGGGATTCAAACCAATACCTGAGGCATCTGAATTCGGAGAAACGGACACCCATTTGCCGCACTGAACGGTGCCGTCCTCTGCTGGGGCCTCGGCTGGGCCGGAGCCGAGCACAGAGCAGGCCCAGCTGGTCGTGAGCCCCTGCTTCCTCCTGCCACAAGAGAATGGGCACCTAAGGCCTGGTGCCCTGGGGATTCGCAGGAATCTTCCCAGGAATGGCAAGTCCAGGCTCCAGCCCTGATGGGAGATTAAACGTGGCCAAAACACACTCAGCTACAGGATTCCCTGAACTTTAATGCCATGGCTCTGAGAAGGGCAGCTGGAGGCGGTGGTGCATCTCTGAGGCTGCAGACACCACCAGCCTCCAGTGCCGGGGTCCTGGGCCCCAAGTGACTAGGCAGTGAGAAGCCGGGGGTCCTCACCCCTGCACTCCTGGGGCTGAGCGTGACCAGAAGCGCTCAGAGCTCCTGCGGGAGGGCTTGGCCAACTTCGGGAGAGGCGTGGGGTAGAGGCATCACTGGCTCTTAGAGGCCTGACCCCGCCAGGCTCAGGCACGGCTCGGCCCGGGGCCTGCACGGAGCAGCTAAGGGTGGAGGTGACAAAAGCGACCACAGTTCCCAGCCTGGCACCAGTGGGACACCTGGAAGGGAGGAGAGGCCTCGAGGAGTTTGGGACAGGTGTGCACAGGGGCTCCTGGCCTCTCAGGGCACTTGATTCAGGGAACCCCTGAGATGGGGAACCGGAGGACACATCCCACATTAGTTCTGAGAAAGGTGGGGGGATGGGAGCGCCCCTAGAATGACATCCAAGGCACCAAGAAGGTGATGCAGCCTCCTCCCACCCCTCCCCGCCGTTCCTCAAACTGGCCCCTAGGCTGGGGCCAGCTGCAGCCGGGCTGGCTTCAGTATCTTTGGGGGACGTGAGCCCTGCTCTCCAGGTCGGCAGGCACTTCTGGAGAGTCAATCGTCTGGTAGGCACTGTGCTCCTGTGAAGGTCCAAGGAAAGCTAGGGGGCGGGGGAGATGGAGGGAAAGAAAAAGTGAAGGGTGAGCACTTAGGACATTCCACAAGGCCAAACCAACATCCCCCTATCCCTCGACCAGAAAGGCCAGAGCTGGGCATCCCAACACCCAGGACAGTGACAGTGGCAGCAGCCCCAGGCACCAAGCCTTTAGCATATATTATTCAGTCCTCCTGTAACCCTACAGAGCAGGTTTTTTATTGTCCCCACTTTACAGATGAGGAAACTGAGGGTCAAAGAGATAAACTGACTCGCCTGAGATTATAAAGCTTGAAGCAGAGGACACCAGGATTCAAACCTAAGCAGCACGAGCCCAAAGACGGGGCTCTTAGCCATTAGGCCTCAGTGGTTCTCTGAGCAGCACATGCTCAGGAATCTGGCCAAGGGACGCCCAGCCCTGGGCCCACGGGCTCCCCTCCGGCTCCTCTCCCAGACAGAGCGGATACAGTGTGACTGTGTCCAGAAGGCCCCAGAGCTGGCACAGTGGCAGAGCCCAGAGGGTGCAAGGCAGGCTGTAGGGCTCTCAGTGCCACACCCCTCACTCCCCTCTGCACTCTGCACACCTGTCCTGTGCTCCTGAACAGGCCCCAAGGGCCCTGGGCCTCAGTTTCTTCATCTGTCTAATGGAGGAACGCCACTGGCTCCTCCCCGCCCCCGGGCAGGCCTGGGCAGTGCTGAGGTTGCCCAGGGTGGGTGGCCCCTGGCCATTCCTGCCCTTAGCCCAGCTGCTCTCCCAGCCGGTCAAGGGCCACTCTGGGCCTCTCTTCTCAGAAGTGAAAGGCAGAGGACCACACCTCTCCCCACTTCTCTCAGAGAGAGAGAAAGGAGGTGAGAATGTGCGTCAGAGAGGGCAGGGGAAGGGCCACCACGAGAAGGGGTACAGCTCAGAGAGGCCATGGGAGCGGGCAGCGGGTCTGGGCTGAGGGAAAGCGCCTGCAGTTCAGGGCTGGCTTTGGCCGGGGCCCCCACGGCCTAGGCCAGCACCACCCCTCCCTTGGCCACCCAGACCCCGTATGTGGCAGGAGAGGGGGGTTCCAGCGATGGGGCTGGAGGGAGCTGAGAGGGGAAGCTGGCCCTGCAGGTGCGTACAAGCCTCGGGCCACAGACTGCCCAGAGCTGCCTGGGGCACTGGATCACGCCCCAAGCTGCACCCACGTCTGAGCTGAGAGGGGGACCCGGCACCGTAGCCTGGTGCCAGGGAAAGGTCATACCAGGTGGGGACGGCCGGGAGAACCCCTGGGCCCCTGCAGCAGAGACCAGAAACTTGCACACGGTCCAGCCTGGCTCCCAGAGCCCACGCCAAGCCCCGCCCTGCACCTCGAGCCCTTATCTCAGGGGGCAAGGTTGGCTCCCTGGGGCCGGGGCTAGGGGGCGGACAAGGTGGAGACCGGGGAGAGGTGGGGAGATGGCAGCGTGCCAGCACCTGGGCCAGCGAGAGGGGAGTCGGGGAGCCGGCCGGAGGCGCTGGCCTCGCCAACGTGGAGCAGGAGCTCACCCCCGCGCTCCCGGTACATCTGGTAGACGAAGAAGCAGGAGACCGGCTTGAGGAGCGCGCTGACGATGGCCATGCCAGCGCTGAAGCGCTCTGTGTCCGAGAGGCTGGCCCTTGGGTAGAAGATGCTGATGTGGATGATGTCCAGGAAGATGGTGACCACCAAGCCACCCAGAAACTGCAAGACAGGCCGGGCGCAGGGCCCAGGGGTGACCACATGTCCTCCGGGTTTACGAGCCCGCTGCCCCCCTGTCCCACCCCCTCACTCTCCCACCATATACACCAGACCAGAAGCTCCATTCGTGCCCTACTCTGTCCTTGGGGTTTGCTGGAGAACAGATCGAGCCAGCAGGCAGGACTCTGTGGATGAGATGCCCGACTGGGGGCTGTGAGGCCGCGAGCAGGGGTGCGGGGCCACAGCACCTTCCCCCACCTCCTCTCATCCTGAGGCCACGACGAGGTACAAGACTTGGGTCCAGAGCCTCTGAGATGGAAGGTCCCTCAGAATTCACTTGCTCCATCTTCACCACCAAAGAAATCCCTTCTCAGCCGTCCCAAGAGGCCGGTGCTGGTGCTCACAGCCATCTGGGTCTGAGCGGGTGTTGGGAAGCTCCCCTGTGGGACAGTTCAGCCAGACCGTGTCCACTCCGACCTCACAAGGTGGTGGAGTTCCCTCTTCACAGGCCTCCCGGCCACATCTCTCCCTATTAGGAGGGCCCTAGAGGTGGGTTACTGGCGCGTGCCCCGCTGCCCTCGGGGAAGGGCCAGTCTGGGACACTGGTGGGAGCCCACCCCACGCCCCTCCTGGGGAGAAAATGAGCAGACTCCGGGCTCTCGGAGCCAGGCGGGCAGAGAAGCAGGCCAGACTAGTGAAGGTGCACATGGGCTGCTAGCCTGGGTGGGCTTACTTAGCAGGCTCTAGAAAGTGGGAAATGGGGAAAAAAGAAGGGAGAGGAGATTGGACGAGCGAAGGGGAAGACGGAGCCGGGCCCACGATCACCCTTAAGCCAGTTCTCCCACCACTCCCCCAGCTCACCATACTTATGGCGTCGATGGAGTCCCGCTGCGCGACGGCCCACACGCCCAAGGCCAGGATGGTGAAGTTGGACCACGCGTAGCCGCCCGGGAACACAATGCAGCCCCTGCGGGAGAAGGAGGCACCTGAGTCAAGTCAGGAGGTGGCCGCCCCACAGGCGCCCACCCCTCCCTCAGGTCACCTCCTAAGGCTCTCAGGTCTCAGGGCCCCTACGAGCAGAGGCCACAGTCTATGGCCTTGTTCCTTCCCACCCCCCGTGCTCCAGAAACGTCAGCACATCCCATCGCTCTGCCTCCCAAACGGATCCGGAATCTGGCCACGTCCCTCCAGGTCCAAACCACCATCCTCTCCTACTAGCCTCTCCCCGCTGGTCTCCGTACTTCCACTCCTGCCCCCTCCTGGCCATTCATAAATAGCAACCAGTTAGGTAAATCAGGAGACGTCACTCCTCTGCTAAAAGTTCTCCAACAGTTCTCTTGGAATAAAATTTGGACTCTTGACCATGGCCTATGGGGCCCTATGGGATCTGGTGACACAGCCCAGCCTATACCTCCCATTCATTACCTTGCTGTCCCCTCTACCCTGAACACTTGGTCCCTTTTTGTCATTTTAGCCTCACCTCAACTGTTAACTCCGAGACTCCTTCTCTGACTGCCCCATTTCAAGTACCACCTCACCACTTTCTAACACAATGCCCACCCTCTTTTATTTTGTAGGGTATTGCTACTAACTGAAATGTTTACTTGTTTGTTTGTCAACTCAAAGAAAATAATAGTTAACCCAGAGCCCTTACTAGTATCTGGCACAGTTATAAGTGCTTTAAATTCGCTCATTTATGTGCATCTTAACAACCCCAGTAAGGAGGCAATATTGCTATCCTCATTTTACAGATGAGGAGACAGAGGCACAGAGAGGTCAAGTAACTTGCTGAAGGTCACACAGCTGCTAAGTGGCAGAGCTGGGATTTAAACCCAGGCAGTCTGGCTCAAGAGGCTGTGCTCTTATCCACCGTATTCACTCAGCTTGGATAGCCCCAGCACGCAGTGGAGTGCTTCATAAATTTAAATGGCATTCCCTGACGTGTACCATACAGAAAACATGTGCAAAACACTTAAGTGTAGGGCACAACGAGCCTTACTCAGAATACATAATCTCATTTTTTGGTTTTGAGAAAGCAGGCCTCACCAACTCAAAATCTTGGGGGATGTGACTGAGAAATCTGGATTTTGACTCTGCTCCTCGAGGTCATTAACCATGATTATCACTGTTCCCATTATTCACACCCGTTAACATGCGCACTGCACTTCCACAACTGCAAAACGCACACGTGAGCTCAATGGTCTCCAGTCTTGGTTTGGCAGAGAAATCTCCCCAGAAACTCAACAGCTAAAGCAGACGGTAATGACGAAAATCAATCCTGAGGTCCTCAGGCCTCCCTTGTGCAGGCCTGGGCAGTGTCTGGTGAGCAGAGCATTGCCACGCTTCTCCCTCACAGCTCCTGAGTGGCGTGCTTCCTTGTACCCATTTTACAGATGGAAACCAAGGTCCCGAGAAGTGGAGTCACTTGGTCAAGGTGACCTGGCTGGAATATAGCAGAGCCAGGACCTGAACAGGGTCAGTCTGAACCCTGAGTCTGCCGTCTCTGGGCAGGGGGTGTGAAGTGAGAGTGAAGGTCCACCCCTAAGCAAGTGACCTCACCCCTGTGTCATGCGCCTACTTGCTGAGCCGCTGAGCTAACCCCCAGAAGGCGCCCAGCCTGGCAGCTGGCCTCTGGACACCCTCAATAAAGGTTAGCAGTTTTACAGTTTCAGAAGTTACGCTTTCACCTTCCGATGACCTTACAGGACAAGTGGGAGGGTCGGTAATGCTCTCACTTTATAGGTGAGAAAATGACTTAGGGGGTTTAAGTGACTCACCCAAGGTCACAGACACACAGAGCTCTACCTGACATCCACCCCAGCACAGTATAAGAGACCGGCCCCCAGGCTTCAGCACCTCAGACCCCCCCAGATGCGAAGGCCTCGGGGAAGAACCAGAGGGGTGACAAGACCAAAGGGCTCGGGCAGTGTCTGGAGGAAGGTTGAGCGGTTGGTACTGCCCTGGGCTGTTGCCTCCCTGAGGATGAGGGCTCGAAGCTCCTAGGGCAGTGATGGCAAAGGCCTCTGGGTACTGCCTGCCCCTCTGACATCCTTGGAACGTGGGGAGCTTGCTGATGACGCTCTTGACAAAGGTGCTATTTAGTCTCGGAACGGGCTGGGAGACGTGGACAAGGTCCATGAGACGCATGGCTGCAGACCCAGGACACACATGGACAAGACCCCAAGGAGACACGCGGACCCAGATCCTGGGAGACAGGTGGACACAGAACAGGACACAGAGAAAGTCACTCACCAGATTGTCAGCAGCCAGTGAAGCAGGAGGATCGCCTGTGGCACACCAAAAACAGGGAGTGGGTGGAGAAGAGATCTGTGAATGTGACCACCGTGGTGGCAGGGGGCTGGGCAAGAAAGCTTTTGGAGCCAGAAAACACCGGAAGCCCCCGCCTAGCACCTAGGAGGGCTTCAGCAATGTCTGTTGAAATGAAATACCACCAACAGTGATAGAAGAGAAGGTAGAGAAGGAGGAAGGGCACAAGCCAGGCGATGCTGCCACGTCACCCCTCCCCACTCCCTCGGGGCAGCTGACACCTACAGCCCTTCCTGCTTCCAAAGGCTGGAGGCTCCTTTGGGGAACCTGGGAATCTGCTCTGGAATCAGAGGAGCCTCAGTGGAAATGGGGGTGGGGGGTAGCTCAAATGAGGCTGATTTCTTAGGACACTGGGGCTGGGGTGCCGTGTGGGGACGGGGGGATGCCGGGTGCGTCCAGGGAATGGGAGAGCAGCCCGGTGGCAGAAGACCAGAGGGGAGAGGTGGGCCTTGAGGGCCTTGGCAAGGAGCATGGATTTCATCCCAAGTGCACTGAGGGATGTCACCAGAAGCTTTTCTGCAGGAAGGTAACACGCTATGATTTGTTAAGAAAAGAAATCCCCCTGGCTTTTTTCTAGAGTTCTGCGCTATCCCACCCTTTTTATTGTCCCATATGTCCTTCAAAGACAGTCCTCTTTACTGGAACTGGTCTCTACTCCTGGTAATCAAAAGGGCCCTGATTGCAAAGCAAGTAAAGAAGGAACAGATGCTATGGGGAGGACAGGGCAGCTGCCAGCTAGAGCTTCCAAAGAAGCAGGGAACTCGGAGCCGGTGCTAAAGGGGACGCAGGGACCAGCCAGGCAAAGGAGAGGGAGAGCGGGGTGTTCCAGAGTGGACACCAGAAGCACAGGCAGGGACGCAGGACCCAGAGCCCCGAGGAGGGGGAGGGCTGGGCCAGGGGTGGCGCTGAGGCTGCGGGAGGCCAGGAGCCCCAAGTCGGGAGCCTCAGTGGGGCCTGGTGGTCGGCGGGGGCCCTTGAGGGGCTTTGCTCCCGGCACGGAGTGGTCAAGTTGGGAGGGGGAAGCCAAGAGCCTGGGGCAGGGACGGCATGCTGGGCCCAGAGAGCAAGGGCGGACGGAAGGATTGCAGTGGTTTCTGGTCTGGTGCAAGGGGGAAGGAGAGGGAGCCACCTGCAACAAGGAACTCTGGCTGCATTTCTAGAAGAGTTACTATTTATGGCACACCTGTGATGTGCCAGGCCCTGGGCCCAGCGCCCCACATGACCTTCTCTGGGCCTCACAACAGCCTCTGGAGCAGATACTAGAATCGTTCCCATTTTACAGTCAAGAAAACTAGGCTCAGAGGTAAATTAAGTTGATTGTGATTCCACTGATGGCAAAACTCAAGTTAAATTGTAAGTCTGACTCCAGAACCAGGGCTCCTCGCCTTCACGCTGGATGCATGGTCTTCAGCGGAGAGGAGCTATTTGGGCTTGAGACACACATAGACGTTTTCCACATGGGGAGCAGGTGACATCCGGGGAAGACGCCCGGGATACCCCACCTTCACCCCCAGTGCTCAGTGAAGTGAACAAAGCTCAGAGTATGGTCCACAGCCCCCAAAGAATCCCTCCTCCGGCTACAGAGGACTAGAACAATTCTGTAAGGACGGTTGCACCTGACTTTACACAGGTCTTGAGACTCCGAAAAAGTTGAGTCTACATGACAGAAGGCTAGCTCTGGAAGGAATCTTTGCCATCACCTTCCCTCGTTTATTACCGAGTGCCTCCCACGTGTCAGGCAGCATTCTGAGATTTTTGTGCATAGGAACGCATTTCATCCTTACAATCCTCTGAGGTACAATTTCCCCCATTTTACAGTTGAGAAAACTGACGCTCAGAGGTAAGTAACTTGCCCCAGGTTGCACAGCAGAGCCACATTTCAAACCTGACTTAGCCAGGTGTTGTCCGACCCAGGGCCTGGGCAGATGTGCCCTCCCGTTACAAAGATGGGGAAACTGAGGCAGAGGAGGCCTAGCCTTCTGAGGGTTTCTTTTCCCAGGGGCTGAAGAGGAGGGATCACACAGCGCTAAGTTTCTGAAACATGTACAGTTTAAGCCGGCATCGCTGGTACCTTGCTTGGCCTCCACCCTGGGGATTCAAAGGCGAGCTAGGCAGGTGCAGCACTGGGCCGCCCTCCCAGACCTGACACCTGGGGTGGGCGGGACACTGTGCACCAGACAATCACCTTAGGAGTGTGGATTCCCAATGAGACAGCCTGCCGTGAAGGAAGTTACAGCAAAGGAAAAGGAACCTCATTCTGCAGCAAGGGAGAGGTGCTTAGGAGGCTTCTCTGAGGGATGAAGGGGGTGAGCAGGGGTTAACCAGGGGCAGAGGGGAAAGAAGAGCATTTCAAGCAGAAGGGACAGCACCTGCAAAGGCTGTGTGGCAGAAGGGAGCATGGAACATTCTGGAAACGGAAAAGAAGCCAATGTGGTTGGAGTGGAAGAGGAGAGTGGAGAGGAGGGACGGGAAGCTGGGGGTGGGGCAGGGCCGGGCCTGGAGGGTGTGGGGCGAAATTCTGATCTTTATCTTAAAAGCCCCCCTCTGTCTAACAGGAAACCCTGCCCACAGAGGGAAAGGGACCTGCCAGAGGCCACGACACGTGGCCAGCCACGGTGGTCCTGGTGTCGGGTTTTTAACTAAGACAAGATACCAAGGAAGGAGCCACAGGGGAGGCAGCTCACATCGTCACTCCCGAAAATCAACACCAAATCCATCCCTCCCTTGACTTCTATTTCAGAAACGGTCTCCATTTCCAAGTGCTCTGGTTCCCACCTCTAGACTGTGCACACTGCAGGTCTTTACTGAAGGGGTGCTCTTGGCCTGCAGAGCCCAGCTTTATCACGGTAAGAGGAAAGGCTGAGACCCAGGGAAGCCTGTGGGGAAACCATTCTGTTTAACCTGTGGGATAGTTTTTCCTGGAGCCAGAAAAGCTTGTAATATGGAGTGAGCACCTGCTAAGGTCCAAAACTAGGCCCTCTCTTTTGGGCAGAACAGAGTATAATCTGGAAAGCCTGCAGATCTTTAGCAGACACACATCCCCTCGGTGTGACATCACTTTTGTTTTCTAAAATATTTAGGAAACGTAGCATTAGTGGATCACTTCTCTTCAGCCCTGGGAAAAGAAACCCACAAAGACTAAGCCTCCTCTGCTTCAGTTTCCCCACCTTTGTAATGGGAGGGCACATCCACCCAGGCCCAGAAGGGTCTAATGTGCAGGAAAGCTCCAACATGAAACCCAGCCAAGATTCTAAAAAAGAGTGGATATGTGTATATGTATAACTGATTCACTTTACTGTACACCTGAAACTAACACAACACTGTAAATCAACTATATGCCAATAAAAATAAAGAAAAGAAAAACCCAGCCAAACTGGCTCTGCCCTTCCTGACAGCCCTCATCTCAGCACAAAAGAACTGTCTGCTGGCTCTGGGGGAGGTTTCTGGTAACCAAGGGGATACTGGGGATTCCCAGGTACTGCCACAGAGAATGAGGGAGGGAGGGGCCTGAGAATCTGCCTGGGCAGCCTGACCGTTCCGACTGGGCAAGAGGAAACAGAGACTTGAGCTCCTGGACTCCTCCTATAGACTCGGCCCGGGGGGGCTGCCCCGCCCTTTCCCAGCCAGTGTCCGATGTGTCAGAAGACTGGGGGACGGGGAGGGCCAATGGGCCAAGGCAGCAGGGGGTCGTAGGATGCTGGACTGGGGGCAGGAGACCTGGGTTCTGGTCCAGGGGCCACGTCCCCCTGTGTCTGAGCCCCGGGTTCCTACCCTGTGAAATGGAGGCAGCACCCATCACCCACGTGTCCCATGGGGGTGCCTCAACCGCAGAGACAGGCATCTGACGGTCATTGGATGTACCTGTTTACTAACCGGAAGCGCTGTGTGCAACAGGCATCCAGAAACAGCGTCAACAACATCAACCCCAGCTACTGATGAAGACCTGCCTGTCACGTGTCTACACTACCCTGAACACTCGGCCCATGTCATCCTTGCAACGGTCTGGCGTAGAGTTTTAATCCTGCTTTACTTATGACGAAACTGAGGCTAAGAGAGATTAAGTAAATTGGCCCAAATGGTAATGCTTATAAACAAGAGAACCCAGATGCAAATCTCAGAATCGGTCTATCTGGTCTGAGTTTTCCTGCTAATAAAAATGTGATGCTACACCACCTCCTGGACCACTAGATCCTCCTCTTATCACCCTAGAAGGTAGGGCCTAATTTTATGCTCTTTTTATGGTGAGGAAACTGATACTCAGAGAGGTTTAGAAATCTGCTCCAGGTCACACAGCTAGTAGGCAGCAAAGTCTGGCTTTGGACGGAAGTCTGTCTGGCCCCAAAGCCTGTGCTCTATCCACTGTGCTACAGGGTCAGGATCTGGACGAGCAAGGGAAGGGTGGATGGAAATGAGGAGGTTTGACCTTGAGAAGGGAAGGCTAAGGGGGAAACCGAAGGGTCCTGCGGACCAGGACTTAGACCCTTCGTTTGCCACTAGAGGGCCCACAGGGGGTTGGGGTGGGAGTTCCCAGACGGGTGGTAGACAGACCTGAGGTCACCATGCACTTTTGTATTTTTTCAGCTTGCAGGATTGAACCTGTGCCCTGGGCAGTGAAAGCGCTGAGTCCTAACCACTGGACCGCCAGGGAATTCCCAGGAAAAATATATTCTCTATATTAATCTGTATGGAGGGAATTCCCTGGTGGCCCAGTGGTTAGGACTCTGCACTTTCACTGCCGAGGGCGCAGGCTCAATCCCTGGTCAGGGACTAAGATCCCACAAACCTCACGGCACGGCCAAAAAAACCCAAAAACGAACAAAAACAAAAACACCCAGAATATATTTTCCTGGTCCTGTGCAAACACTCGTTGGCCTGTTGCATGAGGCAGCAAGATCCCCGAGGACCCCTGAGGGCTGAGGCTAGGGAACGGCACTCAGGGCTGCTGGAGAGCAGAGGCAGAGGTGGGCAGTGGTTAATGGTGTGGGCACTGCAGCCAAGTATGTGGACTGGACCCCAGCTCCGTGACTTAGAGCTCTGTGACCCTGGGCCAGTCACCTGAGCTCTCAGAACTGCTGCTCGCTCTTCTGTAAAGTGGGACGATAATGCTTCACGAGGGTGTTGTGTGGCCACAGAGAGGTGGAGGGATGTGCGAAACATTCAATGCAATGCCTGCCAGGTAGTCAGCCCCCGAGACGTGGCCATCCTCATTACTATTATACAGTCAGCTTCCAGAGTTCTTAACCCTCATGCTACACTACCCGCTGCACCCTCCTCCTCATGCTACACTACCCCCTGCACCTTGGGCCTTTCTCCCAAGACATCACGAACCCAAGCCCAGTGCCTTTGAAGCTTGTCACAGTGACATTCCTCCAGCTCAGGACTTGCCTCACGGGTGGGGCTGGGTTAGCGACTGCCCAGAGGGCCTGGGCAGTTGCTTCTGCTCACCTGGCACCACTGCCCACTCCAGCTGGGCACAAGCAGGCATTGAGCCAATGCCCAAGGAATGTGTGAAATGAGGGAGGGGGTAGTGCAGGGCCACAGGGGTGCATTTCCCCAGCTCCCAAGGGGCTCTGGTCTCAGAACACCCCACTCAGACGGCGGTGAACAAGGATCAACAGCTCTCTCCACAGGGTGGCCAGGTTTAACAACAAAAACACAGAGCACCCAGTTAGTTTTTAATTTCAGATAATGAATAATTTGCTAGAATGTCCCCAACATTGCCTGGGATATACTTATACTAAAAAATTATTCATTGTTGATCTGAAATTCAAATTCAACTGGATGTCCTGTATGTTACCTAGCAACCGTAGCTGCTCAGGACCTCACAGCACTTACTTGTCTCTGACTGGTATCAGCTAAGACCCTTGGAGATATGATGTTTTATTTCCCAAGTCAAGGGAAGGACCAGACATTTCATTCCGGGCACCCAAAGCTAGCACAGCTCACATCTGGGGTCGTGTGTGGCCTGTCCCACCCATGAAGTTGCTCAAAAAAAAGCCCCAAACAGACTAAGCCCTCCCCGTGGACAGAAAATGTCAAGGCAGAAGTCAGTCCTAACTAATTGGTGGCCAGGAAAGGACACAGCTTTGAAGCCTGACCCTGATGGGTTCAAATCCTGCCTCTGCCACTAAATCTCTGTGGGACCTTGGCAAGTTACTTACCTGGTCTGAGCTGAAGTTTGCTCATCTGTAAAAATCTCAGAAGGTTGATGTGATTAAATAAATAACCTGGCACACCACAGATGGCCCCAAAACGCGGGCTCTCTCCCCTCTCAATTCCTGCGGCTCTGTCCCTCATTTCATTCCCTCTTAGCAATTATTTTAGGCAAATCTCTAATTAGAGAAAAGGCGGTCAACATTAACCCCGCGCGGGCTGGAACAGAGTATTGACACCACCAAACCACCAAACCTCAGTTGCCCTCATGTAAATTTCTTCCCGGCTAAACCTTCAATCCAAGTCCATTCCCTTGTTCCAGCCATCTCTCCCCCTAGCCGTTGACTGAAAGCTTCGGGGAGGTTTGCTGAAGCAAGTATTAAGGAAAGTATCAAGGGACGTCTTCCCATGTGAAGTCACAGCACAGACGGTGTCTAATAATCCAAATATGGATAATGTTATGTAGTCATCTATCTCTGAGATTCCTTCAGTACCAGACACCACGGGTGCTAAATTCTTTGTCATGCGTGAGTAAAAGGGCATTCCTGGATACAGTCTCAAAGGAAATTGCACTGAGACCCAAAATGGCAGGTTTGGTCCAAGGTTCATACCTTCCTGACCAAAGCTAAAGGCTTCAGCCTCTCAGTGCCAAACAGGGCCAAGAAGCACTGGTCTGGTGGGGCGGGGAGGAAAAAAAAAGAACAGCCGCTGGCATCCTGACAGCTGAGGACACGGCTCAGGAAATGAAGACACCCCAGGAAGCTCCAGTGTTTCCCTAAATGCGCAAAGTTGGCGTTTTCTGCTTTAAGTAACTTCTATTGGTGTCTGTGTTGCTTACGAAATAAAGACGTTGAATTTATAAACTTGGAAAAACCACTCGTCCGGGATCACAGCTTGATCTGCCAACAAAGGAGGCTACCAGGTTGGTGTTGGGGGCGCAGGTGAAAGGTTTAGCCCCTCTCTCGGTGGAGGGGAGGTGTGCCGCCTCTAAGTCCCCCCTCGGGCTCTCGGTGGGCACCTCCCCTCCCCCCCCTCCCTCCCGCGCCTTCCTCTTTCTCCAGGGGAATTCTGCGCGCGCAGGCCAAGGCGAGCCTCTGGGGCCCGGCGCTCCCAGCTGGACCGGTGTGACTCCGGGAAGAAAGGGCCCCTTCCCTCCCTTTCCTCCTCCAGTTTCCTCTCGGTCTTTCCTGCTGGCCTTCTGTATCCCTCTCCTTGCTATGGTCTATCCACCCACCTCCTTCTCACCTGGGCTCTGTACGTTCTCTTTCTCCCTACCACCCCTCTTTCCCCAAACTCTCGGTCCTCTCACCTCTAAATTCCTACTTTAAAAGCGCAAACGCCCAACACGCTCGGAGAGACCCGCCCCGCGCCCGCCCGCCAGCCCGCCAGCCCGCCAGCGGCTGGGCCACCCCCGCCCCGCCCCGCCTATCGCCACCTTCAGGTTCACGGCGGGCAGCTCCATCACGACCAAGCCGGAGGGAATCTGCGCGACAACCGCGGGGGCTCCTGGTCTACGAACTCGGGAAACAAACTTGCCCGGCTCCGCCCCGCCCGCGGCCCCAGCTCCAACCCCCGCACCCCGGGGAGGGGGGGAGGGGCACGTGAGTTGGGTCACGTGACTGTTGCCCGGTTGCTAGGCGACGGCGTCCGGCTGCTCGCGCCTTAGTCCCGCCACTGCCCAGGTAGTTCCCGGCACGGCTGGAGAACATCCAGATTTGCGTCGCAAAGGGCACAATATCTCGCCGAGTTGAAGTCCCTGCAGGTGGGCTGATGGGACCACCTGCAGCCAGGAGAGC
Organism: Balaenoptera physalus; assembly: GCF_965194825.1. Classification (NCBI taxonomy): domain Eukaryota; kingdom Metazoa; phylum Chordata; class Mammalia; order Artiodactyla; family Balaenopteridae; genus Balaenoptera; species Balaenoptera physalus. The sequence goes on from NC_138882.1 coordinate 187,314,452, forward strand.
TTGGGGGAACGTCCAGGTACAAACTGCAGATGCGGCAACAGCTGGTGTCTCATCCCAGAGGGCACCCTCTCTCCTCCCTCCTTCTCCAGTGAAAGTGGAGACAGTTACGGACCTCAGACGATCCTTGTGAGGATAAATGAACTAATTCATGTTGAAGGAAAAATGATTCTGACACTTGCTAAAATGGTAAGGAAAACTTATTCAAGACTATTGGGGCAGGGGTAACACAATAGGGGAGGGAGAGATCAAGCCCAACTCGGAGTACCCCAAGGACAAGTAGGGGTTTATAGGCAAGCAGCAGAGTGAAGGGTCAGTGGATGGCAAAAGTATGACTAAGAGGAAACATCAAGGATAGGGTGATTCTTGCTAGCCTGACCTAACAGGATTCTTGCTAAACTGACATAGCAGGATTCTTGCTGAAACTGGCCTATGCAGGATGCAGAAGGCTGGGCTGAGGCCTAGTCAAGAAGAGGGCTCAGAGGAGCCTAACTACAGTTTGGTTAAAGATACGGTCTTTGTCCGGGCTTCCCTGGTGGACCAGTAGGTAAGACTCTGTGCTCCCGGTGCAGGGGGCTGGGGTTTGATCCCATGTCAGGGAACTAGATCCCGCAGGCATGCCGCAACTAAGAAGTACTCATGCAACTAAGAAGTACTCATGCCGCATCTAAAAAAAGATCCCACGTGCCACAACTAAGACCGGGTGCAAACAGAATAATAAATAACTAAATAAATATTAAAAAAAAAAAAAAAAGGTAGAGTCTTTGTCAACGTAAAGTGCCCAGAACAAATGCCTGGCACTTAGTAAATGGGCAATATACATAAAACATTGTTATTATCAATACACAAGGGGCCTATGGTTGGAGCCTTCTTGAGTTAACATACCTAAAGCTTCAGAAAAATCCACCTGGAAGACCAGCAGAAAACCTATAGTCACACTTGTCTCCAGAAGGAAGAAGACACGAGAAGATTCTATCAAGACACTGTCTGCCCCCCAGCTGTGAATGGAAGGGATCGAGGAAAGAAAGGGCTCTCCCACCTGGCATCTCTCTTAAAGATGGTTGCCCTCCAGAGAGCCCCTCCATCCTCCTCCCCAACCCATCCTCCACCCATAACCAGAGAACACTTTCATTTGGATAACTCCGGCTTTCATTTAGAGGGTCCCCTTAAGTCTGTCTGAGTGTTTATTCTCATTTCCAGGAGGGGAGAGACCACGTGGAAACTTGAAAAACTGCCTGGGTGGGTCCTGAGATCATATCAAGACACATACTCTCTTCAGATACAAAGAAGGACTTTTCTAGGTGGGTGTGGGAACTTTTGCAGGGCTGCAGGGTCCGCTGGCCTAATTTAATGCCCCTTTTGGAGACACAGCCATACAGCCGCGGGGGCAGAACAGCACAACGTCTGCCAGAGTAACCGAGAGCTGGTAAGCTTTAGAGACCAGACAAATGGCTACACTGGGTAGGATTGTTTGGGATTCAGAGCCCAGGGGACGAGCTGGACCAGAGTAACAAGAGTTTGAGTCCTATCTTTGTCCACTTACTGGTTCAACTTGAGCAAGTCACTTTGCCTCTCTATGCTTCCGTTTTCTGATCTGTAAAATGAGGATAATAATAGTATCTTCCTCAACGGGTTGTTAGGATTTGTTAATACACACAAAAAATGTTTAGAACATTGCCTGGCAGACAGTAAGCACTCAATCAGGATTTGCTACTATTTTGTTATTCATTATTAGTTAATTATCATTAATTATTGTTACTGGCATAGTATCTAGAAAAGAGGAATTCCTCAATAACTGGTGGGTATTACAACATTATTATCATATTATTTCCTTCTAAGAGATGTTCCCCATCCACCCCAGATCCTAGAGGTGTTTAATCCAAGCCTGCAGGTGTGTAATAAAACCGTGATCACCTTGTAAGGAGAAAATGCAAAACAACTCCTGGGATTAGAGCTGACATTTATTAAGTACTATTTTGTGGCAGACAGTGTGAAAAGTGCTCATAATAAATGTTCACAATAACTGCTGTGGTGTAGGTGCCATTCTCATCCTGATTTACAGTAAGATGACTGAGGCTAAGACGAGTTAAGACACTTGCCCAAAGGCACATCACTAGTTGGTATTAAACTGGGCTGGGGACCAAGGAGGTCTGGTTCCACGACTGTGACATTCAGCCACTCAGCTCCACAGCCCACATCACAGGAAAATACAGCCTAGGCTGAGATGCAAAGGATGGAACAAGGCAAGGAGGGGAAGACAGATTGGAGCCAGATGAAGCACAAGGCTGGGCCTGTGGAATGTCCCTGCAGCTCACACAGTGACACTGCATTCACCCCAACCAGCTGGGGCCAGAGGCACTCCGGGATGGGGGTGGGGCAGGGTGGGGCGGGGCAGAGTGGGAGCAGACTCAGCACGGGTGGGGAGGGAGGCCACAGGGACAAAGGAAAGCGAAACTGTTCTTTTTTTAACATCTTTGTTCCAGTATAATTGCTTTACAGTCCTGTGTTAGTTTCTGCTTTATAACAAAGTGAATCAGTTATACATATACATATGTTCCCATATCTCTTCCCTCTTGTGTCTCCCTCCCTCCCACCCTCCCTATCCCACCCCTCTAGGTGGTCACAAAGCACCGAGCTGATCTCCCTGTGCTCTGCGGCTGCTTCCCACTAGCTATCTATTTTACGTTTGGAAATGTATATATGTCAATGCCACTCTCTCACTTTGTCCCAGCTTACCCTTCCCCCTCCCCATATCCTCAAGTCCATTCTCTAGTAGATCTGTGTCTTTATTCCCATCTTGCCACTAGGTTCTTCATGACCTTTTTTTTTTTTCCCTTAGATTCCATATATATGTGTTAGCATATGGTATTTGTTTTCTCTTTCTGACTTACTTCACTCTGTATGACAGACTCTAGGTCCATCCACCTCACTACAAATAACTCAATTTCGTTTCTTTTTATGGCTGAGTAATATTCCATTGTATATATGTGCCACATCTTCTTTATCCATTCATCTGTTGATGGACACTTAGGTTGCTTCCATGTCCTGGCTATTGTAAATAGAGCTGCAATGAACATTTTGGTACATGACTCTTTTTGAATTATGGTTTTCTCAGGGTATATGCCCAGTAGTGGGATTGCTGGGTCGTATGGTAGTTCTATTTTTAGTGCAAAACTGTTCTTAAAGCCAGAGTTCCTGCCATGATCTATCCTGACTGTGGAAAGACAAGGGGAGCCCCCACGAGGCACACTCCACAAGGCTTTGGGGTCATATTTTTAGGGAGTACACTTCTGGAAGTCAAATTTAAATTTTTCATGTCCCTCACCAATCCTGTCTGTCTCAGCCGAGTTTTATCTTCCTACCTTCAACAAAGAAAATGACATCACACAACAATGTGAATGTACTTGACATTACTGAACTGTACACTTTAAAATGGTTAGGATGGTAAATTTTATGTTATGTATTTTTTTTTACCGTAATTGCAAACAAAACAAAACCAAAAAACCAAAAAGCTGACATGCAGAATAGATTCGTTCATTTATTCATTCAGTCATTAAAGGAATAGTTATTGAACACCTACTTGGGTGAATATCTAGGAATGGAATGGCTGGACCACACGGCCCGTGTATACTTAAATTTTTAAGAAATCGCCAAACTGTTTTCCAAGACGGTGGTGCCATCCTATTTTTTCTTCGTAGCACTTATCAATACGTGAAGGTATTGCCCTATCAATTTAATTGTCACCTTGTTTATTGTCTGTCCCCCCATCTAGACTGCAAGCCCTAGGAGGGGCTTGCAGCCTTGACACTTGCCTGGTGCGTAGCAGGTGCTCAGGGAACACACCAGCTGAACCAGTATGTGTGCACCAATTCCTCCCATCACGGGCACCAGGGAAGACCTGCCACCCAGCTCTCCGCTTGTCCTCAGGGTGCCACTAACAGTCCGGGTTCTGCCCTGGAAGCCACTCAGTCAATGTTGCTGGTTATGCAAATGGCCGATGAAGCAACCACTGCCGTTTCTTCCCCAGAGTTGCTTGTGTCCTTCAGATAAAGATATCATTTGGATCCCTGCCCTGCCTCGCCTCCTCCTAGCAGAGTGATCTTAAAGCTCAGGGTGATGGTGGGGATCGTGTGAGATAGTTTACACAGCATGCCTGGCACAGCTCCTGGCACTTTGTAAATGCTCAGTAAGCAAATAGCTGCCCTGCTGCAATGAAAAAAACCACAGCATCTTTCAGCGTCTCTCAGGATGTCCTGGCCCCTGATAAATGCCTGCTGAATTGAAACAGCAGAGAAAGGCCCCTTGGATGGGGAGAAGACGCCCATAGCCCTTTCCTATGAGCAAAGCCTGGGAGATGGACCTCGGTGTTTCAGCATGCTGCCGCCTTCCCAACCTTAACCCCCCCAGCGCTGCCACTCTGTATCTACGTGACCTTGGGTTAGTTGCTTAATCTCTCTGAATTTTTTTCTGCATCTAGAAAATTGGGACAGTGCTAATCAGTCCCCAGGCAGTGTGAGGCGCAAAGGAGGCACTGGATATGAAAAGGCTTTGAAATGATTTCCAACTGTCCTTTGGTCCGCAATGTACTAGACACCCAACAATTCTGATGTGATCCGGCCACTTCCTTCCCTGAGTGGGTACATCAAACTGGAAGAAACAGAGCAGAGAAAATAACCAAAACACCGTCTGAAAGTCACAGGCACCTGTGAGAGAGCAGGCCCTCCATAGGAAGCTCATCAGAGAAGGGCCTAGAAGGCAGAGCCGTGGACCCTGGGTGCCACCAGGATTCATGCTGGATCCGGATTCGATCTGGAGACCTTTCCCCCAGTGCTTCTTCTCGGCTTGACCCAAACACGCTGGCTCTGTGTTTCTTGGCCTAAGGTCTGGCAGGGTCGGGGAAAGCCTGGGTGTTGTTGGTCACGGTTGTTCCTTGTATCTGAGGATGTGATCTTTTCTCTTTCTGAGCAAAGACAGCAGGAAAGGAGGAGCAGAAGTGAAGGAACCGAGCGGAACCCTGTAGGGTTAGAGTCGGGGCATCTCTCTTAGGCTCCCAGATCCGGCGGCCCGTTCTCTGGTTGATGCCTAAATTCTGAAAGTATCGAAGATCATTATGACTTGTCAGTAAGATCGTCCGTGTCCACACATCATTCACTCAGAGCCGGGCAAGGGATGTGATCCTGGGGAAGCACATGCCCGGGGGCATTAGGGTGGGCGATTCTGCTGCTTCCCTCTTCCTGGGTTTTCTGGAGGAGCTTGGACATGGCTGGGAGGTGTGAGAGCCCCCTCTCCAGAGAGGCATTTCTTTGTGTGACTGGTCAGAAGGGGGGGGGTTGCTGATTCTGAAATATTTGTCCCGATGGCACAGAATTGGAACTTACGACAGCATCCACCGCTAACTTTTATAGGCCACAGTCAGGCTCCTTAAATGCTCCTCCTTGAGCCTTAAAACGCAGCCAATAATTCCTAATGTTCCTATTGCTTCGCCACCTCATCAGGGTCCTATGAAAATCACTGCTGGGTGAGCCCCATCCTGGGACGGCCTCACCAAGCACTTAGTGATATTACCCGGTCCCTCCAGAGGCCCGTGTGCTCAAGTCAGGCATCAGAGAACCCATCGGAATGCCCTGTGGACCCCTTGGTGAGCGTGGAAAAGGCAGAAAGGAAATTGCCTGTGCCCTGCCGTGTCCCAGGAAACAGTGGTCGTGTTAGACACCAGCCAGAAAGAAAGCGATATAAGTGGATGTTGCCCAGGACAAAGGCAGCCCCCGCCCCCCCGCTGCACTCTAATTCTCTGTCCTGTGGCATTTTCTTCATCCATACTCCTGCAATCCTCTTTATTTTTATTGAAGTATAGTTGATTTACAATGTGTTAATTTCTGCTGTACAGCAAAGTGACTCAATTATATGTTCAATCATATATATATATATATATATATATATATATATATTCTTTTTCATATTCTTTTCTATTATGGTTTATCACAGAATATTGAGTATAGTTCCCTGTGCTCTGCAGTAGGAGCTTGTTGTTCATCCATCCTGTATATAGTGATTTGCATCTGCGAATCCCAAACTCCCAATCCAGCAATCCTCTTTATGTCACCGTGTGTATGCATGTGTGTGTGTGCACGCACGAGTGAGCTCACAGGCCGTCACTAAATGTGTGTTGACTGCCTCTCGCCTCCCCCTGCCTGTCCCGGTTCTGTCCCTCTGTCCCGGTTCTGTCCGGAGTTCAGGCTGCTGCCTCCTCTCCTCTGTCAGGCCTCCCATCTCTCCACATGGGTAGGTTGGAATTCCAAAGGAGGCATCTGAGGGCTCCGGCCGCGCCTTAATGACCGCTCAGAAACCCAGACAAGGCCAGTCATGGCTGCTGAGGCCTGCGGGCCCCAAGATGCCTGTCTGCAGTGGGGTTTATCTTGGTGTTTGCTTTCACCCACTGCCCGCCGCTGGCTCACTGCCGATGGCCTTCAGTCTCTGCCGCAGGCTCCGTGAGGTCTCAGCCCACTCGCTGGGGGTCAGGAAGGCGCAGGAGGAGAGATAAGAGAAGAATGAGGACACAGTGGTGGGGCTGGGCAGGGTGCCTCCAGGGTTCCACCAGTTGGAAAGCCCCTGGGAGGAATCCTGAACCCTTTCCTCTCTGAGAAGTCCCTCAGGAGGCGGCCTGAAGGTGAGTGCGTGACCTTCGGCTCAGGCAGCCCAGGGCTGGGACCTGCTGGCACAGCTCCTGCCCACCCCCCCAAATGGCCCTGACAGCAGCCTTGATGGTCCTGGGTGAGCTGCACTGTCCTGTGACGGGCGGAGTGGTGTGGTTGGGGGCGGGGGTGAGGATCGGTGACCCACTCCCAGTAGGTGCTCAGTGAACTGGTGGCCTTTGAGAGGAACGTGGGGTTGGTGGACATAATCAGGTTTTAGACTCAGAGAGACTCGGGTAGGGTCCCCGGCACTGCCACTAAGTAACTATGTCACTTTGGACAAGTGGCCTTTTTTCTTAGTGCCTTAGTTTTCCTCCTCTGCAAAATGGGCTCTAACAATTTCCGGCTACACCAGAGGATGGGTGCCCCATGCAGGGGACTCAGCTCAATAAACAGAGGTCGGGGTTTTGTTTGGATGAATGCATTTCCTCTCTAACCCTGGATTTCACTCTGTGCTGGGCGCTGACACAAGGTCAAGGCTGGGAACACAGTGGGACAGTTCGGGACCACAATGTGCAGAACTGACTAACCTGCCCTGCTGCACTGACCAATCACCAGTGTGGAAGGAGCCCGGGTGTCCTGAGGCTGGTCCAGCGGCACAAACAGGTGGGATTCAGGATAAACCATTGTGAGGGGTGTGATGAAGGGAAGGGGCACTTCTGTTAGCTGCTTGCTTACGTGGGTCCACTCACACCACCCTACCCCACCCTGTGCATCCCGACCAGAACTTCATGTCCAGACACTCCTCCGGGCACACCAAAGCACCCATGCCCACATACGTGACAGATGGTGGCCGCTGCTGCCACCTGATGCTAAAGCTGGCAAACAGACTGTGGAAGCCCAGTGCTTCGTGACACACCACAGACGATGCTACCACACACCCAGGTGTTGTGATCCAGATCTGGAGCTGGGGAGCCCAGCTCCAGGAGCCTTCCTGTGATGGTGAGTTTTCTGTGTCAACTTGGCCAGGCTGTCGTACCCAAGGATTTAATCACACACTGATCTAGGTGCTGCTGTGAAGGCATTTTGCAGATGTGGTCAACATCGACAAGCAGTTGACTTCAAGTAAAGGAGATGGACCTGCCAGAATGTGGGTGGGCCTCACCCAATCAGGTGAAGGCCTTCAGAGCAAAAACTGCGGTCTTGGGGAACAAGAAATGTGGCCCCAAGCGTGCAACATCAACCTCTGCCTGAGCTTCTGGCCTGCTGGTTGGCCCTACAGATTTCAGACTTACTGGCCCCTACAATAGCATGAGCCAATTCCTTAAAATATATCTCAATATAAATACATATATAAAAAGAGATAAATACATAGATACTTAAAGATACATAAATATATTGGGACTTCCCTGGTGGTGCAGTGGTTAAGGATCCACCTGCCAATGCAGGGGACACGGGTTCGAGCCCTGGTCCAGGAAGATCCCACATGCTGCGGAGCAACTAAGTCCGTGCACCACAACTACTGAGCCTGTGCTCTAGAGCCCGCAAGCCACAACTACTGAGCCCGCGTGCCACAACTACTGAAGCCCGTGCGCCTAGAGTCCGTGCTCCACAACAAGAGAAGCCACCGCGATGAGAAGCCCGCGCACCGCAACGAAGAGTAGCTCCCGCTCGCCACAACTAGAGAAAGCCTGTGCGCAGCAACAAAAACCCAGTGCAGCCAAAAATAAATAAATTTAAAAAAAAAGATACATAAATATAAATATTCTATTGGTTCTGTTTCTCTGGAGAACTCTGAGACACCCCCAATCCAGCCACCTGATCCCCTGAGGGGCAGCACCCATGCTGCCAGGAAAAGCATCGAAGTGACTGTGGCCTCGGGTTCAACAGGTCTTGACCTTTCACTTCAGACTGCTCTCACTCTGATTAGCAGAAATGGGTTTGAGTTGACATCCCACGACAGAAGGGGTTTTTAGAAGCCCAGCATGCTTTCTGCAACCACTGACCCCGGGGTCAGCAGTATAGACTAGGGGTTGGCAAACTACAGACCAATAGCAGATCCAGGCCGCTGCCCTTTGGTATAAATAAAGTTTTGTTGGAACACAACCGTGCTCATTCATTTGTGCTCATCTATTTCCGGGTCGTCTATGGAGGCTTTTGCACTACAACGGCCGAGTTGAGCAACTGGGACAGAGAGGGTGCGACTTGCAATGCCTATATGAAGGGGGACTTTCTGGGCTTGATTCCTGAGACCCATCCCCAGTGGGAGGTTTGCCGGCTCCCTGGGGCCTAAGCAGGGAGGAAAGTGAGTTCTCAGGAAGGTTTGGTGCAGCAGTTCTCAGACCTGGGGGATGAGGGTGGGGTGGTTATCGAACATGCAGATTCCCAAGCCCACCCCTAGAGATTCTGAGTCAGAGGCCCGGGTAGGCTCAGAAACCTGGGTCTGCTCCCCAGAGGATCCTGATGCTGGTACCCCAGGCCCGTGTTATAGGAAACCCTGGATTAGGGGGCTTTCCCTGTCCAGGCTGTAGGAGCCAGTCCCTCAGTGGTGCCTGGGCAGGGAGATCCCCGCAGGAACACTAGGCCTTTAAGGGCTTCCCACACCTGTGGTTACCCTGGCCCCCAGGAGAGTCTGGACCCTACCTTGGCTTCAGGATGCAGAGCTGCTGAGAGCCATGACATAGCCTTGCTCTGATCAGATAGGCTTAGGGGGGTCTGGTCTGCAGAGCTGGGTGGTGCTGGCTGGAGCTGCTGGCTGGAGATAAGGGACGTCTTCCCTGGTGCTAAGCCAGGCTGCCCCGTCGCCAGTTCACACGCTTTCCCAAGACGGCATCTGAGGCTGCCCAGGCCTGGCCTCAGGCGGTGGTGCTTTGTTCTTCCGCAGTCTGCCCAAGCTGGCCTCTGCTTGTCTCTGCACTCTGCCTGGAGTGAGCCTGCCAGCCTTGTATGCGGCCAGCCTTGTAATCTCTTTGGAACCTTAGCTGCCCCAACTCCAAAATGGGAGATAAAAATATGAAGCTCCCACCCAAGAGGTCTGGTTAAAGGACGATGATGCAGTCCAGGTGAGGGCAGAGACCCTGTCTGCCTGTTTACTGCTTAGCCCTGAGCAAATGCTCAATCCAAGGTGCGGAGTGAATGAGTAAGTAGCTGGAGAGATACCGGGTTCAGAGTCCCCTGCAAACACCCTGACAGTGATCACTGCCTGCACATCTCTGGAAGGGCAGAGAGAGACAACACGGCAGCTTACTGACCATCACCTCTTTATTTACAGTTCAAGAGAGCGCATGCAACATGCCATCACAGGACTACAAGGGCGTAGCACCTCCCCCCTCCCCTGCTGCCCCAACACCTTAAAGAGGAATGACAGCCCCCCCACCCCAGGGAAGTTCCCAAGAGTCAGAAAACCCAACGACTGAGGCCCCAGGCCCAGGTGCTTCAATTCGTTTCCTCTAAAAATAAAGGCCAGTTCCAGCCCGGGAGACAGGGTCTCAGAGCCTGCGAGGTGGTCATTGCTGGTTATTAACTAGGCAAACTGGATCTCAGATTTGCCAACTCACACCTGAATGCATACGCCCCCAAATCATCCGAATGTCCCTGACCGTCTGACAGTCCTGTCTCCCCCTCTGCATCCTAGGCCCACGTCTCTGAATCTTTATTGTGCACAAGCACGGCCTGGAGAACCTGTGGTTCAGCAGGTCCCGGTGGGACTGGGATCCCACATTTCTGCCAGGCTCCCAGGTCTTCGTTCCTTTTCCCACAAGAATGTGGAATGACACTGACATTGACAGTGGGGAATTGTAATAGGGAAGAACCTTTTGTAGCCACTAAAGGGATGTTGCCTATAAGCTCCAATTGTACACAGTGGCCCATCTCTGGGAACCCTGCTTCCCAGATAATGAGCATTAAGCTAAAATACCTTTGTTTAGCTCACAAGAAGCACTCTGACCAGGCCCATCTGTGAATGACTGCAGGGAGGAAGAAATGAACACATCCCTTCTGGAGGCCGATGGGAACCAGGAAGTGTTTGACTTTACTCGCTCCCCTTTTAGTATAAAAGGAGCCTGAATTCTAACTCTGGCAAGATGGTTCTTTGGGGCACGCGCTCACCATCTTCTCGGTTTGCTGGCTTCCCAATTAAAGTCATTAGTCCTTGTCCCAGCAACAGCAATAACAACAAAAAAGGACGGAGGGACCAGAAAGCCTCTTGCATCCAGAAGAAGCCGCTTATCCTCCATCAGACCACCCGTCCTGACTCAGGATTCAGAAAATACACTCCCTGCAATGGAAGCCCCTGGTTCTTCAGACTGGCAAATCCTGTCACCCCTCCCCAGCACACACCCTCTTGTCTCCCATAGGAGTGAAGGTCATCTTGAAGGTCACGGTGCACCTTTCAACCCCATGAAACCCCCAGTGAGTAGCCTAAATGGTTTGCTCTTCCGGCCCCTTCCCGCTGTCTCTTCCAGCACGTATTTTTTCCTTGCTGTTCTGTTGTTTTATAAACATGTTCCTTGCAGGTTGCATATATGTTCGCTGTCTCTCCAGCTGCAAAGCGGATCCCCTTCCAGGGAGCTGATGCCCACCATCTTGACATCAGATTTTATTGGATGTGTTGAATATGGCTTGAAGTAAACATCCACTTGCAGCTTCTCAGTGGTGGAAGGGATCGTGGCTTTGGGAGGTGACTTGTGGCTCCGTGACTCCACAGGGGGCAGGTAAAGCTGTCCCATTCCCATGTGGTGTGGCTTTCATGTCCTCTGACCCTTCACTCATTCCCAGCAGGCTCAGGAGCCCCTCTTGGCATCGCCAGACAAATCCCAGAAAGGCAGCCCCATGGGAACGGTGGGTATCTCTGGGGAGTGGCTGGAAGACTCCCGCAGGAGGAATGCAGGGGTCACAGGTGACCGTCCCTGCAGCTATTGGTTTCCACTTGGCCTCCTGCTCGGCTCTTCCCGGCCCCGGGGTGGGGTGGGTAATTTTAGAAACTCCTGATCTTGTTGTTATTGCAAAGCCACTGACACCTGCAGCTCTGCCTCAGTGGCCAGAGTCTGTACATGCTGCCTCGGGCTGAGTCCAGAGCAATTTTCCAAACCTCTTTGACCCAGAACGCCATCCCCTCTCTCCTAATGGAGCATCTCACGGCCCCCGTGTTCCAGGGGACACGCCTTGGGAAAGGAGCCTAAATGGTGATCTCTGAGTACGTGACGGATTGTTATCTCAAAAAACAGAACACCTACTAAAATCATCCTAAAAATAAATTAGCTAACACTGAGGGCTTATTATGTGCCAGGCACTGTTCTAAGCATGTTACCAGGATTTTGTGTTTACACCTCACAGCACCCCTATGAAGGAAGATTTATTATCCCTATTTTACAGATAAAGAAATCAAGGCACAGAGATATTAACTAAGTTTCCTAAGGTCACCAAGGTGGTGAGCGGTGTAGTAGGCCGTTTGTCGGCAGCTGTACCCGCGTAGTCAGCAGGGCGAGGGAAGGGTCTTGGGCCCAGTGTACATCAGAGTCACCTGGACGCTTTGCAAACACACGAAGCCCAGGGACAACCCAGACCAATTAAACCAGCATCTTCGCAGGTGAGCTCGGGCATCGGTACCTTTGAAAGTTCCCCAGACTGTTCTAATGTGCAGCCAAGGTTGAGACCAGCAGATTAGAGCAGGGATCTGCAAACTGTGGCCCGGGGGCCAAATCCAACCCACGGCCTGTTTTTGTGTAGTCTGCAAGTTAAGAGAGGGTTTTACATTTTAAAATGCATTTTAGAAAATCAGAATAAGAATAATGGGTCTGTGACAAGTAAAAATTATATGAAATTCTGTGTCCATAAACCATTTCATTGGAACACAGCCTAAAATATTTATCTGGCCCTTTACAGTAACAGTTTGTTGAACCCTGGATTAGAGGAAATTGGCTTATGTCCCAGCAAAAAAAATTTAAGATAGACCAAGGAACAACTTGCTGGTGGAGAGGTTTGTTAAACACACAGGGGGCTTTGGGATCCCTGACTCTGGAGTTATGAGGATTCCACCCACCCTGCCTTTGCAAATGCAAAATGGAAGTAGCTAGGGCAAAGAGATAGGCCTTGATTTTCTAGCTATGGAACTCCCTTGGTAGTCAGTGGTAGTTCTGTGGGGCCTTTCAGCTTTGTCCTGATCTTCTGTGTTTTCCATCGTTGATGGCCCAGGGTTAGCCTAACCGCTGCCCTCCAGACAAAAGCAATTCTGGGTTCCCTGCCTGCAGCGACCCCTGTTAGGGTTCTATCACGATCTCGAATCTGCCACTCCATGTGAGGCACACAGTGTGGGCCTTGTCTGGTCTCAAACAGACAAAACTGCCAGTGGATTCGATTTCCAAATAGCCGGCTTTGATCTCTTGCAGTCCCCCTTCTCCCCAAGATTCCCATGCCCGTCGAACTTGAATAGGGAGAAAAGAGCCAGTGTATTTGGTTTCTCCTAGATCTGTCTGCTTTCCTTGGTGCCGGACCCTTGACCCCGACTGATTTTCCCAATGGAGTAAACAGCCCTGGCATCCCGTGGGCGTGGTCCCCCTCCTGGGGTCCAGGCCAGCAAGGACTCTGGATGGAGAAGGCTTGCAACCTTCTTTGCCCTGGACCTGAGGGTTGGCCAGGAGTGAGATGACAGGTGAGGGGATTTAAGTGGCTCTCCTGAGGTGGCCACTAGAGTCACATCTGCTCAGAGAGGTGTTTGGGGTGGGCATCGTGAGTCTGGCCTGTGGGGGGCTGTTAGGAGACGTGCCCCAACTCCTCAGTGGGCTCTGCTGCAGAAGTGTAGGTGGGGGGGAGGTCCTGGGATGGTCTCTGGGGGGACTGGGAACCACTAAGACGTATGCAAAGTGGGTGCACACGAGCAATGTGTGTATTTTTTGAGTCCATGCTTGCATTAGATTCTCAAAGGACATGAACTACAAAAGCCAAAGAACTCCCCTGGGGTGGCAGCTTTCAGGCAACTCCAAAGTGCATGTCCCAGGACGGGGTGAGCGGGGCCATAGAAATAAGAAACAGCTTTACTGTTTACCCCAAACACTTCATGTCTCAGAATACCAGCTCCCAGAGGGCAGGGGTCAATCTGCCCAAATCTTGCCTTATAAGCAAGCAGGTGCTTAATGCACATTTTCTTTTGTTTTTTAAATGATATACCTTTGTCCAGGGAAAGAAGAGAATAGTCGGTTATTCCAGCCTTCACCACAGTGAAAGGAACTACCAGGGAATACGTCTCTCTCACTGAAAGCCGTGGAGAACCTGAAATGCGGCCTTAGTTGTGGAGGAGCAAAGACATGGGCCTTGGAGCTGGTCGGACCCAGGTTCAGATGCCAGCTTCACCCTGACTCTCCAGGACCTGGTGCTTTCAGTGGGGTCTTGGGTCCAGCAGCTTCGGCATGCCCTGAAGCTTGTTAGAAATGCAGAATCGACTGAATTGGAATCTGCATTTTAACCAGATCCCTGGGGATTCTTACACAGGTGAAGGTTTGCGGAGCATTGATCTGGGACCCTGGACAAGTCATAAAACCTTGCCTCAGTTTCCTCCCCTGTAAAATGGTGATTATGCCTACTTTAAAGGGCCATGTGATAAATGAGATAACATATGCCCCTCATTTAGCACAGTGCCTGGTACATAGGAGGTGCTTCGTACTGGTCTCCCGCCCTTGGGTTCCCCTATCTCTCAGGGAGTTTCCATTCTTTTCCAGTTCGAAAACCTCTTCCTTTTTAAACTTGAAACCATTGCAGTGCTGCGGTAGGACGGTAGAGGGCGCTCTCGACATTACCATCGCGGAGAACGCGGACACCGGGATGCGCTGGCGGTGTGGGTCTCCCATTGGCCGGGTGGTGGCCGCAGGTGTGCTGCTGCTCGGCTCCTGGGCGGGGGCAGTTCGCCCAGGGCTCCCCTCCTGGGGCTGAGTGTCCTGGGTCTGATCCTGCAGCCTCAGTCATCTGACTCCCCATTTGCTCTGCCACCGCGAGTTATAAACAAACTGCCCGGCTTCTCCAAACCTCCCGCGCTCAGTCCCCTGGCCGGTGGGGAGGCGCCTCACGCGGCCCGCTAGACGTTGATGAAAGATCCCTGGTCGCCGTTGGCCGTTTCGGGCTCCACGCAGCGCCCCTTTCTCCGGGTGACCCTGCGGTTCCGGTGGAATTTGACGTAGCAGCGCAGCCCTGGGTGAAGAGAGGCAAGGGGGTCAGGGATGCGACCAGCCAGACCCCTCCGTGCCCTCTGGAACCCCCTGCATCCTCTCACCGCCACCCCCTTCTTTTTTCTGTCCTACAACCAACCCATCCCCCGCAGAGCAGCCTGAATGGGCTTAAAAAAGCGAATGACAGAGGGAGAAGGGAAGAGTGAACAGATGGAGCACAGGGGATATTTAGGGCCACGAAACTATTCTGTGTGATACTATAATGGTGGGTACATGTCTGCGCATTTGTCAAAACCCATAGAATGTGCAACACAAAGAGTGAACCCCTAATGTAAATTATGGACTTTAGTGAATAATGTATCACTATTGGTTCATCAGTTGTAAAAAGTGCACCACACTAAAGTAAGATAATAGGGGAAACTGTGTGTTTTGGGGGGGCATATGAGAACTCTGTATTTTTTGTACAATCTTTCTGTAAACCTAAAACTGCTCTTAAAAAGTAGTCCATTAGAGGCTTCCCTGGTGGCGCAGTGGTTGAGAATCTGCCTGCCAATGCAGGGGACACGGGTTCGAGCCGTGGTCTGGGAAGATCCCTCATGCCGTGGAGCAATTGAGCCCGTGCGCCACAACTACTGAGCCTGCGCGTCTGGAGCCTGTGCTCCCCAACAAGAGAGGCTGCGATAGTGAGAGGCCAGCGCACCGCGATGAAGAGTGGCCCCCGCTTGCCGCAACTAGAGAAAGCCCTCGCACAGAAACGAAGACCCAACACAGCCCTAAATAAATAAATAAATAAATAAAATTTAAAGAAAAAAAGTCCATTAAAAACCTTTTTTTAAAGGGATGCAGATTCTGCCCTCCCCTATAAAACCTCCCATGGCTCCCCATTGTACTCAAAAGGAGATCCAAACTTCCTACCCTGGCTTATAAGACCCTCTGGGACCTGGACCTGCCTCCTGTCTGCTCTCTTCACCTCCCACTCCCCTCTTCACTCTCTAACTCCAGCCACACCCAGTTTTCTTGCTTTTCCTCGTACACCCATTCATTTTTGGCCCCAGGGCCTTTGCACTTGCTGTTCTCACAGCCAGAAATGCCTTCTTGAAGCTCTTGGCATAGCTGGCTCCTTCACAGCCTTCAGGTCTCAAAAGCACCCTCCCTGACCACCCTAATTAAAGTAGTCGTGGCCCTCCTGGCCCACCAGTGGGAGGGGTTCCTGGCTGTGGCTCTATCATAACCACATGTCAGGCATCCTCTGACATACATGGGTAGACATGTTTTTCATTTAAGGCCACAGTAAGGCCACATCCTCCTGATTGGGGGTGGGAGGGTTAGGGGAAGAGATTGCTCAGTGTGGCCTGAGCAATCCCTACGTTTCAGGTTAGGAGTGACCACAGGGAGAGAGGAGGACATCACCTGCTTAAGATCTGCTTATGTCACTGTCAAGAGAATAAAGGAATTACTGTGAAGTTTGTGCTTTGGGGTCTGCAGTTGACACCTGGATCACAGCTTTCAGACCTGTGGCCACGCAAAATACACTTAGGAGGGGGGCAGGGGATTATGAGCAGGAGTGGTTGGTAGCCACAGAAGCCCTTCTGGAACCCTCCAGAATCCAGGCTGGCCTAGACTGCTGGACTTCAGCCCTGGGACCTGAATTCAACATTTTGGGATTTCTCAGAAGTCCTCAGGACTCTCGGTCCTCAGAGGGTTCCTGACAAGCTCTTCCTGGACCATCTTTAATGAGCTGTCATTTCCACTCAATTTTTTTTTTTCTGGAGCCTGAGTCTCCACGGAGGAAGCAAGAATTTTGGTGGGACCGACCAGGGTGGGAGAGACCACGGGAAACGAGCAGATGGGGCTTCGGCTGCACACATATCTTTTGGATACCTGAAAAGCTACCCCCTCCTACCTGAGGCCCTGGGGAGGAAGGAAGGAAGCCTTCCTGGGCAGAGGGGCTGCCCACTGAGCATCTAGCTGGGCACCAGCCAGGCGTGTGAACTCAGTCGGGCCATGTCCCCCTCACCTGGGCAGGCTGGACCTGGAGGCCCTGGCGCTATTCGGGGCTTCCTGGACCAGAGCGCCCTCCGGGCCATTCTGCACCTCAGTCTCCGCCTCTGTGAAATGGGCCCCCAGCCCTGCACACGGGTAACGGAAGGCAGCTCCCCAGCATCTCCACCCCTGCCTGCCTCCATCCCCTCACCTCCCATCTGGTCCTCTGTGTCTCCACTCCTGCCCCCAAGAGTCCTGCAGCCCGAGTGAGCTGTTGCACTCATAAGTCAGAGCAGGTCACTCCCCTGCTTAACACCTGCCGACACCTTCCCATTGTAACTCAAAGTCCTGCGTGATCCTCCCCGCCAGCTTCTCCTACTTCCCCTTCTGCCACCTTCCCCGTTGGCTACCGTGTGCCAGGCGCCCTCAAACATGCCAGCCTCATTCCTGCCCGAGGCCCTTGGCTTTGCTCTGCCGCTTGCCTGGGACTCTCTCTCCCTCCCCCCCGCCCCTCATTTTCAGGTGGCTGGCTCTGCAGTCGGCTCCTGTCCACCCTTTTCTAAAACACCTCCCAGACTCCTCATCAGGCCAGTCTGGATTATTTTCCTTACAGCCCCTATTCCTTTCTACAGACATCGTACCTACTTACTTGCTTATTGTTGCTCATCTCACTAGAATGGAATCCATGGGCGCAGAACTCGCTGGTTCTCTGTGCCGCTGAATCCCCAATGTCCTTATCAGAACCCAACACATAGTAGGCACTCAATAAATATTTCTTGACAGACTGGATGAATGAATAATTGGACCTAAGCAGCTTTATTGCTCTCACAGCAGATCATTTTTGAGGCTAATGTGAGAAAAAATTGGGCATGTATCTCAGAATGGTCAACAGAGGGACTGAGACCAAATCCCTTCACTCAGGAAATGTGAGCCCTGGATGTGGGATGACGCTGAGTAATTATTGTGCATTTTTGGTATTTTGTTTTTAAAAGAGTACTTATCTCTTAGACATATATACTGAAATATTCACAGATGAAATATCTACACTTCCAGGAGTTGCTTCAAAATCCTATTGCAGGGACTTCCCTGGCGGTCCAGTGGTTAAGACTCTGCGCTCCCACTGCAAGGGGCGCAGGTTTGATCCCTGGTCGGGGTAAGATACCGCATGCTGTGCAGTGTGGCCAAAAAAAAAGATTAAAAAAATCCTATTGCAACGGGGGCAGCAGATGGGGGGGAGACAGCACAGATTGGCCGTGAGTGAGAATTATTGAAGCTGGGTGATGGGAAATGGGGGTTCATTATACTATCCTGACGACTTTAATATATGTTTGAAATTTTTCAGAATACAAAATTTAAAATGTTCTCCCACTTTTCTAGCTATGTAGGTTTGGGCAAGTGGCTTAACCTTTCTGTGTCTCAGTTTGCTCTTGGGTAAAATGGGGAGAACAATAGCTCCCTTCCTGGGATCGTTGGGAGGATTAAGGAGATAATGGGTAAAGGGCTTAGCACAGAGCTGGGTACACTTGGGCCCACCTGGGCAGGAGGGCACATACCGCTCCACATGCGAGCTCGGAGGAGTTAAGGAGGGAGCCAGCCAGGCAAGTGCATCCTTCCCTGGGACAGTGCTGGGAAATCCACCCCCCACCCCTTGTTATCACACTTGGAATGTCTCCCCTGGGATAGAATTCCGGTGTGAAAACACCAGGCTTCTCAGGTTTGATCTTATTTTAAAAGATACACTCCTCTCTCCTCCCCTCTCCCGCCTCCAGATCATGGGAGATCATGCCAGCTTGTATTTCAAGAGGTGAGAAAAGCAAATTTGAGCAACGATGCCAGGAATCGAGACTAAATGAGTTCACAGATTGTGAAGGCACCGAGCAAAGCTGTTCCTGCTCGTGTCTTCAGCTCCCCAGGGATTCTCCCACCCCCTTCTCTGCCCATCCCGGCTTCGGGGAGAAAGGGAGGTGGCGAGGTCTCGGCACCGAGGGAGCCCCCGATGTCGGGCTCACCTTCCACACACATGCAGTCGTCAAAGCATTTGTTGTTCAGGCCTCGGTTGTGGGGCGTGCAGAGATGCTCCCGGAGGTCGCAGCAGGTCCCTGCCCACACAGCAAAAGCACACTCGGTCAGCCACGCCGAGCGGACCCTCCCTGTGCCCTGCACACGCTCCCACTGGACAGGAGATCGATCATCTCCATGGTGGGGCCGTCCCTGGCAGGATGGACCATCTGGTGCGCAAGGCTCCCAGCTGGAACCACCGACGAATGTCATGGCCGAGGCCCCTGGGGGCGGGCGGCAGAGATCCCAGACGGCCCAGATGGGCAATTGATTGATCATGGGAGGAGCGAGGGTGCTGTGGGATCCCCCCCCTGGGTGGAATGGCTGGGGGCTGCCAGGTGTGAAGTCATCATGGAGCTGGGAGGGGCCTCAGTGATCACGGAGACAACGTCCTCTTTGGACAGATGGGGAAACAGAAGCCCCCGAGAGGCAGGCCCTAGGCACGGCCTCGCCCACCATGGAGCCAACTCTCAGAGCCACTGTTCAGTTGGCCCAAACTTGAGCCTTTTCTTTCTGCTCAGGGTGAAAACAACGGTTTGGAAAGAAAACAGCCTTTCAGAGAGCTGGCGGTCTGGCTTATCTGATGCCAAATGGCTTGTTGGGTTGCTGTTTTGTAGAATATTCTGGTCACTGAATTAACGAGCATCGTGGAGGTATGCAACTCACATCTCCCTCCGGAAGGCACTCGCCATCCATCGGCCAGGAGAGCAGTTAGCTGCCAGCCTCCAGCTGTTAACACCTGCAGGAGCCTCCTGGGCCAATGTCACACTGTTCCCCAGCAGAACAGCCCAGGCAGTGACTGGCTCAGCGGGGGTGCCAGGACCTGGCTATCTGCCCAGCAGGGGCCTCTTCTAACAGGGAATCTTTGCTCTGGAGCTCCCCGCTGGGCGGGCGGGCGATTGCATCACAGTCTCCTGTCTATTCCTCCTTCCTTCCACTTTATTGTTCACGGGCCTTACCCTACCCCCGACCCCCAGAAACCTCGTGCCCTTCTAACTCCCCCTCGCTATTGGCTTCCCAGAAGTTCCGACTGACCCAATCAAGGGCCAGCAGTTTAGACCATCAATCAAAACCCCAGGCCTCTGTTTTCAGACTGTCTTAATGGGCTCGGCTGCTGAACAGGTCAGGATGTCATCAAAGTATCCCAAGAAGCCCAGCAGTGTCATGATGGGACAAGGACAGAATTAAGCCCAAAGAGACGTTAGGAGAGAGAAGTCGAGAGAAGGGTCATCATGATTTAAGGCAGCGTGGGAAAGCGGTTCAGAACCAGGCAGACTCAGGTTTGAGCCACTTCCTAGCTGTGTGACCTTGGCTGAAACACTTAGCCTCTCTGAGCCTCAATTTCCTTGCCTGAAAATGGGGAATGGCAGGGTCTCTTTCTCTGGGTTGCTGTGAGGATTAAATAGAACAAAGTATGACAGCAACTCTCAGTAAAGTGCTGGCCGTGGTTGTTATTATTTACCATCCCTAAAGGGTCCTGCTCATGTGTCTGGGAACACCCGCCCCCATCCCCACGGAGGTTCCCCCAGTGCCCGGCCTAGTGCCTTGAACACGATGCTGGTTCGGTACCTGGCAGGCAGTCCTGGTGGTGGTCGCAGGGCTCCCCTTCAGCCGGTGATGTTTCATTCCCATCACTGGAGAGTTTGCCCCGGTGTTTCTCTGGGGAAAACAGGATCTGTGGTCAGAGGCTGAGGCTCAGCAGGGCAGAGAGATTAAGCACAGGACACCAGGGTGAGAGCGCTCACACTGCCACTCCCACAGTGTGGCTTGGATAAGACACAATACCTCTCTCTGCCTCAGTTTTCTCTTCTCTAAAATGGGATCAACAGCAGAACAGACCTTTTTTTTTTTTTTTTTTTTTTAAGGTTAAGTGAGTAGCTACGTGGAAAGCGTTTGCCGTCTGATGAGCACTTGAGAGCAGCAAGTCCATTTCAGGTGTCCGTTCCATTATAGACTCCAGGCCCCCCATCCCACCTTGGACATCTGTAGGTCAGGCTGGAGTCACCGAGGCCCCTACCCCATTGGATGGTGGGGGAGGGGAGGGAGCCCAGCAAGGGGGTGGCGGGGTGGGTAGACATACCTTTCTTCTTCGTAGACGGCCAGACCTCAGGCTTTAAGTCTTCATAATCGGTCCAGTCAAACAAGGCCATGTCCAGTGTGGGCATCACCTCCCCGTCAGGCCTGGGATGAGCCTGCAGAGGGGGGTGGAGAGGAGGGAGCTTGAAGATCCCAACAGGTGAAAGAAGAAACGTGGGGCCCCAGGACCAGAGAGCAAAGGAGGGGCTCCTCAGAGGCCAGCTGCTCCTGTGCTGGACAGCCTCCAATCCCAGCCCGGGGACATCGAGAGGGCCTCCCAGAGCAGCCACCCCCAATGTGGGACGGTGCCTACAGGCAGCCGATGCAGTCAGGGAAGTGATCCACCAGGCCCTCTGGGGGAGGCGGGGTGAGGCAGCTGTGTCCACTCAGGAGGAAGCCCAGCTGCTTGTTCCCCTGCCCCGTCTCTCCCCTGCAGACGTCATCAGCTCTCTGTGGCACTGTTGAGGCCACGGCCATGGCTCAGTTCCACTCACAGCCCTGGCCAGCAGTCTTGGGGCTGGATCTGCACACAGTAGGATGTGGGTTCACAGTAGGGCTTCTAGGGCTGGGTTCTCAACAGATGGGCTTCAGGGGCCCTGCGACAGCATGGGTAACCATGGATTCGTCGGAAATGGCCCATAGTCTTATCAGAATCTCAGGTGGGGTGCAAGATCCAAAAAAGAGAATAAGAAAGATCTACTGCTAAAAAAAAGTTTTATTCCTTCTACACATATATTTATTTTTGATCATTTTTAATGATTTTATTTTGAAACAAATTTCAAAGCCCCAGAAGAGGTGCAAGGATGCACCTCATGTTAATTGCAACAATAAATACCCTCCATCTAGACTCACCAATGGTTGGCGTATTTGCCGCGTTTGCTGGCTTGCTCCCTCTCTGTATATCTTTTTGTTTTTGTTCTTGTTTTTTTTGTCTGTGCCACGCGGCATGTGGGATCTTAGTTCCCCGACCAGGCATCGAACCCGCCCCCTCTGCAGTGGAAGCACGGAGTCTTAACCACTGGACCGCCAGGGAAGTCCCTTCCATATATCCTTTTTAAAGGTCTGAAGCAGATGGGTCAAAGTGTTAACTAAAACTTGTTAATTCTGGATCATGGGGACATGGTTTTAAAGATTATTATTCTCTGTACTTTTCAGTATGTACAAAATTCTTCCCCAAAGGCCTTGCTCTTCTAGGTGCAGAGACCAGTGTGCTGAGCCGGCACTTGCTTCCTTGGCATTCCCTAGAGTGAGCCCCCAGGACCACTGCCTGGACAGTGGCAGCCCTCCCCGGCCAGTGGGCCCACTGGCCCGAGCTGGGCTAGATGGGCATCAGGAGACCTGGCTTCCATCCAGCCCCGCTGGCCTGGACCAGCTCCTTCCCGCCACTGTGCCTCAGTTTCCCTAAATGTACTAAGAGGGGTTTGCATGACAGCATCTCAAGGACCCTTCCATCTCCGAGGCTGATCCGGGCCCCTTACCTGGGGCCACAGGGATGTGACGGGCAGGATCAGGGACTCTTCTGTGGCAGGTGCTGCCTTAAAGCTGGTGAGGTAGAGTATGGTGGGGGCCAGGCTGGTGGAGGATTCCTCCATCGCGGCGTCCGGGGCCTGGTCTTCTGAGAGCTCCACCTTCTTCATCAGGGAGCTGGGACCTCTGACCAAGGCTCGGCCTGAGACAAGGAGCAGGAAACACAGCAACTTTATCTGCTTGCCACCCACCACCCCGTATCGGCCCACAGCAGGACCCACATTTCCTGCTGCGAACAGGGGTCGGCAGGAACCATATGACAAGCTATTGGCTCAGCCGACATCGCTGCTGCCCACCCTCCTGCGGGGGTGGAAGCAGGCGTCTGGGGGCAGGACGAGGGGGAATGTCTTGGATGAATTTGCAGTGTTGCTGGGGAGACGGCCCAGGATTCTTGCTCTAAAGCAATATTCCAGCAACTTCAAGTCTGGGTTGGTTGGGTGCAGCCAGCAGTGTAAGTGCAATGAATGGAACTTAGTAGGATTAACCACGGAAGGCTTCCTGGAGGAGAGTAAGTTTGAGTAGGGGAGCAACGTGATGAGGCTGAGAGGCATTGCAGGGAGGCAGAGGCCTTTGAGAAGGCTGGGAGGTGAGAGCTCCCTACGTGGTGATAATGACCCTGTTTATTGAGTACATGCTGTGTGCTGGGACCACGTTGTACTCTGGGTCCTGCTTTACAAGCATTATTTCACCTAACCTTTGCAGGAGCTCTGGCAGGGAGGTACTCTTTCAGCCTCATCTACAGGGAAGGAAACTGAAGCACAGAGAAGTTAGGCAACTTGCCTGAGAGCACACAGCTAGTGAGTATCAAAGTCTGAATTCGAACCCAGGTCCATCTGATGCAAAACCAATACTTTTAACCACTGACGCTGCCTTCCAAGATATATGGGCATGGGGTAGGATGAGTGTGAGGGGGGAGAGTGTGCAGGGTTGGGGGGTGGTCGGGAACCAGGGGGCTTCGAGAAAAGCTAGAGGCCCCAGGCTCATCCTTGCCTCTTTTTCTCAGGCAAGATCTGACTTTAAGGTTGGTTGGGTCAGTTGGGGCCTCCCCACCATTCAGAGATGAACCCCAGAGAGTAGGAAGGGGACCCGGGGACCACTGAATCTGCTCTATTCATTTTACAGAAGGCAACTGAGGCCCCATCAGCCTGAGACCTTACAGGTAGTCAGCAGGCCTGGGCCTGGACTCCAGACCTCCACTCACCCACTCTCGTGGGAGCGCCCCGCTGGTCCACGGGAGCCGGGGCTGCAGCTGGGCCGGGCTGAGTCCACGCCCCGTGTATGCCTTCTCGCTTGCTCTCAAGGCTGCCACTGCCCCCACCCCACCTGACACGTGATCCCCAGGGGCGGGAGGCTGAGAGTCTAAGTGGGCCCGCTCCCCCCGTGTTCTGTCCACCTGGGGGGGGTCTCAGCGGGCCTGGCAGGGAAGCAAGCCCCAGCTGTTTGCAGGAGAAGGTGGGGCTGAGGCTCCATCACCCGCCTCCTGCAGAGCCCCCGCCCCCACCCATGCCTGTGGCATTCAGTCAGCCCCTAGAGGCAGTCACGTCACATGTAGAGACTTGGAAGCCGAGGTTGCCTGCCCGGGCTCTGGCCACGGAAGACTGGGGAGGAGCCTGCTGGATGGGGCTGCGGGGACATGTTTATTCCGGGGAGGCTGGGACCAGTGGGTGGTTCGGCTCACAGGGGATTTGGGAACGTGGAGGGAACTTAAAGGAAGGTCAGAAAGACGAGGAAGAAACCCCATCCAACGAACAGAGCAGAGGCAGGAGAAATAAGGACGCGACCGCTCTCCTTGGTCAGCCGTGTCCAGGTCGGAGGACACTGACTCAGCCCTGAGAGAAAGCTGAGAATTAACTAGTAACAACCTCTGCCCATCGCCCCTGCCAAGTGCCAGGCGCCATTCTGGGTACTCCAGAGAGCAAGCCGTCTCTGAATCTACCCCGAGGGCAGAAGGGGCCATTACACTCACTTTGCAGAAACTGAGGCACAGAAAGATGACTTGCCAGTAAGTAGTGGAACCAGAATCAGACCTGAGGCAGATCTGGCTTCACAGTCTAAGCTCTTGGCCTCAGCTCTGTGCCTCGGAGTTGATGAAGTGATGTGCTTGGAGGGCACCGAACTGTCCCATCTCTACTCAGGACTTACAGTAGGATGGATTTAGGTCAGATACGAGGTAGAACTTCCTGATTTAGGAGGATGATCTATTGATAAGACTGAGCTCCTATGGCCACATGTCCTTCTCTTCCTCCCATGCTCCACGCCCAGGCCTTTCCCAGTGTCCATTTCTTACCAGATCCCTCTGACTTCAGTGAGACCCCTCCCTTCCTCTGGGGTGTCCACTACCTGCCCCCTTTGGGACCTCTGGATGTCCTCCCAGGGACCTCACACCATTGACACCTCCGCCCCCCCTTTCCCCCCCTCCCCTGCCTCCCTGTCCTGTCCCTGAAGTCTGCTTGGCCATTTGGATCTGATCCCTCTCCCCCACTCCCCCTCCCCCTTTCGTTGCAGGGCCCCACCCCCTCGCAGACCTCCAGCTACCTCTGTGCAGCTTCAACCTCTCCTTACGTCTCTTGTGCTCTCTGCCTCGTTTCTTCACCCTCTCTGACCCTGGAGACCGGCTCTGCTTCTCGGGGTAGGGCAGTGTCAGCCCCAGGAGCAGATCCTTGTCCTGCAGCAGGCCTGCAGGACTCTGCCCAGGCAGCAGCTCCCCTGCCCCTGGCAGCCTGGAGGCCTGCCTGGTGGTGGCAACCACAGCCCCATCCTGGGCCCGGCCAGGTGTGCCTGGGCCACGCTCCTTCTTGCCCAGGCCCTGCCGGCGGTGGTGGCTGGTCTGGGGCGTCCACAGTGCTGGGCCCGGGAGGTCGATGTGATTCTCCGGGAGGTTCCGAGCAGAGCTTCCGGTTCCCAAGGAGACTGCCAGGCTCAGCTCCAGGAGCAGGAGGAGGGCAAGGAACAGCATGGGGGCATCGTGGGTGGTGGGCCCAGCCATGGGCTTTTCCCTGCAAGAAAAGTAGGACTCTAAGGGGGCAGCCCTCCTCCCCCTCCACGTCCCCTCTCCCCAGTCCCCTCACTCACACTATTATAGTGTAGTGTTTCTCAACAGGGATGGAGGGGGACTTTGCCCCCTCACCCCTCCAGGGGACGTTTGGCAACATCTGGAGACATTTTTGGTGGTCAAAATTAGGCAGCACCACTGACTTTACTGGGTGGAGGCCAGGGATGCCGCTAAACACCCTACAATGCACAGGACCCCCCATGACAGGGAATCACTGGCCCACAAAGACCCCAGTGCTGAAGCTGAGAATCCCTGGTTTCAATAGTTTAAGAAGCGCCCAGGCTCCAGATTAGTCTAGATTCCTCTTTCTGTACAAACCTCTGCCTTTGGCTAAGTTCCCTGGAATGAGCTGAGTCCCTCCAAGCTCAGAAATAGGCCGATAGTCCCAGGGACTTGACTCAAAGCCTAAATTCAAACAAATGGAATAATAGCATTTGAGCACGTGCTGTAAGTAAGAATAG
The DNA here is from genome assembly GCF_965194825.1 of Balaenoptera physalus. Classification (NCBI taxonomy): domain Eukaryota; kingdom Metazoa; phylum Chordata; class Mammalia; order Artiodactyla; family Balaenopteridae; genus Balaenoptera; species Balaenoptera physalus. The sequence continues at coordinate 187,340,394 of NC_138882.1, forward strand.
TGTTCAGCGTTTGGTGTGAATTTCTATCACTTGGTCCTTTCACCGACTCTCTGAAGTAACGCCTATTATTTTCTGAAGTGGAAATAAAGGCTCAGAGAGGCTGTCACACGGAGTATGTGGCATTTATGCAACTGCTATGCCTGTGCTCTGATCTCCCACGTGCTGTCCCAGGACAGCCCAGGCCTCGCCTTTTCTTTTCCTCCAAGTTCCAGGCAGGTTCTAACATGGCAGGCACTGTCCCTGCTGGGGCTGGGGAGCTTTGGAGGCTTGACTCTGACCCTGCAGGGTGGGGTGAGCTACCTCTGACATACACTGGGGACAGCCCATCCTTCTGCACCAGAAGTGGGGTCTCCTCAGGGGACCTCACTGCTCCCCCCTCTGTGCCAGAGGGAGAGTCGGAACCCCCGGATGCTCCAGAAGGACTTGGAGCTAAGGCTCAGGAGACTCGTGGCTGGGGGATGATGGGAGTATCCCACCCCCTGGGGCCCCTCCCCCCTAGCCCTCCCCCCTACACCAACCTCACTGCATCCAGCTGAGCTGGGCACCAGGTTAGCCAGGCTGATTGAATTTTTATGGCCTCCCTGGGCCCCCTGCATATTCCATTAGGTTCACAGAGGTGCTTACACAACCGTTTCCTTGTGATTTGTGGCCTTGTAATTGCCCAGGGCTGAGGAAAGGCTGGTGGCCTGGGGATGACTGCTGGCGTCTCTCCCTCCTCAGTTCCTGCAGCCCCCGCACTGGCCATCCCACCCCAGGTTCACCGTTAGCCAACGCTGAGTGAGGGGCCCTTGAAGTGGGTGGGGAGGACAGGCTGACCCACTCTGGGAAGAGATATCCTGCTCTTCCTTCATCCCCCAGCTGGCGTGTAGTGGTCCCCTGGCAGGTGCGGGCCTCTACTGCCCTGGGCTCTGCCCCACCGGCCTCAGCCCCAGCCTTTCCATAATGAGGGCCCGGGAGGCCGGTGCTCAGGCCAGGCCTGCACTCCTGAGGCAGCCAGGTGGGAGGAGGAGGGGCCCTTTGAGAGGCGTGTCAGTCAAGCATTGTTCTGCTCCCGGGGACCCCTCCAACCCTATTTCCAGGCCTCAGGCAGATGCCAGGCTGCATTTACCAGACTCCATCCTCCTCTCCCTGTGGCTGAGAAAGGCTGAGTCTGTGTTGGATGCTGACCTGACCCAGCCCCGCCCTTCTGTCCTGCGGGGACATCACATCGATAACCTGGGAGAAACCCGCAGGGCACCATCAACAGGGAGCCTTTGGGACACTGGCCCGGTGAACAGAATCCCTCCACCTTGAGAGTAGAGAGGAGCAAGGCGGGACACCCCAAAAGTGCAGGCAAGGGACCAGATGAGGCTTGGCAGAGGGGTGAGGGGGGGGCAGCCCCACGGCGTGTATGGGCAGCGTGCTGTCCCTGTGGACACACATGAGGCCGATCAGTGACCCGGAGCCAGCCTCTGAGCTCGGTGACCAGCCTGGGCCCTAGTCCCAGAGGACAGATCCTCCCCTGCAGAGCCAGGAGCTGAAGCCCAGCCCTATCCCAACCCTACACCCCTGTGCATCACGACCCCACCCATACTTGTCATCTCTCCCAATGAAGTCCACTTACCAAGCCCTTGCCGGTGGCCATGGGTCTGTTCATCATACCCAGGAACCCCAACTTCAGTGCCATCTTGGTTCCCTCCCACCCTTTGCACCCCACGAATCATGTACGCGGCCAGCCTGGGGCAGGGAGGGGGGATTTCAGCGTGCAGGCTGAGGCACCTGAGAGGCCATCCCTCTCCTGGGTGAATATCAGCACCATCTAGCCCCCGGACCCAGCCCATTCTGCTGCCAAACTCCTCTGATCCTGACCCTCTCCTGCTCCGAACTGTCCATGGCTCCCTATCCCTTTCCCATTTAACCACACATTCCTCACTTTGGCACTCAAGATCTTGTATAACGTGGCCCCAACCTAACTTTGCAGCCCTGACTTCTATTTCCTCCCCGTCACAGCCGATAGAGACTATGCCCTGGGCCTCGAGCACCTCCCAGCTTTCCTGTGTCTCTCTTCTCGCTGAGGCTGCTCCCTCTGCCCGGAACAGCCTCTCCTCTTCACCCCCATCTCTCTCTCTGTGGAAATCCTGCCCATTCTCTGGGACTCGTCCCAAATGTCCCTTCTGGCAGAAAACTCCCCCCTCGGGGCTCCCACCCAGCTCTGCCCGGCTCATTTCCTGCTGGGGCAATCAGCCTTGTTTAAAGTCCCCGACTAGGGAGTTCCCTGGTGGTCCAGAGGTTAAGACTCCACACTCCCAATGCAGGGGGCCCGGGTTCGATCCCTGGTCGGGGAACTAGATCTCACGTGCCACAACTAAAAGATCCCGAATGCCGCAACTAAGACCTGGCGCAGCCAGATAAATAAATAAATATTAAAATAAATAAATAAAATAAAGTCCCTGAGAAGATCTGGGGAAGATCCCTTTCCCCTCTGTTCCTGTCAGATTTACAAGACCCTGCAAATAATAGGCACTGATAACTACGGATCAGAATGGAATCAAACTGACACCTGAGCAGAAGATCGTAAAAAATTCCCAGGGAGGGTGCGTGTGTTTGTGTGTGTGTGCGACAGAGAGAGAGAGAGAAGGAGAGAGCTGAGTGAGCGTTGGGGATCCTGGCACCTCTTTGCCCTGAAGACTGCATGGAGCCCTGTCCCCAAGCCCACAGCATTTGTACTTGAATCTTGGCACATTCCAGCAGCCAAGATGCCAGCCTGGCAAAGAGCCACTCAGGGAACGCGGGCTGCTAGAGAAGCTGCACCAAGGATCCACAGCGGTGCGGGCTCCGATCCACTCTGCCGGTCTGGAAGCCAGCTGGAGGCTGCCTCCCAGGGCACCAGGCAGCCGGGAGAAAAGGGGCAGCAGGTGCCCCACGTCGCCCGCCCCCGTCAGTCCGGGATGGTTCTGCCCGAGGTTTGCGCATAAAGCCTGCTCCTTTGGGCCTGGGTCGCTTTCCCCCAGGACTGGGGACGCGCCACAGCTTTCAGTCGCCCGGGACAAGGGCAGTCGAGGGACTTGAGAACAATCCACAACCCAGAGACAGCCGTCTCACAACAGAGATCTACTAGCGACTCCTTAAAAACTAAACTGAACAAGAGCAATTGTCATCATAGGAGCTGCCACTCCCTGAGCGGCTGGAAAGCCCAGGCTCTTACAAGCTTACTTCATCCGTTTCTTATTGCATCCTCTCAATTGCCCTGCACAGGGCAGGTTGTTCTCCATTATTTTTAAAATGAGGAAACCCAGGCTCTGGGAGGGTAAGCCACAAACACAAGGTGACACCACAGGTGAGTGACAAAGCCCCACCTCAAGGCCTGGGTTCTCTCTGCACCCCGTTGCCCGTCCACTGAGCTTTGTAAGGAGTCTCCTGCCTCCCCCGGGTAATCTCTTGCCATTGCTGTGAGTGCAGCCAGGGCCCCGGAGGGGGGTACCAGGCAGCTGGGAAGAGGAAACTGACAAAGGAGGGGAAAGGGGCTTGTCTCGTGCCCTTATCCTGTCCCCATACTGTGCAGAGTTGAACTGCCAGCGTGGTCTCCATCCAGAAGCCTGCAGGCAGTGTTACATGCAAATGAAGGCAGTTGATGGAGCCCGGAGCTCACTTTGATTCCTGAGCCCCCTCCCCCATCCCCATAACAGCCTTGCATTTGGGAGCCGGGCGACTAGGGGAGCTCCTGCCCACCTGCCTGGCAGACAACAGTGAGGTCTGAATTCCTCCTTTACTGATCAGCTCAGCCGATGCCTGATGGGTTGGACGGGAGAAGGGGGCGGGTAGGGGGGGTGGGAGGCGGGAGCAGGGCTGGCTGAAGGGGGTCCGATGGGAATCCCGGGCCAGGAATATCCATGACGCTCTGATGGAGCCTAGGGAGTATGACGCTCAGTCCAGGCTGTGAGCCAGACAACCACCCACCCGGAGAACTTGGCCGTCAACCCCCCTCCCTGACGCTGCGCCTCCTTCTCGCGTGTGAAATTGACACATTTGAGCCACCATATTTGGTAGAGATGCTTCAGGGGTTCTCTAAGCATGTGATTCTAACCTCACTTTTAAAAAATATTTGTTAAACTATTTTGAAAACTGTAGGTAAAAACAACAGGCACTCTCAAATGCGTCCTCTACACACTTTTAGCTCGGGCACAACCCCACAATAACTTGGCCTTCTCCCGGGTCACTGAAGAGTGTTCCAGGGATGCAAGGTGAGCAGTTTAAAAGAACTGTTGCCATTTGCAGCTACTTATTGACATGCTCCAGGATTTTCTGGACACCAACGACCAAAGCCTGTTAGAGGCTCGGTCTCATATCGACAAGTGCAACTGACATCCATAGCCTGCTTTTATACCATTGAAGACAGCTTCTTTTTTCTCCTTGATTTACTGTAAAATAGGCAATATTGTACAGTGGGGGCATAACAGTGGTCACACAGCATCTCCATGGAGGAGAGGCTGAAGAGAGTCTGACGGCATGTAGGGCTTGAAACTGTATCTGCACGAAATGGAGAAAATTTTGGTTTGGGGAAGAGATTATTGGTGGTGTTGGTGAGGTGCTACATCGCTCATAAAATGCTGCCTTTATTGATTTTATATGTTGGGATTATGGATAAGATTTCATGGGAAATGATTTGTACTGTGCAAAAAATAATGGGGGGGGCACGTAGGGGAAGAAGACCACTGGATCACTGGGTTAGATTAGATGGTCTCGAGGGCTCGGTCTGCCAAGGGAGCCTAGGAATTAGTGATCCACAGTGACAAGACTCCTCCATCTGTCTGTCTATCCAACTGACAGCCCCCTGTCGGGAGGGATGGCACATCATATCCTCCAGGTTCTGGAGTGAGCCCCCAGGGACCAGGGACAGGTATTGTGAAGTAGCATGAATTCAGAGGACATATTTGTGAATGTTCAAAGACAAAACGTGGGAATTCCCTGGCGGTCCAGTAGTTAGAACTCTGCACCTTCACTGCCGAGGGCGCAGGTTCAATCCCTTGTCAGGGAACTAAGATTCCGCAAGCAGCTTGGCCAAAAAAAAAAAGACAAAACACAACCATGTGTGACGATAACAAGCCCATTCCTGGGCCAGCCCTCCCTCTCATTCGCTTTTGGAGGAGCTCTGCCTTGCTCTGGTCACCTCTCTAACCGTGACTGACCCCCAGCACACAGATGAAACCCTAACCCACCGAGCCGCTGGGATGGGCATCCTGAGACCAGTACAGCGGTCTCTGGGATGACTGGGACACTTCTATCTTTCAAGGACTCTTCAGAAAGGGGTGCACAGTGCTGGGGGTCAGGGATCTGAACACGAAGGGGCCCTGATTCCTGCCACTCCCCTGGCCACAGCTCAGGTCTTGAAAGGACCCTCCACATGGAAACATCCTAACCCTCTTTAGCTCATAAGAAACTGGAAGGTAGCTGCCTTCTGCTAAACCTGGACCAGAAGGGACCTCTACCCCTGAGAGGCCAAGAAACGTCTCCAAGGGGATCTTGCTCCCTTAAGAGAACCCAGCCTTCCTCTGGGGCAATCTGGGAGCCAGTATTCTTAGCCACAGGTGATGAGCTCTCCCGGCTTAAGGGGGAAGTGGGTCTGCAGTTTTGTGGCCTGCTGGGCATCTCTGGGGACCCTGACACTAAGGGCTGAATTCTGTCCTTCACAGTAGCTGCCTCAGGCCAGACTGGGCTCTGTGTGGGTGCCCCCTTATCACAGAACTCTTGCCACATTCCCTGCCATGTTTCCAGTAACACAAACAGCCTTCGGTGCTGCTGTCTGCCCAGGCCCCAGCTTATCACCCAAACACCCTCCACTTTGTGGTCAGAAGAACAAATCGGACACTAGCTTTCCTGCTTAAAACTCTTCAGTGGACATTTCTGCAACACATACAGCAGACAAGAGATTAACTCCTTAATATATAAAGAACTCTCACTCCACTCTCATCCCTGGGAGCCCTGGGGGCAGTGTTTGTATGCCCAGAACCCCAAGTCCGTAGTGCTTAGGACAGATTTTGTGAGATGCAGGAATTATCTCTGATTTTGTTTCCATACTGCCGTGAAGATTTTAGGAATGCTCTAACTTGGAATTATCTGCCTGACTCTTCCCTCTGGCACTTCCTCATGACTTGACTGGACACTTCCTGGAATGGCTGGAATCGGACAATGGAGGTGGCCATCCCCAGGTACCCCCTTCTGCTCTTAGAACAGTGGGGCCACCTGGTAGTCAGCTCCACAAACCTGGAACTCCAGTTGGGGTCTTAGAGCATCTAAGACAGCAGGTTACTGTCTTCTTTAGGGGGAGTGGATTCCCCCAGGGCTGGAAAATGAGTAGTTGTAATTGTTCAATCAAAATAGTTATGTCCCATATTTCAAAAAGAGTCATGTACCACAATGTTCATTGCAGCTCTGTTTACAATAGCCAGGACATGGAAGCAGCCTAAGTGTCCATCGACAGATGAATGGATAAAGAAGATGTGGCACATATATACAATGGAATATTACTCAGCCATAAAAAGAAACGAAATTGAGTTATTTGTAGTGAGGTGGATGGACCTAGAGACTGTCATACAGAGTGAAGTAAGTCAGAAAGAGAAAAACAAATACTGTATGTTAACACATATATATGGAATCTAAAAAAAAAAAAAAAGGTTCTGAAGAACCTAGGGGCAGGACAGGAATAAAGACGCAGACATAGAGAATGGGCTTGAGGACACGGGGAGGGGGAAGGGGAAGCTGGGACGAAGTGAGAGAGTGGCATGGACATATATACACTACCAAATGTAAAATAGATAGCTAGTGGGAAGCAGCCGCATAGCACAGGGAGATCAGCTTGGTGCTTTGTGACCACCTAGAGGGGTGGGATAGGGAGGGCGGGAGGGAGACACAAGAGGGAGGAGATATGGGGATGTATGCACATGTATAGCTGATTCACTTTGTTATACAGCAGAAACTAACACACCATTGTAAAGCAATTATATTCCAATAAAGATGTTAAAAAAAAACAAAAAAAACAAAACCAGTTATGTCCTCAATGAGAGTGGGGGAGGGGAGGGGGATCCTAAATTCTTGGGCTGTGCTCTTCCCAAGTCAATCTGGGACTAGATTCTGTCTCCCTAGCCCCTCCCACGATCCTCCCACCATCACACCTCATCATGAGTCATAATTTCCCTGTCTGTGAAATGGGATTATTAGCCTGTCATGAGATTTTGACTATTTAGGAAATGAGGACTTCTGTGTGATTGGGGAAGGGGAGGTTTCCAGGTATGGAAGGAACTCAGGCAGTGTAGGTGGGATGGAAGGCAGCAAAGATGAGCTCCCTGGAAGGGGGGAGGGGAGATAAGAGTTGAAACATCTGCCCTGGGGGGTACTCATTGGTGGATTGGCCTTGACAGTCCTGAGCTAGTCCCTACCCATCTCCCCTGCCCCCCTGAGGCTCTATGGCCCCCAAAGTGCCTCCTGCCCAATAGGAAGGGGCCTGTCAGCCCCCCTAGGCCTCAGAACAGCCAGAGCCCCACCTACCCCTCCACATGCCTTTGTGTCAACCTGGCCTCACACAGAGAACTCTGCCTCTTGACCCGTGGAGCACCAGGGTGGAGACTGCCAGGGACAGTGAACCAGACAGTCACCACTTGCTGAGCTCCTCTGGGTGCAGGACCTGGATGCCATGCAAGGGAAACTGCTCTAGTCTGAAGACCTTGTCCCTGCTTCTGGAGATTGCCAGTCTGATTGGGGACAATAGCCCTGGCCCTGGGGAGCTCCCACTGTAACAGGGAAGACCTAGGTCTTGCCTTGGCGGACTCTTAGACTGATGAGACACGGCTCCTGTCCTCAGGGAGCTCTCAGTCTGAGCAAGAAAAGCAGCCCCTGCCCCAGGAAGCCTCCAGTGTAACAGGGGAGATCCTGTTGCTGCCCTTAGGGATTTCCCAATCTCATAGGGGAGACACAGCTCTGGCCTTGGAAGTTCCCAGAACATGGGGAAAACATACACTTTGCTGGAGGGAGCTTCTATTCTGTGGGCAAAGACACAGTCCTTCCCCTCCGGGTGTCCCCACTCTGACCTGGCAGGGAGGCCACAGACCTAATGAAAGATTGAGGCACAGATGTAATTATTACTGATTCAAACACAAAAATGTCAGCCCAAACCCATTAAGCTGAGCCATGGGAGAGCCCCCCTGACCAGAGCGGAAAGAGCTGTGTGACCTTGGGCAACTCATTTGACCTCTCTGAGCCTCGGTTTCCTCTCCTGTAAAATGCTGGAGGTTGCGAGAATGAGGGGAGGCAAAGGTATACAGAGTGAGTGGTACCCAGTAAGGGTGCAACAAACAGTAGCTGTTGTTATTATGAGGAGGGGAAAGAGTGGGAGTGGGGCTTGGGGGTGGGTTCCTGGAAGTGTTTGTGCATCTGTGCCTGCGTGTGCAGGGGGGCAGGCACAGGCGGCCACGTCCTCAGTCCTCGGTGGGGTGATCGATGGCTTCGGTGGGGCAGGTCAGCACAGGCCCAGGCCAGCCTGGAGAGGACCATTGTCTTGGCAAATGAGGTTTGGCTTTCCCGCAGGGGCAGCACCATCTGCTTTTATTATTTGCAACAGCAGCCTTGGGAATTCCCACCCTCCTAAGGCCTCACACCTCGAAAAAACTGATGTAGGGGTGTTGTTTTGGGGGGAGGGAGTGGAGTCCTACCTCCTGCTACATTACAGGTACTCGCCACCCCTCCTCCTCTCCTAAGCCATCCTCCTGGCCCCCTATTCCCCAAATTTCATTATCTTGGTTCCCAGACAATTTGGTTGCACCCATCACTTAATCATCAAGTGAGAAAATGCCCACTGTCAGTTCCGGCAGAGGTCAGTGTGGAGTAGAAAGACACCTGGAGTCAGACAAGCCTGGGTGTGAATCCTGGCTCCAGCATTTAATAGCTGTGTGACCCTGGACAAGTCAATTAACCTCTCTGGGCTTCAATCCTACATCTGAAAAATGAATGTTTGTTTGGGTGTCATTTATAGGGCATCAACTACTCTAGGCTTAGAGCTTTATAAGTATTATCTAGTTTATAATTCAGCCCATTGAAGTGGACAATATTTTTCAGGTAATAACAATAGTAACGATGGTTCAACACTGGGACAAAGATTTGAAGGATTTGCTCAAGGTTACACAGTAGAGAGAGTGGTAGGGCTGGGATTTGAACCTGTGGCCACCTGACTCCAAAGGCAGACTCTTTGACCATGCCTCATGCTAACTCAGTAACTAATACTAGTGCTGATGCTGTGACTTTCAGGGATGACACACGGTGGGGGCCTTAACCCAGCGCCTGGCACAGAGGGGGCCCCTAAAAACGTGAGGTCTGCAATTACTTTATCCCAGCTGCTCTGGATTCTCACACTGGTACCCCTACACTCACTCAGATGTGTCCCAGATGGTCAGTGCCAGGCCGCCAAAGCTGGGGACTGGTGTGAAGGTGGTGACAGGGCCTCTAATGGCAGGGTCCTTCCTGGGAAAGCCTGTGTCCCATTGGCTACGGTGGCCCACTGAGAGGAAGGGCTGGGGTAGGACAAGCAGAGGGCCTGGACCAGCAAGAGAGGCGGATGGCACCTGAATGGGCCAGTGGAGGGATGTTAGTATGTCTCCTCCCCACCCCGGGAACATGCCCAGCTCCTGTTCTTCCCAGGCTGTAGAGTCAGGGAGGCCAGGATGCAAAACCCCTGCTCTGCCACATTTCTGGCTGAGGCAAGTGAAGGTCCAGGTCACAGAGCTGCTAAGCTAGTCTGCTGAACTTGGGCAGTCGCTTCCCTGTCTAGCCGATTTCCTCTGTTCGCATCAGGCACAGAAATCATCCTCATCTTCTGGAGGCGTGCAGAGCCCCCAGTACCACAGGGACTTTCCAGGAGGCTTGCTGCCGCTCCACAACCTCACCAGTCTGCCCTAGGGCCAACTCTGCCCCTGGCCTGGCTAGCAGGACCCAGTGAAACACATGGATAACCTGTGGCTTGCAATTTTCAGTTCATTCCTATCTCCTTGGTCAAGGATTCCATATATTAGAACAAATATGGACAGAGCACCTGCTGTGTCTCAGGCACTGGGGCCCCAAGTAGAACAAGACCCAGCCCCGCCCAGGGAAGTGCAGACCGCGGGAGAGACGGGGGGGGGGGCAAGGGAGAGCAGGAGGGCTCCCCACAGGAGGGGCCATCTGACCTTGGCCTGCAAGGGGAGACATTTTAGATAGAGGGAAGAGCCCTAGCAAAAGCTCGGAGGCAGTCAGGGTGTGGAGATGATCGGCCCTCCGTCATGGCTGAAACCCAAGATGCCGACGGGGGTGTGATGGGAGGCAGGCAGCATAGTTAATTTAGTGGAAACAGGGAGCTATTGAGAGATTTAGGGATGCGGAGCAGGGTGAATTGAACGGTGGGAAGGGAGGCAGAGAAAGTGGCAGGAAGGATTGTGAGCAGGAGTCCGGATGGTGTGTGTGTGTGTCTGTGGGTGTTTCCAGTCCCATTCCTGCCTCTCTAAAGAGGAAGGCACTAGTTGCTAGCTCTGGCTGTGGCTGAAAAAAAAAGCTCAGCTAGGGGGACCCAGAACTTTCCAGCCGGGAGAAGATGTCCCTCTTCCGAAGTTGCCCTCATTATGGCCCTAAGCCCACATCACTGCCGGACTCCTGGGGTGGTGTGTCACCTGTCACGATGACATAGACGATGGTCAGAGGGTTTGGGTGATTACACAACAGGTGCAGGGTCCAAAAGACAATGCCCCCCAGAGGAAAGGAAATGGCTCGTGAGCGAGAGCCATTAGAAAAGAAATGGGTGCAAGACAGAGATTCAGAATTGGGAATGAGTCACGTGGATGCCTCATGATCAATGACCAGCTGTTGGCAACATCGACACAGCCACGTTGATCTCATTTTGATAGCAGACGCCCTTTTCTTTCTGATTTTTAAGCTCTGATTTTAGGACAAGCAGAGAGGAGGAGGGAGAGAAAGAGAGAAGAGTGCCTGCAACAGTGTGTAGGGGGAGGTGACCATGATACGGGAGGGGCCACAGTCAGGTTTCTCTTCAGTGTCTCTAAGTCTGAATTTTTGATCCATTTCCCCCTTCCTGTGGACCCCCTATCCCCACCCCACCCACGGACTGGGACTGTAGAATCCCTCGTGGCCACCGAGTGTGTGCCTTGCTGGCATCCAATATGTTTTTTCCCTGCTTTCACATATATCCCCATCGGTAGGTGCTATTATCCCCGTTTTATGAAGGGGACCCTGAGGCTCACAGAAGTGCGTCCCTTTGTCCAAGATCACTCCCTCAGCCTCCTTCTGCCTGACCCCAGAGGGATGGTACTGAACCAGCACTGGGACACTTCTTGCATGCCACCAGGCTGGGAGGTGGGCAGCATGGAAGAGTGCTCCACGCAAGAGAGACCAGACAGAGGTGAGGGCAGAGGGAGCAGCCGGTGGAGTAAGGCAAGACTTGGCGGGAAACCCAAGAGGTCTCACGACTCAAACCTTGGCTCCGGGCTCCCGAAGGCGCCTGAGACCCCGGCGCGCGGCTGGAGAAAAGCCAGCAGTGGAGAGGGAGAGAGCCCGAGCCGGGGCCAGAAGAGCGAGGCCAGCGCTGTCGGGGTTGCTAGCGCGAGGAACTGGGCAGTGCTGGCGGGTGGGGGTGGGGGGGGGGGCGGCGCAGCCAGAACCTCCCTCTACCTGCAACACACCCCAGCCCCGTAGGCAGCCTCGAAAGAAGCAGAGGGCACTCCTGCCAGCTCTGTCCGGAGCTTAGGGAATCTTCCAAGCTTCTTCAAACGATGTCAGACTGGGGTCCCCAGCCTGAGAGACCACCCGGAGACTCAGAGACAGAGAGACAAAGAGAGACCGGGTCCCAGAGGGAGAAGGCTAGTGCCGAGGAGGAGAGTGGGCGAGAGCCGCGTCCGGAAGAGGGCGGCAAGGGCGCACGCTAGGCAGTGTCAGAACGTGGAAAAGTGAGTGTCCGGCGGAAGGCGGGCGGATGAGGGGCCCAGGAGCAGAGCCAGGAGCCGAGGGGAGACGCGGCGAGGAGCGGAGGCGGCGGACCCACTGACCGACGGGTCCGAGGGCCGGGAGGGCAGGGACGAAAGCAGCATCCTCACCTCCAGCCTCAGTCCGCGGCGCGCCCCGCCCCTGAGCGCTCCAGGTAGCCCACCTTTGTCCCGGCGCGCAGCCAGGTGAGGCGGGGGGGCGGAGCCAGGGGCGGGCCAAGGCCAAGCCTTACCTGTCCAACCGGCGGGGCAGGGGCCGAGGGGCGCGGGGCCGAGCGTCTGCGGGAGCCGAGCGCGGCGGAAGGCCGAGCCGCGAAGCCGGGACCGCGCGGAGAGGTGCGCGGGCGGCAGGAGGATGTGCCGAGGCTGAGCTGGGCTGGAGGGAAGGGGGAGGGGGCGGGCGTGAGGGGAGGGGGCGGGAGCACGCGGAGGGGACGGAGGAGGGGCGGCGGCGAGCGGGCTCCACTGCCCCCAGCCGAGGGGCAGCCCCGGGCCGGGCCCCGCGCGCTCCCAGCCGGCGCGCCCTCGCCAGCTGCGCTCGGCGTTCCGGGCCCCCTCCCCAGAGGCCTAGCCGCCGCCGCCGCGAAGGCGCGGGGCAGACAAAGAAGGTAGACAAAGGCGGGCGCAGCCGGGCGGCCGTGCAGGCACCGGGAGAGGCGGGCCCACTCCTCCCGGTGCGGAAGAGCCGCCTCGGCGCGGCCCGGCGCGCGTGGGACGGGCGGGGCGCGGGCAGCGGTGGCGCATCTGGAGCGGCCCGGCAGGGAGCGGGCGACAAAGGGCCGCGGCAGGAGGTCCCTGGCGGACCCCAACAATGGATCGGAGCTGAGCGCTCAGCTGAGGCCGCGTCTGGCAGCGCAGAGGCCGGCGGTTCCCCAAAAGGATTATTCCGCCTAGGCTGTCAAATGGGACGGAAGAAATGCCCTGTGCGAGGGAGGAGGAACGGGCCACCGCGGGGCCTCAGTAGCCTCCGAAAGTGCGCAGAGTGGGGGGCGAGGTTCTGGGAGGGGTCGCTCTTCGACTTGGGGGTCCAGGGGGGTCTTCAAAGCGCTACCAGGTGAGACTCGGGAGCACTGACGGCTGCGCTAGTGTCCCCTCCCCACTCACACACCCTGGGAGGAAAGGGAAAAAGACAATACCCCTACCCAGCACACACACACACACACACACACACACACACACACACACACACACACACACACACACACGCGGTCCGCCTCTCGCCACGCCCCGTCCAAAGTAGGTCTGATGCTCCCCAACCCGGCCCAGGCAGGACAAAGCCAGCGCTAGGGGTGGCTCATCCATCACCGAGCAGGGTGCCGCGTCCTGCCGACCCTGGGAGTCCCGGAATGCTGTGTTATGGGTCCCGCGGCCCCCATAACTCACCGCGGGGTCAGGGGGGCCGCAGGCGCTGCAAAGATCAAAGAGCGGTGGGGCGGGCTCGCGTTCGCGGGAAGCAGCAGTCTTGCCTGGAGCCCAGAGCTGGCCCAGCGGCTTCCATTTCGACTGTTTTCTTCTTTCTCCAGTGTGGCAAATTATGCCTCAGAGTTTTAAGAGCTCCGCTCTGTAGTCAGGTTAGATGCCTGGGCTCCTCTTCTGCTGTCATTCATTCCCCATATGCTTGGGCAAGGGGCCTAACCTCTCTGAGCTCACCGTTATCCGTAACTCTCAGGGTGCAAGGATTAAGTTCAGTGGCCTGTGTAAGGAGATAATGTTCCTAAGGTCCTGACCCCACAGGATATGCTCTAGAAAAATTATCTGCTATTGTTATCGTAATATTATCAGCCTGATGGGCAGGCACCAGGATGGATTGGGTTGCGAGCAGAGCAGAGACATGATCTGACTTTTAGGTTTCAACAAATTCACTCTGATTCCCAAAGTTGAGAATAGACTGCATTTGGCAAGGACGAACGCAGGGAGACCAGCTAGGAACAGTGGCAGAGAAGAGGTGACGGTGGCTTGGGCCTGGGAGGGGGACGGTGGGTATGATTCTCTCTGTCAAGGATGAAGCTGTGGCCCAGCATTTACTGAACCAGAAGCAGGTTATTGGATCCTCTGGTTCAAATGCTGTTGCGATGGCTATTCCCCAGTGGGGTGATCTTTTGCCATGCTTGGACTCTCTGTTCTCTTGTTCCTCCCAGAGCGATGCTGCAGGAAAAGGTGGATGTTAGGAGAGGTCTGGACTCCTATCCCATCTAGGTTATGGTGACTTTGGGTCTCAGTTTCCCCATGTTTGAATGGCCAAAGTGGAAACAACTCAAATACCCATCACCTGATGAGTGGGTAAACAAAATGTGGTATATTCATACAGCAGAATATTATTTGGCCACAAAATAATGAAGTACCAGTACATGCCGCAATTTTGGTGAACCTTGAAAACAGTATGCTACGTGAAACAAACCATACGTAAAAGGCCACGTATTGTATGATTTACATGAAATGTTCAGAATAGGCAAGTCCATAGAGACAGAAAGTAGACTAGTGGTTGGTTGCCAGGGGCTGGCAGAAGGCGAGATTGGGGAAGTGGCTGCCAATGTATGCGCGGGTTTTTCTTTCTGGGGTGATGGAAATGTTCTGGAATTAGATAGTGGTGATTGACGCACAACTTTGTGACTATATTAAAAACCACTGAATTGCATGCTTTAAAAGGATGAACTTTATGGTTTGTGAATTATATCTCAATAAAGCAGTTATTTTTAAAAAGTGGCAGTTGAGTTGGATCAAGGGTTCTTACCCTGTGGTTGAGGATGACTTCAGAGGTCCCGGCAACCCCTAAAATTGTGGAAAACATTTAGTGTCTCTGTGTATTTCTGTGGATAAAAGTTCAAAGTTTAAGAAGAGATGACCTGTAAGGTCCCCCTGACCAACAAGGTGTCAATGACACTGCGGAGTCAGCAGAACTTCAGGGAGGGAATGGCATGGGGGCTTTGCCCTGGTTGAACTATTGGAAGCCTCCCAGTGTTACTGGCCTAAGGTCAGGGCTCTGACCTGGGTCTGAGGTTAGCAGTGGACCCCAGGATCTGGGGCAGCTGGGCAGGTCAGGCCTCACACCCGAAGACTAGATGAGCGGGGAGAGGAGCTATCTTCAGCTGCAGCCACTTGTCTTTAGGCATCTCGGGCCATGAGGATGCATGCCCACCTTAAGGGCATCTTGGGGGCTGCCTGCTGCCTTGGGAAATGGAAATGGCAAGAGGGGCACAGCTATGGATGTTTTGGATGGGGTTTTGAAAGGCATGATGGCTGGTTCAGAGTGTTTGCTCTAGGGGCTTAGATAGTGTGTGTGTCGATCATTTTTTAGAATTTTTATTGGAGTATAGTTGATTTACAATGTTGTGTTAGTTTCAGGTGTACAGCAAGGTGAATCAGTTATACATACACATATATCCACTCTTTTTTTAGAAAAACGTGGAACACTTCACAAATTTGCGTGTCATCCTTGCACAGGGGCCACACTAATCTCTGTATCGTTCCAATTTTTGTATATGTGCTGCCGAAGCTAGCAAGTGTGTGTGTCAATCTTAATATCATTGTCATAACAGCCAGTAATTAGGCATTTATGTGCCAGGCATTGTGCACTTTATATTTTCACAAACATTATCTCACTTACTTCTTACTCAACTCTATGGAATTGGTGCTACCATGATCCCATTTTACAGATGAGGAAACTGAGAATCAGAGAGGGAAGGCCTCACAGCTGGTTAAGGGGCAGTGGTGGGGAGAGAAGCAGCAGCCCAGTGGGTGTGAGGGGCACCGTAGTGAGCATTCCGCAGCTCTTGCTTCATTTGTGAAAGCAGCTCTTCTCTGCACACCACCACCTAGAGCCCAAGCACTGAAATCAGAGGTCTTTGCTCCTCATCCAGACTAAATTAGGATTCATGTCAGGCAAGTGGCAATGAGACACTGCCCACCATCATTTCATTCCTTCATTCTTTCATTCGCTCATTGGACACACATTCATTCAGAACCTGGATTTGGCCAGGCACTGGTGAGGTGCTGGACTAAGAGAATGAATGAGGCTGGGCCTCTGCTCAGGGGGCATCCCAGCTGGCTGGGTTCCTGAATATCGTGGTATCAGTGGGATTGTCACCAGGCTATACGTGCTGACTCTGTGGCTCCTCCCACCTCCCTGTGTTTGGTGTCCTGGGAACCTTAGGCAGGGATGGGATGGATAATATGTCCTGTGATCGGGATGGTGAGAATGGGAGGGACTCTGGAAGCATCTTAGGGGTCTGGACACTTCATTGCTTGTTATTACACCCCATTCACTCATTGTGTGCTGTTCAGTGAGCCCCAGGAATCTTCCTTCACCCATGCAGTCTTTGCAAAACTTTCTTGCATCTCACCTGCTCTTAGTTTCAATTTAAATGTCTCTAGGGAGTGATTTGCTCTCCGTTCCCATTGCAGACCCTCAGGAACCTGCTTCAGTTGGCAAACAAGCTCTCTCTCCTCCTAAACATCCATCCTTCCCTCCCAGATGCCCTCCTACACATGGTCGTTATGGTGAAAAATATGCAAATACCTTTGAAAAACAGTCTCCCAGCAAGTGGGTATTCAAAAATGTAATAAATTAACCCCATGATGTAATCTGGGTCTCGTGACCATCCACCATGCTGATGCGATTAAGATATGAAAAACCAGATGCCGAATGGATGGAAGTAACAGCTGACTTTTCACAGAGCTCCCCCATGGCCCCATGCTGATTCGCCCCCCTACCCCTGCCCCATCCCCAGCTTCTTGGCCCCCATGGAACCCGAGGCCATCAGAGGTTTAGGGAACATCTGTCCAGCCTGTTCATTTCACAAATGAGATCGAGGCCTTTTGGGGGCTGAGGTCGATCAGTTTGATCCCTCCTCATCTGTCTCCTAGCCCCCCTTCCTCTGTTTATGGCTGGCTCCGAATCCAAAGCCCCAAACTTAGGCATTTTTATCCAGGTTACAGTTGACAGGGTGGGTACTCCAATGTCAAACAAAGCTGTTGGGACCTCAGTGTTCTCACTGGAAAAATGAGAGTTTTGGGGTGTATGTCCACCAAGGTTTCTCTGAAGTTCTTTAGCTCTGTATGGCAGGAGACCTCTGGGTGGCTTGCACTGTGTCGTCTCAGGGCGGGGGGTGGGGGGCTGGGGCTTAGGGCCCATGAAGGAATGCCTGGCATGAGCCCCCAGGTCGCTCACACTGTGCCTCGGAGGCCACCCCACAGGAGTAGCTGGGCTCTGAGTTTCTCCACCCTAGACCCCAATCCTAAGGGACCCTTTACAAGGAATTGCCCCCTTAAGACTGCCACTTTCTGTTACCAGTGAAAATGCTGCTTGAGCGGGCTCCAGGGACGGGCAAAGAGGAACCCTCAAATCTCCCCAGTTTCCAAAGCATCCTCAGTGATTAAATCTCATGGGGCCAGGGGACACCTGTCTACAAGCAAGTGAGCTGCTCAGCTCTTTCCACATGGAAATGGTCCTCTTCTATATGACATGGGCAGGGTCCCCAGGTCTTGGAAAGGATTGCTGTGCCCAAAATGTGCTGCCACGTGCATCCATTTCTGAAATAAATCATCCATTCCATTGGGTTAAGCATTGCAATTTTATGAAATGCAGACTTTCCCTGGAAAAGCCCAAACCACTGTGGTTGCAATTCCCACACTTTCTTGGGCATCAGGGCCCCTGGGAGCTTGTTAAAGGGCTAGTGCCCTGCTGTGCACCCTAACTGATCTGGTAGGTCCGGGAAGCCCAGGTTCCAGCTGTTTAATGGGCTCCCTGGGGATCCTGATGCAGATTTCCTAGGACTGCTTTTGAGAAATGCTCTGCTGGCATTCTTGGCTTAATGGGCTAGGTTAGTTATTCTCTCCCCTGCCCCCACCCCATCAGAAGTGTGTAAATGCAGGTTTGAAAGCATCTGGGGTGAAGGGGGTGCAGGTCTCCAATACTAAGCAGTAAACGGTAAACATTCCTAGCTATATCTGTGTACCAGCAGATGGGCATGACTCCTAACAAGCTTTTGTGTCCCTGGAGGTCAGAGACAAGATCCCCGGACTTCTGGCCCTGATTTGTTGCCATAACTCCTCAGCCACTTCTCTGACCTTAGTTTTTCCATCTGTAAAATAAAGGGGCTGAAAATAAGGTGAAGCCCTGGAGTTAGAGTAGAAGTTAGAACTGGGTTTGTATTCCAACTGTGTGATTTTGGCAAATTAGGGAACATCTCTGAGCCTGTTTTACCATCTATAAAGTGGGACTGTAAAATGAAGTCTTAGCTCCTAGGGTTAATGAGAGAATTAAAGAAATCAGTGCTTGAAACATAATAAGTGCTCAATGCATGTTAGTAATTATTTTAATATTAATATTATTATTTCCCAGGGTCCTCTCAGCCCTTCCAGAGTCCATGCCTCTGGGGGACTTCCGAGCTACAAAGTGTAGTGGCAGAAGACAACTATGCCCACCGCCTCCCCCAATAGCTGGGTAACTCGGGCAGGTTACTTCACCCCTCTGAACGTCACTTGGCTCATATGTAAAACGGGGATAATCATGGCAACTGTCGCGTGGAATTGTTTTGAGGATTTAGTGAGCTGATCCACGAACACACTTAGCCCAGTCCCTGGCACATGGCTGGACCTCTATAAATGTCAGCTATTGTTATGATACACGGCCCGGGAAGTTTTACCTTCTTGGGAGGTAAAGACTGGCTGCATTTAGGCTCCGGGTGGGGGTGGGGACGGGGACGTCCCTGGTGCTCGCCGGCCCTCCCCTGTCCCCGCCCCGGAGCCGGCGGATTCGCTTTCGGTTGGGCAGCTGAGGTTCCGGGAATGGTGACTGCGGAGCTAGCGGTAGATGTCGCTGTCCATAGTGCCCAGCTGTGACCTCCAGCTGGCTCTCACCAGCAACACGTACGCTCCCTCTTCCCGCCCCTCCTAAAGCGAGAGAAATGCCCGGGGTGGGGGGAATACGTTGCGATCCGATGTGGAGACCAAAGTTGTCTTTTTTCGCGCCCACCTAAAATTGAAAGGAAGAGGCGTGGTGCAGTATCGGCCCTGGGATCACACCGGCGCCCAGGCAGGGCCCCGCCCCTCCAAAGCCCCGCCCCTCTGGCCGTCTCTCCCTCCTGCACCCGTGGTTGGCTGCGCGGGGGGTGGGCGTGGCTGGAAGTCGGCGCTAGGACCCGCCGGAGCGCCGCGGACGTCATGGAGCGGCGCCTGGGCCTCTGGTTGAGCGCGAGGCGCGAGTGATCGGTCGGTGGTTTCCCTCGCGGGGGCCTGGCCCCGAGTCCGGAATCGAGGCCGGAGCCGGTACCGGGGAAGAGGAGAAGGGCGGGATTCCCTCAGGGGAAGAATCCAGGCTGGCAGGAGGTGAAGTCTTATTCCAGCCTAGTTTCGCTTTCCGCATCTCCGGCTTCACGCTACCGGCCCTGCGCATCCAGCTGTTCCCTCTGCGGCGGTGCCCTTTATGCGGGCACAGCTCTGGCCTTATCTACTCCCAGGAGACTGCAGGGCGAGGCGGCCAGTGCACAGAGGCTGATCGCGGCGCAACTGATGCCTCCGAGCTCTGACGCCAGCGTGGGGGGTCCTTCCCAACTGCTCCGGTTCTGTGTGAAGGGAGGGGCGGTCCTGCCCAGATTCCCCCCAGACGGAGGGGAGGGGCAGTGGAGGTGGGCGGGCCCTGCGGCTGTAGGGGCCTTAGGAACTAGCTCCCGCTCCTGCCCCACCCCCTAGGTATCGGGAAGGATGACCACGCTCACGCGACAGGACCTCAACTTTGGTCAAGGTAGAGAGGCTGGACCTGCGGACTCTGGCGGGGGGCGAGGGAGGGCCTGCGCTGGCGGACTTCCCCGAGCGCACCGGGTTCTGCCCCCTCGCAGTGGTGGCCGACGTGCTCTGCGAGTTCCTGGAGGTGGCGGTGCACCTGATCCTCTACGTGCGTGAGGTTTACCCGGTGGGCATCTTCCAGAAGCGTAAGAAGTACAACGTGCCTGTCCAGGTGAGCCCCACATCCAGACTGGGTGCGCTGGGTCACCCCCGTATCACAGAGTGGGTAGAGAGGAGATTTTTAACTTTCTTCGTTCTTCAGGCTCAGCCCTCTCAGTCCCCAGCGGCCTGGCCTTGCCTTCTAGTTCCGGGCAGATGCTGATAGCCCGACAACCTCCCACCCCTCACCGCAGTGGCGTTTCCTTCTGCCCCCTCTGAACTGGGAGTTCCCCTTGCTAGAAGTTAGGGACCAGGCCCTCCTGTTAGAACCCCCCAGCCCCCCATCTTTGTATTTTAAAGGTCTCCTGAAGCTGGTGAATGGTTGGTTTGGGGAGGGGATTCCTATAAACCTCAGGCACCTTCCCTCTCCCCTCATTTACCCTAATTGTAACGGGTTGCTTTAGGTTAAAAGGCAGACAAAGCAGTAAATATATGCTACTCTATCCCCAGCCTCTAGAAGTGCCTGTCCCTTAGAAAGCACTCAGTAAATATTAGAATAAATGACCGAATACTGGAAGGTGGTGGAAGCTTAAAAGATATACAGGGGGGAAAAAAACCCCAAAAAACAAACAAACAAAAAGATATACAAGGAAAAGGAAAAAAAGAATCAGCACTTACTGAGCACCCACCGTGTACTAGGTACTTATCTCACTTAATCCTCACTTTTTAAAAATGAGATCTTCCACAGATGAAGTAACTAAAGCACAGAGAAGTTAAGCCTGAGGCCACACAACTCCTTAGTTCCAGATTTTTTTTAATAAATTTATTTATTTATTTATTTATGGCTGCATTGGGTCTTCGCTGCTGCGCGCAGGCTTTCTCTAGTTGCGGCGAGCGGGGGCTGCTCTTCGTTGCGGTGCGCAGGCTTCTCATTGCGGTGGCTTCCCTTGTTATGGAGCACCGGCTCTGAAGGCGCGCGGGCTTCGGTAGTTGTGGCTCGCGGGCTCTAGAGCGCAGGCTCAGTAGTTGTGGCGCACGGGCTTAGTTGCTCCGCGGCATGTGGGATCTTCCCAGACCAGGGCTCTCCCCTGCATTGGCAGGCGGATTCTTAACCACTGCGCCACCAGGGAAGTCCGTTCCAGATTCTTAATGCTCGAAAATGGATTAAATTTCTGGATCCCGTCTCTGGAAAAATGCCTGTATGCTCAAACACTCACAATTTAAAGACTTCTCAGATTCTGGAGGAGCTCAGTGACCCCGCATTAGGAACTCCTAATGCTACATTAAATGCTAATGTTGAGACTGAATTCTTAGGATCTTCTAACTTCTCTCCCTTTGTGGATAATTCAGTTCTTAGCCTCATGATGGGAAGTCTGTCTCTTGGGTGGGGAGCCCTAGGGAACTGCTGCGCCTCTCTCCGAAGGCAGACAGGCCCTTGGGCTGCTGGAGGGGGTCTCTGATGGCTCCCCCATCAGTGCTGCAGCCTCACCAGCCATCATGGGGTTGTGTGCAGATGTCCTGTCACCCGGAGCTGAACCAGTATATCCAGGACACGTTGCACTGCGTCAAGCCGCTTCTGGAGAAGGTGAGGGCACCAGGCCCCTAGCCCACCCCACCCCCAGTGCTCCTCCATGCTCCAGGATGGGGTGATGCTGGGACCATGCCGGGTCGCCATGACTCTTAACATCCAGAAGCCTGTTCCCTGCACTCTGGAGACCACCCCTGCCCAGGGACAGGCCTCAGGGCATCTGGGCACGTTCAGGGCGTGCTGGGCCCGGGAGCCCTGGTTAGTGGAGTTGGCTGACTGGGGCCTGCCCAGAGGGTTTTGGGTCCTTCTCACCTGTTCTTTTCTCCCCCTCTGCCCCCAAGTTCTGTCTGAGCTTGGCCCCTCAGGGCTTCCTTATTCTACCTTGTTCTGCTCCCTGTGACACCCTGGTACCCCTGCGGGGCCCAGGCATCCTCTCCTCTCCGCGGGTACCACTCATGTCTGGGGGTGCCTACTTCAACTTCTCAAACCTCTTTCTGGGCTCTCAGGGACTCTGGGCCTAGAAGCTGAGCAGGGCTGTGAGTGTGCCTTTCCCATTCTTCCCTGGGCAGGGAGCAGGGGGCAGGGGCTGGGGGGTGGGGTAAGGGGGGGGCAGGTGTCCAGTTCTGGAATAGGGGGTTCCTGTCCTTGCAGAATGATGTGGAGAAAGTGGTGGTAGTCATCTTGGACAAAGAGCACCGCCCAGTGGAGAAATTCGTCTTTGAAATCACCCAGCCTCCGCTGCTGTCCATCAGGTGCGCTGCCTCACTCCCCATCCACATGCTCGCAGGTGTGAGGTCCCTAGTAATACCGCCAGTCTCACCCCTTTAAGGCAGCCCCTGAATGCCTTGCTAAAGGCCTGAGAGGAGACATGGCAAGGTGTGCTGACCTAATGAGGCCTGTTAGTGTCTGAGTCACAGCCGGCCGCCCAGTGGTCTCTGTGGACATCACACAGGCTACACGGAGACCCTTCAGTATCACACTTGGAAAATCACAACGTTGGTGAATGGCTAGTCCCAACCTCATTTCATTTTATTTTATTTTATTTATTTAAAAAAATTTCTTTTTTAATTTATTTATTTATTTATTTTTGGCTGTGTTGGGTCTTCGTTTCTGTGTGAGGGCTTTCTCTAGTTGAGGCAAGCAGGGGCCACTCTTCATTGCGGTGTGCGGGCCCCTCACTATCGCGGCCTCTCCCGTTGCGGAGCACAGGCTCCAGACGCGCAGGCTCAGTAATTGTGGCTCACGGGCCCAGTTGCTCCGTGGCATGTGGGATCTTCCCAGACCAGGGCTCGAACCCGCGTCCCCTGCATTGGCAGGCAGATTCTCAACCACTGCGCCACCACGGAAGCCCCCAACCTCATTTTATAGATGGAGAAACCAGGGTCCCGAGAGATGATCTTGACCTGGTCACCCAGAGCCAGGACACAGACCCAGTTTCCTGACTTCCCAGTCAAGCATCCATCCAGTCCCTAGTCAACTAGAAGTTGACCTTGGATGGGTGTGTTGGGCTGGTCAGCTGCCAGCTTCGTGTGGTGAGGTCAGGGCACTAGAATCTGTCCCCACTTGCTGTGTGGCCTCGGGCAAGCCCTGTCCCTTCCCGGCTTGGTGTCCCCGTTCTCAGACTGGGCTGCACATTAGAACCACCTACTGGGGTTCCCTGTGCCCCTTCCCCCCCCGCATTCTGACTTAATTCGCCTGGGATGGGACTCGGCTTTGGTTTTAAACTCCCCAGATGATGTCAACTGTGTAGAGACAGGCAGCTAGGGCCTTAGAAGTCAATACACTCAGAAGCACTAGGGGGACACTGCACCCCCAGGGCTGCTTCCGGGGTTGCTTGCCTGCTGGTGGGAGGGGGACACCCATGTGCTGGGAGACCCTCCTCTTCTCTGCTTCCCAGCTCAGACTCGCTGCTGTCTCACGTGGAGCAGCTGCTCCGAGCCTTCATCCTGAAGATCAGTGTATGTGATGCCGTCCTGGACCACAACCCCCCAGGTGTGCTCACTCCCACCCCCTCTTCCCTGGGCTTTTCCATGGCTACCTGTGTTGGTCTGTGTCCTCAGGGTCCCTACTTGGCTGCACCAAGCCTCCTCTCTTCCTTCCTGCCTTTTAGAACCCTTCTGAAAGCCCACCTCCTCCAGGAAGCTTCCCTGATGGACTCCACCTGGGCTTTAGTCTCCCTGTTGACTGTGACTTGTCTGAGCACTGGGTTTACACTCTGCTTTGTGGGGCTGCTGAGCCAGCTAGGGAGGTGGGAAGAGGCTGTGCCACGCGGCAGGCATGGGGTGGCCCAGGCTTGACCAAACTCTGGCCTCTTTAGGCTGTACCTTCACAGTCTTAGTGCACACGAGAGAAGCTGCCACTCGCAACATGGAGAAGATCCAGGTCATCAAGGTGAGATGAGACTGGTGTGGGAGGGTGGGCAGGGAGACCGCTGGGAGGCTCTGAAAACCAGAGTTCCATGAGAGCGAGGGCGTTGCCTATGGCAGGGCATTCATTACACGTCTTACGGCAGCGCCTGGCATCGGTAGGCTCTCACTGTGCGCTAGCTCTGTGGCCACCCGCTTGTCATCGCCCCACCTGGGCACCTGGCGCTGAGAGCAGGGAGAGCCACCAGCTCACTGGGGGTTCTCAAGGGAGGGGATCCTTGATCCAGTTTCAGAACTGGTGTTTGGGGCTTGTTAAATCACTGGGGCTCCCGGCCCAGCTCAGATCTACAGACTCAGCCTTTCTCTGGTGGGGGAACCTGGGAATCTGCACGGCCAGCGATTCCCTGGTGATTCTGATGCTCCCCGAAGTCTGAGGATGCCAGCTCTGGAAAGGGAGAGGGTAGCAAAGTGAGGGCTGGCCATGGACCAGCCCCCTGCCACCCTTCCCTTGTCCCCTCCCTAGGACTTCCCCTGGATCCTGGCAGATGAGCAGGATGTCCACATGCACGACCCCCGACTGATACCCCTGAAAACCATGACATCAGACATCTTAAAGGTAAGCTGCCTGGGGCCCGAGTGTGCTTTATTTAGGGTGTGCTGAGGCCTTGTCAGGCGGCTTGTGGATCAAGGCTCGGGGGAGATGACCAGGGCGTGCCTGGCTTTAGGCTCCCAACTCCCTCTTTCCCTTAACCCCTGGCTGGGGCCACATAGCCCACCCTTGTCAGAGACCCCATGGGTTCTCCAGAGTAGCTGCCCTGGCTGTCCACCTGACCATGGTGTTCGTTCCCGTCCATTAGATGCAGCTCTACGTGGAAGAGCGAGCTCATAAAAGCAGCTGAGGGTGTGCCTGCCCACCGTGGATGCCACAACTGTCGGACTGTGGGGGCCCAGCCTAGGGCAGTGCTGCAGGGCCACCCTGATTCCAAGTGCTCTTATTGCCTCTATGTATGGACCACCCACCCTCCAGCCCGGGGCTGCTCAGGCCTGGTTGCCTTCATGGAGGAAGCCTCCCCAGGAGGGCAGGGAAGGGTGCTGGGACCTCAGTTTCTCAGCCTCCTGGGATTCAGCTGGCCAACGCTGCCTCAAATACTGTGCTGTGAGTTGTTTCAATAAAGAGCCCCCAGGGCTGAGCTGGGCTGTCACTACCTGGAGGGGAGGGGGGCTGCTTCTCTACCAAAGTGCCGAGGACCTTGTACCCCGACCCCTAGACCCGACCCCAGGCTGGTTTTACTGAAAACATTACAACAAAATGTCAGAGCTACGTGACAGTAAGTTCACAGACCGGTGGGTTTGCCCCAGGTTGGAACTGGGGCAGGGGGCCTCGCTGCCCCCTACAGGCTCATGCCTTGCCTGGAGGGGACCTTTGGCACTCGGCTGGCCCAGAGGACGGATGAATGGCTGTCAGGCGACAGACTGTCAGGAGGGCCTGTGGAGGTGGAGGGGGGAGGGCAGGTGGGTCACCTCCTCTGGCCCCTGCATGGTCTAGGGCTGAGCCACGGACGGGGCCGGGTTCCTGGTCATCCTGTGGCTGACGATGATGCTGCTGTTGGTGACGCGGGGACCATACCAGCCTGCCCAGAACTGGGTGTCCTTGCCCCCGTGCTGGAAGAGGATGTGGCGGACACCTGGAGGGTAATCCGAGAAGGTGTGGGAGACCTGGGGGGGGGGCGGAGGGGAAAGGAAGTGACCACCAGGACTGAAGAGGGGACGAGACAGGATGACCACTGAGCTGGAGAGGGGACGGCTGGAGTCAGGTCCTGCAGGGGAGAGCCTCCCGGCCAGAAGGCAGGAGCTCCAGACAGAGGACTGGTGCATGCTGGGCCCTGGGGTTGCCCCGTATTTCCTGCCATCCTGGCCTTGGGAGAAGTGGATGGCGAGGGGCAAGCAGGTGAGGCCTCACCTCTGTCCACCTGGCATCGTTCCACTGGTGGACGGTCATGGGCGTGGGCTCAAAGGAGGCCAGGACGAGGTAGTCGGCCGAGGCCAGCTGTACTCGGATGTGGTAGGTGCAGCCACAGTCTGCTCTGGCGGCGAACCTGGGGGAGCGGAGGGCTTGGGACTGTGCACCCCAATACAGAGGTGGCCCTGGAGGCCACCACCTCTGGAGGCAGGCCGGTAGCAGGCCCACAAATTGGAGCCCCGAGTTTCATTTCCCTGCTCTGCCCATGAGGCCCAGCTGGCTTCAGTGCTCCCTGTGCCCCACTGTGCCCCTGGGGTAAGCAGTCTATCTGCGCTGGGCCTCAATAATCCCATCTGAGAAAAGGGGCAACCCTTCTGGGTGTTCCAGTGAAGATGTCACCATAAAAAGCAAAAGGCTCTCTACAGAGATAAAGTCCGGGGCTGTCGGATCTGTGACGCCGTCTGTACATTACAATGGAGGTTCGGGAGGGGTGGCCTGTGTGATGGGGGCTGCACAGAGCGCACCCTCTGGTCAGCCCTACTGCAGCCCTGCACACCTCTCAAGCCCCAACCCCCCACCCTCAGAGTAGTGGCCCTGGGGCCTGACTGGCACTAGGGTCCTGCTTCTGCCCTGGGCCAGGCCAGACAAAGTTCTGGGCACAGAGTAGGAGCTTGGGATAGAGTCGTGGGATGAACAGTGAAAAGGGGCAGGGGAGGCAGACAGGCATGTGAGTATCTGCGAGGTCCAGGGAGGCTGGGTCCTGGTGTCTCTCGCTCCAGCGCCTGTTAGTGACAACTCATCTGTAGGCCTCAGTCTCGCCGTCTGTAAACTGGGGTTAACATCTGCTGATGCAGGGCTGGGGCGGGGGGCAGTGTTGAATAAGTGCTGGGCCTGTCGGTAGGGGGGGGCAGCCCTTGCCCCAGGACCCGCTGGGCTCAGTGGGCACTCCCTAGAGGGGTTCTCAGGAAGAGCGGAGGGAGGGATGCAGAGTGTGGGACTCGGGCGTGGGCCCCACTCACCAGTCCTTAACCTCGATGTCCGGCCGGAACTTGTCCAGTAGCTCCTCCCAGTAGCCCTCGGCTTTGAGGTCTATCAGCTGGGACTTGAGACACATCCTGCGGAGCAGAAGGGGAGGCGTGCGTTCCCAGGCGTGGCCCGGACCCGGGGAGGTGGTTCAGGGGCTGCAGGACGGCCACTGCCGGCGCGGACTCTGGCTCCTGCCTCCTTGCAGGCCCGCGGGGAACGTGCAGGGAGTTTGACCCACTCGTGCCTGGGTGGCGTTCATCCCAGTCCCTAGGCCCAGTGTCCCGGGCAGCCAAGGAGGGCGCCTCCATGAACTCAGGCCCCTAGACTGGGGACAACCTGTACCACCCCTGACTTACCCCAACCACCTAACGGGCTCCCAGCCTCCTCAAACTGCTCGCCTCCCCCACTGCCTATTAACCCAGCCACTGAGTTGCCTCCTGCTCCAGGAAGCAGTAGATGCTGAGCTGGCTTTGGAACCCCCTTTCTGGAGCTTCACACACAGGCCCCTCACTTAGGCCTGGGATTTGGCAAAAGGTTGTCCGGTCCCTCTTCCCTCCACACAGCTTCTCAGTTCAGTTCGTCTTACTCATAGGACGTGGCAAAGTACTTCTTGACTTTGGGGTCAGGGAAGTCTGTGCCATGCGCCCCGGGGAGGCTCTCCACCTTCCACTGGTCCCCTCCGTTGGAGTCGATTTTCCAGGATCTCATATCCTCTAGGAAAAACAGAAGCTGCAGTAAGACCCTCTGGGTGAATGTTCAGCCTGGCCCTCTCCACCTGGTCCTGGGAGGGAGCGGGTAAGGCTCAGATCTCAAGGCATGCACCCCACGGCACCTTGGAGCCGCCCTACAAAGCCCCCCTCCCCACGTTCCCACCTGTGCCCACCACATCAATTCTGATCTGGGCCCTCTGCCTCCCCCTTTGTCCCTGAGCGGCTCAACTCCTAACGTGAAGCTGGAAAAAAAGAAAAAAGGAGTATGACCAGAAATTCTAAATGAACCTTTCCTCACTTCCACGTTGCCCAGGGGCTCTGGAAATACCCAAGTTTCAGTTCTCAAACCATTAAATTATGAAGGGCCTGTGTGGGTAAATTCTGTTCTTAATGGCTAATGTGTTTGTCCCAACTCAGACCACTTACTAGACGACTGGCATTCCCCTGACGTCGACGTCCAGGAGGTTAACTATGTAACTGAGATCTGAGGGGGTTTGCTGGTGGGTCGTGGGAGCCTACTGTGCCCACTCGGACCCCCTCTGCCCAGGGCAGGAGGGAGGACTGGGGGGCTGGGCATCCTCTGGGTTGGTGGCGTGTAGTTACCCCGTATCGGTGGAAGGGTCCCCACCAGGTTGCCTTGGCAGGTTTGTAGGCGTAAGGCTGTCCCTCCCATCTCCCCCTTCAGACTGAGCTGAGAGGACCTCAGGAAACAGTGCTTCTCTACCCAGGCTTTCCAGAACAATCACCAGGAGAGCTTTTCCAAATTATTCCTTTGCTCCCTCTACTAGGAGCCCACATCTATTCCCCAGGTGCCCCGGGAGCCCCCCAGTAGAGAACCAGAAGAGGAATTCAGAAATCCAGAGCAGGCCAGTGCCCAGGGCAGGCCCAGGGGGAGAGCTGAGCAAGGCTGGGTGGCCAGCTCTGCAAGGCTGTGTGAGCTGAGCTGGTGGCCCGGCCCGGCTGGGCAGCTTCTGAGCAGAATTTGGGGCAGGCCAGGAGACCAAGTGTCTGGGGCACTGTCTATGGGGCCTCTAAGAGGGGCCTAAGGGCCTTCAGCAGTCAGAACTGGACCCCAGAAGCTGGGCAGTTCTAGATCTTTGAGCAAGACACTCATCTTGGGGACCTCATGCTCCCCATCTATAAAATGGAGCCAAAGCCTTCTTATTTGGCTAACTCTCGGGATCTTCACGAGGATAAAGAGAGGAAGGGATTCTAAGTGAACAAACTATGCCTCTTAATCAACTGCTGCTATACCCAAACAGGAAGCATGATGCCCGGTACTAAATGAAGATGCTAAATGAAGAAAAAAAAAAAAGCCTGGCAAATATATAAGAGAACATAAGCAAAATAGGAGCCTCAAACCATGTGATCGTAGCTACCTCTCAAATTCCTCATTTTCTTCCTCTGTATCATGGGGTGACGGGAGGATAAGGACATTTCTAAGACCTCAGGCTAGTGCCTGGCACACAGGAAGCCCTCCCTCAACGTTAGGCAGCAGAGACTGAACTAAAGGGGAGGGGGTCTGCAGTGTGTTTATTCAAGCAACAAACGTTTCCTGAGCACATGCTATGTGGACACAGGGTGCAGGGTGGCAAGATCTGTCAGGCCCCAGGAACTTGAAATTTGTGGCAAAGAAAAAAAAAGATTCAGTTATTATAGGTTATGACCAGTACTATGAAGGAAGGAAATGGGGCGATGTGACAGACGTGGAGAGCACTGTTTTCAGATGGGGGATCAGGGCACATCTCTGAACTGAGACCTGGAGAATGAGGAGAGGGACTAAGGGAGCATGACAGGTGTTGGGGGGGCGGTGGTGGTGATGAGAGAACATTCCAGGTAGTGTGGGAACAGCAAGTACAAAGGCCCTGAGGTTCAGGAAAGGGACGGAACCAGCCGAGCAGCAGGCCCCGGCCCACCTTCGGCACACGGGTTGCGCAGGAGGTTCCTGCGGAGGCTGCACAGAAAGTAGAAGACCTTCCAGTCAGCCACGGACTGGTCCCAGTCCTCAGTGGCGTAGCCCTCATGCAGGCATTTGCGCTTCCAGAGGGACACAAGGTCGATGAGGTCGCGCCAGAGGCTGCAGACAGGGCGGCAGTTCAGCAGCAGCTGGCGGGCGGGCAGGTGCGTGAACACCTCCAGCAGGATGCTCTCGGGCAGCTGGTTGATGCTGACCAGGGCCATGGCCGTGGTGGGGTGAGATGCACGCACAGGCCTGTGGGGAGCAACAGTGGTCATGAGCTCTGACCAAGGAGGTGGACCCCTTAGATCCCCAGGGACCTGGGCCAGGGAACATTGGAGCCCCTTTCCAGTACATGGTAGACCCTCAAAATACAGAGTGGCCACATGTTATGCACATTTGAAAGAGTGCAATAAAAATATTGATAAAGTCTTCAGGGACTAATTTTTTAAGAGGCCCCACCCTCCATTAAAAAATTAATTGCTTAATTTTCAGTTGGTGGGCCTGGAGAACCGTAAGATTTTGCCAAGGCCATTCTGTTGTCTGTAAGCTCTGCAAAGGCTTTCAGTGATGTTATTTTAATACTATGAATTCGTTAGAACATAAAATCTTGGGACTCCCCGGTGGCAAAGTGGTTAAGAATCCGCCTGACAATGCGGGGGACACGGGTTTGATCCCTGCTCCAGGAAGATCCCACGTGCCGTGGGGCAACTAAGCCCGTGCGCCACAACCACTGAGCCTGCGCGCCACAACTACTGAAGCCTGCACGCCTACAGCCCGATCTCCACAACAAGAGAAGCCACCGCAATGAGAAGCCCACACACCACAAGGAAAAGTAGCCCCCGCTCGCTGCAACTAGAGAAAGTGCACACACAGCAACAAAGACCCAATGCAGCCAAAAATAAAAATATAATAATAAAAAAAGGTGTGAGGGAAAGAATATGTATATAAAAAAAAAAAGAACGTAAAATCTTTATGACTTCCACAGACTAGCTCACAACTTAAGTGATGGGCTGAGAAACAAACTTTCTCTCCCCAAATTGCCCACTTTAGCTGTGATAAAACATCCCAATGAGGAGGCTCCCCCCCCACCCAGTTTTGGGTTGGGCATCAGGCCACTCTGAAATGCCCAGAAACGGAAAAGCACGTTGAAGGTGAAGAAGCAAGATTGCTTGGGTTTGAATCCTGGCCTGGAGTGACTAGCTGGGAAGGTAGTCCCACCCCCAAAAAAGGTGGTAACTGTCCCGACCTCAGAAGGGCTGGGAGGACTGAGTTAGTACAAGTAAAGCATTTAGCACGGGGCTGGCTGAGAAGTGCTCCACGGCGTCATTAACCACACTCTTGGCCTTAGAGCAAAACGACTCTCCAGTAGTTGCAGAGGTACCGGCCCCCAAGAACACATTCCTCCCTCTACATCCGAATTGCACAGGGTTTTGGGAGAATTACAGTGCCACCACCTTGGCCTGAATCTTGCCTGGGGGTGGATCCTGGTTAACCAGCTAAGGGGATTCTCTCAGGTGGGTGGGAGTGGGCCTGTAGCCACTGTCACTCAAGATGGCTGGAGCAGATGGGCCTTATCTGCTTATGGGTGGGGAAGGGAATATTCTCCTGGGACATGTAGGGACACTGGGGAGACTTTTCATTTTTCATTGCGACTTGGCCAAAGAAGCAGTTGTTAACTTAAAACAATAAAACAGCCAGATATTTTACCAGCAAAACAGATTTATTTGGGAGCAGCAAAGAATTGCAATTTGGGACATGCAACTGGTGAACCACTTGCAAGTCCCGTTAAGCAAAGCAGAGGGAATTCTTTTATAGAAGAGACGGGGAAGTTGGGAGGGACTGTTATAAACAAAAAGTCTCTGGAGGAAACTGGGAGTTCCAAATATAGTGACTTTTCAATGGCTGAGTTGTGACAGTCTACCATTAGCTAAGCTGTTGCCAGGAAAGGAGAAAATCTTTCTTCCTCCTGCTGGCACTAGTAGTGTTACTTCCTGCCAGAAGATCTGTGTTGATTCTTCCTGTATTGACTGTCAAGTACTCCCCCTTCTGGCCTCCCAACTCCATTTTAGTGAGGTTTCCCTTCATTAATTTTCACATTTCCACCTTTTGATCAAGATCTTTTTCCAAAAGCATCACTGATAAAGAGTCAGGGTTTTTGTCTGTTTTTTTTTTAAATTTATTTATTTATTTATTTATTTTTGGCTGTGTTGGGTCTTTGTTTCTGTGCGAGGGCTTTCTCTAGTTGCGGCAAGCAGGGGCCACTCTTCATCGCGGTGCGCGGACCTCTCACTATTGCAGCCTCTCTTGTTGTGGAGCACAGGCTCCAGACGCGCAGGCTCAGTAGTTGTGGCTCACGGGCCTAGGTGCTCCATGGCATGTGGGATCTTCCCAGACCAGGGCTCGAACTCGTGTCCCCTGCATTGGCAGGCAGATTCTCAACCACTGCGCCACCAGGGAAGCCCCTGTCTGTTTTTTTAATCAGCATTCAGTGGCCTTTTATCCCTTGATGCCAGTAAGGATCTTTTCTGGGTGTCCTGTCCCATGTCAGAGGGAAAGTGCACAGATTGGAAACCTATTGTGGTCACATTTGAGTAACAAGGAGG
Source organism: Balaenoptera physalus (assembly GCF_965194825.1). NCBI lineage: Eukaryota > Metazoa > Chordata > Mammalia > Artiodactyla > Balaenopteridae > Balaenoptera > Balaenoptera physalus. The sequence continues at coordinate 187,372,418 of NC_138882.1, forward strand.
GGTAGGAGGGAGATCTCTCAGGAATTTCCCATCCAAAAGTCTGTATCTTAGAATAGTGACTACAGCAAGGGCACACTCAAAACGGAAGAAATTAAACAAGAATTTTGTAACGAAGATGTGGTACATATATACAATGGAATATTACTCAGCCATAAAAAGGAACGAAATTGGGTCATTTGTAGAGATGTGGATGGACCTAGAGACTCATACACAGTGAAGTAAGTCAGAAAGAGACAAACAAATATCGTATATTAACACACATATATGGAATCTAGAAAAATAGTACAGATGAACTGGTTTGCAAGGCAGAGATAGTGACACAGGTGTAGAGAACAAACGTATGGACACCAAGGGGGGAAAGCAGGGGGTGGTGGTGGTGGTGGTGGGATGAATTGGGAGATTGGGATTGACATATATAAACTAATATGTATAAAATAGATAACTAATAAGAACCTCCTGTATAAAAAAAAATGAAATTAAAAAAAAAAAGAATTTTGGAATGACACAGTGTAGGAATAAACATGAAGTAATTAAACAGTATTGTTACCTCAAAAGAAACTGTTTGGAATCAGATGTTTTATCAATGATACAGACTGTAGGCTGAAAATTCAAGAAACTGAATTTGGATAAGAATCCAGAGTCAGTTTTATAGTCCAGATGAAAGAAAGACACTTCTGTGAATTCTAAATCTTCTAACAGGCCTTGTCTAGACATCTTGGGCAAGCTGTCTCATCAGATGTCATCTGCTTCAAATCCAGGAAATCTTTACCTTCAGGTCACCAGATGGTGTGCAGGTCCAGTTAGGGTCTGGTGCTTTCTTAGATGTGTCACATGAATCCAAGAGTCTGTTCTCTGAAGTTTGGAGGCACAAGGGTAGGTTAGCAGTACCTGATGGGGCCTTTCCAGTGAGGTTGAAGAGAGTCCTTCTCGAGGTTTCTTTTCCAGTACATGAAATCTCCAGGTTGAAAGGTGTGATGCTTAAGGTCTTCGTCTCCCAAGAGCGCACTATGAAGAAGATTGCTCTACCAAGCATTGTTATTTTTAATAGAAGCAATTAGGCCTTTACAATATTGAAATATATCTCCTTTCATCAGCTGTGGGTCAAAAGTGGGTAGGGCAAGGAACGTTGGGTGTCCTGTGACTACCTCAAAAGGTGAGAGTTTGAGTTCTGAAAGGGGTGCATCTGAGATTTAGAAGAACCAATGGCAATGCTTTTGGGGGGGAGGGTCTCTATGAATTTTGCCCACTAGGTCTTAATAGTGCCATTAGTACGTTCCACTAACTCTGAGGATTGAGGATAGTAAGTACAGTGAAAATGTTGTAAAACCAGTTAAAGAGCACAAACTCGTCGAAGCACCTGACCAGTAAAATGGGTTCCTTGATCACTGTGAAGTTCAAGAGGGGTTCCCCAGGTAGGGATAATCTTTTCTATCAAAATTGTAGCCACAGAAGCAGCAGTGGCCTGTCTGCAAGGGAGGGCTTCAATCCAATGAGAAAACATACAGACCATGTAATAAAATATATTTATATCCATGAGATGGGGACAGCTATGTGAAATCCATCTACCAAACTTTTTTTTTAATTGGAATATAGTTGATTTACAATGTTGTGTTAGTATCAGGTGTGCAGCAAAGTGAATCAGTTATACATATATGTATATCCAGTCTTTTTTAGATTCTTTCCCATACATGTCATTACAGAGTATTGAGTGGAGTTCCCTGTGCTATACAATAGGTCCTTATTAGTTATCTATTTTATACGGAGTAGTGTGTATATGTCAATCCCAATCTACTGATTTATCCCTCCCCCCCTTTCCCCTCTATATCTACCAAACTTTGAATGGCCCATTAGGCAATTCAAAGTGTCTGGGAGGAGTGCAAACAGGTTTCCCTGGATTGTATTTTGGACAGGTGGGACAAGAAGGTAGGTACTTTTTGTGGCCTTATTAATATTTCCCCACCAACATTCATTCATGAATGCTATCATTTTGTCACTGGACCAAGAGTTCAATGCACGTACAGTGGTGAGGTGTGGGAATCAGAATTTCTGGTAGGACCAGTTTGTTATTTGGCCCAAACCAGAGTTTTCTCTTTCTACTGAACCAGCAGTTCCTAGATTCCCAATACTGTTTTTCCTTTTCTGGGGCATTGGGCATTTCTAGATTGTTATCTTGGGGGGCATCCTTTTGGATCATACTGGAGGTTTGGTCATGGGTTCCTTCGAGAGCAGCATTTTGGGCAGAAATATCAGCAAGTTGGTTTCTTTCAGCCTATAGGGACTCAAGCTTGGAATGCCCAGGGATCTTAATAATAGTCAAGGCAGCTGGCAAGAGTATAGCGTCTAATTGATTTTGGATATAAGAGCCATTTTTAATCTTTTCTCCATTAGATGTAGGGAAACCTTGTTTCCATGTTATTCCAAAGTCATGGGTTGCTCCAAAGGAATGCTGACTATCAGTATAAATGTTTGTAGTTTTGCCCTTGGCTAAAGTACAAACCTCAGTGAGGGCATATAATTCAGCCTGTTGTGTAATTAAGCCATAGGTAAAGGCGTTGCTTCAACAATATCAAAAGGAGTTGCAATGGCATACTCAGCACAATATTTACCACTTTCTCCCTTTAAATAAGAACCATCAGTAAACCATGAAAAATCTGCATTGGTTAGAGGAGTCTCCTCTAAATTATTACACGGAGTCAAAGGGTGACCAGTAAGGGTCAGGCAGTGGTGAGGGGTTTCGTCAGTGAAGGAGGGGAGAAAAGTAGCAGGGTTGAGGTTAGTACAATGTGAAAGAGCTATGTGAGGAACAGTTAGCAAAAGGATTTCATAAGAGGTGAGGCAACTGACTGAAAAATGTTGAGTGGATGAGAATTTAGGAGGGCTTCCACTGCATGGGATACGAAGATGGTTAAAGGGGATCCCATGATTGTCTCTTTGGTGGCCTTAACCAGAAGGGCAGTAGCAGGAATGGCTTTGAAGCAAGGGGGATATACCTGTGCCACAGGGTCCAGCTGTTGGCTACAATGCCCTACGGGTCGTTGATGGTCCCCCTGTTTTTGGGCTCCGAGGACATTCCCTGCCTTCTCACATACAAAGAGCGAAAAGGGAAGCTGGTAATTAGGATGCCCAAGGGCAGGTAGTCTCGTTAAGCTTTTCTTTAAGTCTTCAAAAGCTGTGTCATCTTGATCTCCCCAATTAATGGGGTCAGATTTGCTGGTTTTTAATAAAGCATGTAGGGGCTGAGCCAGAAGAGAGAAAATTGGGATCCAATTTCAACAGTAGCCAGATAGCCCAAGAAAACCTTAGGAGCTTAGTTTTTGATTCTGGGCAGTTCAGGATGTCATGGAGTCTATCTAGATCCAGTAGTCCCTGTTCTGAAATCACGTGCTCTAAATACTGAACCTGAGTTTGAGCAAAGTGCCATTTTTCTTTGGAGACTTTATGTCCCTTTAAGGCCAAAAATTTTAGCGGGTGGATGCTGTCTTCCTGTGAGGAGGTTTGAGAAGGACAGCATAGGCGCAAATCATCTATATAATGTAACAAAGTAGAACCTGCAGAAAACTTTACATCATCCAGATCAGCTTTCAAGATTTGTGAAAAGTAAGAAGGACTTTCTGTGAAACCCTGGGTCACTACTATACGAGTATATCGTTGTCCGTCCCAGGTGAAGGCAAAAAGATATTGGCTAGCCTTATCAACTATAATAAGTTGAAAAATACACTGCATAGATCAGTCACAGTGAAAAACTTGCTTCAAGTGGGAATGGATGTCAGCAGCATGCAGTGGTTAGAAACAACTGAGAGTTGAGAGATAACAATGTTTATTGCTCAGCGGTCCTGGATAAACCTCCATCCTCAGCCCTTGGGTTTTCTCACAGGTATAACAGGTGTATTACAGGGACTAATGCAAGGGATAATGAGGCACTGAGCCTTGAAATCTTCTATCATGGGTTTTCTATATGAAGGGATTCTTTACTTATAGGGTATTGATTAATTCTGAAGAGAGTTTAGAGGGATCGATTTGAATCTTAATGGGAGGTACACTGTGAATTTTGCCAATATCAGTTGGAGATTTTTGCCTGTAAGGAGGCTGGTAGCTGATTCAATAGGGACAAATGATCAGTGTTTCAAGAATCAGCCCCAGCAGTGCCGGAAACAGAACAAATAAAAGATGTCGAAGGGTCTTTTAATTTACCTAGTTGGCTATTTTGATGGCTACTGTCAAATTCTAGAATTATTTCCCCCTTTTGGGAGAAAGAAATTGGGCATAATACTCTTCCAAGAAGTCTAGGCCTAATAAATGAATGGAGGCAGAAGAGCTAAGGAGAGAAAGTGTGTATCTCTCAAAGGGCCTAAACGAAAGGGAGAAGGTTCAGAGACAGGAACCTGCTGAGGATTATTAGAAATCCCCACTCTTGGAACTGTATTAGGGCTCTGCAGTGGGGCTGAGCACCGAGAGTGCGGCTCCGCTGTCAGTAAGGACAGAGAGAGATTCCTTCCCAATCTGGAGAGTTGTTTCTTCGAGCTGATTAACAGGGAGGATTGGGAAGAGCCCCTGTAGTTCCTCAGGGCCCCCTCATTGGGCATTAGGAGGACATTGGAAAGGCTGAGAGGGCTGAAAACTCCTGAAATGCTTAAATTTGTAACAGTCTTTTTTCTGATGCTCTGGCTTTTTGCAATAGCAGAAATTAGAAGGTTTTTGGTTTTGTTTAGGGACCTTCATTTGCTGGAGTTGAAGATTAAGAATTTTAGTGGTCTTTCTTTTTGGTGACTCACCTAGGGTGCAAGTGAGCTGATTTGCCAAATGAATCTAGAGTGGACACAGTTTCCCATTCCATCCTGGTTCTTTTAAATAAAAGAAAAAGATCCTGGTTCAGCCCATTAATAAACATGGAGGTGACAGTTACCCTAGTGGACTCAACATCTGAAGGAAGACCAGAGCTTTCTTTAAAAATAACCTGAAGTCGATTAGAATAGCCATGAACAGGTTCATCAGATTTTTGTATGCAAGGCTGACCTTTGTTCTGATCAACAGGCTTAGGAAAGGCTACTGTAATTGCTCAGTGGAGGTTTTCAATGAGTGTTCTAGCCTCTTGCCAAACGTTAGAGGATTGCTCTTCTAAATCCACTCCAGAATGTTCCCATGGGCTAGTTTCATCCAGTGTTTGCTTGACTCTCACCAACAAGCACGTGGACTAACTGATATAAATCTGAGAAACCAGACTGGTAGGTTTGAACAAGTATTAAAATCTTCAGCAAACCTATGGGGGTCCTCAGTTACTTTAGGAAACTCTTGAACTATGGCTCACAATTTGGCTTAGTCCAGGGAACATAAGTAATTTGGGGTTTATTTCAATCCTCAGAAGATTAACTTTAAGGAGCAGGTTCTGATAGGTTCAGAGGAGGGAGCAGGGAGAGTCAGCAGAGCTGTAGGGAAAAAGGGAAGTTCAGCGAGAGAATTAGACTGGGGAGGTGCAGAAGGAAAGGAAGACGGTGACTGGGATGGGCTTGAGCACAAGACGACTGCCAGCATCCAGAGACAGAGAAGACGGAGTAGGGAAAAAAGAGACCTCAGAAGCCATTTTGTCTTTCTTTAATATTTTATTTGCCTCAGTTACTTTAAAAATTGTATATTGCAAAGCGGCAATTTTAGACTCCTGATACGTTTTGGAAGCCTTAAAATACCAATCAAAATTGGTGTCCAATTCAGTTTTGACAACTGCAGATCTATGGCTAACACAATTTTAAGAAAGGAAGTTTGGGGAGTTCAGAAGTTCCCCATGCTGGTCACTGATGTTCTAAATTACGTGTTTCAGTTGGTCCATTTAGTTAAAAATGTATATAAGGAGAGACAGCAGTTTTTAAACATAAAATTGTCCAGGGTCCCTGAAAAGGGGGGGGGCACCCTCAAAACATTTAGATAACTGGGATCCCATTTTTCAGGGGTTTTTCTCTAGAGCAAAAGAATCATTCTTAAACAGCCCACAGGCCAAATACCAGCACAGTTTCAATAGGAACAGCCTGGTTCCAAAAGTAGTCGGACTGAAAGCTAGCACAGTTCCAGCTGGAACAGCGTGATTACAAGAGTGAGGCCAAAGTGCCAACCAAGTACTCACAGACAAACAAGGCCTTAACAAAAAAGGACGAAGCCTTCAAAGAGATCCCAAATAAAACCTGGAGAGCTTCAAAACGCAACAAGAGCGCAGCTCAGATCCAGGAGAAAAACTTACCCTCAAACTGTAAAGTTGCTGAGAAAGCAGTTGAGTTCTGTGGGATCTGTGGGTACCAGCACCTGTTTGCTCACCAGCCTCGCAGTTGTTGGGGGTCTTCTCTGGATCTCAGTGAAACCTCCGTGTAATGTTAACCTAAAACAATAAAAAAGCCGCTTATTTTACTAGCAAAACAGGTTTATTTGGGAGCAGCAAATAACTGCAAGGCAGGACATGCAACTATGGCGAACCACTTTCAAGTCCTGTTAAGCAAAGGAGAAGAGACTCTTTTACAGAGGAGAAGGGAAAGTTGGGTGGGGCTGTTGTAAACAAAAAGCCCATTGGAAGACACGGGGAGTTGGAAGTATAACGGCTGTTCATTGGTTGAGTTGTGACAGTCTCTCATTGGCTGAGTTGTTGCCAGGCAAGGAGAAAATCATTTTTTCCTCCTGCTGGCAGTAGTAGTCTCACTTCCTGCCAGGTATGCCAAGTACGCCTCTTGATGTTGGGACTGTACTGACTGTCAAGTGTTCCTCTTCCTCATTTCCTGACTCCATGTTAGTGGGTTTCCCCTTTTTAATTTTCACACAGCTCACAGTCTTCTCAAAGCTTTCATCCCTTTAAAAAAATGAGGGTGGACACACACTCTGGCACCTGCCCAGGGAGAAGTATTTTTCCATTATCAGAGAAAAAAAAAAAAAAAACCAGATAAATAAGGTACTGATAGCTTGTGCAAAATGCTATGATGGAAAAATACTCCATGCGGCCAGGTCTTCCCATTTTTCAGGAGGAATTTTAAACATTTTTTAAAAACATGAAATCTGTCAAATTTTAAATGTTGGCAACTTCTAAAAGCATTGTCTAGGCCAAATAAAAGTCCCTGGGCTCCAAGTTAGAGGCGTCTTAGGTACAAACACCTCCTCGGCCTATCGTCCAAAGTCTGGTCTTTCGCTCTGGTCGCATGTCATCACTGGACTCCATCCCCAAAGCCTGAATGCTGAAGGGTGGAGGGGGTGAAGGTCATCCTGGGGCATTTGGGGGTGGAAACGTCCACATTAGCCCTAAGAAGCCACCTCGCATCGATTGGGCTTCCCATGTACCAGGCCCAGAGCCACGCGCTGGCCTTTTCTCCATAGACCCTCCCTACAACCACTCGAGACACTGTTACTAAGCCCATTTCCGAAAACGGAAACTGCGGCTTGGGGAAGTTAGGCCCCCGTCCCAGGCCCTGCGGGCGTGACGGTGCCCCGAGTTCCTAGACTGTCCCCTGGCCGGGGCGCTGCACGCGAGGTTAAGCCGGAGTGGCCGCGGACGCCGGGGATACTCCGGGACGGCCAAGCCGGGAAGCGAAGCAGTCCGCGCCGAGCTATCAGACCCTAGAGACTGGCCCCGCCCCGCGCCCCGCCCCGCCCCGCCCGGAAGCGGCTCCCCCCGGCGCCCCTCCCGCGGCTGCCGGCTTCCCGGCCGGCCGAAGACAGCGTTCTCGGGCTCGGTTAACATCCCGACGACCCCCCCAGCGCCGAACATCCAAGCCCCCTCCCGCACCTGTCGCCCCCCTACCCGTCCCTTGCCTGGGCCGAGATCTGGGCGCGGGGCGGAGCGCTCGGCGCGACCTGAGCTCGGGGTCAGCCTGGAGCTTACGGCCTCGGCGGCGCCGTCAGCTCTCGCCCCGCCCGGCGCCTGCGTCACGCGCCGCGCTCAGGCCGCCTCCCTCGCGGCCCCAGCCTGCTGCTCCAGCGACTTCGCCCCGCCCCACGCCGGGGCCACTTTCCCAGACGCGAGCAAAGAAATCTGGTGTCCTCAGGCTCGGGGCGGCGTCAGGGGAGCTCCAGACCTCGTTTCCTGAACCTCAGTCTTTCCTTCCAGGCGGTGGGCGGCTCAGCAGTGGGAACCCAATTTCTCTGTGCTTCCACCTCCCTCCGGTAGGCCGGAGCCTCCTTCTGACCTAGCCCTTACCCGCTGGGGGCCACTCCTTAGACCTCTATTCCGGTTCCCTGGACGCAGGGAGGGAGGTGGGCCCCCGCCTGGAGGGTGGCTGCTGAAACTCTGGCCTTGAGCCTGGTTCGTACCGTCCCTAGGACTTACTCAGAGGTAAAAACCGCTCTGCGTTTTTGCTGGGATTAAGTTCATTAATTCCTTTCTTCATTTCACAAATAATTATCAAGCACCTACTTCAGGCAGCCACAAAGGATCGTGCAAGGTGTGCACTGCCCAAGGGTGCCTGATCCAGGCCGGGTTGTTAACTCAGGGCTGCATATTCTCCGAGGAAGAGTGTCTTTTGCTAACTTGCCATACAGTTAGTGGGTGGTGGTCCTGAGACAGGCTGGGACCTGGGACCCTTTGCTGCAGTGCTTGCACCTGGACAAACAATCTCTTTGAGCTGACAAGCTATAAAGAAACTATAAGGGACTAAAAATAACTGTGTGCATGTGCAGTTGGGGCAAACTATGGACAACAAGATACAAAAAGACCAAAAACCCAACTGCCACTTCTGAAGAGCCCAAAAACAGAGCATGGGGAGCAAAAGCAGGGTACTGCGCATGCCCCCTGCACACACCACCACCAAAGGGGTGGGCAGACCACCTAAGCCACCCTTCCTGCCTGGCCGCTGGACACACCCCTACCCTCACCCCATAAAAGGAACCAACTCCCCCACTCCCCCAGAGTGAGCGAGGGATCCAGCAAGGGAAACTGTTGCTTGATTTCACTCCCTCCTGCTGTAGCAGGGGTCCCAGGAAAGCCTTATCTGAAACTCTTGTCTGGCCTCGTATCAATTTCTATTGATTAAGGAGGCCAAGAACCCTGGTCGGTAACAGTCCTTGCCCTGGTTGAGGCCCTAATCTAGCTCACTGATGAGTCAGATAATGCAATTTAACAGTACTTATTGAGCACCTACTGTGTGCCAGGCACCATTATAAATTCTTTGGCTTCGTCTATTGTCAGTAAAGCTCTGGGCAGTGAAAAAAACAACAGTAAGTAGTGCCTGGGATGGCAAGAGTTGCCCAAGATATCTGCACACTCCACCCCCAGCCTGCGGCCAGGTCTCCAGAGGAAGCTGGCAGTTCTGGAGGGCTGCTGGGTGCGAGATGTCTGCAGCTTGTCCAGGGGTCTGTCCCAGGACCCTCATTCTTCGAAGTCTGGCTCCTGAAATGTTAACCCCTCTCTGTACCTTGGACAGAGCCATATAAGTTGCAGCTTCTACAGGCAAGGGGCAAGACCTCCCATGAAGTTTGCCTTTTCCCCCAGAAAGCACAGGGCACACGTTGGGCTGGGAACACCTTTTATTTGGCCACATGCAGCAGGGGTAGGAGAACTGCTCTCTTTCCAGCAGGAAGCAGAGGCAGGAATGTGGTCCGACAGGGTGGGGAGGTCCTGGGAATGGCAGTTCCAAGGGTAGGGTGGGCGCTTGGAATGCTCTCCAAGCCACAGAGTGCCTGGCCTAGGCATGGAGGTGGACAGGTGGTCCTTGAAACCACCCCCATCCCACTCATCCAGGGCTCACACATCCCAGCTCTCAGGGCCCAGTCCTGCCCCCCACCTGCCCTGGGTTGCCGTGTGCAGGATTCCAGGGGGGTCTTTTGGAGAGCCTTGCCCTCACTTAATACACATGTGGCTTCTGGGGCTTCACTGACAAGTGAACAGAGTCCAGACTTGGCCGGGACCCCACGCCACCCTGGGCCTGCCTATCTCAGACCAGGCCTGAGCCTCTGGACCAAAGCCACCTCGCTAAGCAGGCGGACAGAGTGAGAAAGCCTGGGAGTGGCAGAGAATGGGGCAGAGGATGGGCCGGCAGAGCCGTCCTTCCACTCCCACACCTGTCTGAGCTACATCATCGCCCAGCATCTGTATTATGCAGGGCAGCCACAGGCTTGCCAGATGTCCTGACTGTCCCAGGTCTGAGGGCCCTCAAAGAAGACAGTGAGAAATGACCCAACAAGGGAAGGTAGACACATAGATCTAGGTTACCAGCAGAGCTTGGAGACCCTCCCTCAGAGGCATCTGGGGGAGAAGCCTGGGGGAACACCATGCACCACCCCAACCTCAGGGGCCCCATCATTCAGGTTGAGACCCCCGGGCGGAGAGCTAGCTACCCATAACATATGAAGGCTGTACAAATGAAGAGGCTCCATGAAGAAGCAACTGGGGGGCGCAAGGATGAACTAGGAAGTCTGGGAGAGCCTGGCCTCTACCTCCCCTTCCCAAGCCCAGCCCACCTCTGCCAGCAGGTTATCAGTTGGGATTAGGTGGCTGGGGGCTCGGGGGCGTCATGGCAGTGGGGGCCTGATGGTGATGCTGCTGTTGGTGACCCTCGGGCCGTACCAGCCGGCCCAGTAGTGAGTGTCCACGCCGCCGTGCTGAAACCAGATGTAGCGGACGCCGGGTGGATAGTTGGAGAACGTGTGGGAGACCTGGGGGGCAGGGGCAGGTGGAGGGAAGGAGAGCGGTCAGGGGAGTTGACCCTGAGGGGGGGTACTGCCTGAGGGGGTGAGGGGGCCAGGATGGGCTGAGGTCTCAGTGCTCGACCCAGAGTCAGCAGAACGGAATTCTAGTCCTCACTCTGATGTGGGGCAGACCACCTCCCCTGTCTATGCCTCCTCAGTTTCCTCATCTGTAAAATGGAGCAAAATCCTCCTGGGTCCACTCCATGGGATTATCTAAGTGCAGCTCAAATGAACTGAAGGAAATTTTGCAAGCTGCCAAAGGATGTCCAATACAGTCATCACTGAGCACGTGTGGCTATTTAAGTTAAAATTAATTAAAGTTGAATAAAATTAAAAGTTCAGTTCCTAGTCGTACTATGAACTGGCTCTTAAGTTTTCAATTGTCACATGTGGCTCTTGGCTACCAAACCGGACAGGGCAGACAGACCATTTCTTTCTTTCTCTCTCTCTCGCTCTTTTTTTTTTTTTTTTTTTTTGGCTGTGCTACACCGCTTGCGGGATCTTAGTTCTCTGACCAGGGACTGAACCTGGGGCCATGGCAGTGAAAGCGCCGAGTCCAGATCAGGGAAGTCCTAGACAGACCATTTCTATCACTGCAGAAAGTTCTACTGGAGAGCACTGGTCTAGATCAGGAGTTGGCAAACTATGGTCTAGGGGCCCACTGCCAGTTTTTGTAAATAAAGTTTTATTGGAACACAGTCATGCCCATTTGCTAAAGCTGCTTTCACAACACAATGGCAGAGTTGATGAGCTGAGTAGTTGTGATACAGTAAAACCTGCAAAGCTTAAACTATTTGTATCTGGCCTTTTAAGAAAAAGTTCACTGAACCCTAACCTAGATAATAGTAATAACTGATATTAGTAATTAATAATAGTCAGTCTTTTCGAACATGGCTTTACCAGCATCATCTGATAATCTTTGAGAGCTCAGAGCAGCCAACGCCCAGGTAAGAAGCAGCAGAACTGGGATCTCAACTTGGGCCTGTCTGACTGCAGTCTCAGCCTTGGACAATGTGCCCCCTGTCCCCTTCCCGGCTCACACACCTCCCTCCACTTGGCATCGCTCTTCTGCTGGATGGTTGCTGCGTCTGACTGGAAGGTCCCCAGAGGTGCATGTGCTGACGACAGGAGCTGAACACACAGCTGGTACTTGGACCCGCAGTCTGGCCTGGCTGCGAACCTGCAGGCAGAGGAAGGGCCCATCAGGGCCTTGGAGATGGGGGGGCAGGGTGGGGGTGGGGCACCTGAGTGGCAGGGCCCCCCCCCCAAACCCTCGCCCCAAGCACTCACCAGTCCTTCACCTCGATGTCTGGCCGCGTGGTGTCCATCAGCTCCTCCCAATACCCTTCAGCCTTGAGGTCCACCACCTGGGACTTGAGGCAGGTGCTGGGGGTGGGTGGAGGGGTGGGAGGGGCTGGGGCTCGCCACTAGGGCACTGGGGGGCTAGGACTGCCCCCTCCCAGAGCAGGAGAGACCCCAAGGTGCAGTGACTTGGGCTTCCCCCCACCCCGAGACCCCTTGGATCTTACTAATAAGAAGTCACGAAGTATTTCTTGACCTGGTCATTGGGGAATTCCTTCCTCTGGTCTCCAGAGAGATCCTCCACCTTCCACTCATCGCCTCCATTCACGTCCAGGCTCCAGAACTCAAACCCCTCTGGTGGGAAAGCAGAGTTCGTATCAAAGGGAAACCCCTCAGTGGCCACCTCCCAAGTGCCCCTTGCTCCTGGCACCTCTCCCTGGATTTCAGCAGCTGCCCTCAAGCCCCGTGCTGGGGAATCCTGCACATCAACAGCGCCTGCCTTGTATTAGGTGCTGCCTGTGTGCCAGGCACCATGGTAACTGATTTCTACTGGGAATCCTGATGATGGGAACAACCAGACTACTTCTGTGATGGAATGCTCCGGCGCTGGTCAGACAGATCTGGGTCTAGTCCCAGCTCTACCAATACTGGGCTCTGTGACCTTAGGCAAGCTGCTTTCTCTCTCTGAGCCTTGGTTTTGTCCTCTGTAAACTGGGGTCAAGAACAGGGGCTAGCAAACTTTTTCCGTAAAGAGTCAGAATACTTTAGGTTTTGTGGGCTACATATTGACTCTATCACATAGTGTCTTTTTTGTTTGTTTGTTTGTTTGTTTTTTAAAGTATCCGCAACATTTTTTTTTAAGTACATATATTTTTTTAAATTAATTAATTAATTAATTTATTTTTGGCTGTGTTGGGTCTTCGCTTCTGTGTGAGGGCTTTCTCTAGTTGTGGCAAGTGGGGGCCCCTCTTCATCGCGGTGCGCGGGCCTCTCACTATCGCGGCCTCTCTTGTTGCGGAGCACAGGCTCCAGATGCGCAGGCTCAGTAGTTGTGGCTCACGGGCCCAGTTGCTCTGCGGCATGTGGGATCTTCCCAGACCAGGGCTCGAACCCGTGTCCCCTGCATTGGCAGGCGGATTCTCAACCACTGCGCCACCAGGGAAGCCCCTTTTGTTTGTTTTTTAAGTAACCCTTTAAAACCATAAAAACTATTCTTAGCTCGTAGGCCAGATTTGGCTTATGGACCATAGTTTGTCAACATGCTAGTCAAGAACATGGCCGTTGGGGAGTCAAGTGAGGCAGGCATCTGAAAGCTCTGGACAGCTTGGGGTTGTTTTAGTATCATTTGGCTCCAGAATTTGGCCACATAATGGAGATTGAGGTTCTCAACCCATCAAAGTGTCTACTTAATCATTTACAACACAGCAAGGGAAAAGAGGGGGCTCTGGAAGACCGCAGAAGTCTTGTTTTACCTTTTGTTGGAATGCGCTGGGAAGAAGACTGGATCTCTCATTCTCTCATAAGCAAAGCCCCTTTTGTCTTCTGGGCAGTCCTAGTAGGCCTAGTCCTGGAGTCTGGGAGCCAGGCCAAGCAAATATGGCTCTGACTTCCTGGTCTTGTGTCTTGGGCACAATTCATTCCAACTGGCCAACATTCCCTCTCCTAGGAAAGGTCACTGGGGAAATAACCTTCAGAGTGGAATAATGCCACTCTTGGCCTCAGTTTGCCCATCTGAAAAATGGGTGCCTAACAGTACCTATCTCTTAGGATTATTGTGAGAAAGGAATTAAACCCCCCAAAGTGCCTGGCTGGCTCATAGTAAGTGCCTAATGAATGTTAGCTGGTATCACGACAGTGTGTGTGTTTGGGGGCACGTCATACCCAGTCTGCACCCCACCTTCGGCGCACGGGTTATGCAGGAGGTTCTTGTGGAGGCTGCGGAGGAAGTAGAAGACCTTCCAGTCGGCCACGGGCTGGTCCCAGTCTTCGGTAATGAAGCCCTCACGCAGGCATTTGCGCTTCCAGAGGGTCACGAGGTCAATGAGGTCTCGCCAGAGGCTGCAGACCAGGCGGCAACGCAGCAGCAGCTGGCGGGCGGGCACGTGCGTGAACAACTCCAGCAGGATGTTCTCGGGCAGCTCGTTGATGTTCCCCACCGCCATGGCTCTCCTGTCGTTGTTGAAAAGCTACACTACAGACCTGATCCTCTCCCCAGGACCCAGTATTCGCAGCACCCCGTGGTGGTGGAGGTTCCCTCCCAGCACTGCCATTGACTATCTCAGGAAAGTCACTGGGCCTCTCTGAGCCTCAGTTTCCTCCTCTGTAAAATGGGGCCAGGAACAGTACTTACCTCCTAGAGTGGGTACAAGGAGCTTGGGACACAGCAGAAGCTCAGTAAAAGGTGAGCTCTGATTTTTTTACCGGCACCTCACAATAGCCTCTAAGGGAGGCTAAGGAGGCAGAAGAGGTAGCAGGATCTGCCCAAGGTCACACAGACAGGAGCAGCAGGGAAAGGAGCCTGAGCCTTCTCTGAATCTAGAGCCAGCTTTTTTCAATAGGCCGGACGGTCTTTAGCATGGAAATAACAATTCGCAGCCCCGCAGCCTGTCTGGTACCTTCCGCATTCTCTCTCCCATCCTCAAAACGGAGGAGCGGAGATATGGGGGGCAGGGATAATTATCATTGTCTCCGACCGAGGTCCAAAGGGCTCTAGCCACTTTTTCGAGACCACGGAGGAAATGCTCTGGCTGGCTAGGACTGGAGAAGGGGTGGGCGATGGGGAGCGGGCTTTCCTATACCCCCACCCCCATCCCCGTGGCTGGGCTCCAGCCCCGGGTGTCCCCGCGCGCCTTTGACTTCCCATCCCTCCTCGTGGCTTTCAAATGTTTCCCAAAGTCTAGGCTTGGACCCCTGCGCATCGATGGCGACCCTAGCTCGGGTTCCTGCTCGCGCCGCCTCTCGAGGCCGCGCCGCGCAACCCCGCCGCCTGGGCCTTGTCCGCGCAGGGCCTCCCTCGGCGCACTGCTGCTGGGCCCGGAACCGCCGAGCCCGCCCGCCCGGCCCCCGCACCCCGCGTCCCTGCCCCGGCGCTCCCCGCGCCCACTCCCGCCGGTCACCTGCCCTCTGCCACCGCTGTGCGATCCCGCTCCGCAGCAGGGGCTGAGCCAGCCTCTGCCTGCGGTCGCCTGTGGATGCGGCCCCGCCCCAGCCCGCCGAGCCCCGCCCCGGCCCCGCCTCCGCCTCCACGGCCCGCTCCGGTCCCCGGCCCGCGGGGAGCACCCGGCTTGGGGTGCGCCCCCCACGGATGTAGGAAAATTACCTGGGGCGGGGCGGTGTCGTGCCGGGAGGAGCCTCTGCCCACACCCTCCGCATGACCCAGACTCTCCCAGCCTCCTCGCCGCCTCCTCCCAGCAGCCACCCCAGGAGGGTGCTGGGAGACGCCCCGAATCGGACTCCCACCCGCCCCCATTAAAAAAAAAAAAAAAAAAAAGAAACGACTCCCGACCTTTCTTGGCCTCCTGGGTCAGCCAAGGAACCGGGAGCCTCAGGCCTCGGGCCGATCGCTCCGGACTGTGGGGCGTACCGGCGCGGGGCCAAAGGCGGGGCGGGGGCGGAGGCGGGGGCCTTTAAGAGGCGCGGCCGGCCGGGACCCGACCCAGACGTGAGCAGCGCCTGCACTCGCCGCCGCCGCCGCCGCCGCCGCCGCGGGACTCGGACAGCCCGCAGCGCTCCGGGTCCTCCTCCTCTCGCGACCGCGCTCTGCAGCGATGGACGGAGACGGTGACCCAGGTAGCCGCCGCCGCCGGATCCACTCGCTCAGCCCTGGAGGGGTGACCGGGGCAGGCGGGCGAGTGCTACGGAGAGGGGGCATCAGAGAGCGAGGGGGCCCCCGAGACGCAGAGCGACACACTTTCACCCAAGCAAAGCCCTTGAGACAGTCTCAAAGGAGCACAGTCCTCTGTCTGGTGTCTTGATCTGCCGGAGGCCTTGAGAGATGACAGGCAGAGAGGGAGGACTCCTGGGTCCCATTTACCTGGGAAGTAGCGTATGAGTAATACCACGTTCCTGCCTCCTGAGGGTCTATTGGACCCGGGTCTGGGACCTATCAGGGATGGAAGAGGCCACAAGCCTTTTTATTCCATCAGCTTCTTCCATTTGCCAACTCTGGGCCGTGAGATGCCTGAATCCCCATGAATTTCTTGGGGTTACTGGCCTCTCCCCACCCCATCCCAGCCTTCCTCCTGGGATCGCTTGTCTGGAGGGGCTGTCCTTCATTTGGGTGGCTGGATGCCCAGTGGGGACCAGGCTGGTGGTGAGGGAGAGTTGGGACATCAGCTCTAGCCAACGCTCAGGGCCCTTTGAGACTGCCCAGTCATCTTGTCTGGCACCAAAGATGCCCCCCTCCCCATCTCTAGAACTCCCCGCTGGGCCTGTAGGGGTTGCCTGCTGAGTCAGGGTGGGAACAAGACCTCCCCCCACCCCTTCCTCGCCAGGCCCATCTGAGAGTGGCCATTGCTTGGGGAGACAATGGGAAGCAGATTGATGCTCACTCAGATAGCCAAGCTCCCCACCCCTCCCTCCAGCCCTGAAAATCCTAGCTGCTTCCGCTCTTGCTCCCAATGCATGGCCCCCTTGCCACACCCTGTATAGGGCCCCAGAATGGGTTCCTGCTTCTTCCCAGGGCCCAGCTATTCCCTGGACTCAGGGGCCCAATCCAGGTGAGTGAATAAGCCTCGGAGGCAGCTTCCAGGGGCCAGATAACTTTCCGAAGGCAACAATGTGGGGAGTTGTGTGTGCTCAAGAGGGGGTGGGGGGGCCTGTAATCAGATCTGGGGCCTTGAGTGCCAGGCCTGGGGCCAGGAGAGGGGACTGGGCGAGGTGCACCTTTCGGGGGAGCATCAGGTGTCCACCAGGGCCAGGACAGGGCAGGGCAGGGGGAGGGGTGGAGAGGTGAGGGCGCTGGGCCCAGCTCCCCAGAGAGCTGTGGGCAGCAAGACGGGCAGGTGACATGGCTTCAGGGCAGGCATTTTCCTCTCCGCCATCCCACAGTTCTGCGGTGTGACTTGGGAGAAGTCAGTAAGCCTCTCTGGGCCTCAGTTTCCTCCTTGCCAAAAAGGAAGTGTGAAGCCCCACATCATAAAGATGTGGCAAAAAAGAAAGAAAGAAAAAAAAAGCTAACAATGAAGGGAACTGTGCTGAATAATAAGATTCACTAAATAAGATTTACTGAGGACTCACTGTGTGCTCTGGGCTCCGAAGACGTAAACCCTGATTCGGCTCTCAGGGGGCTAAGAGTGTGGGCGGTGGGGAAATGTTGCATATGAGGAGGTGAAGGGCTGGCCGCCCAGGTCCTGGCAACACCCAGCCTTGGGTCTAGGCCCTGCCCGTTCCTCCCCTGGTGCCTGGCCTCTTTCCACCACCACCTTGGCTTTCCAGGGCCCAGCACTTAGGACTCCCCTGCCCCCCCTGTCCTAGGTCTGAGAGCAGTGGCCTCCCCCATCACCCAGAGTGGCTCCGTCACCTCCTCACTGTCTCTCCCTCCTCCAGAGACACTGGGCACTCGGTATCCACTTATTCAAGGCTTCCATGGCCCAGCTGAGGCCAGCCAGGATCCAGGAGACAGTCCAGCCCACAGCTCCGGTATCAGTCCCTCTCCTCATAATTTGGAATGCCCTTGCCCCCTCCTCAGAAGAGCTGAACATCAGGACTGTCTGATTGGCCTGGGATTACCCCCATTTTATAGACGAGGAAGCTGAGGGCCAGGAATAGGAAAAGGAGTGAAGAAACCTTCCTTCCCAAGCACTTACTACATCTCCCTATTTGATACACAGGTTCTCTTTTAACGAGCTTCCCTCCCCCATCCCCAAGCCCCTGTTCTCCCTTCCCTTCAGGCCTCAGATCCCCGTATCCCCTGCCTGAATACCAGCAGTGTGACCTTTGGCAGGTCACTCCCCATCTCTGAACCTGAGCATTTTCATCTGTGAAATCAAAATCATAACCCTCAACTCAACGAATCATTTTCTCAAGGCTGTGGTGGTTGAAGGTGGCTCTGGAGCCAGACTGCCTGGGTTCAAATCCAGGCTCCAGCCACTCATTTGCTGCGTGATCCTGGGTGGTTTTACCTCTCTGTCCCTCAGTTACCTCATCAACGAAATAGGGATGGTAATAGGGACAACCTAGAAGAGGTGCTGTGAGGATTTAAAGAGTAAAAATTAAAATGCTCAGAATGGTGCCTAACACTTGCTAAGTGCCCAATAAACATTAGCCGCTGACAGGGAGCCAGGCAGGGCACCAGATGCCAGGCATGGGGGATGAAGCAGTGAGTTTCCCAGACCCGGTTCCTGCCCTCATTCCCTCAGTCTAGTCCCCGGGAAAGGTGTTTATAAACCATCAAACCCTTGGACAAAAGCTAGGAAGGACGGAACTCCCAGCGGTGAGGTGAGAGGATGCTGTAATAGGGGAAGTTGGGGAGGGCTCCCCTGAGGAGGTGACTGGAGCAGGGATCTTAGAGGGCTAAGGGGCTTCACTGTGTCAGGAATATCATCAGTTACTGCTGTCGGCTCAGGTATGGGGTTTACTGGCACTGCAGGGGAAACTGAGGCCTCTGAGGCCACTCTTCAGACTTGGAGCTGATCTGTGGCCCCGGGCTCCTGGCGCTGAGGACTGTCCGAGCGTGGGTGGGGGCGGATGCCGTTCACATCGCGGTCGTGGGGCGCGGCGGGGGGCAGTCTGGGGGGAGTCTCAGCCGCACCCCGCCCACCCGCAGAGAGCGTGGGCCAGCCGGAGGAGGCAAGCCCGGAGGACCAGCAGGAGGAGGCTGGCGCGGAGGAGGCGAGCGGCGGGGAGGAGCGGCCCGAGGACGAGGGGGAGGAGGAGGCAGCGTACCTGGACGAGCTGCCCGAGCCGCTGCTGCTTCGTGTGCTGGCCGAGCTGCCCGCCGCCCAGCTGGTGCAGGCCTGCCGCCTGGTGTGCCTGCGCTGGAAGGAGCTGGTCGACGGCTCTCCCCTGTGGCTGCTCAAGTGCCAGCAAGAGGGTCTGGTACCCGAGGGCGGCCCCGAGGATGAGCGCGACCACTGGCAGCAGTTCTACTTCCTGAGCAAGAGGCGGCGCAACCTGCTGCACAACCCGTGCGGGGAAGGTGAAGGGTCGCGCCTGTCACCCCGGCCTGGGGAGCTCAGCTTCCCCTTCCGTACAATGGGCAGTAACAAGGCCAGCCTGCTTTGAGGGGTGGATGAGATAAGGCGCTTGGCGCAGCGCCCAGCACAGAGTAGCCCCAGTACAGACTGTAGTATTATCCTCCTGTCCTGCTCCGGGGCGGGGGAAGTCGGGGAGGCGGGCGGGAGTTGTCTTTCTCCCAGATCCTTCCACCCCCAGGGAGCTGGGGCAAGACAGGCCCCGCGGAGGACCCTCCTGCGAGGGAGAGAGAATCTGGGGACAAACAGGAAGTGCTCACCATTCACCCCCACCATCATCTGCCCACCGCGACACCATTCAAGGACCACGTTCATCCTCCCCCCACGATAGGGGCAAGAGCCAGCCCTGCCACACCCTCGCAGGGACTGGGTGACCAGCGTGGGGCTGTGCTGTTCCTACAGAGGACTTGGAGGGCTGGTGCGACGTGGAGCACGGTGGGGACGGCTGGAGGGTGGAGGAGCTGCCCGGAGACTGCGGGGTGGAATTCATCCACAATGAGAGTGTCAAGAAGTACTTCGCCTCCTCCTTCGAGTAAGGAGAAGGGGGATGGATGGGAAGGGGGAGAGGGGACCTCCACTCAGTCCTAACCCCCAGTCTCCCAGGTGGTGTCGCAAAGCGCAGGTCATTGACCTGCAGGCTGAGGGCTACTGGGAGGAGCTGCTGGACACCACTCAGCCGGCCATCATGGTGAAGGACTGGTGAGCGGCCGTGGGGGAAGGGGAGCGGGGTTGAGGGGCGACCTGGAACCGGCTACTCTGCTTCAGAGACCGCTGCCTCCCTACGCTAGACGTTGCAGTCACGTGACCATGGGTTTTCAGGAGAAGGTGGAAATCCATCTCCCCTCCTGAGTTTTAAATGTTGGCAAGTTTTTTTGTTTTTGTTTTTGTTTTTTAATATCCATCTGCTGTCCCAACAAAAAGTGTCCCTGTGGGTTGGCGTTGGTCCCAACACTGGGTCTGGCCCACCAGGGGTTTAGTCCTTGGGTTTGGGCAAGTCACTTGGGCAAGTCACTTTCTCTCTCCAGCCTCGGTTTCCTTATCTGTAAAATGGGAACATTGGTATTACCGGTCAGCAGGGTTAACTCCTGTAGAGGGTTGGGCCCAGAGTACCCGCTCAGCAGGGCTGAAGCCTTCCCGGGGCGCTCCCTCCCTCGGGGCAGGTACTCCGGCCGCAGAGACGCCGGCTGCCTGTACGAGCTCACAGTGAAGCTGCTGTCGGAGCACGAGGACGTGCTGGCCGAGTTCAACAGCGGGCAGGTGGCAGTGCCACAAGACAGCGACGACGGTGGCTGGATTGAGGTGAGCTTGGAGGCCCGGGGGCGGCGGGGCGGGGCCTGGGCGCGACGGGCGGGGCTCGTGAAAAACCCGCCCACGGCCCGTGTGGGCGGGGCAGGGCCGGACTGGCCGAGAGGCTTGGAGGAGGGTCGCTGCGCTGAGAAATCCAGGGGGCTAGACGAAGGTCAGAGCGCCGGGGTGGGGTGGCTGGGGGAGGCCTCGGGGCTCCGAGCCTGACCCTCCCTCCCCCTTCGCCCTGACTCCCCACCCTCAGATCTCGCACACCTTCACCGACTATGGGCCGGGCGTCCGCTTCGTCCGCTTCGAGCACGGCGGACAGGACTGCGTCTACTGGAAGGGCTGGTTCGGGGCCCGGGTGACCAACAGCAGCGTGTGGGTGGAGCCCTGAGTGCCCCATCCTCCAGCCTCCCCCGGCTGCCTTGGAGGGGCGGAGGCGCGGGGGTAGATAGGGCTTAGTCGGTAGCATCCTGACCTTCCGCACCCGGCACACTCCTCTCCCGCCCCATGCTCGAAGACCAGCCCCCTCAGAGGGAAAGATGGGTTTTGTTGGTATATATTTGCATCTAGAAAATAAGATGGGTGAGGGCGTGGGCCTGCACTGGGCCCGCCGCTGAATCCCCTGCACCTAACACTGTGCCTGCCACGAAAATGGGCGCTCAATAAATATTATTTGTCGGAGGAAGGAATGAATGAATACAGGGATGAATGAACTCCCCTCCCTTTGCTTAGTCTCTGTCTCTTGAGGGCCCCTGGCCCAGCCTGGAAAAATACTTGGTGGGGTTCCAGCTGCTCTGGTTTCCAGGGGCCCTTGGGCGGGTGCAGAGCCAGCCAGGCCTGGTCCCGCCAGACAAAGGCTGGGATTGTGAGGCCAGGGAATGGGGAGCTGGGCCTGGCGCCTGACTGACACCCAAGCTGCCCAGAAGCCAGAACCGGGTGTGTGTGGGGGGCCCCCCTCCCGGCCTCTCTTGATCCCTCTCTCCGTTGTTTTTTTTTTTTTTTTTCCTGAAGACAGGGTGGTGGGTGGTGGCAGCATCTCATCTAGGGTACCAGTTCTCCTGGGCCCAGGGATGGATGCCAGTGGCTTGAGGTGGGGGATGGGGGGGTGACAGGCTGGGGGACACAGAAGGGACCAGCTTGGTGTCCCTTCAGTTCATGCCCGCCTCATGCTGTCCTCCTTGGCTTGGTGTTGGATCGGACAAGAGTCATTAGCATCTGGTCTCATTGGTCGTTTTCCAGGCCCTGCTCAGAGGCTGGCCCCTGGTACTGGTTTGAGGGGAGGGGTGGAGGGAAGGCTGTGGTGCCAGGCTCTGGACCAGGAACTCCCTTTCTGGCCTCCCCAGCAGCTCTCAAACCCAGCCCCCTCCCCAGGACTCTCAGCTGCTGGTCTCGGGGGGTGGGTGAGAGTCTGAAACATCTCTCCTCTCCTAAAGGATGACCAATAAAATCTCCATGCCCCTCCAGCTTTCCTTTGATTCTGAGCCCTGATGCCACCTGCTGGTCAGGTGGGCTTTCAGAGTTTAAGCTGGAGCCTGCCTGCATTTGTTCATTGGTTCATTCATTCACTCATGATTCCTGAAGCCCCAACCAGGGGCCAGGCCCAGCACGGGGTCCTAAAGTTGCAGGGGTGAGTTAGACACTCCTTGTCCCAGGAAGAGTCACCAGCTTGGCCACATCGAGGATGGGGCATCCGGGGAAGGGATATATCCGGAGTCACGGTGGCCTCCAGTCTAATGGTGGAGGCAGAGTCTCTGCTCCGGGAGCATCCGCAGTCAGACAAGGGAAGACAAATACCGGAGAACTCCCAGTCCGATGGGGGAGGCACAGCCCCTTGTTCCATGAGCACCATTGGTCCTTTCTAGGGGTTTTCACAGTCCAGTGGGAGAAGCATCCTCCACACCCACCTGAGTTGCCAATCAGACGGGAGAAGTGATGCTTTGCCCTGGGAGCCCAGTTTGATGAGCATGAAGGAAGCGGGTCACCCCCATGAGCTCCCAGGTTTACGTAAAGGAGTAACAGGCAAAGCAGTGCTTCAGGGTGAGGAGGGATTAGGCTGAGCATGTTGGGAAACAGATGGGGCTGAGTCAGGAGAGGACCAGAGCCCACGCTTGGGCTGAAGGAGGAGGCTGGATGGAGAGGTGCAGTGGATGTGACAGGCCGGGAGTCTGGGTCCAGGTGTCCAAAGGACTGGATGTCAGGGCGGGAATATGGGGGCATGAAAGGTGCTGTAGGTGGGGGGAACTCTCCCCAGGAGGCATTCAGGAAAGAGGCCCATAAGGAGTCTGGGGCTCTGGACTGGAGATAGAGGAGTTGCAGTGTCTGTGGCCGGCAGCCAAAGCCAAGGGCACTGGTGAGAACTGGGAACAAGTGTGGAGTGAGTCACGAGAAGGCCCAGGGAAACCTCAGCTCCTGGGGCCACGATGGGGGAGACACAGCAGCCAGGGAGGTGGGGGTCAAGTGAATAGGAGGATGCAAGCCCAGCAAGGCCACCTCCAGCCAACTGCCTGCTCTCAGAGGAAAGAACCAGAAGGCCAGAGGCCAGATTCTCTCCCGAGGGCATGGGGCCCACAGAGGAGACCTGAGGGGCTTGGATAATGGGGTGGTGCCGTCCGTCCCTGCGTGTCTGTCACTGGAGGGACAGCTGGATACACTGGTGGTGTTTAGCTTGGGAAGACGAGACAGCTTCTTGTGGGTCATCCGAAGGCTGACGCTGGGGGAAGGGGGGCCCTCAAGGCTCACTGTGCACCGGGTACGTCCTGTCACACCACCCCTGTAACCCAGTTGGATATAGGGAAGGGGGCAAGGGTATCGCTACCCCCTTCTACACATGAGGAGACTGAGGATGAGAGACTTTCCTGGCATGTGACACCCAGAGTAACTGGAGAAGCACAAGTTCTGATCCAGGTGCATCTGGCTCCAACGAGCATGCTCCGAACCCTTCAGTTTTACTGTCCCTAGTCTAGAGGGCAGAGCCAGGCAGGCATGGAAACTTGACAGTTACAGGAGGCAGCTATCAGCTTCCCTCGAGGAAAAACTAACACGCTGTCCAGCAGGGGGCGCCTCAGGGCCCTGAGGAGTGTGGAAGCCAGAGATGGCAGAGAGGTTGGCCACACGGCTCAAAGGCACCAGAACGTGATTAAGGAGAGAGAGGCCTGCATGGCCCCCAGGATCCTTTCTAATCAGCCGATGTTTTTGAGCACCTGCTCTCTGCCAGGCAGGGATAAAACAGACGAGGCCTCTGTCCTCCTGGAATATACAGTCTAGATGGAGAAACATAAACACATGCAGTTAAATAAATAGGATAATTACCAACATGATATAGCACTTAATAGACATGCCTGGCACTACTCCAAGACCTTTGTACATATATTGATTCATCATGATAACCTTATGAAGTGGGAACCATTATTGTTTCCATTTTTACAGATGAGAGAACTGAAGCACAGAGAGATAAAGCAAGTTGTCTGAGGCCACACAGCTAGGTAGTGGTGGAACTGGAATTCTACCCAGCCACTTAGGCACTTGACCTCTATAGTACAGTAAACAAAGTAGAGAGTGAGGGTGGGAGTGCTACTTTGGTCAAGGGGATCAGGGAGGATCTCTCTGAGGACGTGACATTTGAATGATGATGAGAAACCAGATATCTGGCGGAAGAACACTGAAGGAACAGTAAGTGCAGAGGCCGTGAGGTGGGAATGGACTTACTTACGGATCAGAAAGGCAGCCAGCATGGCTGGAGCTCAGTGAGCAAGTGGGGAAGTGGTTTGGCATGAGGTTGGAGATGTAGGCAGGCAATCCTGAGAGCTTCCTGAGCACCAACTGTGTGCTCTGTCTTATAAGATATAAACACTACAAGAAGCAGATGCGATATCAGTGTCCTTTAAGGAAAAACCTTTATCTAGCAGGAACTGGGGTTGGGGAGTTAGATATCAGAAGCATACAGTTTAGCTGATGAAACCAAATTTCCCTTGAGTAGCAGGATGCACGGGATGATAATGATGATGGTAGTGAGGACGACAGGCATTTGCTGAGGCCTTACTGGTGCCGATTCCTGTGCTAAGCACACAGCCTTATTTAATCTGCTCAACGGCCCTCTCTGGTAGATAGAGATGTTCCCATTTTATAAATGAAAGAGCTCAGACTTGGATGTTGGGTAACTTGCCCAGGGTCATATGATGAGTAAGTAGTTGAGCTGGTCCTAGCCACTTCTCTGTGGTACAGGGTCAAAGGTGGGCATGTGCCAGAGGACAGAGCTAGGGCAGGAGGAATGGAAAGAGTTGGAAATGACAAGGACTGTGGGGCTCCAGGGCTTCTCTGCATATCATTGCCCCAGACAGAAGGAGGAGGTGCTGTGTCTGAGCTATTTTGGTTAAGGGATCAGGGAAGGTAAAATGATTTTTCTTTTATTGATTGACTGATTGCCGTGCGGCTTGCAGGTAGTTCCCCCACCAGGGATTGAACCCGGGCCACAGAAGTGAAAGCCCGGAATCCTAACCACTGGACCGCCAGGGAATTCCCGAATTTTCTTTTAGACTTCTTGGTGGAAATCTATTTAACCATTTTGAAATGGATAAAAGTCCCTCTTTCCCTTTCTGATCTGTTTACTTTGTAAATCTGGGTTTTTGTATACATGGTATATAGCTTATCTGGGGACTTAGAGGGAGGAGGGAGGGAAGGACCAGTTCCTCTAAGCACCACTAGGTGTCAGCATTGTCAAGGGAGTCCCCTGGTGGGGCTGGTTAGGCCCAGTTCTCTGCAGAGGAAGGGGCCTCAGAAGTTAGGATTTGAATCCAAATCCTGATTGCTTTCCATTGACTGGGGCTAGGTCTGGGTCCACCGAAGCTGAGCCCCCTGCCCTGCTTTGGGGCTGCTCTTATGCCAGGGGCTCCTGAGAAACATTTAGGAGGCTAAGTCTTCCGAGGCCTGAGTTCTCTAAGACTGGAAAGGGCTGGTGGTCTCCAGGGATCCAGCCTCAAACGGGTCTGGGGGCCTCCCCCCGCGAGTCTGTCCCCACCGCAGCAGAACTCTGGGCCTTCCTCGTGGCCCCGTGCCTGCAGTGAGCACAGAACACCCGGCAGATCCAATCCTGATCTCCTGGTGAGTAATGACTTTGCTATTTGTTTCCCCATAAATTAAACCTAATCTTGTGTTGACTCTGCTGAACAAGGAGAATAATGAAGATTAAGATGAGATGGTATTCATTCTCCTCCAACAAAAGCCAATTAATTGTCAGCAGGATTACCGCCCTAAACCAGGAGCCGCCACCAGCTCTGCAGATGGGGTGGGCAGTGCCGGGGGCATCTCCTAGTGCTTCAGCCAGGGTCCGTTGGTGATGCAGCGGGAAAGATTTCTGTTAGTTGTAAGGAAGAACTGACTGGATTAGGGAGGGGGCTGGAGCCAAAGAAGCAGAGATGAAGAGCATGGACCCACCCATGCAGGTGATGTTTGTAAGACACAGAGGGAGGCTCCATGGGAATTCCTGAACCCCTACACAACCCAGGCATTTGCTCCCTGAGGTCCCAGTGCTCTCTGATCACTCCCCCGTCTCCATCCCAGGCCGCCTGGCACCCTCCCCTACTTTTCCTCCCACAGGGGATCTCTCTGTGACCTATCTCAGCCTCGTGGGCTCCATTCTGGGGTCGCCTGTGATAAATGAACCTGCATGCGGGGGTCTCCAGCCTCCTCCCCACCCTGCTTTCCTTCTTCCCTTCCTCTCCCAGGAACCAGGGAGGCTGCTTGTCCACGATTAAGAGCATGGATTTGGAGTCAGAAACATTTGGATTTCACCTGACTTTGCCCCTAGTCCTTACCTACAAAGTGGGACTTGCAACCACACCTGCCAACCTGCTTTGCTGCTCCAAGGAGCTAGGTTCCAGGCCCAGCTCCCAGGGCTGCCGAGGTTCTCTGCACAGGATGGGAGGCCGAAGGGACGAGGCTGACTGCTGCGGCTGCGGCTGCTGTTATTGAGAAGCAGGAGGGAACAACTCCCTCTCCATCTCCTACACTGGCTACGTTATTGGCTCCCCCAGCAAAGCTCCATTTTGTCATCCCAATTTATAGACGAGGAAGCCAAGGCTCTGAGAGGTGTATCTCACGGTCAAGGTCACGAAGCTGTAAGCTGCAGAGCTAGCTGAGATGAAGCCTGGGTCCAAGGGCCCCCAACGCTCGTGCCCCTCCCCACCACCACGAGGCTTCAACGCACTTGAAAGGCGTTCGATACACACTTGCTGAATGACTGAAACACCCATCAAGTGCTGTTTCAGGTGCAGTAAGTCCCTGTTTCAGACTCTCCCACATCTCGGTAACTCCCAGAATTCTGCAAATGGATTGCATGTGCTTTGCAAAATTCTTCTCAGTTTTTCTTGGCAACTCACCCATCTTACTACTACTATTAAGAAAAACCCACCCTTCCATCCAGATCTCAGAGCTTGCTTCATTTACTTGGATTGATAAGGATTTGTTATTTTTCTGAGTGCGGCAAAAGTATCCCCAAAGCCCTCATTTGATAGTCCATGATCTTTCACACCTACTGAATGCTCACTACGTGTGTTCAAAGCGCCGTTGGTGCATGGCTTTATTTAGTTCTCCGAGCACACCTGTGTACTATTTTCGTTCCTATTTGAGAGACTGTGACAGAATTGAGGTTCAGAGCAGCGCAGTCTCGCCCAAGGTCACACAGATGGAATCCAGCTGCCATCTGTCTCACTCCAGAGCTGGAATTCTCTCCACACCAAGGGGCTTTCCCACGTGACTTTCACAGGGGATTTCAGTCCTGTAAGTGGTGGGATTGTTGAAGGGTTTGGGGCCTCTGGGTTTAGTGAACCAATGGGGTCCTTGTCCCTTGGGAGCTCACAGACTAAAGGAGGAGACACCTGGATTCCAAGTTCTGGCCATCCCTACCTGTGTGACCTTGGCCAATCATATAACCAGTCAGTGCTTTAGTTTCTTCGCATGTAAAATGGGGCCAATCATAGGGTTTCTACCATAGGGTTGTTATGAGGATCAAACGAATTAACATTTGGAAAGCACTTGGATCAGGGCCTGCACATAGCAAGTGCTATGACGAGTTTGTTAAATAAATAAAATGCACAAGTCTGGCAACTACCATCTAATAATAAAAGGGCTGTGAGGGGGAAGCCCACTGTATTTTGGGAGCCCAGAGGAGGGGTGGCTAACTTGGACCTTAATCAGGGGAGGCTTCCTGGAGGAAGCAGTGAGTAGACTCTTGATCTGAGGAGTAGTAGGAAGGTAAATTACTTTCTTAGCCAGCACTAAGCTTCCTCTCCCATCAGCTGGAGCTGTGGTACTAACTGGTCTTTTCCCCGGACTTATTGTTGTAATTGATCAATGTGCTAAGCACCATAATGTCGTCTAAATTCAAAGAGAAACCTCTGTCCTCAGGGACCCATGATTGAGGGGGGGTTGGGCAGAGAGGGAGACGGGATCCTAGACGGGGTGGGCAGGTGTGGGGAAGTCTCTGGTCGTGTAGGGTGTAGCGAGGCTGAAAACCTGCACAAAGACAAAGATTTTGCTCCTGAAAAAAATAAAAAGGAAAAAAAGAAAGGAGGGGAGAAGCAGGCAGGGAAATGATTTTCTCTGCTGGCATTTCTCGGGGAATTAAATCTTGTTTTTCGTTACCACCGAGTGGAATAATCCAATATATTAAAGCAGAAGCCCCCCTCCTATTTATTGCTGTGACTTTGACCTAACAGTCTAAGGGCTGCATTTGGAATCAGATGGTCCTGGGGAAGGAGAAAGGGAGGGAGGCATCAGCCCCGTGGATCAATTACTCTCCTCTCCAACACCGGAAAAACAAATTATTCCCCGAAAACCAGGCTCCTCATCCGATGAATTCTGCACTGCAGAGCTGCTGGAGTTATACGAAATTGAATTTGGTATTTGAGAGACATTTAAAACCAGGTGGATGTGTGTGGTGGGGAGTGCGTGACAGCTGTGGGAGGCCTCTATTGCCTGGCTGGGGGAGCCCCCTGTTTACAGACCTCTGGGGTGGGGGGCAAGAGGCAGCCATCCTGCCTGCCTGAGGGCCACCTGCGGTCTGCAGGGTTGAGACATTTTGTTCCCAGCCTGAGGCTCAGAGAGGTGAGGTTGCTTGTCTGGGACCACACAGTGAGCTGGTAACCATGGCAACCTGTTACCTTTTTGTCCCTTGTCCTACTGAAAATGGCTTCAGAGACTCCCCCAGTCCCCTTCCTCCAGGAACCTCAAGGGGAACAAGTTCCGGTTGGGAGCTTTTCACTCTGGAGCACTGGTTCGGCCCATCCATAGCTGTGTGACCTGGGGCAAGTAGCTTAACCTCTCTGGGCCTAGTTTCCTGATCCAAAAAATGAAGCGTGCTAAAATCCTTGAGCTGGTTGCTACTTTGTCAGCTATAAATCACAGAAATGCAACTCAAAGTGGTTTAATTAAAAAGCAGACCTGGGGGCTCACCTAACAGAAAAGCCCAGGATAGGTTTCTTTCAGGTAAAGCTGGATCCAGAGGCTCCAACAGTATATTCAGAACTTGGTTTTTCTCTTTGTCTCTCAGCTATATGTGGCTTCATCCCAGGCAGGCTCACCCCAAAAGGGGCTGGGCACATGCCAGGCCTATGTATTTCCAGCATTAAGTCCAGTGGGTTCACATGTCCACTTCTGAGCTAGTTACCATGGCGAGAGGGATGGCATCCTGATGGGAAAGGCCTGGAGTGGAGTCACCCATTGAGAACCACAGGGCTGAGAGGAGGGGGTAGGCGCTGTGGGGCTCGAAGAAGGGGGACTGGGCGCTGGGATGAAAGTCTAACTCGGAGTCCCGCCCTGAAAAGCCTCGGGCAGGAACAAGTGGGTGTTTGGCTCAGTGTCTGGTGCAGGGCAAGCACTCCGCTGACCACGGCCCTGCTGACAGCGATTGCCTCCAATTTTCATTGAGGGGGACCCAGTGCCCTTTTGGGCAGGATGTGAGGGGCTCTGCAGGGACTCCCTCTGGCTTCCTCATGGTCTTCAGCTCTGTCTGCTCCTCCAGCCCACCCCCAGGCCAGATCCCAGCCTTTAGTCCTCAGCCTGGCCAGGGGTCCCCAGGGAGCAGTGGGGGGGTCCTTCCTTACCCCACACAGCTCGGGAGCTGCAGAGGCTGCACTTCCACTAATGATGTGGGGAAGAGAGGAAAAAACTAGCCTGAGATGGAGCTATTTTAGCTGAAAAACCCTCCCCCTGGATTTGAGCAGGTTTTTCAGGACTAATGAGCTGGGGCCAAGGGAGCTGCCGGGAGGGGGCCATGTCTGGTCCAGGCTGGGGTTCTGCAGGGGCTGGAGGCCTGACCAGGGAGAGGGAAGTGGGGGCCTGGGGAGGGGGCCGATGGGGGCTCTCACCCCACAGTAGCTCTGCCCACTCCCCAGTTAACCCTACCTGCCTCATGCCCCACCACAGTCTGATCCACCAATGGCCGAGACAATTTTGCCAAGCTTGATTATCTCTAGCCTGTGTTGTGAGAACACTGGGTATCTGTTTTATTTCCCCCCAATGTAAAGTCATGTTATAATATTGCAGCTGCCTTTTTATACTACAACCCCACCCCCAAGCTCATCCAGAGAGATCTACTCTGTCAACCAAACATCTGCCCTGGGGATCAACAAAGGAGGAGGAGGAAGAGGATGGGGAGGAGGAGAGTCCTGTTTCACACCCACCTCAGTGTTGACTCCTTCTGTCTTAGGGGTTTGCACTCAGGTCACCCCCCCACTCCACAACTTTCCAGTTACAGATGAGGAAACTGAGGCCATGTTGGGGGAAGGGGATGGATGTGCTTCTCTTGAGGGTCAGCCTCCTGGGTCCTGCCACCTCGGTTCTGGGATCAGCTGTGTGCGCAGGTGCGGGGAGGGAGGTCAGCATCCCTGCCCTGTTTCCTTTGGGTGGAGAGGAAGGGCTGGGAGGAGGAGGAGGGCCTAGGCTGGGAAGGGAGTGTGGAAACAGTGGGAAGGCTCTGGAGTCAGGAAGGAAACGAGGTAGGAAGTGGGCAGAGTTGACAGAGACCTGGGTTCTAGGGGTCCTCAAGTGCCTGATTGGACTGCCTGGCCGCTGTCCACCAGGGACATGGGATCTCAGGAGCCAGAAGGAGAGGTGATGATAAACACAGAGCAATGGACTTGGAGTTGGGTTCTGAGAGACAGCAGAGCGCCAAGGTCCCCAGCTCAGGCCTGGGTGCAGAGTGACCAGCTCCATCCCTTCTTGGCTGTGTGATGCTGAGCAAGGCTCCAGACCTCACTGAACTTGTTGCCTCAACTGTCAAATAGGAAGAAACTTTGGGCCAACTTGTTGGGCAGTCATGAGAATGAAATCGGATGCTGTATGTAAAGCACTCAGTGCAACTCTGGGCAGTTAGTACTCAAAAGAAATATTAGATTTTATTAGTATTTTCCCCTAAAACATAAAAGGTACTCCAGGTCTCTGGAAGAGGGGTCAGGGTGAGAGGCTCACGGGGGTTTGGGGAAGGGGCAGCAGGCATGTGGGAGTTGGAAGCATCTCCAGGGCTTATGGACCTAAGGAGGGGTGGGCTACCTGAGGCAGAGCAGAGGCTGGGTCCAGGGCAATTCAGAAGTGCTCTGCCTCCAGGGTACCTTTCCAGAACCCCCTCAGTCCTCTCTGGCCACCCCCATCTCACAGCTACCAGCCTGGAGCAGTGGGCATGCTTGGAAATAGTACAGGCAGAACCTGAGTTCAAGTCTGTTTCTACCACTGTCAAGCTGGGTGGCCTTGGGCAAGTTACTTACCTCTCTGAATCTCGATAAAATTTTGTTCCTTAAATTGACATAATAATGCCTACTCCATAGAGTTAAGTGTATTCTGTGTCAGGCACCGGACATACCACAGGTGCTCAGTACCCCACGTATTGATGTGCACAGGGAGGGGTTCAAATTCCCTACTGGATTCAGCATATAGTAGAGAGGTGCCCCCCTGTATATGGGGCCTTGCTGGTCACAGCTGCCCCTGAAGGCTTGGAGGACAGAGGGCAGAGGCTTCGGTTAGAAATGGTGGAAAGGACAGCAAGAGGGTAAGAGTTGGTGCATTGCCTGGGAAGATGGTGCTGCAGCCTTACCTAAGGCCAGATATGCCCAGTCTTGAAAGCACCGATTGCAGGTGTGCAGGGCTTAGGGGTGTGTGCGTGTGGGTATACACACCCATCTCCCTTCCTTGAGTCTGGCCTGAATCCCTATAGCTTCAGTCTCAGGCCCCCACATTTTTGCCCCAAGAGGGGGCATCTGGCCCCCCTGTCTTCTGCCAGCTCCCCTTCCCTTCTGAGTAAGGTGGCCTGGGGCATGAGAACAAGGAGAATGGGGCTTCCCACATCCAGAGTTCAAGTTCACATGCTGCTGCTTTCTCCCAAGGTGGCCTTGGGCAAGTTACTTCACCTCTCTGAACCTCAGCTTCCTTCCCTGGGAAATGGGAGAATAGTCCTTGGCACATGGCCTGCTGCCAGAGCCAAGGAGGTGAGTGGTTGAGAAAGTGCTCTGTGAGCTGTAACTGTTCTGCAAACAAATTCCTGCCAGAGCCAGAAAGTTTTCTCTCTTATAAAACCTTCCCTTGGAGATCCAGCCATGCCCGAAACAATAGCCTTGGGGACACTGTTTTAACCAGATTCTGGGCTGCAGCCTTATGATCCCCTCCTCCCCGCCCAATCTCTAATTCTTTGGGAGAACATTCACCTGCTCTGCTGGCCTGGTGTTGACTGGGGGATTAGACCTGACCTGATACACTGGGTAGATTTCTGGTTTTCTCTGGGCCTTTGTTAGCTGGACTGTAAAGTAGGGGTGATAATCTCTGTTTTATCCTTCCCTCAGCCCTAATTCCACCTGATCAGAAGTTGTTCTAGGGCGAGGGAACAGGCAGTGCATGCAAATACACAGTAATTGGCCACTTGGAGATTCTCCAAAGCCAGCTTGCCCCGATACTGGAACCGGCACACATTGTAGCCAGAGAAGGCAGCCTGTCTACACCCTGTCCAGAACCCAAAAGGAGAGCAGGGATCAACCTGGGACAACAAAAACCTCAGCTACAACGTGATGGAGCCCAGCAGCTGGATTTTTTCTTGGCTGAAGCTGAGGATTTTCTGTGTCAGTGGGGGCTGGAGGTCAGGGACCAGACATGTTGTTCCTTTGAGTGACTCTGCTCCACAACCTGGATTTTAGCCACTTTGGGATACGGGGAGGCAGAACCTTAGGGGAAGATTTGGACCTTTGCCACTCAGGTCACTTGCAGTAGCGACCTTGGGTGGGGGGAGATCCTCAGAGCAAGCCGACCAGGCTGGAGGAAGGAGATAACTCACCTGGAGCTGAAAGGAAGTGTTAGGTGTGGTTCAGCACCGTGGACAGCGCCGCATCACCATCTAGGCCTGGAGACCCAAGGAACTGACTTGGGAGAGCTCCAAGTTGACGGGTGACAGTCCAAGTAAGGGAAGGAGAGGGGGTAGGCACAAGGATTATTGGGCACTTATATCAGCCAGCACCAGTGCTGGACACTTTAATACCTAATTCCAGCTTGGTCTCATCTTTATTCTCATTCTACAGCTGAGAAAACTGAGACTCAGCAAAGTTAAGTAAGGTTGCTCCAGGTCACACTGTGAGCTAGTAGTAGAGCACAGACCTCAATCCAAGTCTGTATGGTTCCAGAATCTCTTACTGTTTCTTTGATCAGATGGGAGAGGCCACAAGCTTCTGCACACTTGTGGCAAGGATGTCGCCAAAGCCACTGGATTTGCATCTGGGAGTCTGGGTCTGTGTGTGTATGTGTAGCTTTGTGTGTGCCTGTGGGAGTACATGAGGGTGAATTATTCAGTGGGGTGTAACTGTTTTCAGGAGGCTGCATGAGTTCCCATGGGAGCTAGAAGATGAGAGTTGTGTCATATTTCAGAGACACTCCCTCCTCCTGGGAAGGAGACCTAGAATTCACTGCTGGCCTTTTTTTTTTTTAAAAGCACTTAAAGAACAGACCAGAACTGATAGCTAAATTAAAACTGCTGAGAGTGCCTGTTTAATTGAAAATGCCATCTGTAATTTAACTGTCAGAATCAGGATGGTTGTTATGGCCGCCTTGAAGACTGGGGCTCATTTCACAGTTTCAAAACAGACCAAGAAAAGCAGCAAATGGACCATGGCCTGTGGCGTCTTGGAGCGATTAATAACTTCCCTAGTCCCGCTGAGATCTGGCTCCCACGGGGGCCCCTACAGAGGGAAGTCTGGCTGGGGGCTGGGAGCTGGGGGCTTGGATTCTAGGACTCAGCCACCTGCCTCGCCTCTTCTGCACCTCTGCTCCAGCCTCCACTCAAATGCAGGACAACATTTCCAAAGTGCAAGGCTCTTCTTGTGCCTCTTCAGGGTCTCCCTGGCACTTTGGGATGAAACCCCAACCTCTTAGCCTGGCATTCATGGCCTCTAGAAGGCAAGGCCCTGCCCACTTCTCCAGCTTTAGCTCCTGCCATTGCTTGCTGCAGACATTCTGAATGCCTCCAGGCCTTTGCACAAGCTGAGCCCTCTGCCTGCAAAACTGTGGCTTCTCTTGTCTACCTGGTGAGCACCACTTAGCATGCATGACTCAGCCCTAGTGTCACCACCCCCAGGAAGCCTTCCCTGACTACACCATGCTTCCCCAAAGGACCAAGCCAGGCAAGTTTAAGGGCTTCCTTCCTGGTCTCCCATGAACCCTTTGCTCACCTCTGTAACTGGCTTGCCACGGGGACTTCCCTGGCAGTCCAGTGGTTAGGACTCCATGCTTTCACTGCAGGGGGCATGGGTTCGATCCCTGGTCGGGGAACTAAGATCCCGCATTCCACGCGGCACGGCCAAAAAAAAAAAAAAAAAAAAGAAAAGAAAAGACTTACCACCATGCTGTCTTTTCCTCATTCTCCTCGTACCATGAGCTCCTCAAGGACAGAGATGGTGCCTTGCTCATCTTGACACCTGGTGCCCTGCCCTGAGCAATCACAACAGCCAACATTACTCAGCTCCTACCATGTATCAAGCACTGTTATCTGTCCCATTTTAGAGATGGAAAAACTAAGGCATGGAGAGTCATTTGTTATAAGCCAGACAGCTACCAGTGGCAGAGCTGGGACTTGGATGGAGGCAGTCTGCTTCCAGAGGCCAAGATTTTAGCCACTATGCCATAGTGCCTCATGCCGGGCCCTCAGCTTGGATCATGTTTGATCACGGGGTACATAAATTGCTCGTCAGGTGTGTTCCAGTCTACCTGGGGAGGACAAGCTGTAATAAAATGATTAAGCATAAAGTGCAAAGGGAGTTAAGCCAGCCCTCGTGATAAGCTCAGGCCCTGGTGCTTCCTCCTTGCAGGAGGGGCCTGCAGGAAGGGGTCCTTGGGCCTAAGGCTCCTATGGCTTCAAGGTGGGTGTCCTTGTCCCCTCTTCCACCCCTCCAAAGGCAACTCTCTGCCTGCCCACGCTCTGCCTATGACCCCCAGTTGCATTTAACGAAGCAGTAAGTGCAGTGTGACAACCAGAGTTGATGTCCCAGCGCTCTGCTCACAGCCAGAGAAACTTGGCAGGACATTTCACATCTCTGACCTCACTGTCTTCATCTTTGAAGTGGGGTCATAACAGTACCTAACTCAGATTGTTGCGGATTAGATGAGAGCCTGGAGGTACAATGCTTCTCAGAGGCAGGTAGCAGAGGTCCAACGTATGATGGCCCGCCCTCCCTCCCTATCTTTTTTCCTTCCTTCCTTCCTTCCTTCCTTCCTCCCTCCCTCCCTCCCTCCCTTTCTCTCTCTCTCGCTCTCTCTCTCTCAGTCCATGTCCAGGGATAAGAGACCATGCCTGATCTGTGTTCCTGGGCCCCCAACTTCCAGCTTTGGGGGATTTTAAGCTGCTTAGTGGAAAGAGAGTCTCCAAGATCACACTGTTGTTCTGTGACTGATGCTACCTCCGTCATGCGCTCAGCATGACCACAGTCTCCCGATCCCCTCCGGCCCCCACCCCACCTTCACGTTCTGTCTGCCCTCTGCCCTGCTCTACGCCCTGACCTCTTCTCTGGGGTTGTCATGCGACCATTTATTCCCTCAGCCAAGAGAAAAACAGAGAAACTCACTCCTAATTAGATGCGTTTCCATCTCCCCAGGTCTTCACTTCTTGCATGTTCTTGACTTGTCAGAGGAAATCGTATATCGACATTGGTATTGATTTGCATAATTCAGGTATAATTAGGAGAAAGACTTGCCAGAGTGGCAGGTAGCGGGGCTGGTGCTGCTGTATCCTGCTGACCCTGGGGAGAGTTTGGAACTGGGCCTTTAATCCTCACCAAGTTCATGGCTCCATGGGCACTGTACCCAGAACTTTACTTCCCCATGAAGTTTCAAGGCAACGGGAAAGCCCTCTGCCATCAAAGTAGCTCCTTACCTGGCCTAGCATCTGGAATCCTGACTGACCATGAAGGCGATCCCGTGGGGGCCTGCTTAGATGTAGAAAGACATGCTGCTGGCCAGGAGGTCAGTGGACACAGGGGCCAGTTTGCTTATGATGCCCGTCAGGAGAGGGGAAGAGGACTTCAGAGTGGTGTCATTTTGACAGCTGGAAGAAAGGAAGAAAAACTAAGCAGCGCTTAAGGCCAGAGACTAGAAATTAGTGTGACTCAGTGAATTATATTGCTGCCGTGATGAAATGTGGTGGTGCGTCCTTGAAAAGATAAGGAACATAACGAGGCAGAGAAATAGATGAAAAATGCACACCCATGCCTGTTCTATTCTGTAACCATTTCTTCACACCTTCATTTATTCATCTATTCGTTCAACATATATTTATTGAGGGGCTATTATGTACCAGGCAAATAGTAAAGAATTAGGTGTCAATGCTGGGAAAACAGATGTGATCTCTTACTACTGTACCTGGTGGATTGGGTTCCCACCCACTCCAGCCTAGAAGGGTGGATCCTGGTATAGGATTTAGTGCTGGGGGGGCAGGCTCTGGGAAGGACTAGTGCCCAGAAGACCATACGATGCTTCCTTTGAATTGTGCCTCTGTCTATTTCACCTGTGAGCTGGTTCTGTCCCAGGAAGGCAAGTGGCTGCACGGGTTTGGGGGGGGTTGGGGGTACCTCCAATCCAGTGAGAACCTGGGAAGTGACAGCATGGGGGTGGGGTGGTATTCCCAGTCAGGTGAGCTTCATGGGAAGCAGGAAGATGGGCAGGGAGTTTCTCTCCATTCCCAACACCTGCCCCCACTCCTGCCCCAAAGTGACCCCTCCTCCTCCCACGCAGCACCTGCAGAGAAGTTATAACCAGAAGCGGCATCCAATTTCCCCAGGGAGCAATCTCCAGGCCACTGATTTACGCGTTGGCTGTCACCACGGGCACTGAATAATAAGGGTCTCTTCCCACGGAAAGGATGTTAGAGGCTGCAATGGGAAGGGCTAGGGCAGTATGATATTTATTTCTGGGGCATTCGCTGCAAGGAATCAGAGGGCTGTCTCTAACCTCCTCTCACACGGCACCACAGGCCCATCCGCAGGCTCTAGAGTCCTGGGGGGTCTTGCCCGGTGATCCGTTCCAGAGCCCCATCCAGGATTCAGGCTGCCTGTTGTGCACATGCGTGGACTGAGAGAGGGAGGTGGCCACCATCCTCCACTTGGAGAGGACTCTGTGATTTATTCATTCACTCATTTGGCAAACATTGATTGAACATCTGTGTTTCCTGCTGTGCCCTGGACTGGGGGCTGGGCATACAGGGTGAACCAGCCAAGCTTCGCGCCTGTCCTGGGGACCCTAAGTAGTGCTATATCTTTCCATCCCTCTGCTACCACGCGGTAAGCAAGACTCTGTACTGAGGCTGGCTGGGGTTGGGAATTGATCCTCCGTTCTCTTTCCTGCCCCCTCCCCTTCAAACCCACCCCACCTCATCTCTGCTCAGATGGGTAAACAAGATATTCAGTCCCTAAATGCTCCAGTAACGTTTCTCAGCTTTGTGCCAGGACTCCTCTGCTTTCCTTGGGTGGGAGAAGGAAACCCTTACTTTATCAGCACCAACCTCTGCCAGGCCCTTCCCGATGGTGATGTTAGCTACCTGATCTCATTTAATCTTCACTGTGCAGATGGGGAAACTTGCACAGGGTCACACCTAAAGCAGTGGTGTGCTGGGCAGACTCGCTCCAGCCGGCATCTCTTCTCAACTCAGCCTTCGGTGACGTCAGGTTGCTAGTTTGAAACTGCCCAGGGTGGGGGTATTTATAGCATGGAAGTTGGCAGATGCTGCAAATCAGGGCTTTTCCCCCTTGGAGAGCTGGTTGTTAAGCACACCACTGCACCTAAGCGCTTTGCCCAGTACTGTCCTCTGCAGCAGCAGCGAAGGATGGGGGTCATATTGGAGCAGACAAGGATGGTCCTCCTGTCGGTAAGGGGCTGCTTCGTCCTGGGAGAACTGAGGAAGAGCAAAATGATTTCCCATTGAGGAGAAAGGAGTTGTCAGCCTCTGGACGCTTTGCAACATCACATGTCGTTTTGGGAATCAGATGCGGTTCCCACTACCTTCCCCTCCAACCCCCACCCCCACCCCCCGCCCCAGGTAATGATGGAGTTAAGACCTTGCGGCTAATTGAGGTCTGACTCAATGTTAACTGGTGCTTTTATTGGTGTGAGTGATAGCTTTTTGCAGGGCTCTGAGGACAAAGCAGGAATCTGGTGGGGGGAGTGCACTGAGGCCCCCCCCTCAGAGATAAACACAGACACGTCGTCTAGAAGACCCTTTTTTAATGGCTAGGTTTTCCCCCTGCCTTTTATCTTTTTGATTGCATCTTAAATGGCCTCTCCTCAAGGAGACCCTGACCATCCTATCTACAGTACGTTTCTCTGCCCCCGACAGTCTTCTCTTTTAGTTTATTTTCTGTTTACTTCTTTCTTTGTTTCTTTCACTAGAATGCAAGCTCTGTGAAGGTGGGAAACCGAGGCAAGCGGTTTGGGATGCTTTTATTCGGCATTTCCTCACTGTGGCCTCCTGATTCCTGATCTGGGGTGGACATCACTCCCAGCTGTTTTCATAACTTAGCTTGGATCTGCGTTAGGTCCCTGGGCTTGGTGGCAGAGCCCTGATTTTGCACCCCGATTTTGGGGCTGACTAGCTGTGGGCTCATGGGGAAGGAACGGAAAGGACAGCCTGGAACAGAAGCTCTGGGAGCAAAGGGAGCCCACCGCCCTCTGGCCCCCCGCCCAGCACTCTGTGGCTTCATTCTCCCAGGTACAATTTTCCTAGACACGCTAAGGCCTTCCCTGCCTTAATCTTTTTCTTTTTTACTTTTGATATGATAAAAATAATGCGTTCCATTGGAGAAAATTTGGAAAATGCAGAATATTAAGACAAAGGAAAAGTCATCTTTTAGGTAAGGGAATTGTGTCAGCTTTACTCCCTTCCTTTCCTGAATTAGCCCCGCCCACTTGAGCCCCAAACCCCACCTCCTCCAGCAATTATAAGTAATCTTAAAACTGCCTCTCTCTCTTTCTTTTTTTTAACATCTTTATTGGAGTATAATTGCTTTACAATGGTGTGTTAGTTTCTGCTGTATAACAAAGTGAATCAGCTATACATATACATACATCCCCATATCTCCTCCCTCTTGCATCTCCCTCCCACCCTCCCTATCCCACCCCTCTAGGTGGTCACAAAGCACCGAGCTGATCTCCCTGTGCTATGCGGCTGCTTCCCACTAGCTATCTATTTTACGTTTGGTAGTGTATATATGTCCATGCTACTCTCTCACTTCGTCCCAGCTTACCCTTCCCCCTCCCCGTATCCTCTTGAACCAAGTTATTACTTCCAAGAATAATAGTCTCTGTTACTACAAGAAACTAATTAACAGCATGCAATGAGGGGGAAAAATTCAATTCATTAGTGGCTTAATAAGCACTAGCAACGACTCTGGGCTTGGCTTGGGAGTTGGGGTTGAGGGATGGCGACCCCAAGAGGGCTGGGGGCGGGGGCGGGGGCTTGAGGGGTGGGGGTGAGCGCGTGGCGGCTGGGGAGTGGGTGGGGTACTGAGGGAGCCTGGGAGGCTGCGTGGTCCACGGCGAGCGAGCCCTGTTTCTCATTTCGCAAGATTTTTGCTCCGCCTCCTGGGCTGAGGCGCTGGGTCGCAAGGTAGGGGTAGCGTGTTGGAAAGTTCTCAGTCTCTTCCCAGTGTGGTGTTTTGGTGGCTGCAGGGGAGGTCAGGAAGGAGTTCCCTTCTCTGCCCTGTGGGCCGGGGGTGGGAAAGGGAGGTAGGAACTCGGGGCCCCTCTCCTTGCTCACAGCACCACCCCACCCGGCTTCCTTGAGTCCGCCCATCCCTCAACCAGAAGCTTGGAGTCACCCGGACATTGCCCTTTCCTCAAGCC
The DNA here is from genome assembly GCF_965194825.1 of Balaenoptera physalus. Lineage (NCBI taxonomy): Eukaryota > Metazoa > Chordata > Mammalia > Artiodactyla > Balaenopteridae > Balaenoptera > Balaenoptera physalus. Next base: position 187,412,203 of record NC_138882.1, read on the forward strand.
CCACTTCCAATCTGTCCTGAAGTCTTGCGGCTGCTAGTTTCCAAGTGGTTCTCCCAACACCCCCCCCATTCCTCTCCCCTCCCCATTGTCCACGTCCTCTTCCTGGGATTCTTTTTTCTTTTTTTTCTGGCCGCCCACGTGGCATGTGGGATCTTAATTCCCTCACTAGGGATCGAACCCATGCCCCCTGCAGTGGAAGCGCGGAGTCTTAGCCACTGGACCGCCAGGGAAGCCCCTTTCTGGGATTCTTGAAATAACCTTCCCAGCGTCCAGCTCCCCACCCCTACAGCCCACTCCCCGCCCCCCCCCCCCCCCAGCAGCTTCACTGTCCTGCTCACTACTGGGGAATCAGAGGGGTTCAAGGTCCTGCTTTGAGCTTCGAGGTCCTGCTGGTCCGGCTCCAGCCCCCTGGCCCTCCTCATGTCCCCACCTCTCCTGCAGGCCCCAGCACCACACCTGCTTTGAGTTACCTGAATGGAGCAAGTGTGAATGTGCCACAAGCTCTGGCACTCAAGGCTCAGGGTCTTTCTACCGCACAGGTCCCTTCCCCGAGCATCGCGTCCCCACGGTCAAGCATGTGTGTAAAATCTGCTGACGTCGATGATGTTAACTGCAGTCCGTTAAGACTGCTGTCTCTGTCCACTCAGGCTCTTCCGCCTTCCCGCTGACCTGGGATTAGGGGGCTCTGGAGTGGCCATGGGCAGTTTTAGAATCCATCTAGGTCAAGGCTGAGTGGGGGATTCGTTTAGTGTGCGCCCCATGGGGGATATATGTATGTGGTCCGCAGTCTCTGAGTCTAGTTAAGAAGCACTCCTACCACCCACCCGTGACTCGCCCAAGGTTGTGACATGAAGACACAGGGGCAGGGGTTGACATGCAAGGTGAGCATGTCCTGGGGGGCCTGGCCTGGAAGGTCTGACACATGTGCAGTGGGAAGCAGGTCATTGGATGTGGACGTTTTATTTTTATTTTATTTTTAAAAAATTAACCATTTTATTTATTTTAAATTTTATTTTATTTATTTTTGGCTGTGGTGTGGCTTGTGGGGATTAAACCAGGGTCCCCGGCAGTGAAAGTGCCAAGTCCCAACCACTGGACCGCTAGGGAATTCCCTGGATATGGGCATTTTAAATGGAAGATTTAAAGGTTCTCATCAGTGCCTCGTCAAGACAGGAGTTGTCTGCACTCAGGAACATACTTGAGAACATATCATGTCCAAGTATAAATGCACTCTGTGTGTGTGTGTTTTTTTTCCCAATGGCAATCATGTGAAATGGAATTGATTCTAATTCCTGTGTTTGTAGGTGTATTAGTTTCCTATTGCTGCTGTAACAGACTACCACAAACTTAGTGGCTTCTACAATACAAATGTGTTATCTTACAGTTCTGAAGATCAGAAGTCCCAAATGGATCTCAAATCAAGGGCTGAAATCAAGGTATGGGCAGGGCTGCATTCCTTTCTGGAGGCCTTCAGGGAAACATCTGTTTCCTTGCTTTTCCAGCTTCTAGGGGCTGCCTGTCTTCCTTGGCTTGTGGCCCCTTCCTCAACCTATGCTGGGCCGAATCCTTCTCATGCCGCCATCTCTCTGGTTCTCTCTCTGTCTCCCTCTTCCATTTTTAAGGACCCTTGTGATTACATTGGGCCCACCTGGATCATCCAGGACAGTCTCTTTATTTTAGGTCAGCTGATCAGCAACTTCAATTCCATCTGCGACCTTAGTTCCCATTTTCCATGTAAACGAACATGTTCACTGATTATGGGGATTAAGGCGTAGACATCTTTGGGGGACCATTATTCTGCAGACCACAGTAGGGCATACACCTTCAGCAGCTCTACAGACAATGAGTGTGTCTGTGTGTGAAGCCATGTGTTTCATGTATCCCATATAACAAAATATATCTATTATACATATATATAGATTAATATACCTATATGTGTTTTATGTGTGGGTGTATTTCATTCAACCATGCTAAAGGAATTATCTATCTTCTCTCTAGAAAATGATATTACAAAATTTTGACATTCGAAGAGGGAATACAACAGTTTGCAGCCAAAAATGTAAGAAAAAACTATTATAGAGGTGCTAGGCAGTTAATAAAGATATATATTTTTTCCTGGATTTTGGAATGTTTGTGGTATTTTTCAGCTTTAAAAACTATGTAAGTTGTACTTTTTCGTTCTAAATTAACATTATTTCATGATAAACTTTATTTAGAGCTTTATTTCATTGTAAATAAACATTAACTTTCACACCTAATTTTGCATTCTTCTGAATTCACTCTTTTGAATGATGAATGCAATTTTGCATTCTTTGGCATTCTTTTTTTTTAAAAAAAAGCCCCCACTTCCCACCCAAGTTGTATAAACTTCAGGTCCCACAAAACTAGGATCCCCTGCTGCTCCCACCTCAGGACATTTGCACATACTCCTCCCTGCACTGAGAGCTCTTTATGCCTCCTCCACCCTCCTCTCTTGGCTCATCCTTCAGACCTCAGCTCAAGCTGAGGTCATTTCATGGGTGCCAACGTGGTGGGTGGCAGAGGCATGTGTCAGCAAATTCTACGTTGGGAAGTTGGTGAAGAGCCAGGCTGCATTAGACTGTGGGGGTAATAGGGAGCCACTGCTGGTTCTGGAGCACTATCGGCTGTCATGGTCTGCCCCTGTGGGAGGCTCTCTGGAGAAGAGTCCCCTGGGCTGGCCCCATCAGCTCGGGCGGGCAACTGGGTTAGAGTCTTCCCCACCTGCAGCCTGCCTGGTTGCACTGACTCATCTTCCTACAGTACCTCAATTATGCCTATCAAAGCCGGCCGCTGTGGACCAGCCGTTTCCAGAGGGAGGCCGGTAAGGCGTTTATTGAATTTACGATTTTAATTTATGACAATTCTAATCCTATTATGGGTTCCCTTTTGTCTGCAGCCTGCACGGTGGTGGAGTTTAATTACGGCCAAGCAAGATTTCCCCGGCTCGGGGTGGACCTTTCCTGACATTGCCGGAGGTCCACCCCCAGTTACTTGAGGGCATTTAGTGGCCTGGTGGGGGAGAGGTTCCCCGGTCTGCGGGAGTGATGGGCTATGCAACAGTCCCTGCGGTTGGCAGCTGCACCGTGCAGGACGTGTGGTGATGCCTAGTGAACGACAATTAGGACGGCAGCGTGTGGGTGTGTAGACAGTGCCCAACCGCACAGCTGTCTGGGCATTGCGGGGGGGCTCCGGAGTCAGGCAGCGTCCAGCGGAGGACGAGGGAGCAGAAACTCAAGGGTCTGCCAGGGCTTGTGTGTCAAAGCCTCTGAGAAAATGGTTATCCTGGGGTGGGTCCGAGACTCCACTGCCAACCCCAGAGAAGGGGACGTCTCCGTCCCAAGTGGTGAGGGGACCGGGAGGGAGGGCCAAGCTGGGGGAACGATCACAGTGATATCGGGCAGAGGCCCTTCTCAGCTTCTGTGGAGGGCTGTGCAGAGTGGAGAGGGGAACATAGTAAAACAGGGGCTGGTCCCAGTTCTGCCAGCAGCAGCTGTGACCTCGGGTCGCATTCAGCCTCTCTATGATGCTCCTTGTCCAGCTGGGAAATCAGGGGCAGAATCAGGCCCCGCCTCAGCCTGGAAAAAGAATATAGCCGGGGGGACTGTAAATGGCAGAGGCCGAATGGAGGGCCTGAATATCGGGTCAGTGGGAGCTCCAGGCTCGAGACCCCTGAGGCCCAGGTGAAGGCGAGGGGGGCCTGGACCTGGTCCTAAAGCTCAGGGACTACCAGAAGAGTCAAGGGTGACGAGGGGGGGAAACAGCCTTGGCTGGGTGGCAAGGGAGGCCTGGGACATGAGAGCAGCCTCGTATATTGCAAAGAGGGACCCAGAGTCTTGCCTCAGTTCCTTCATCTGTAAAATAAGCATGTGAACGACGCCAGACCTGTTTCCCGCCTCGGGGAGGAATGGGAGTTGAGACCGTGTTGGTGGGACGGGGCTGGATGTCCGGGCGAGCGCGGAGCAGAATTTCATGGCTCTCTGCATCCCAGTCTCTCACCTGTAAGTGATGAGTTAGGACCAGATGACCTGCAAGAATCCTTTTAGCTCAGGCCCTGCAGAGGTGACGATTAAACAAGGAAGGCTTCCTGGAGGAGTCGGTCTGAAGCAAGGGGAAGGGTGGGACTTTTTTCAGATCTTCAGGTCTCAGATCCTGATACTTTATGAATCAGATGAGGGTGGGGGAGGCAGCATGGTGTAGGGGTTGAAACCCAGACACCTGCAGGGAGGGAGCAAGTGACTTAAATGAGCCAGGCAGACATGGTGTGACAATAGGGGGTGGTGGGGACTGTGGCAAAGTGGAATGTGCACGTCCCATCTCAAGGGACAGCCATTTCTCTGCTCCAGGGATCATTGCCATGCGAGGATGCTGATCTTGGGTTGTCAGATGGTCTCAGTCTCTGCAAGTGCCCCCATCTGTAAAATGGCACAATGATATTTTCTGTCTCACGGAGTTGGAATGAGGACGAAATGAGCTAATATATGTAAAGTGCTTAGAACAGCGCCTGGCACGTAGTAAGTGACGTTGACAATTACTATGATTATTGTTGTCATTTTCTGTCTGCACAAGAGAACAGCTGTCTCACTCCTCTGGCCCCCAACACACTCTGGTTGGGAAGGTGGGGGGAGTCTATTCATTGTGGTCTGGTTATTTGGGATCTTTGGGGCAATAAGCTTCCCTGGCCAAGATGGACTTGGCCTGAATGGTTACTGTAGACAAGAAATGTTTGTGATGTGGGGAGAAAGCAGATGCTGTTAATGCTGCTGTGAGCAGAACCCGTTAAGTTATCCGGAGTCACTTCATACATGTTTTAATTTTATTTTGGGAGGTTATGCTGAGCCTGAGATGTACACGTTTGCAGGAAGGATTTGTCAGGCTTCGCTGGGCCAAGAGGGCTGTGATGGAAAATCGTGGAGAGGGGGGATTCACGTGGGGAGGTGCAAAAACAGTGCCAGTTGGAGAAGGGGCTGAATTGTGAATCTAAAAGAGGTTCCCCAAAAATAAAAAATAAAAAAAATAAAAGAGATTCCCAATTGTGTCCAAGGACAAGGAGGGAGACATTAGGAGCGGGAGTGAAAGGTAATTGTCTAGCCAGTCCTCAACTCTGCATGCATTCTTAATTCTGCCTGGGCTGGCAGAAAGAGCGGTGTGAACACACGTGTGTGCACATTGGCACTGTGTGTCTCTCTACCAGCTGCTTCACCTCCTTCAAGACCCTCTCCTTGGTTCACCCCAGCTGGCCTGGATTACACTTCATCCCTTGTCTCAATTTCCAGTCCTGGATCTTTGAATAACCAGCTGCCTGTCCTTGGGTGAGTCGTTTACCTTGCTGTGCCTCAGTTTACCAATCTGGAGAGAGCGCTCATCGTTCTGGCCCTACCTGCTCCAAAGAGGTATCAGGAGGCGGCGGGCTGATGGCAGGGTCCTCAAACGGCTGCCTTTGGGTTTGGACGTGCCTCCTCTCCTCTGCAGCGTCCTTTTTCAGTTTCCAGGCTCTTTACGGCATCATCATGTCTGATTCCTGCCGAGACCCTGTGAGGCAGAGCGGGCGGATGGAACCCCAGGATACAAATGGGGAAACTGAGGTTCAGAGAGTGTTTTAAAGTATACTTGTATCATTATTTAGGTGTGGTGAGACCGAGAGATCACGAGGCAATTGCCATTGAAAACATAGTTTGTTACTCACAGATCCAAGAGACGATCAGGGGGATGAGAATGCTGGGCAGCCTGGTCCAGTCACACACCCTTCACGTGTGTGTGTGTGTGTGTGTGTGTGTGTGTGTGAGAGAATGTGTTGCACAGAGCACTGTGACCAAGCTCCGTCAGGACCACATGGAAGGGGGACAGATGGGCAGAAACAGGCACTGTCTGTCTCCAGTTCAATGCTCTTCATTTCCATCCAACAGTTCTCTGTGAAGCTCTCGCTCTTGCATGGCCTCCAGCCCTGAGCTAGAAGGACTTTCCCGCTGTTCCCACAGATGGCCTAGAAGAGCAGGCCTCCTGGTCTGGGAGCCAGGACGCCAGGGTCTGAGTCAGATCACCATCACTGAGTCACTCTGTGACTCAGGACAAGCACCATAAGCCTCAGTTTTCCCATCTGTACTATGGGTGGGCTGGGCTAGTGGGTCCTTAAGACGCCCCCAAGTTTGACCCTCTGTGAATGAAGTGCTCTGAGCAGTGGTTCCCAAGCCCACTCGCCAGAGTGGGCTGAGTGGGAACAAGAGGCTTTTCAAATCCAGATTCCTGGGCCCTCTCCTTGATCTGCCAGATCATACTGTCTTGAGAGTGGGGCCTGAGAAGCTGTATTTTAAAAAAATATTTATTTATTTGGCTGCGCAGGGACTTAGTTGTGACATGCAGGATCTTTGTTGCGGCATGCGGGATCTTTTAGTTGTGGCATGCGGGCTCTTAGTTGTGGCATGTGGGCTCTAGTTCCCTGACCAGGGATTGAACCCGGGCCCCCTGCATTGGGAACGTGGAGTCTTAACCAGTGGACCACCAGGGAAGTCCCATGAGAAGCTGTATTTTTTTTTTTTTTTAAACAATGGTTTCATGAGCAGTGATGGGGGGGCCTCTGTGTGTGTGTGTTTTTTTTAATTAATTTATTTTTTTATTTATTTATGGCTGTGTTGGGTCTTCGTTTCTGTGCGAGGGCTTTCTCTAGTTGTGGCAAGCAGGGGCCTCTCTTCATCGTGGTGCGCGGGCCTCTCACTATCGCAGACTCTCTTGTTGCGGAGCACAGGCTCCAGACGCGCAGGCTCAGTAATTGCGGCTCACGGGCCCAGTTGCCCCGCGGCATGTGGGATCTTCCCAGACCAGGGCTCGAACCCGTGTCCCCTGTATTGGCAGGCAGATTCTCAACCACTGCGCCACCAGGGAAGCCCAAGAGAAGCTGTATTTTTGAGATGCGATTCTGATGTTGTTGATTCATAAGCTGACATTTGGGCACCACTGCCTAAGAAATCTGGTTCCTCAAAAGGGACAATGAACTGATTCCCGTTTGTGGCATCGTTTGCCTCCTGTGTTAGCCTGAGGGCCAGCGGAGCACGTCTCACATGTAATCGGAAGAGACAGTGGCTGCTGAGCCCAGGCCACGTCTAAGCTTCCTGGTGGTGACTGTTCTGTGTCCACAGGTGGTAGGTGGCCCATTCGGGGACTCGGCCCTGCCACGTGATGGAACATCTTGGAGCTGGGAGCTCTCCCTGGAGTTTCATCTGGACGTCTTACTCCATGCCAGTGCCTGGGATGAGATGTGGGGAAGAGATGAGGGTGCCGGCTTGGGGTGGGCACCAGGAGGCTGTGGAACAGGCTGCTTGAGTCCAGCGGGGAGTGGGAGGAGCCTGTGACCTTGGGCAGGTCAGGTCATCCCCTCTGGGGCCTTGGTCTTCCCACCTGTAGAATGGGCGTAGGAGTGGATGAGATGGCTTGCCAGATCTTTAGAGCTGGGACATTCCGCATCTAGTCTAACCCCTAGAGAGGGCTCAGCTGGGGAGAGGGGCCATTGAGGGCAGCTGGTGGGAGGGTGGTGGCGAAGTCAGCTGCTGTTGGAGCAGGGAGGAGGGCTCAGCCTGCAGGAGCCTGTGGGCACCCATCTGACAGGGTGGGGGCAGGGGAGCTAGAACTTAGGAGGGGAGGGAGGGGGTGATGAGGCAGAAATGCTTCTGATGGGCAGCCTGGGAGAAGCCGCAGGATAACTCCGGGGTTCCCTTGTCCCTGCCACGGAGGGGAAGGAGCTAAAAGCACAGACCCCAGAGCTTCTCTTTCTGGGTTCAAATCCCAGCTCAGCCTCCTCCCAGCTGTGTGACCTTGGGGAAGGCACTCTACCTCTCTGTGCCCTTGTTTCCTCACCTATACAATGAGGGACGGTAATAGCACCTCCCTTGGGGGTCCTTATGAGGACTGAGGGCTTAAAACTGTGCTAAATGAGCATTTAGCTATTGTTGGCATTACTGTTATTAATATTAGAGGGCAGTGTCCCCTAGTGGTTACGAGCAGGCCTCTGGAGGCTAAGCCACTGAATGGTTGGCTGTGTGACTTTGTTGCCTGACCTCCCCATACCTCAGTTTCCCCGCCTCTAAAAGGAGGAGAATGGTGTCTATTTCATTACAGTGGGTTAACCCAGGTGAAAACTTTAGCATTGGGCCCAGTACATGGAAACGCTCTAAAAAGAGCAACTCTTACTGTAGGTACCATTAATCCAGTTGGACTGAGTTGATTATGTCAATGATGTTTCTGACTTGTTTTCTCCAAGCTCTGGGGGTGGAGGTGGAGCCCGGACCTCTAGGCAGCCCAAGGCCCAGACGCTGCCCTCCAGCGGTTCAGTTGAACTCAGTGTGTTTTGGTTTGATCAGCATCGTTCCTGATGTTTGTGCCCTGGTGTGAGGCAAGAGCTGAACTTTGAGTCCAAGGCCTGGGTTCAAGTCCCAGCCTCGGCCCTGGCCAGGATTTGCCCTCGGCTAATCTGAGCCTCGGTTTCCAAATCTGTGAAGTGTGATGAAGATGCCTATTTCACCAGGACGCTGGGAGGTTTTAGAGAGAGCAGAGCGGGGAACCAACCCAGCAGAGGCAGCTGTGCCAACGGAAGGGGTTGATGGCCGCGGTGGCTCCACCCAGCATGCCACCAAAGGGACCTGACTTTGCTTCGCAGCCCTGCCGCTCACGAGCTGGGTGACCCCGCGGCAGGTCCCTCCACCTCTCTGAGCAGCTGCGTGACCCTGCGGCAGGTCCCTCACCTCCTCACCTGTACAAAAATTTGGGCTATTTCATGAAGCTTGCAGGTTACTGTGAAGTTAAAAATGAGATTGCATTTGCCAAGCGTCCAGCACACAGGATGCAGGACAGGGCGGCCAGGAGGGATGCGCCACAGGCTGGACCTCAGTCTGGGGGGAAGGACAGGACAGCTTTCTCCTCTTCCTCCCCTCCTGCCTCCAAGCCTCCCTCCCCAAGCCTCTAATGTTGCCTCTGCTTCTCCATTCACTGTCTCTGTGTTCTCCCTTCTGGCTTCCCTTGTAGTTTTTAAGATTAGACTTTAGTGCTCGTGTCTTGAGGACGTGGATGTGACACGCTGGTGTCTTTGCAGATTTCTCCCCTGCCAGCCTCAGCCCCCGATGTGACAGCAAGCACCGGATTCTCTCGCCGCAATAGATGCAGAGGCTGGGTGCCGCAGCTCACCCAGCTGTGCGGACCTGCGGTTACACGGGAGGGATTTTCTTCCTTTTGATTTGTACTTCTTGCCTCCTTATCCCCTGTGCTAGATGTGGTCTCTCCCCTTTTCCTGTGATGTTCAAGATTCTAATTAAGTGGAAAAGGCTTTTACTCCTTGCAATTCTCCGGTTATGACTAATGATACTGGCTCATAAATGAAAGCTGATTTTCTATTGAAATTCTCTGTGTGTTTTTGTTTAAAAAAAAGGTAGGAAACCAGGGCTCTTGGGTCATTTGCAAGTTATTAATTTCAAGAGGAGCTCTTAACTAGCTTATTAACGGTGAGGGTATTACAGCTGAGTTAAATGGCTACGATATTAATTACCTTGCAGGCTTTTATGTATGGAGAAATGGCTTATTTCCATGTTGGTGGGTGGTCTAGGTGGAACTCCCCTTCTGAGAGGCATGAGAGGAAGTGAGTCCTGGTGAGAGGCTCCTTGGGTAGATACTGGGTCCCAAGAATTGTTGCTGGGAACTCTTCCCTGGGTTCTGGGGCAAGGTGTCTGGACATGCCATGGTGCTGGGGCCAAGTGTCTCAAAGACAGACACAAGTGGGGGAATGGACGTGTCTTCCCAACACAGAGGACTGTGTCCCCTTGGCCTTCACCTCCACTGAGGACAGGCCAAGTAGAGGTGGATTGACACGGCGGCAGGAGACGTTTCGATTAGTCCAGTGTTTCTAAAATCTCAGTCATTTCATCTCTGTTTTGGCTATATCGACCTACTGCCTGTTCTATTATTTACTTACTATATTTATTTCCATTGACTTACTTAAAAAAAACTTAAATTTAGTTTAAAGGGAAACTTTATATCACCACCATAAATGGGAAACCAGCATCACTCGTCGCAGATTCAAAGCAACATAAAAATGAATGCATGACTGTTAAAATAAAAAATGTCCATTCAGTACCACCTGAAGCGAGTCCCACATGGGCAGTGGTGCATTGACCACCTGGCGGGAAACCTGGACTTCTTGACCCATGGCACGTGTGGCCCCAGGTTGGGGGTTGGGAGACACACGAAGGGGAAAGGTGACGAACCAGCAGAAGCAGTGCTCTCTGGGCTCCTTCCACAGGATGCAGCTAAAGCTAGGAGGTTGTAGGGGAAAAGGCAGTTCTAAGGAATTTCTATATATTTTGAACTTCAGGGAACAGCATGTAAATGATATGCAAATCCCATGCCAGCAGCACTTTTTCTCGGGGCCTGTTACTCAGGTGTGTTAGGTTGGCAGTGTGGCTCACCTGCTTGGGGCTCCTGCTCTCATCTGGTCCCTGCATTCCCAGGAGCCATGGCAGGAGCGAGGGGATTGTCCAGAGAGCACTGGCCTGGGAGTCAGGATGGAAGCAGCCAGGCTCTGCTGCTACATTGCTCTGTGACCTTGGACAGACCACTGGGCCTTTCTGGACCTCTGTTTCTTCGTCTATACATGAGGGTGTTCCAAAAGATGCATCTGGGGGTGATGCTCTGATGGTTTATTTTATGTGTCAGCTTGGCTGGGCCATGATGTCCAGATATGTGGTCAAACATTGTTATGGATGTTTCTGTGAGGGTGTTTTTGGATGAGATTAACATTTAAATCAGTGGACTTTGAGCAAAGCAGGTTGCCCTCCATAATGTGGGTGGGCCTCATCCAATTAGTTGAAGGCATGAATAGAACAAAAGACTGACCTCCCCTGAACAAACAGGAGCCCTGCAGCAGAGGCCTTCGAATTTGAACTGCAACATCAGCTCTTCTCTTGGTCTCCAGTGGTAAGTCAACCTCCAGGGTTATTTGACTCAGCAGCTCAAGAGTCTCACCAGTTGTCCAATTACTTTCCCATCTCTCCACTCTTTTCCATTCCTGGTGTTAGTTTTGACAGGAGAATGGCTCCCCTCATGGTGGCAAAATGGCTGCACAGTTCCAGCCACACCTCCTAGAACAGAAGGAGAGAGATGTCTGTCCAGAATCCCAGCCAAAGTCCTCAGCCGAGGCAGGCTGACTGGCCCACTTCAGAGCCAATGCCTGTGCCAGAGGAATGACATGAATGGATCAGCTCAGACCTGGTTTATCTAAACCAACTGCCGTGGCTAGGGGCATGGGACTACCATGTGACAAGGGGGATTGGGGCTAGACTGGGGTTAGCTCATGCAAACAGGGTTTTTTGGGGGGCATGTAGGGATGCTGAGCTCAGAGTTTCAGCACTGTGTGGTCCAGGCGCCACTCCCTTCCCTTTTTCCCCTGCACTTCCTTCTCCTCTCTCCCCTCCTCTCCTTTTCCTCAACCCCCTTACATCTCCTTCCCTCTACTCTCCCCTACCCTTTCCTCCCCTGTGGTCACAGGCTGCGTCCTCGTCCTGGAAACTCCCCGGTCCCCGTACTGGGAATCCCTGACTATCCAAGATATCCATATTGTTTGCATCTGCCCAGCATCAGTTCCTCCTCTTACGGTAACAGAAGCCCCCTCCTTTAGGGGAACATCCCTCCTGTCCATTCTATTTGCTTGTGGGGAGCTCTTCATCACTGGACCCCTTCCAGCTTACACAAGTGACCATGAGATCCAGGCAGGGCCAATCAGAGTTCTTCTCTGGGATTTTATAGCCTCTCTTTCCTCTGAAGTCACTAGTTGGGATGATGTAAGCTGGAGCTGTCTGTAGCCTCACTCTCTCCCTACCAAGTGGAGGAAGCTGTGTGCAGAAGAGAATGAGAGAGAGAGAGAGAGAGAGAGAGAATGCTAAGAGGTCGAAGGACATTGTTTAGTGTCTGGACCCAGCTGTGTCCAAAGCTAGCTCTGTCATGCCTGGACTTTTCAGTTACTGGAGCTGCTAAGTACCCTTTCCCTATGAACTAGCTTGGGTTGTTGCTTGTGACTGAAAGCACCTGACTGGCACACCAGCTTTCATTCCTTTATTAACTTAGTCAGCCTGCATTCACCACTTCCTTTGGGCCAGGTCTTTCTGGAAGATAGGTACTATTATTTCATAGGTGGGGAACAGAGGCATGGAGAATTTAAGCAACTTCTTCAAGGTAATGGTGGAGCTGGGATTTGAACTTGGCTTTGCCTGTTTCCAAACAGTCAGCTCTAGCCAGGAGCCGCTATGAAGCCATCCATATGGGGTGTGACAGAGATGAGAGGCCAGCTTCAATTAGACACAAATAATAATAATAATAACAACAACAACAACAGTAGCAGCAGCAGCAGCAGCAACAATAACATGTAATGGAAACTCACCATGTACCCGGCAGTATTCCAAACACTTTCCATGTATGATGTTCTTGAGGTGGGTATATTTATTTCATCCCCATTTTACAGATAAAAAACCTCTGAAATTCAGAAAGATGAAGTAACTTGCCAAAGATCATGGAAGTTGGAAGTGATGGGGCCCGAATTTTCTCATGGCAACAATTTCCACTTGAGGTCAGGCCCAGGGCTGGGATTGGATCTCTTCTGTTCCAGAGGGAGGGAAGAGCCCCCCAGGCCATTCGTGGCGATAAGCACTGAAGTTAAGTGCCCACCGACTGGGCCCATGCCTCCCTCCCTGGCATTCAGCCCCCTGGGCCAGGGGCCTGACCCATCTCCCAGAAGCAGAGTCGGTCATGCAGAGTAAAAGTGGCCTTGGCCTGGAAAAGTAAAAGTGTCCAATGTACCTGACCTCAAACACCGTTGGTGGGGTGGAAGTGGGAGTGGGGGGTGGGCAAAGAATGCAGAGGGGCTGGTGCTCAGGAATCCAGCTCTGCTCCAGGCTGGGGGCCAAGTGGTAAGTTTGGTCTTTGGTGGCAGACCCTCTTGGTGGTGCCCCATCACCCCCAGTTCTCCAGGGTCCTGGTCTTCCTGCTGTGTTGAGGGAGTGGTGGGAGGCTAATCTTAGCGTCAACACTCTCTCCCTCTTAGTAAGAACTGTGCATTATAACAGAGGCTTCTAGAGCCAAGGTCTTACTCCAAAGGAGGGGCAGAGCTGAAGCCACTAGAATAACTGATTCATCTTCCTGGGGGTCCCCACGGGGGCCAGGTCCATGGACGACCCCATAGAAACTGGGCAGTTTTTGCTGGATCGTGGGGGAGGACCCCCTCTCATCTCCTCCCCATACTGCTTCCCCCCTGCCTTCACCTGATCTGGGTGAGACACTCAGGATGAAACCTGCTGCCTCCTCTGGGATGCCTCCTTGGATGGGTCCAGTCTGGCCTGCTCTCCACCCACCTGGACTGGCTGCAGCCACAACTGTCAACATTGTATACATTCGGTGATGGTTGTATTCAGTTTAGTGCTTGGTTAAGCACTGTTATTTACTTTTTCTTAAATTGCCTTATCTTTTCCACCTGATTTCCACCCGTACCTCCTGTTCTGGGACCACCCACTTGGTTGCATTCCACAAGTACTTTTGGGGTCCCTCCTATGTACCTGGCCCCAAGCTGCTTGGGCATGGAAGGGTCCAGACTAAACCCTTGAAGGGTTGGCTTGAAGGACATCTCTTCCACTGTCAGCTCCGGGCTCAACGCTGCCCTGCCCTTGGCCCGGGGGGCAGGCTGGGAGAAAACTGGCTGACCATCTCAGAGGCATCCCACGGGGCGGGGTGGGGCGGGTTGTGCTGTGATAACAGCCTCAGCATCTCAGTGGTTTACCAGCACAAGCGTGTGTTTCTCACTCACTAATCATCCATCGTGGGTGCATGGGGGGCATGCTCCTGTCTCCTCCCCCCAGGACCCAGTTGGTGGAGCTGCCACCATCCTTTTTTCTTTTTTGGCCAGCATGTGGGATCTTAGTTCCCTGACCAGGGATCGAACCTGCAGCCCCCTGCAGTGGAAGCACAGAGTCTTAACCACTGGACCGCCGGGGAAGTCCCCGGCCACCATCTTAAGTGTTGCCGGCAACCTCGACCAGAGAGAGCCCTGGAGGGTCTGGGGTGCACTTCATTTCAGCCTGCAACTCACTGACCAGAGCTGGCCGCATGGCCCACCTCACCCCATGGGGGCCGGAAGAGAAGGGCTGGGACTACGTGGGGAGCAGCAGTGATGACACCCTAGAACCCAGAACCTAAGACTGGACAGCGGAAGCCTGCTCGTTCCCCAACCCACCTCCCACCCAAACGCTCGGGCCCAAACCAGGAGTCACCCTGATCCCTCTCTCCCTCCTTCCCAACCAGCCGGCTGGGGTGCAAGCAGCGGGACCTTCCCATTGTCACGTGGGCGCTGTCCCAGGATGACCACGGTGTCCCCTACTGTTCTTCCTGCGTCCTGTTCCCTCCCGGCTGCTTACTCTCCAGGGCAGCCAAAAGGATCTTGTCTTTTTTTTTCTTTAGATATAATTCATACAACATAAAGGTTACTATTTTAAAGTGTATAATTTAGTGGATTTTAGATTTTAGTAGAGTCACGATGTGGTACAACCATCACCACTGTCTAATTCCAGAACATTCCATCCCCCAGAAAGTGACCCTGTAACCCATTAGCAGTCAGTCCCAATTCTCCCCTCCCCTGGCCCTTGACAACCATGAATCTGCTTTCTGTCTCTATGGATTGCCTATTCTGGATATTTCATATAAATGGGATCACACAGTATATGGCCCTTTATGGCTGGTATCTTGCACTTGGTGTGTTTTCAAGGTTCATCCAATACGTAGTGGGTATCAGTACTTCATTGCTGTTTGTGGCTAATATTCCACCGTGTGGCAGACCACGTGGTGTTAATCAAGGGACCTTTTAGAGACATGGATAAGATCCTACCGCTTCCCTGCCCACAGCTCTCTAAGGGGTCCTTCAGCAATTAGAGTACACCCCACATTTCTTCACTGGCACCAAGGCTCTGCCTGGTCAGGCGCCTCCTATGTCTCTGACCACATCTGACTTTCCCACCACCAGCCGCCATGCTCCAGCCACACTGGCCTCCTTGAGCTGGCCAAGGTCAACCAGCCTCAGGGCCTTCGTAACGGCTGATAACTTCTGCCTAGAAAGTTCTCACCCCAAATGCTGTTTTGTTTGTTTTTACTTTTTATTATGGAAAGTTTTCAAACAAATACAATAGGAAAGACAATATAGTAATGAACCTTTCCTCTATTCATCATCCAGAGCCAACAATTATTAATTCACGACCAATCAGTCTTGGTTTATTTATAGCTCTACCCACTTCCCCCACTATATTATTGAGAAGTAAAACCCAGATGTGTCATTTCATCTGTAGCTATTTTAGCATTATCTCTAAAAGAGAAAGAGACTCTTTCCAAAAACATAACCACAATACTATTATCACATCTAAGAAATCAACTATATTCCCTCAATATCATTCAACATCGAGTCAGTGTTCACTTATCCCCCACTGGCCCATACTTATTCTTTTAAAAAGCAACGTTTCAATTTATTTTTGTTGAGTTTTCACCTGGAACACCATTGGTTCCTGCCTACCTCCAGATTCAGGTGGCTTTTTTTTTTTTTTTTGACAATGTTGAAGTATTTTTTTAATTTTTTAAATTTATTTATTTATGGCTGTGTTGGGTCTTCATTTCTGTGCGAGGGCTTTCTCTAGTTGTGGCAAGCGGGGACCACTCTTCATCGCGGTGCGCGGGCCTCTCACTATCGCGGCCTCTCTTGTTGCGGAACACAGGCTCCAGACGCGCAGGCTCAGTAGTTGTGGCTCACGGGCCCAGTTGCTCCGCAGCATGTGGGATCTTCCCAGATCAGGGCTCGAACCCGTGTCCCCTGCATTGGCAGGCAGATTCTCAACCACTGCGCCACCAGGGAAGCCCCAGGTGGCTTCTTAATTCAGCTAAGCATTCTTTTATTTTACCCTATTTAAAAAAATAATTAATTAATTTTATTTATTTATTTTTGGCTGTGTTGGGTCTTCGTTGCTGCGCGCAGGCTTTCTCTAGTTGCGGTGAGCGGGGGCTACTCTTTGTTGCCGTGCGTGGGCTTCTTATTGTGATGGCTTCTCTTGTTGCAGAGCACAGGCTCTAGGAGTGCGGGCTTCAGTAGTTGTGGCACATGGACTCAGTAGTTGTGGCTCGCGGGCTCTAGAGTGCAGGCTCAGTTGTTGTGGCACACGGGCTTAGTTGCTCTGCGGCATGTGGGATCTTCCCGGACCAGGGCTCGAACCTGTGTCCCCCGCATTGGCAGGCGGATTCTCAACCACTGCGCCACCAGGGAAACCCTTATTTTACCCTTGATTATGACTTCAGCCCCATTTGTTCTGTTTTCCTTGAGAACATATGTTATATTTAGGATGAAGTCTTAATGATTTATGTAATTGCTCCCTTTCTCATTATTCTCTTCCTGACTGTTTTCTTCTGCATGCTAGAAGGATCTTCTCCAGAGCTTGATTCTTCACTGCCAGTTTTATTTCCCATAGTGGCCAGTCTGCTGTCATACATCTTTTAAAAGTTTGTAAATAGTTTGTATAATAGTTTAATAGGATAATCTGAATGTTGCCATTTGTTGATATGTCTCTTAAGTCTTATTTAATCTGTAGGTTAACCCGTCATCTCTCTCTCTCTCTGTCCTCGCAATTGATGTGGTGAAGAAACCAAGTTGTGTCTATTTTAGAGTTTCCTGCTGTCTGGAGTTTGCTGGTTGCATCTTTCATGGTGTCACTGAACATGTTCCCTCGTCCCTTGTCTCTACAAGATCTAGATCGAGAGGCTTGATCAGCATTAGGCGAGATAATTTAGCAAGAATACGTCAAAGGTAATGCTGTGTATTTTCACCGGGGGACCCACAACTGCACATTTTCTTTCTTGTGAGTTTTGCCGCCACCAATGATCATGGCACAGATGTGTTCACTCATTAGGCTGGTATTCTGGTATTTGAATCCAGGGGTCCTCAACCGGGGGTGGTTTTGTGCCTGAGGGACATTTATCAATGGCTGGAAACATTTTTGCTCATCACAGATGGGGAGATGCCACTGGCTTCTGGTGGGTAGAGGCCAGGGATGTTACTCAACATTCTGTGATGCCCAGGACAGCCTTCCCAGCAGTTATCCAACCCAAACGTCGGTACTCCCAAGATTGAGAAGCCCTCTCCTAATCTAGCATCTTCTTTGTGGAGAGTGAATTTTTGCTCCCAATTCTTCATTTTTCTTCAATAAAAGTATGTGTCCCACAGGCTGTGGCCTCATGGTGAATGGAGAGGACTTCCTGCCCATCGACTTTGGGCTTGTTGGGGCCGATGGGGCACTCACAGACCTGATGTGAGCAAAGATTTGAACTGTACCCTTCCGGTGCTTATGTATTTTCAAAACGTAAGCATGCGGTTTCTTAGATAAATAGCAGCATGTTGTACACATCTTTTTCCACTCCGACGTCCCACTCAATAATATATCCTTAATGAAAAGTCACTGAGGAGCGGTGTATAGCGAGCCTTCTCGTTCCTTCTTACAGCTGAGTCCCCAGCATCCCGTGGCTGTGACATCGCCATTCAATCCCCGCTCCCCACCCCGCCGCTCACTGATATTATCTGGGTCATTCCCAGTCTTGCTTTTACAAACAGAGCTTCAGTGAATAACTTGTGCAAACTCCTTTTCATATTTTTGCCAGTGTATCTTTGCTATTGCAGATTTTTTTCCCGACCATCTTCTAACCATCCAGGATTCAGTTTAAATAAATGTCACCTCCTCAGAGTGGTCCTCCTTGATCACACTGGCCAAAGTGGCCACCCCCGTCCCCAAGTCACTCTTAAATCTATCCATTACCCCCAGTTATTTTCTTCTGCCTTGTGCTGGTGACGTGTGTGTGTATTTTCTCTCCTCACTACGGTGTAAGCTCTTTAGGGCAGGGGCTTTGTTTTACTACCCCTGTAGATCCACAGCTCAGCACCTGGCTGAGGGACTGAGGGTGTTCCCAGGGCACAGGACTTTCTGTCTTAAGACCTTGGGCACACTGGGACAATACGCCGTCACGTAGTGGGTACTCATGAAATATTTATTGAATACATTTGTGCAAACTGGGGTAAGTATGTCTTGTTTCATCTACACAACATCCAGTTAAGTGTATTTTAATTAGATAACTTTTACAAAGCACAGTATTTCATATAAAAATCTGGATTCCTGCTTTCTGGCAAAAATCAGATGACCTTACAACATGGGGCCTGTATTCCCACAGGGCAGCTGTCAATTGGAGCTTAACTGGGGCCAAGTGTGTAGATGGGGCGTGTGCTTGTCAGCTCCCTACAGCACCCATTGCTTGCATTCGCTCACCTCCGACCTGCTTAGCCCCGGCAAGCCTTTGTGGTTTTGGGGGCCTAGTGGCCTCATGGTTGGCTGCACAAACTTTTGAACCAGACGGATTTGGATTCAGGTGGGGGCCAGGACACCTACTAGTTCTGCCACTTTGGTGGGTTTCCCCAGCTTTCCGGGCCTCAGTTTCCTCCACGTCACCTCCTTCTCTTGTCCTTGGGGTTAAGGCGTTGACACTCCCATTACAAAGTGAAGGTCTTACCAGGTTGGAAGATGTATTAACCCATCATTCCTCCCCTCCTGACCCACCCCCCACAAACTAGAGAGCTGGGCCCTGGAGGGTCTAGTGTCGCTCGTTCCCCCCCTTGCCTTGTGGGGTCACCGGGCTCAGTGCCAGCTCAGCCAAGGCTCGGGGTGCTGTGTAAGACCCAGTGTGCTGCTGGCGGGGGGGCAGGAGCCAGGGAAAGGGTTACCATGGTGATCAGCCCCAAAGATGAGCAGCCAGGAGCTGAGTCTGGAGACCAGAGGGGGTAAAGGAAAGGGAGAGGTTTGAGGCAAAGGCTCATCGAGGGGTGCAGGATGGAAAGCAGGCTGAGGCAGGGGATGGGTCTTTCTGTTCCAGGAGCTCTGATCCCTCTTAAAATGCAACTCCCCTGGGAGGGCCGGTTTCTCCTTTCTTCTGCTGCCGTGGAAAGTGGAAGATTTGAGGCCCTGGCAGCCTGAAATCGGGGCTTAGAGTTGCTCTGTCAGCCTCCCTCCTCACCCGGGAGATGCTGCAGCTAGAGGCAAGCGTCAGGGGTCTGGTTCCTCCCCCAACTCCGCTCGTCAGGAGCAGGCTCTGCCCGCCCTGGGCTCTGATGTTGCCGAATCATGTATCTCCTCCCTGTCTCTAGCCTCTTCTCAGAATCCCCTCCTCCCTGCCCAGCTGAGTTGTCCCCTCTTCCAGGAAGTCTTCCGGAACACTCGCTCCCCAGTCCTAGTGAGGCAGACCCACTGGGCCACCTGGCAGCCTGTATTTCCTCCATCAGAGCTTTGGGTCATTCTCTGTGACTGCCGTACTTGTCCACTTCTCCAGTATGTTGTGAATCCCGAGGGCGCAGGGGCTGTGATTTGCTGGTGCACCGCAGCGTGCCTTCCTCCTGGTAAATGTGAATAAATGTGCGTAAGCGGACGGAGGAAGACACGGTTCACTATCGCAGAGTTTAGACGGGGCTGCGGGGGAGGCGAGAAGGGCGTGGGGATGATGGAGGGAGAGCTCAGAGAGGAAGAGAGCTCTCTCCAGCTTGGATGGGGGCTCGCTTGCAGAAGCCCATCCCCCTGGCAGCCGGGTGTGTGTGTAGCTGAGGCCACTGTCCCACATGTCATGGGTCGTTCAGGACCCGATCACGGTACCCCTCATGAGGGGACAAGTCTGCCAGGGCATCCCTTCCTCTCCTCTCTCCCTGGGCATGTCCCAGTCTCTTCGGCTTTTTCTCCAAACCTCCTTAACTTGGGTAGAGGCCACTGCTGAGCTGGCATCATCCAGCCTCACTGGCAGAGGAGGCAGTGGACCTAGGCACCTTTACCCAGCAAAGCTCCCTGCAGGTGGGGGCTGGGCAGTGGGAGGGGGTTTCCCTATTCTGGGGCCCTCTCCCTGAGGTCGAACCCAGATCAGTTACACTGCATGTACCAACACTTCCCTGGGGAGCTTGCCCTTGTGAAGCCCTGTCCTGCCCAGACCGGCAGCTGTCAGCTGGCCGACTGTACAGGGGAAATATTGTAGCCTTTTCCCCTTTCTTTTCCCCCTTTCTCTCCATTCAATCGAAAAAGGGAGGTCATAAATGTGGCAGGTTCACTAACTAGAAAATATACTCCAAACCACACAAATGAAATTCAACCGACTGGCCAAACAACGTTTTTTTATTGCTTTGTTCTTCATGGATGAGAGGGAGGTCTTTGTATCTGTCTTCGTGTGGTTCTGAGCATTTCTGCACGGCGAGGCCGGCAGCCCTGTGGGGGCTTGGCCTTAACTAAGCACAGTTCTAAAATGTCGATCCCGGGGTTGGGTCAGCGCTGCAGGGCTCACCGATGGCTGGCAGGGCCCCCAGAGAGCAGGACGGGGAAACTGAGGCCCAGAGAGGTTTGGTCCCTTTCTCAATCAAGGTCACGCCAGCTCTTTGGAACTACAAGCTTTTAAGGATCCTGCAAAAATATATGAGACCTTAAAATATTTATTGGCTATAAAATGGGGAAAAAAAAACCCTGTGAAATCGAAATTAATAAATGTTAAATGTCTACCAAATGTAACATTAGGTCAACGGCATTAATTACTGCATTTGGTATTCATAAAAGTGTCATTACACGTGAAAGCAATTTGTCAGCTACATTTTCTCAATCGGTAAGAGATCCCGGGTAGACAAGAGAATGGATGGGCAGGAGTAGCCACCGGCAATTAAATCAGTGCCCGGCAGCCAAAGAAGTCCAAGAGCAACATTATAAAAATCCTTAAAAAAAATCGTGGCGAAACTGTTACATTTAATATGATCTGTTGGTGCCCTTTGCTCTGATGGAAGAGAGGGCATTAGGAATCCTCTTGTCTCGGGCTTGTCCCAGGTCGGGGGCCTGCCCTTGGCATCTGTGAGATCTCAGCCAGCGCCTTTCTGGCAACTTCACTGCCAGTAACCCCTCACTGCAAGGAGGAGGGAGGGCTTTCAGAGGAGATGGGAAGGACCCAGAGGAGGCCCTCCTGTCCCTCTGATTCCATCGCCAAGTTCTCTCTGCAGGGCTGGCTGCCACCTCCCTGTGAAGAAAAGCTCCTTGGAGTCTGGGAACACAGTTGCAAGCCCACAGCAGGGACATTGTTGGGATTCAAGCCACAGGCTTGATGGGGAGAAGCGGGTCTTGGGAAAAGCCGGAGGGTTGGGTCGGGTCTGGCCTGGCGCCAGCTGGGCAGCGGTGTCTCAGAACTGGCCGATGGAAGAACGCCTATGACTGAACTGGTGGCCCATGTCTGGTCCAGCACCAGATCTTAGCCTGGCTCTGCCACAAAGAGCTATGTGACCTTGAGTGAGACATTTTTGCTCTCTGGGCCTCAGTCCTTCACTTGACAACTGAGGGTATTAGACCATCCCTTTGAAATTTGAGAGCAAGAAGAGGTCTGCTAATGAAATCTCCCCATTTTACAGCTGGAAAGAATGAGTCTTAGAGGAGGGAAGGGAAGACAGTATGGTACTGGCACGAAAACAGAAATATAGATCAATGATACAGGATGGAAAGCCCAGAGATAAACCCACGTACATATGGTCACCTAATTTACGGCAAAGGAGGCAAGAATATACAATGGAGAAAAGACAGCCTCTTCAATAAGTGGTGCTGGGAAAACTGGACAGCTACATGTAAAAGAATGAAATTAGAACACTCCTTAACACCATACACAAAAATAAACTCCAAATGGATTAAAGACCCAAATGTAAGACCGGACATTATAAAACTCTTGGAGAAACACTCTGACATAAACCACAGAAAGATCTTTTTTGACCCACCTCCTAGAGTAATGAAAATAAAAACTAAAATTAACAAATGGGACCTAATTAAACTTAAAAGCTTTTGTACAGAAAAGGAAACCATGAACAAGATGAAAAGACAACCCTCAGAATGGGAGAAAATATTTGCAAATGAAACAACAGACAAAGGATTAATCTCCAAAATATACAAACAGCTCATGGAGCTCAATATCAAAAAAACAGACAACCCAATTAAAAACTGGGCGGAAGACCTGAATAGACATTTCACCAAAGAAGACATACAGATGGCCAAGAGGCACATGAAAAGATGCTCAACATCACTAATCATTAGAGAAATGCAAATCAAAACTATAATGAGGTATCAACTCACACCGGTCAGAAAGGCCATTATCAAAAAATCTAGAAACAATAAATGCTGGAGAGGGTGTGGTGAAAAGGGAATGTTGGTGGGAATGTAAATTGATACAACCACTATGGAGAACAGTATGGAGGTTCCTTAAAAAACTAAAAATAGAACTACTATATGACCCAGCAATCCCACTACTGGACATATACCCTGAGAAAACCGTAATTCAAAAAGAGACACATACCACAATGTTCATTGCAGCACTATTTACAATAGCCAGGACAAGGAAGCAACCTAAATGTCCATCGACAGATGAATGGTTAAAGAAGATGTGGCAATGGAATATTACTCAGCCATAAAAAGAAACAAAATTGAGTTATTTGTAGTGAGGTGGATGGACCTAGAGTCTGTCATACAGAGTGAAGTAAGTCAGAAAGAGAAAAACAAATACCGTACGCTAACGCATACATATAGAATCTAAAAAAAATGGTACTGATGAACCTAGTGGCAGGGCAGGAATAAAGACGCAGACACAGAGAATGGCCTTGAGGACATGGGGCGTGGGCGGGGGAACCTGGGGCAAAGTGAGAGTAGCATCGACATATATACGCTACCAAATGTAAAATAGTTAGCTAGTGGGAAGCTGCTAAAAAGCACAGGGAGATCAGCTCGGTGCTTTGCGAAGACCTAGAGGGGTGGGATAGGGACGGTGGGAGGGAGGCTCAAGAGGGAGGGGATATGGGGATATATGCACGCATATAGCTGATTCACTTTGTTGTACACCAGAAACTAACACAGCCTTGTGAAGCAATTATACTCCAATGAAGAGGTATTAAAAAAAAAAAAAAAAAAAGACAAGAAGAAAAAAAAAAAAGAAGAGGTCTGTTAATGAAATCTCCCCATTTTACAGCTGGAAAGAATGAGTCTCAGAGGATGGAAGGGATCCATCCAAGGTCAAACGGGGAGATAGGATGGAAGTGAGGCCAGCGCCCCCTCTGATTCCCACCATGTCGTCCCACTTATGTCTCCACTCCCCCACCACAGGGCTTTCCTGCAGGGACCCAGCCCCTGTAGGGAAAGTACCCAGAGCCCTAGGTTGCTGGGAGCAGGTGACCTCATATCATTCCCCCAAGAGACTCTTTCTCCATCCCTTCCCCCACCCCTGAGAGCACGCTGGACTTGGAGCCAGAAACCTGGGCTTCCTAACCTCCTCCCCACGTAACAGATGTGTGACCTTGGGCGAGGCACTCAATCTCACTGATTCTCAGTTTTCGAATCTATAAAATGGAGCAGAGATGGGCTCTGCCCACCTGGTGGGGTGGCAACAGCTGCCAACAGCCATTTGCTCTGGAGGAAGCAACCCCCGCCCACCCAGGAAATATGTCATTAGATCTATAAGTTGTCACATAAACGCCACTTCCTCTGGAGACAGGAGGAAGAACCTGTTCCTTTCAGAGGCTGGGGAGGGAGGGGCCGGCCTGGTGCCAGGAGCTACAAATACCATCCCCCAGGACTCCTCCCTCTCCCAGGGGCCCAGGGGGACCCAGGGGGCCCCAGGCTCGAGGTGGCGATGCTGCTGCCGGGAACTGGCTGAGCTCTGGCTCCCTCCTGTCCCCTCCCACCCTCGGTCTCCTCCCGCTCTGATCAGAAAGCCCGAAGGGTCCAGAGTCCCTGAAAGTTGCCAGGAGCCTCCTGATTGGGGTCTTTGCTGGAGTGAGGTCCTGGGTCCCTGGCGGAGGGGATGCGGAGGGGTAGGGCTTCCGGGGCTGGGGACCAGGCACCTGGACATAGTTTTTCTTGGGGGGGTGGGGGGGTGGAGCAAGCAGCAATGAGTTTCCAGCCTTTGGTCAGCTGACTCTGGAGAATGTTATGAATAACACGGAACAGAGGCTCCCCTGAGCCAAACTATCTGGGAGGAAATGAAATTGGGGTTTATTCACGGGGGAACACCGTGGCCCTCTTTTCTCCATCTTCATCTCATTCCAAACAGGATGATGGATTCCAATAGGGAAGACGGATCCCCTCCCTTCTCGAGCGCTTATGATGTGCCAGGCCCCGTATTGACCATTTTAAATGTGTCATCTTATCTAATCCTCACCACAGCCCTTTGGGAGTAAGTACTATTTATTATCCCCACTTTACAGGTGGAGAAGCTGAGGCTCAGGTACCTGCCCTAAGCCCAGCCCAAGCCCCTAACCACTAGGTGACACTGCCCTTGTTGACACTTTGGCTGACAATATTCTGGGAACTGAGGGTCTTACTGGGAACCTTGGTATAGCCACCCTCCTTCTCTGGGCGTCCTGGCTCCAGGAGCTGGGCCTGACCAGCAGGGGGCACTCCAGTAGCCCTCCCCTTAGCTCCCAAGGCCCATGTGCCTGGCCCTTGACACCCACCCCCAGGTGGTCCCCGTTCAGGTCTCCCTAGCAGGGAGCCAGGGACAAGAAGAGATCAGGAGCCAGAAACCTGTGGGTTGAGTCAAAGTAGGGAGGCTCCAGGAGAGGCCCACGGAGTTAATGAGAAATCTGTCCCTGCAGACCTGGGCAGTGACACCACCATGATGGTCTCTCTGCCTGAGGCTCCCGGCCCTGCCCTGTTGACTGCATTCAGTGTCATTGATTGTCAGGGGCCCTGTAAGAGCCAAGGGGCAGGAGAATCGATGTCCCAGGGCCAGTGGGGCTGTCCCTGTGGAGCAGGGTGAAGAGAATGGCTTGGGTTGGGGCCCCAACTGTGGTCCTGATGACATTTCAGACCTTTGTCTGCAGAGGGAAGGGGATGCCTTCCTAGGAGACCAGGCGATGGGGGTCCTGTTTTGTGGCTTCCTCCCAGTCCCCCTCTGCAAGGACCACCAGGCGGGTTTCCCAGGGCAGAGGCTCTGCTGCCCAACTGGCTTACCTGACCAGCGCCTTCTCTCTAGGTCTTCCTACCGCTTGCTCGGAACATGCTGTGTCTCCCAACTACCTCCTGTGTTACTCTACCACCACCCCTCACTCTTCACCCCCTTCCCAGATTCCCATCTCTAACTCTGAACACTTTCCTGAGTTCCAAACCCAAAAATCCTCTACTCATTGGGCATCCTCACCTGGACAGTCCCAGGCCCCTTGGGCTCAACAAAACCGAACAGGACTCGCCAATTTCCTTCTACCACCTCCCCGCCACCTGGTTTCCCTGCCCTAAGTTTCACCTCCCCAGTGAATGGTAGAGACGCACACTTTATGAACACACAGGTGAACAGGAGTATCAGGTGGTGTTCCGTGTGATGTAGGGGAGCCAGCGGGGTAATGAGGTAGAAGTGACTGGGAGTGGGGCGGCTATGTCTGGTAGTCAGGGGCGGCCTCTCTGAGAAAACGAATGACCTGAGAGCTGAATGACAAGACGGAGCTGACTTTGCAAGGATCTGGAGGAAGAGTTTTCTGGGCAAAGGGAAATAGCAAGTGCAAAGGCCCTGAGGCAGAAGCAATGAGGCTGGTGTGTCTGGGAAGCAACAGGAGAGCCAGTGCAGGGTGAGGGTGGTGGGTCACATGGAATGCTGTGTGGGATGAAGTCAGAGAAATCAGCGGGCAAAGAGGTGGAATTTTTTTCTAGGTGCAGTGGGAGCCACTGGAGGCTTTTAGGTAAGGGTGGGGGGTCACATTATCTGATTCATGTTTTAAAAGGATCCCTCTGGCTGTTGGGTGGGTGTAGGAGCTGGAATCATTTAGGCAGTTGACTTGGAAAAGGAAGGTAAGGACAAGATGTATGAGGAAGAAGTCCTCATACTGGGATGTGATTTGGAGACAGAGCCGACAGGACTTCTAATTGGATGCAGGGTGAGGACAGAGAGTGGAAGGCAGGATGATGCCTGGACTTTTGTTCTGAGCACCTGAGATGGGGAACAAGGAGGGAGGAGCAGGTGGAGAGGGAAATTGAGATTTCTGCTTTGAATTCCCATCCTTGTGACAATTTCAAGAAGGCAGCTGGATGTATGAGTCTGGAGCTCAAGAGAGATGTCAAGGCTGGAGAGATCAGTGTTAGCAGGTAAATGTGAGTCCAGCCTCCTGGCTTTGTGCTCACCCTTTGCTGCCAATGTCTCTGCTTCCTATTGGAATGTGAAGTCCCTGAGGGCAGAACTGGGTTTTATTATTGTTATAGCTCCAGAGCTTTGGGGCGGATGTGACTCAATAAGTTGTTGAGGAGCGAATGAAAGCATAAATATCTATTTCACGTATTCATTATAAAATATTTCCTTGGCACTTACTCTGAGCCTGGCTCTTCTCTCAGTGCTGGAAATACAGTCGTGAATGAGATGATGTTCCTGCCCTCTGGGAACTTAGACTTCGGTGGGTGAGACGGGCCAAAACCAAACCAATGAATATGTAGTATAATGAGAAACAGTGACAAGAACGAGGAAGAAAGATTAAGCAAGATAAGGAAATAAAGGGCACTAGGAAATGTTCTTTATGAGTGTAGTTGGAGAGGTCTCTTTAAGGAAAAGACATTTGAATAGAAACCGAGAGTGAATGAAGGGTAAGTTGTGTAAATATCTTGGGGGAAGAGCATGTAGGCAGAAGGAACAGTATATGCAAAGGCCCTGAGGTTGGAACAGAGATGTCCCTATGCTGGAGGATAATGGCACCGCAGGGCAGACACATTTGAGGGCTAATGAGAGTAGGCCAGAGTCTTCTTTTTTTTAAGTTTAAAAAAATTTGTTAAACTAAAAAAGTTTTTTTTATCCCTCCCTGCCTTTCCCCTTTGGTAACCATAAGTTTGTTTGCTATGTCTGTGAATCTGTTTTTTGGGTTTTTTGCTTTTAAGTTCCACATATAAGTGATATCATGTGATATTTTTCTTTCTCTGTGTGACTTACTTCACTTAGTATGATAATCTCTAGGTCCATCCATGTTGCCACAAATGGCATTATTTCATTCTTTTTTATGGCTGAGTAATAGTCTCTATATACATCTATCTATCTATATATGTATATCACATCTTCTTTATCCATTCATCTGTCGATGGGTGTTTAGGTTGCTTGCATCTCTTGGCTATTGTAAAGAATGCTGCTGTGAACATTGGGGCGCATGTATCTTTTCACATTAGAGTTTTCGTCTTTTCCAGATATATGCCCAGGAGTGGGATTGCAGGATCATATGGTAACTCTATTTTTAGTTTTTAAAAAATTAATTAATTAATTAATTTTATTTATATATTTGGCTGCGTTGGGTCTTCGTTGCTGCGTGTGGGCTTTCTCTAGTTGCAGGCTTTCTCTAGTTGCGGTGAGCGGGGGCTACTCTTCGTTGTGGCACGCGGGCTTCTCATTGTGGTGGCTTCTCTTGTTGCGGAGCACGGGCTCTAGGCGCAGAGGCTTCAGTAGTTGTGGCACGCGGCCTCAGTAGTTGTGGCTCGCGGGCTCTAGAGCACAGGCTCAGTAGTTGTGGAGCGCGGGCTTAGTTGCTCTGTGGCATGTGGGATCTTCCCGGATCAGGGCTCGAACCCGTGTCCCCGGCATTGGCAGGTGGACTCCCAACCACTGTGCCACCAGGGAAGCCACTATTTTTAGTTTTTTTAAGGAGCCTCCATACTGTTCTCCATAGCGGTTGTATCATTTACATTCCCACCAACAGTCCAAGAGGGTTCCCTTTTCTCCACACCCTCTCCAGTATTTAGTATTTGTAGATTTTTTGTAGATGGCCATTCTGACTGGTGTGAGGTGACACCTCGTTATAGTTTTGATTTGCATTTCGGTCAGAGTCTTCTTCTTTCCCATACTCGTGTGAGATAAACTCCCTTGACTAGTGACTAAAGATAGAGGCTTGACAATTTGCTAGCTGACATATTTTTTTCCTTTCCCATGATTTCTAGGCTCCTTCTAGGGAAGGAGCCAGTGAGTAGAGAGGTCAAGAGCCTCTTTTAGGGGAAAAAAGAAAAAGAAAGTCCCAGTGTCTCTCGGGCAGGACTCTCAGCCCCCAAGTGTTTGCTCTAGAATCCCTTCCTGTCACTGCGGGAGTGGGTGCAAGTTAAATTCAGTGACACAAAGTACCTTCATGACAACGCTGTGTAATAACTTAATGCCTTCAAAGAGCTATTACCTATAATCACAGAAGACTCCAAATGCCACTGCCTAAGAGTGCTGGAACGCAGCCTCCGCCCCAGAAAGCTTTCATCCCGATCATGGTATTTTAGCCTCATAACATTCCCACTTAGAGGTAGGGGGGCAGGTGCAGCACCCCCATGGTAACAATGTCACCTTCAGGGGTGGAGAGAGACCTATGATCAGAGGCTCCAAACTCCCTGTTCTGGCTCTTCCTCCTTCCCGAGGTGCTCTGGGGAAACGGAGGTCACTGTCAGTTCCGCATCTCAGCCGAGAAGCCCGGGCAGAGGTTTGGCTCTCTCCTCTCAGCCCCGCCCTCAGCTTTTCCCCACGGCTGGGTTTGGTTGCAGGGCTCTGATCAGACCTCTGGCCAGAAGGGACCGTGAGAGGAATGAACGTGTGTAGCATCTGTAGCATCTGGTGAGGGGGGAGGGGGGCCCATGGTCTCCCAACCTCCCAGAGGAAAGCATCCTTTTGTCTCTCGGCAACCGACTCTTTGAAGATGCTGTCCAACTCATGTCCTTATTTCCCACTGGCCACGCCTCTCCAGGGGCCTCTGGCCCTTGGGTCTGGGTCTATATCTGGCCTCCTCTCCACCCTGCCCTTCCCGTCCCTGAAGCAGAAATCCTGGGGGACGCTTCACACAAGTTGCTAGAGTCCTTGGGCTAGGAGAGAGAAATTCACAACGAGGGACAAGGCCACTCCATTCCAGACTCACTGGACTAACAACAACAACCACAGCAATAATAATAAAGCGCTCCTCACATGCTGAACACTTTTCATACACGGTCGCATGATCGACGGTTATTTTCCCCATTTCCCAGCGATGGAAACTGAGGCTTGGAGAGGCTGAGTGACTTGCCCAAGGCCACACATTCAGTGAGAGGCAGAGGAGGGATCTGAACCCTGGTCTGGCTGACTGCATTGCTCACTCTGCCCGTGCCCGAGCTCCCACCTCTGTCACTCATCAGGGGGCCTTGACCGCAGCCTCTTCTCGGCCACCTCTGGACGTGGCTGCTCCTGACAGGGGCCTCTGGCGCTAGTCTTCCCTCAGTGCGCGGGCCGGCCTCTCCCTCGAGCCGGGCAGGCTGTTGACAGGAAGGAGGCTTGGGCTCCAGGGCGGGGCTGTGAGCTAGGCACTCCTCCCTGCGGGCCCCTCCTGCTCCCAGTGGCCTCCCTCCCAGCTGTTTTCTTGAAACCACTGGAACTGCAGGGAGGTGTTTCCTGGGCAGGACAGGCCTCCCTGTCCTGCACGACCCCCGCCCCGGAGGCCCAGAGCTAGCAAGGCCCGATCTGTGTGTGCAGGGACCGGGGGCGGGGGACAGGTGGTAAGGAAAGGCTGTGGAATTTCAGATGCTCCGGAGGCCCCTCTGTTTGCCCCTTCCCTGTGCCTGCCTCCACCTGCCCCTTCCCTCTCATCTCGTTAGAGGCTTCCGTTGCTTAGCCTCGACCCAGGAGGCCAGGAGGCCAGGAGGCCAGGGAGCATCACTTCTGAGGCTGTGCTTCTGCCACAGTTTGCAGTTCTCAGCACTTTCTCACACACCTCTCTGTCAAAAGCCCTGGGACGTGGGAGGGGACATTCACAGCCCATCTGGGAGGGGTCTGAGGTGCCCAAGACCGCAGAGTATGTCAGGGAAGAGCCGGGACCTGGTCTTCCAGTGGTGGGAAGGGAGAAACAGATTTTACCACTGGCCTCAGCCTTGGCCAGCCTGTCCTGCCTGTGCTGAACTATTTCCCCCTGGGGAGGAAATGGACACAACAATAATCAACATTTGTCAAGCAGTTGCTAACCTGGTAGTTCTGAGGGCTTTGCCTGTACTACTAATTAATTTAATTTTGTCACAGTCCTATGTGGTTGGCACTGCTATAATCTCCATTTTACAGATGGGGAAACTGAGGCACAGAAAGGCTACTGTCACATAGCTAGTGAATGGTACAGCCAGGGTTCAAATGCAGGCTGCCTCCAGAGAACTGCAGTGGTATTTGATAGTGATTTACAGAAAAAGATTTTAAGTCTAAAAATTACATCAATGTACGTGTATATTTACACAATTGCCTTTATTGAAAAGAATGCAATAGTATGAAATCAGGAGTACCTCAGAGCATCTGCTACACGTTTCTGCCTGTGTTGGGAGGCTGTGAGGGGCAGCCACAGGCAGGCAGGCTCTGGTGTCATGTCAGGAGGTCCTGGGTTTAAGTCCTGCCTTCCCCACTCACTAGCTGTGTGCCCTTGGGCAAATTACAGAACTGCTCTGAGCCTGTTTCCTTCTCTGTAAGATGAGGATAATGCTATTCTCCATGTCATGGGGTTGTTGGGAGGATGAAATAAGAAACCACGTGCAAATACTTTGCCTAGTGCCTGAGATGTAGTAACAATTGAACAAATGAGCTTTTATTATTTAAAGAAAGCTGCACCGTGTTTGTGGTGGCTTGGTGGGCAGTCAGGTGGTGTGGTGGAGAGATCTCTGGGGTTTTGTCTCCGGTGTTCATGTTATCTCTTGCTGCATACAAAAGTCACCCCAAAAGGTAGCGGCTTAAAACAAAAGCCTTTATTTTGCTCCATATGGGCAGGGCTTGAGGGCAACAGTTCATCTCTGCTCTGTGTGGCATCAGGAGGGGAGGCTGGGCCGGGGGTGTTCAAGAGGAGCTACTCATATCTTGACGAGTTGGTGCTGGCTGACAAGCTGGGATGGGTCAAGGGCTTCATTTTCTCTCCATGTGGGTCTCTCTGCAGCCTGCTTGGGCTTCCACACAGCATGGTGGCTGGATTCTAAGTGTGAGCATCCCAAGAGAACCAGGTGGAGGCTGTCTCACCTTTTATGACCAAGATTTGGAAGTCATATAACATTGCTTCTATCGAAACAGTCATGAAGGTCCTCCAGACTCAAGGAAGGGGACATAGAACCTAATACTCAATGGGAAGAGTATCAGGGTCTCATTATGAGAAGAGCACATGGGACGGGAGATATGGTTTCATCCACCTTTGGAAAGTATGTTCTCCCACACTCAACCACTAGTCTTTTCATTAGTCAGGACAGGTGAAGCTTTGCCTTGAATCTCAGTGGAAGCCATATTTCTCACTCTACTGGTAGTCCATGTGGGTTGGCCAATGCCCATTGCCTGCCCTCCCACATGCGGGAAATAAGGGATCCTGGTTCCTTCTGCTTTACTACACTGCCATCCTAAACTTGTGCCTTTGAAGTCAGTGTACAAGAGGGAGAGAGAATATAGATGAAAATACAGGGGGTTATGGCCAGACCTAGAAATGACACCCAACACTCAGCCTGCTTCTCATTTGGCCAGAACCTAGCCAGATGGCCCCACCCCCACTGCAAGGGGAGCTGGGAAATGTAGTTTTCCTGTGTGCTCAGGAAGAGGAAAGGGGATTGGTGAGTACTTAGTTGGGCTCTGCCACACCCATCTTCTAAGACCTCACCTAGAGAGCACAGGGATTAAGGTCCTGGTGTTCACTGTTGTGTTCCCAGTACCCACCACATTGCCGGCACATATTAAGTGGTCAATACATGTGTCTTAAATGAATGAATGGATAGGGAGATGGCTTCCACTTTGGTCCTGGCTTCTGAGCTTTGGGGTTGGGTGTAAGAAGCTGAGTAAGTCTTAGCGTTGATAAGGTTTGGAAAGTGGTGGTTCTCATGGTTTGATCTAGAGTTCAAGTTTAACCCCACCTTCATTAACCCACCAAAGATCCCCTGTGGAAGCTGTGCCCTGGGTGTGGCTGAAGTGGCCGCCATGTCAGCAGGTACCCATGCTTTCCAGGACTTGGGGAATGAGTTACAGGTGTTTGCAGGCGGCAGCTTCTGTGTGTAGAGGTGAGTGCCAAGGGGCATGGGTGGGGCACCGACAGTACCTGTCACATAGGGAAGGGGGAGGATTAAGAGCGTTCCTGAGGTGAAAGATGAGTCATCCCCCAAATGTAAGGGATCATGGTTAAAACTGATTGAGCATGAATACCCACCCACCCCTGCCCCAACACAGAAGTCCTGGAACTTCCTCAACTCCTACAACAGAGTGACCAGTGCCCAGTACCTCCATCTGGCCACCACTTCTGGCAAAATGAGAAGTGAGATCTTGCTTGATTTCCAAGTGAGAAATTAGTTTCCTGGATCAGGATGCTGGTCGAGGCTACCACCTGGGAGAGGCTGGTGCTGCCAGGGACCCTGAAGGGCTGTAGGTATGGGGTGCCCACCAGCCCCCTGGGCTTGGAAGTTTACTCTTCTTACTCCCCCTGAGCGCCCTATCACCCTGTCCCTTCTCCCGGCTCTAAGTGTCCACAAGTCATGGATATTGGAGCCACTAGCAGAGCTAAGAAGTCAGGATGAGCAGTGTTGGGAAAAAGACTGAAAGGAGGAGGATTTGAGGATGCCGAGTTTCAGGGGCTTGGAGAGCATCCTGTTGCAGACAGGTTACAAAGTAGGCAGCGAGAAGATACTCCATAGGTGCTCCATTAATTTGGAAAAAATAGAAGAATCTTGTGAAGCACGCCCCCTTTTATTAATGATCATGGTAATAATGAAAATAAAAGCAACGGCTGCCATTTCCTGGACGCTAGCACCACCCACTTGCAAGGAGTAATTTATAAACATTTTTCTTATTTAATCCCCTCACCCCAATGAGGCTATAGGTAAGGCACACAGAGGGCCTCCCCAGGTGGCTTGTCATGTGTCAACTCCTTTGAGGCAATCAGGGCTGGATGGGGATGTAGGAGGGTGGCTGGTGCCACTTCTCATGGAACCCGGGCACTTGTCTCTGAAACTGGACCCTCAGGGTCACTTGATTTTTTTTTTTTTTTCCCCCCCTGCTGAACTGTAAGTCCCAGGAGAGTGAAATCAGTGTCTGTTTTTCTCCCAGCTGTATCTTGACTGCTCACATGGTGGAACTTAATTCATATTTGTTTAATAAATAAACCAAAGGGTCCGTTTCTCCAGGAACTCTGACAGGTTCACTTGCACCTGGGAATGGTGGGTCTCATGGGAGATCTAGAGTGCAAACTTAACCCACATTAAACTCAGAAGGAGGCGCCTTAGCACCCTAGTCTGCCACTGCTAGAGCTTTCTGACAACTCTTTCTCCTTCTTATGAAACTCAGTTATACGCTGATGATACATTGCTGTGTAAAAAACTGCCCCCAAACTTAGTAGCTGTATTAGTCAGCATTCTCCAGGGAAACAGAACCAATAGG
Organism: Balaenoptera physalus; assembly: GCF_965194825.1. Classification (NCBI taxonomy): domain Eukaryota; kingdom Metazoa; phylum Chordata; class Mammalia; order Artiodactyla; family Balaenopteridae; genus Balaenoptera; species Balaenoptera physalus. The sequence goes on from NC_138882.1 coordinate 187,445,674, forward strand.
AGATATACATATATATATAGAGAGAGATATATATATAATAGGAAGGGTGGGTATTTAGTATAGGAATTGGCTTACACGGTTATGGAGGCTGAGGCGTTCCACCACCTGCCATCTGTAAGCTGGAGAACCAGAAAAGCTGGTGGTGTAATTCAGTCGAGTCCAAAGGCCTGAGAACCAGGGATGCTGATAGTGTAAGGCTGAGTGCCCAAACATGAGAATTAGGGGACCAGTGGTGTGAGTCCTGGTCTGAGTTTGAAGGCCCCAGAACCAGGAGCACTCGTGTCCACAGCAGGAGAAGATGGATGTCCCAGCTCAAGCAAAGAGAGGAAGTTTGCCCTTCCTCTGCCTTTTTGACCTATTCAGGCCCTAGATGGATCAAATCATGCCCACCTGCGCTGGTGAACGGTGATCTTTTTTTACTCAGTCTACCAATTCAAATGCTCATCTCTTCTGGAGACACCCTCACGGACAGGTGAGGTAGAAATAACGTTTTACCAGCTATCTGGTCAACCCTTAGTCCAGCCAAGTTGACACATAAAATTAACCATTGCAAGTCCACCCCTGGTCATCTTGGCACCCATATACATCCCCTTAAACATACTTAATCTCCGAATAAAGACAATAACAAGGTCATAATTCCACCTAACGTGATAGAACTATGCTTCATACAACCAAAAATGCACTGATCCCTTTCCCAGAAGAGGAGGTAAAGTCCTTGAGTGATGTTTACTCTTCTCCTGATATGCCATAACTTAAATACTATGATGTAAAATGAACACTATGTAAATACTGACATAAAGTCAGTACATTTTATGTTACATGATAAGGGAATAAGAGAGGAAAGAAAACAAAGATATTCTCTTAATATATGTATATACACACACAAAAGTATTCGTAACAAATAGCGAGGAAATACTCATGACAATTACAGTGCTCGATTTTTTTGTAACTGGTCATGCGGTCATAGTTGGTATTTATAACTGCCTTTCTTTGTTCTGCATTCTGTATTCCCTTTGCCTTCAGGAAGCACCTCAGTGGAGGTAGTCCTGCCTGGATTGGGTGGTTGTGGTTTTCCATTGACCTTAATCACAGAGCATGGTAATCCTAAAAAACATCCTGAGGGATCTTTGTATTCCAGATATACTAGTTGACTAAAAAAAAAAAAAAAAAAAGCACAATGCGAGAGTTGTGAGTTAAGTTTTATTTGGGGCAAAATCAGGACTAGAGCCTGGGAGACAGTATTTCAGATAGCTCTGAGAAACTGCTCCAAAGAGGTGGGGGAAAGGTCAGCGTTATGTACGATTTTGGTGAAGTGGGTACCTGCAGCCAAGCACACGTGTTGGCAGAGGCTGTCTGCCAGTCGTGCGGAGCAGATGTCACCGTTAGTGATTTTAGTGCTTTTCTAGATACGAGGAGATGCAAGAACTGGGCTCATAAAATCTTCTCCTGAAAACATCTAAATATCCAAAGGCCTATTCTGCCAGCTTTTCCCAGAGCACAGAGTGCCTCTTTCCTGAAAGGAGTGCAGGGTGTGTTGAAGGTCAGTGGCCGCAGCAGCTAGTGAGTTAATCCTTGTAGAGGCAGACAGCAAGTGACAATTCTTAGTTGGTATACTCTTCCTTATTTCTTCTGTGGCGTAGCAGTCCAATTTCCTCTTGGTAATCAGGATCAGTCACCCCAGCCAACACCATAACTCCCTTATTGGCCTGTTGATTCAGAGGTATGAGGAGCCCAAAGTGACCAGGTGGCAGTCTTAACTTTCCGTTCAATGGAACCATCGTGTGTCCCCTGGTGGAAGCATTTGTCCCTCTGTAAGTAAGACCTCTGGGCCATAGAGTCACGGGAAGAGGAAGCAGACGTTTTCTAGCGGGTTGCTAAGGATAATAGTGGGTGGTACCACTCTCATTTCCATCCCTTGATCCCGGACCATGAATCTTGGCTATTGGAGAAACGGTACCTTATATTGGATGCTGACTCAGAGCATATGCAGCCTTCTGGAGAACCTGGCCTCAGCCGTGTAAGCTATTGCCATCTAGCCGGTGCTATGACTCAGTCTTTAAAAGGCCATTCCACCAGTCTGTCAGGCCAGCTGCCGCAGGAGGGTGGAGATCATGGCAAGCCCAGTGAATTCCATGAGCACGGGCCCACTGCCACACTTCTTTTGCTGTGAAGTGAGTTCCTGGGTAGCAAGCAAGGCTGTGTGGGAAACCGCGACAGTGGAGGAGGCGTCCTGAATGAATCAGTATGTAATCACACATCTGCCATTTCTCCTCCCAAGAACAGTGAATAACCAGGCGCGATGCCCGAAGTTCTGCACACTGGGAGGGCTTCTCTTCACCACTGTCCTTCATGATGTCCCAGAGGTAGTGTGGCAGCTGCCCGCTTTTGGCTGGTACCTGGGGGTTGTGCAGAATCATCTGTAAATCAGGCCCGAGTCTTTTCTTCCTCTGTCAACTGATCATAGGGAGCTCCTCGTGAGGCCATAGGTGCAGGCTGGGAGAGAGAAGGCAGTGTAGCAGGAGTGGGGACCATGGGCATCTGGGCTATTTCTTCATGTACTTACTTGTGCTCGGGCCCGATCTTGTATCTACCACGTCCATTTGCTAATGGGGTGTTCTTGTGCACACCCAACTTTCTGGCTTGGTGAGTCAGAGAACTCTCAGAAATAATGTTTGACCAGCTATGTGGACGTCCCTTAGTCCATTCAGGTTGACACATAAACCATCACATAACCATCACAGTAGCTTGAAACAATAATTTATTATTAACGCTCGCATTTCTGTGGGTTGACAAGGCTCTGCTGGGTGGATTTTCCTTGGGATGTCTCATGGGGTTACAGCCAGATGGAGGCTTGAGTTGGAGTCACCTGAAAGCTCGACAGGGCTGGTCGACTAAGATGGTTTCTTTATGTGCATGTTTGATGCCTTGTTTGAGATGCTGGAAGAACTGGGAGCTGCCAGGCAATCTCCGCCTCTTTATGCAGCCTCTTTACGTGGCTAGCTTGGGCTTCCTCACAGCATGGAAGGTAGTTGGACTTCTTACACGGTGGCTGGCTTTCCCAGAGCAAGTGTTCCAAGATGTCTGGGTAAAAATTACAAGGTTTCTTGTGACCTAGCACTGAAGGTCACGCAGCATTACTTCCATCATGTTCTACTGGTCACCAGGAAGTCACAGACCAGCCCAGATTCAAGGGGAGGGGACCACTTATTGAGGGGTGCAATTTACTGGGCGGGGGATGGAGGTCATCTCTGGAGACCAGTCACTACAGGGCTGAAGACAGACGTGGTGCAGAAAGCAGGTCTCTGAGCTGCGGGTCAGAAGACCTGGGTCCTAGTCCTGGCTCTGTTGGTCACCCTTGGACAAGTGTCTTGACCTTTCTGGGTCTCAGCTTCCCTAGGTGTAGAAGTGGACTAGACATCTCGAAGGTTCCCCTGGCACCGATAGACGTGGGCTTGGCTCCCCGGAGCACAAGGTGGGCCCTGCTCTCCAGACTGGGCCTCTTGCGGAGCAGGTGGGCCGGTTGCCCACCTCAAATCCCAGAGCCCATGACCCCCTGCTGAGCTCCTAGACTTGAATTGAAAACAGATGGGGCTCGATGTCCTGAGATTTGGAAAAAAATCGCCCTCCCCAGCCATCTCTATGTGCATTATTCACGAGTCCGTTACTGTTTAATTTAATCACCAAATGTCATCCAAATGCCATTCATTTTGCCTTATCTGCAGAGATTTACCTATTTATTTCACATTTCAAATGAGTTGCTCATTATTTTGTCATTTGGGGCTTTCTTTTGTAATCATTTGTCAAATTTTCACAAGTCAAAAATGACGCTGTATTGAACATAGTAATTTCCGGCCCCCTCGAAGGGATCCCTCCCCTAAAAGGGCCTCCCTGAACTTCTCTCTGCAGGAGGCCAGCCCCAGGGACTCTCCACCTTTCTGGTGGGTAATAGAGAGAGAGATGCAAAATTTTGCTCTTCCCTAGAGTCCAAACCCTTCTTCCACAAGACTCTCAAATATGCAGCAGGTCAAGGGCAGAGGCAGGAAGTAAGAAAGCTCAGGATGGGCTCTGCAGTGAACACACCTTGGCTTGAGTTCTGGCTTTGACACTTAGTGATCGGCCTTGGACCTTAATGCCCTTGGGCAAGTGGTTTAGCGTCTCTGAGCCTCTGTTTCCTCATCTGTGAAATGAGAAGGTAATAGGTATCAGCATCAGTGGGCTTGTTATGAAGATTGAATGGGATGGGGCATGTCCACTGCCTCCCTAGCTCTGGGCCCATAGTTAGGGCTCCCTAAATTAGTTGTGAGCTCATTTTATCCTGAACTCAAAGTAGGACAGGATGACCGCAATCAACCCTTGCCGACCAGGGGATTAAAGGTTAGAGGGCTTGAGGAATTTAATGCAACTGGCATTCTGGGGCACCTGCCAGGGTGGAGGTTGACTCTGTCCCCTCAGCCTCAGCCCTGGTTGCGAGGTTCCCAGTCTCGGCCTTAAACCCCAGCAGCCCTCCCAGGCTTCTTTGCCGCTGCCTGAGAACTGGTTGCTGAGCCAGCAACCCTGGAGGGGCCATTGATCTGAGAGACGGATGGCACCTCGGCCTGGAGCCGAAGCCCACATCTGTATTACAAAGCATCATTGTGTCTGCAGGCAGCTTTATGGACTGTGCAGCAGAGCCAGAAAGGCTCTGAGCCAGGCTGCCTTCAGAGTCGCTGGGGAGCCCTCACCCCAAGATTCAGATTCCTAAGCCCGGGGTGAGTCCCAGGGGACTCAGAACAACTGTCTTCTGTGTGTCCCTCTGCAACCCAGAAGCTTCCTAGGCCTCTTGGATTCTTAAAAAAAAAATAATATATATATATATATATATTTGCTTTTCTAATTACAAGATCAGTAGCTGTACAATGAAGAAGACTGGGAAGACACAGAAAAATCCACTTGAGGGAAAATGGCAATCCTACTCCCTAGAAAGCACTAATATTTTTGGTGATTTACTCTCAGTCTCTGGTTTGTGTGTATATTCTATATCACGCATTGTTTCACATTGTACTCTTTCAGCCTGCCTTTTCAGTTAAGGGCTTAATGCCCATAAATGTTCCTCCTCCCTAGGAGTTTTAGTGTCTGTCCTGGTCCTGCGTCCCCACTCTGGGACTGGCTCAATATATTCTTCCTCTCTCTGGCAGATTTGACTTCCCTCTCTTGGACCCCAATTTTCAGCCAGCATCCTCAGATTCCTCATCCTAAAATACATTCCCTGGACTCTCTCTTCCCCTCAAGCCATTTTTCTATGTTTCCTTTTTAATTTACTGTGAATTTTCTGAAAAATCTACCTTCTCTCTCCACTCCTCTTCATCTCCCCTTAGGGTCTTCACTTCTGACCCCCAAACTCAGGTTCTTGCCCCTCCCCGTCCCCTGAGATGCCCTAGGGCAGTGCCATCGTCCAATAGAAATAGAATGCCAGGGACTTCCCTGGTGGCGCAGTGGTTAAGAATCTGCCTGCCAATGCAGGGGATGTGGGTTCGAGCCCTGGTCCTGGAAGATCCCACGTGCTGCGGAGCAACTAAGCCCGTGCGCCACAACTACTGAGCCCGTGTGCCACAACTACTGAAGCCTGTGGGCCTAGAGCCTGTGCTCTGCAACAAGAGAAGCCACCGCAATGAGAAGCCTGTGCACTACAATGAAGAGTAGCCCCCGCTCGCCACAACTAGAAAAAGCCCGCGCAACAAAGACCCAATGCAGCCAAAAATAATAAATAAATAAATAAATTTGTTAAAAAAAGAAAAAAAAAAGAAATAGAACACCAGCCATATATGGAATTTAGCATTTTTCTAGCAGCCGCATTCAAAAAGTAAAAAGAGACAGGTAATATTAGCTTTAATAATATATTTCACTTAACTCAGTATATCCAAACTATTATCATTTCAGCCTGTAATCAATATAAAAGTTACTAATGAGATATTTCACATTCTTTTAAATTTTTTTGGTAGCAACTCTTTGAAGTCTGGTGTGTATTTTATACTTATAGCACATTTCGATTTGGACTAATTGTTTCAAGTGCTCAGTAGCCATGTGCGTCCAGGGACTACAGTATCGGACGACACTTACCTAGGGGACTAACCAAGGACCAATGGTAAAACCCAAACATCTCTTTTCAAGGAGTCAATTTCTATAGTTTTTTGTTGTGTCCAGCATAGCTTTCCATGCTGCTCCTTGTTTCACCTTCACATGTTATATCTTTATTTCTGAAGCTTCTTTTATGATATCAGTAGTACATGATAATTTCTGAATATCAGAAAAATCCAGATACAGTGACCTAGATCTTTGAAATAAGATCTTTGTGACTTTCTCTCCCCTGAGGCCCTTGTAGACACCCCAACCTGGTCAGGCAGAAAGATCACCTTGCGTTAGGATTGATTATGGCAGGAGCACAAAGGATGGAATAGTCACTGTTGAGACTTTTTGAGAACCTAAGGGAAAGTTCCAAGGGAATTTGGGTTTGGAGTTCATGCCATAAAAGTAGACAGGGCAGAGGAGAAGGTAGAAGCCGACCCCAGCTCCCCTTTGCTAGGAGTAATGAGACAAGGACACTCAGGCTAGTTTCAGAGCAGAGGAAGGACATTTCACAGGGTCTTCGATGGTCTATAGAATCATTGGGGGCTGGAGGCCCAGACTCCAGTTTAAGCTTTCAGGATTGATTCCTGCAGCCGTGCAGCATAACTGGGCCACCAAAGGGGAGGCTGTCACTTCTATGGTCAGGGTGCCTCTTGTGGAGTAGGGGGGCTGCAGTTCCAAATCCAAACCATTGCCACCATGACCAGCATCACCACTGCCCTGACCCAGCTGCTGAATCAGAATGCAGCCGCCACCATCCACACCCACAGCACTGGGGCCCTGAGCCCTGCCAGGTCCCTGGATTCCAGGCCACTGGAACTGCCCAGACATGGGGCTATAGCCACCAGACTGAAATGGCCAAAGCAGACAAGCCCCAAGGAGGTCAGTGTTTAGAAAAGAAATTTACCTTTAAGAATTGAAAGGGAATCAGGCTTCAGAAGTCTGGTTTGCCACATAAAACACAGACATGGTATGTGTTCTGACTGCTATAGCAAAATATAATACCATAGACTGAGTAGCTTAAACAACAGGCATTTATTTCTCACAGTTATGGAGGCTGAGACATCTAAGATCAAGGTGCTGGCTGATTTGGTTCTTGATGAGGGCTCTTTTTCTGGCTGGCAGACGTCTGCCTTCTCACTGTATCCTCACGTGGCAGAGAGCTATCTGGTGTCTCTTCTACTAAGGGCACTAATCCCAACATACAGGCCCCACCGTTATGACCTCATTTAAGCCTAATCACCTTCCAAAGGCCCCATCTGCAAATGCCATCACTTTGGTTGGGGGGGGTGGTGGGGGGTGGCGGCGGTGGCGGCAGGAGCAGCATGAGGTTTAGGGCTTCAACACATGAATTTTGGGACATACAAGTCAGTAGATAGGAGTATTTTTAAAATTGCAAGGTCACTGAAGTTTCTAACCTGCAAGGGGGTCTGGTAAATATAGTGAGGTCTTTTGGGGGCCGTTCCAACCTCTGCAATAGGGAAGGTACATTAGAAGGGGTTATAGGATGCTGGCACCATCTGGGTGGGAATCACCTGCAGGCAGCATTCAGGACCATGTGGAAGCTGACCCCCCAGCACAGACACTCTCCCCATTCATCACCAAGAGGAACCTCTATTGATACTGTGGTGCAGTTCTTATAGACTTTCAATTAATATCTATTAACAACCAGAACAAAGAATGGAGATCATACTTAACACATGGCTCCATGATTTGTTTTCCCATTTGCTGTATTGTCGAATCATTTCTCATGTCAATAAACATTCACACCGTCAGTATAAACAGCTCCTTGATATTTTGAAGTCTGGATAAAACCATAATTTATTGAACTAAATGTCTATTGTTGGAATTTTTTAGAATATATGTAGATTCAGCCTAATGTTCCCCTATTGGAAACAAAATTACGAAGGACATTTCAGAAGCGAAATCTAACGATAAATGACTGAGGGCAAAATTGCTTCGAAAAGGTGTATGTGTTTTAAAGACTGGATACGCATTATTAAATTGCCCTCCTGAAAAATTATGTCAAATTACACCCATGAGTCATGGCAGACGGCGCTTGTTTCCTCACATCTTCAAACACGCTATATATTATCATGAAACTTTCTTCTGATTTGATAGTGAAAATCTTCCCACCCCACCCCCACCTTTTTTGAGGTCCTTTTCCTGATTTTACAGGTGATCCTGTCTGTGTCCCTTCCATTTCTCATTGACTCCTTCTCAACCTCTGTGCAGGTTCCCTCTTCCCCACTTGCCCTGCAAATGTCTGTGCTCCCAGCTGTCTGTCAAACCACTTCCTTTCCTTCCCCAACATTCCCTTGTAAATTTGAATGAAACCAACCTCTACAATCTCTCTGGCTGATGCCCACTCAAAAAGCCCCCAGCATGTGTCTCTCCCCTCCTTGGCCCCAAATAAATATGTGATAGATAAATGAATGAGAAATAACACTCCTAGCGAAGACTTGAAACCAGAAATGCCATCCTCAGAACTTGCTGGAATCTTAATGACCTTCAGGTGAAATTGTTCACTCTCAGTACAGTCAAGAGTTCACCAGTGAGAACAAAACAGAGAGCCGTATCTTAAAGAATCAGCTTTAAAGTGCCTTTCTGCAGCTTCCCAGGAGCAGGAGACAGATTGGGAACAGGAAGAACTAGGCGGTAATTCTCAGGAACCGAATCCCCCGAAAGACGGAGGGGAAGTTGACTACAGAACTCGTTATAAAGATCTTCTGCGATACAGTACTTTCTGGGGTGGGCTTTGGTTCACTCTAAAACAGGTTCTGTTTCCACCCCCGACGTCCAGTGTCTGGCCAACTTCTATCTGCTTCTATAAATCTTTGGAAAATAAAACCAAACAGCAACCAAAAAGCCCTCTCTCGTCTCTGTGGGCCATCCCCAATAGTCTTGAGCTTTAGACGGGATGTTAACTTGATATTCTGCTGGGATCTCAGACTCGAGGTGCTGTCATATTATTGCCCAATCTTCTCACTATTTTAGTCACTGGCATCTATTGAGCACTGTCTTGAGTTGAGTTACCCCAGAGGCAAGCCCAGGGACAGAGAAGTGCGTGCAGTAGTTTATTTGGGAGGTGATCCTAGGAAACGCTGGCTGGGAGAAGTGAGGCTGGAGGAGGTGGGGGAAGGAAGGCAATACCGGGTGTGTTAACGAGCAGGTGACCACTGTGAGAGACTGGACTTACTCATCGGGGAGACCTCTGGGAGGCTTCGCAGAGCAGACCTCAAAGCTGCCTCAGGTGAGGGGCAAAGAAACCGGGTATTTACCCACCAATTCCTGTCCGTCATCCCTGTGGGAGAGCTGTGAGACCTCCTGCAGCAACTGAAGCCTTCAGGAAAGGACCTGCAGGGACCATAGGCTTTTGCAGGAGGGGTGAGTACCAGGGGGCCTCACAGCATCACCATGAGAGCATCTTACGTGCCGGGCATCATGCTATTAGATATTTATTTATTTATTTATTTATTTATTTAACATCTTTATTGGAGTATAATTGCTTTACAATGGTGTGTTAGTTTCTGCTGTATAACAAAGTGAATCAGTTATACATATACATATGTCCCCATATCTCTTCCCTCTTGTGTCTCCCTCCCTCCCACCTTCCCTATCCCACCCCTCTAGGTGGTCACAAAGCACTGAGCTGATCTTCCTGTGCTATGCGGCTGCTTCCCACTAGCTATCTATTTTACCTTTGGTAGTGTATATATGTCCATGCCACTCTCTCACTTTGTCCCAGCTTTCCCTTCCCCCTCCCCACATCCTCAAGTCCATTCTCTAGTAGGTCTGTGTTTTTATTCCCGTCTTGCCCCTAGGTTCTTCAGAATTTTTTTTTTTTATTCCATATATGTGTGTTAGCACACGGTATTTGTTTTTCTCTTTCTGACTTACTTCACTCTGCATGACAGACTCTAGGTCCATCCACCTCACTACAAATAACTCAATTTCGTTTCTTTTTATGGCTGAGTAATATTCCATTGTATATATGTGCCACATCTTCTTTATCCATTCATCTGTTGATGGACACTTAGGTTGCTTCCTAAGAAGAGACATCTGTTGATGGACACTTAGGTTGCTTCCTGAGAAAACCATAGTTCAAAAAGAGTCATGTACCAGAATGTTCATTGCAGCTCTATTTACAATAGCCGGGACATGGATGCTATTTGATTTGCACACGCCATCTCATTTAGTCCCCTCCAGCAGCCCAGGAAGTAGAGACTCTATGCAGCCCCATTTAGAGATGGGGAAACGGAAGCTTGCAGAAATTGATGCCGAAATCCCAGCTTCTCTGTACACCAGTGCCGAATCGAATCTCAGAGACAGAGTTCAGGGTGAAGTAGAAAAGGAGAGCTTTATTACTTTGCCAGGCAAAGGGGGACACAGCAGGCTCCTGCCTCAAAAAACTATGTGTCCCAACCCAGGAGGATTTGACAAGGAGTTTTATAAGGACACTTCCCAAGGGTGGGGTTGCTGACAAGATTAGGGTATGTGTAGGGTCTCAGGTGGTTGGGTCTCCTAATCTTGATGAGCATCTCTGGTCCCTTTAATCTTGCCTCAGGTGATCTCTTGTCTACTCCTCCCCTGATTAGCAACAGCTTGCATCTGCCCTTTGGAACTCAGGGAAGGTCATGGAGGCTGCAGTCTTGCCTACAAGAAATGGGGGACAAAAAAAGAGGGCTCCGTGTCCAGGAGCCCCACAGGGCCCCGCTCAGTTTCACTGTCAAAGGATGGGCCACACACACCCAGGAGGTGAGGGGGCTGGGCTTCGGACCGCCGAGCCTGTGTGGCCCACGCAGTACCGCCAGCCTCACATCACACGGCCGTGTTCCCTGTGTTCCCTCGTGCCATTCGCTCCTCCCAGGGTGGCACCTGGTGAGGAAATGGGAGGCGGATAGAATTCAGGGGCTCATTTACCTCCCAATCTGTGTGTTTCCTTCAATCACAGGGTTCTTGCAATTTTCTGAGCTGTCGGTTCCCCACTTGGCAGGATTTTAGACTCTGAGGTGGGAGTTCTGCTTGCGAAGCCCTGTGGAAGGCAAATGAACAGGAGCCCCGCCTGGTGATCACATTAACCTGATTTTGATTAAAGAAAGTAGGCATGCATGTGTGATATGCTATAATGTCATTTTTTCCCTTGGAAAACAACCATTTTCTTGTGCTTTGAATGATCTGTTCTAGAGAAGGTCCCTCCTCTGTCTACAGCGTTTAAAACCCTGGTTAAGCACATGGGAAGAAACGTATTTTAATTCTGATTTCTTTCTCCTCTTTGTTATTCCCTTTAATAGAATAATAATTGTAGTAGTAGTAATAGCAATAGCAGCTATCATTGACAGAGGACTTACTGCATATGCAAAATGATATATTGGGTTGGCCAAAAAGTGCCTCTGGTTTTTAAGTAAAAATAAAAGACACATTTTTCATTTTCACCAAGAACTTTATAGAATAACGTATTCACCCTTTTGTTCCATTACCTTCTGCCATTTTTCAGGCAACTTCATAATTCCATTTTCCCAAAACTTTTTATCTTTTTGAGCAAAGAACTGTTCCAGGTGACTTTTACAGTCTTCCAGGGAATTGAAATTTTTTCCATTAAGAAAATTTTGTAAAGACCGAAATAAATGGAAATCCAAAGGTGCAATGTCTGGCGAATATGGCAGATAAATCAGAACTTCCCAGCCAAGCTGTAACAGTTTTTGCCTGGTCATCAAAGAAACATGCGGCCTTGTGTTATCCTGATGGAAGATGATGTGTGTTCTGTTGACTAATTCTGGACACTTTTTATCGAGTGCTGCTTTCAGTTGGTCTAATTGGGAGCAGTACTTGTTGGAATTAATCGTTTGGTTTTCCAGAAGGAGCTCATAACAGAGGACTCCCTTCCAATCCCATCACGTATACAACATCACCTTCTTTGGATGAAGACTGGCCTTTGGTGTGGTTGGTGGTGGTTCATTTTGCTTGCCTCATGATCTCTTCCATTCCACATTACTGTACAATATCCACTTTTCATCGCCCATCACAATTTGTTTTATTTTTATTTTTTTAAATTAATTAATTAATTTATTTTTGGCTGCGTTGGATCTTCGTTGCTGCGCAGGAGCTTTCTCTAGTTGTGGCGAGCGGGGACTACTCTTTGTTGCTGTGTGCGGGCTTCTCATTACGGTAGCTTCTCTTGTTGTGGAGTGCAGGCTCTAGGTGCGCAGCTTCAGTAGTTGCGGCACGTGGGCTCAGTAGTTGTGGCATGCGGGCTCAGTATTTGCGGCATGTGGGCTTAGTTGGTCCGCGGCATGTGGGATCTTCCCAGACCAGGGCTCGAACCTGTGTCCCTTGCATTGGCAGGTGGATTCTTAACCACTGTGCCACCAAGGAAGTCCCACAATTTGTTTTAAAAATGGAACGTTTTCATTAAGTTTAAGTAGAGAATCACAGGCAGAAATACGGTCAAGACGGTTCTTTTTGTTTAATTTATGTGGAACCCAAATATCAAAGCGATTAACATAACCAACCTGGTGCAAATGATTTTCAACACTTGATTTGGATATGTTGAGTATGTCGGCTATCTCCCGCGTGGTATAACGTTGCTTCTTCTTAATTAACGTCTCAATTTGATCGCTGTCAGCTTCAACTGGTCTACCCGGCCGTGGAGCATCGTCCAGCGAGAAATCTCCAGCACAAAACTTCGCAAACCACTTTTGACAACACATTTGATCAGTCACAGCACCTTCTCCATACACTGCACAAACCTTTTTGTGCATTTCAGTTGCGTTTTTACCTTTCTTGAAATAATAAAGCATAATATGCCGAAAATGTTGCTTTTTTTCCTTCCATCTTCAATATTAATATGGCTACCCCAAAATTCACCAATTTGTTAAGTCTTTTTTTAAAATACACACTGATATGACAGCTGTCACATACAATCTAACAAAATTGTTTCCAATGAAGTTAAAGATAACTAAGTGCTACTAGAGCCATCTTACGGAAAAAACCAAACAAACCTTTTGGCCAACCCAATATATATGTGCTAAACTATATATATATATATATATATATATATATATATATATATATATATAGTATAAATATATATTTAGGTATACTATTATATGACTATTATATAGATATATTATTTAATCTCCACAGTAACCTTGTAGGGTAAGTGTATCTCCATTTTGCAAAGGCTGAAGCTGAGACTCAGAAAGGTTAAGTAACTTGCTCGAGTGCACTCAGCCATGAAGAGGTGGAGCTGAACTTGACTCCGTCTGGTGCCAGAGCCCCAGCCTCTACCCTCTGCCCAGTCTGCCTCCCTCTCCCCCAACTCCAGCATCCACCTCTTCCTGAGTGTGCCGCCTCTGTGTTTTTCAGGTTCCATTTATTCTGTCCCATTTTCCAGATGGGACCTAAGTGAAAGCTTCTGCTTCGGCTCATCTGGCACCTCGGCAGCGAGGCTGGGAACTTGGGGAGCGGCCGTGGAACCCAATCCCCTGCTCTGTGTCCCTGGAACCACTGCCTGCAGCCTCTGCCCAGGGCTTCTCATCACAAATAAATATGTCAGAGCACGATTTGTGGAGGGTGTCAAGACTGTGGGTAATTTTTTTTCACCTTCTGTTTCGATTTCCATTATTCTTGCTGTAGTGTACGTTCGAGGAAAAGTAAGTAACGAGGCATTTATCTTCTCTTCCTCTGTTCTCTCTCTGGGCTGTATCTCTTCCATCCTTTCTCCGCCTATGGCTTGTCTCGGACATGAATGACCTTTCACTGGCCCCAGCAGTGGCACGGAGCATCTCCCCACCCCCTCAACATGGCTGCGTTTGGGGACTGTGGTTCCCTCTCCCCTAGTTGACAGGTGCTCCAAGAAAATCTAAATGAAAATGGTTCGGAAAAGATGTTCTAAACCGCTAACCAGCCATGAAATAAAAGGAAGGGAGACCCAGATCCCATGTCCACTTACTGAGCTCCCGCCATGGGCAGACTCATGCGGGCACATTCCTGACATCATCCAGGGACTGAGCTGCGCACAGCTTCTCTCCCTCCAAGCTCTGCTGGGTCATTCAGTCAATCAACAAACATCCACTGAGAACCCACTGCGCTGCAGGCACGGTTTTAGGCACTGGCGATACAGCAAGCAAGTCTTCCTGCCTTCGTGGAGCTTAGATTCCAGTGCAGAAAAAAGAAAATAGAACAAGATAAATAAGTGGGAAATAATTATGGTTTGTGAAGTAGTGACAAAGTAAAGCAAGAGGTGGCGCTTTTTGGGGCGATGCAAGTTTAAACAGAGTGGTCAGGGAAAGCCCCTCTGAGGAGGTGGGCTCTGAGCCAGGACCTGAAGCAGGGGTAGGGGTAAGCCATGAGGGTCTGTGGGGGGAGAGCATTCCAGGTAGGAGAGATGGATGAGGCAGTGTGTTTGAGGAACATCAGGAATCCAGTATGGCTGGAGCAGGGGGAGTGAGGGCAGGAGCGAGGTCAGGTGAGAGCGACTGAGCGCCAGAGCATGCAGGAACTTGGGGCCACCATAAGGACTTTGATCTTGACGTGAGTGAGATGGGAGCCATAGGAAGGTTTTAAGCAGAGCAGGGGTGTGATCTGACTTAGATTTAACAGGATCCCTCTGGCTTGCTGTTTCTGGAGAGGAGTGTGCAGGGGCTGGAAGGACGGAGGCTGGAGAGCAGTGGGGAGACCCAGCCACACTCCAGGCTTGGGCCGGCGTGGGAGGTGGTGATGGGGGCGTCAGATTCTGGATACATTTTGAGGCTGGTGCTGATGGGACTTGCTGATGGGTTGGTTGAGGGAAGAGAGAGAAAGATCAGGGATGACACTATGGTTTTTAGCCTGAGCATCTGGAAGGATGGACTTGGCGTGGACTGAGATGGGGCAGGTGCGGGAGCTGCAGGTTTGGGGAGGAGAAGGGCCCACTCACGTAAAGAAGGAAAAGCTTCTGGTGGGCGATGAGACGGCCTGGGCCTGAACCCCCATCCTGCTACTTTCCTAACTGTGTGTTTAACTCTCCAAGCATAGCTCCTCACCAGATCAAAAGGGCACTAGTCTCTTCCACCTGGGTTGTCATGAGAACAATAATAACAACTAACATCTATCACGGGCCTACTGTGTGCCAGACGCACTTTATGCACCTTAACTCACCTACTCTTCACAACAACCTTATGGGGAAGTGTAAATTTCATCCCTACTTTACCAATGAGGAAATGGAGACACAGAGAGGTTAAGGAGCTTGCCCAAGGTCACACAGGAAGTGAGTGTCAGAGGCTCGGCTCAAACCCAGGCAGTCTGGCTCCAGAAACTGCCCTCTTTCCTGCCTTCTCTCCCTGCCTCTGGCATCAATTAAGACAAGGGACGAAGAGCACCTGGCACCCAGTGGAAGCCTTTTCTCTCTGCTCTTGTCCCTTCTGACGCCCTCAACCCTCTTTCCACACGTTCCTGCATCTCAGATGGAACTAGGATGGGTGGGGAGTGTGGGGGCAGGAAGAGAAGGAATGGGAGGGGGGACTGGAGGTGTGTCAGCAGGAGCGCACGCGTGTGTGTGTGTGTGTGTGTGTGTGTGTGTGTGGTTGCCTGTCACTGCCAATGGATGGCTGTGTCACACAGGGCTCGCCTGCAGGCGTGTTTATGCCACAGCATGCTGCCTTTGTCCTGTTTGAGAAGGAAGTCAGACTGTTGATGACTCAGCCACAAAGGGTCTCAGATCTACTGTGAGGCAGCAGGTGTGTGGGTGAGTGTGCCTGGATCTGTGTGTATGTGGGAGGGTGTATTTCTGTGTACTTGTCTGTCAGTGTGTGCCTTTGCGTGTGTGTATGTGTTTGAGCACACACAGGAGGGGACAGAGGGGGCCTGGAGCAGATTTGAATATTGGATTCTCCTCTCTATTGCACCAGAGGTTACTGTTTTCTAGAGAAAAAGCACTGTCTGACCATTCCATTACTTCGCTTTTCCCCCCTCTGCTTTAGAGCCAGAACACAGGAATTGATGCCGCTGCTGTCGATGGTGGTGGCCCTGTTGTCGATGGTGGTGGCGGCCGCCATTTATGCAGCGATTCCTCCGCGCCGGCGCTGTGCTGAGCGCTGTGCGTGTATCACCTCATTCGTGTCTCCCAGCAGATCCTGACGTTATGGCCATTTTTACAGACAGGAGGTTATAGACAATGAAGCTACTTGCCCCAGGTTGCCCACAGGTGAGGGAGATGCCAGGGTCTGGCTGACCGCAGGTCCCGCCGGCTTACAGTGGGATCTCAGCGGGCTCTGTGGTCTCTGCTGGAGAAGCACCTACATGCACCTCTCAGAGGGTCAGACCGGGAGGTGAGCAGATGCGTCAGTGACTGGGATTCTCCTTCCCTTCTGGCTCTGAGGCAGGGGGTGCGCAGGCCACCAGGCTTAGAGCAAATGGCACCGAAAGCGGGGCCTCCGGACCAGCAGCGCCAGCATCCCTCGTTAGAAATGCGAATTCTCACGTGGAGTGGGGTCCAGCCCTCTGAGGTCTAGCGAGCCCTCTGATGCTGAAAGATCCAGCAGCTGAGATGGACATTTCTGCCCAGAGTCACATGGTTGATAGCTGGGGGGGCCCCAGCTCCACCCAGGTCTGCTGAGGCTGTGTCCCGAACCTCCCTTAGGCCGTCTCCAACATTATTAGCAGTCAATGTCTCCCAAGTGCTCCTTCCCCCGCCAAACACCACCTTCTCCTCCACCTGCAGTACTAGGAGTCCCTGGGTAGGGGTGAGATCTCCTATTCTTATGCAGGTCCAAACGTGACTGGTGAATATGAGCCCTAGGACTCTTGACCTTGAAAGTCACAGGATGGGAGAAGATATCTATAATACATATATCTGACTGAGAACTTAATCCAGAAAATACGAAAACACCTACAAATCAGTATGAAGAGAGAGGCTATCACAAATGGCTAATGAAAATATGACAAGGTGCTCCACTTCATGAATTATCAAGGAAATGCAATTAATACCATAAGAAGATCCTACAATACCCCAACCACAATGACTAACATGAAAAAAAAAGACAATACCAAGTGCTGACAAGGATGTGGAGCAACAGGAACTCTCATACACTGCTGGTAGGAGTGCAGATTGGTAGAACTACTTAGGAAAATCGGCAAACTCTCCTGAAACCGAAATTATGTGACTCGGCAATTCTACTTTGAGGTGCCAGGCCACCCCTATCATGTGCAGGACACTGGGGAAATATTTTTTTGCCGGACTCTTGTTTATATAAAGAATTAGGGGATATATGTATACACATAGCTGATTCACTTCATTGTACAGCAGAAACTAACACAACGTTGTAAAGCAGCTATACCCCAATTAAAAAAAATATATATATAAAATGAAACTCATGAGCTCACATGAGGCATGGTGATTTATTGATGAAGATTTAGAATAATGAAGAGAAAAGAGTTACTTGTTTATTGCATGGTCAGTTTCTTTGTAGTGTCCAGTCACCATCTCTTCCGTTTAGATCCAGAAACCTTCTCTTCAAGTTCTTTACCTTCAAATGTGCCATTCCTGGCTAATTTCATTTCTCCACCAGGAGGAAAATGTAACAGTGCTGTTGTGATTCACAGCGCTATGGCTCTCTGGAAGCTGTTATTATTGAAACAGTATACATCTTCCCATCCCTGCAGTTCCCTGATGCCATTTACCTGGCGCTGCTTATAGCATCACTCATGATGCTGCATCATCTATCGTGCTGCCTCTGAATCCTGACTTCTGATGACTCTCTCAGAGGTTGTTACTGAGCTTCGGTCATGATGACCACAAATGCAAGTCTTACCCAGTGTGTGAGTGAGAATGCATTTGGGGGGAATGTTAAGCCTACTGTTTGGACTTTGATAGCATACGTATGGAACAGCACACTTTTCAAACCTGTCTTCTCTTGAATTTGGGGGCCATGATCATTGCATTCCTGGAATGCAATCTTTTTCAGTGTTGACGGGACCCCTGCCTTCCACACCACCACCAGCAGGGAGAAAGTCAGGGACCCGGGGGCCAAGAAAGAGGAGAGGTCCCCAGTGTCACCACCTTGATCGACAAGGACAGGACACCAGCAAGAGGGGGCCATTGGCCTCATGGAGCAACGGTCTCAGAAGCCCTGGGAGAAGATGAGCACAGCCCCCCCCAGAGGACTGCCTGACACATGGAGTCCTTTGAAGGGGGATGGAGGACCAAACTGGGTGCCAGGGGCTGGAGGGACACAGGGTCAAGGACACTTGCTGCCAGCCCGACCACCCTTGGTGCTGCGGACCAGAAGAAGCACTGCAGCCAGGGGCCGGATGGGCAAAAGCTAACGCACAGCTCAAGCCCGCGGGTGGGCAGTGGACCGATGGTAGCCTAGAGCTCTGAGCTCGTTCTGTGTCAGGGTGAGTGAGTCATCCTGAATCAGCGCGTCAGCATCATTCTAGTGGCCCAATCTTGCACAGTCTCCCAAAGGAAAAATCACTCTGCCCAGCAGGAGTGGACTGCGTGCTGGGCCGCCCTCCTAGAGCCGGGGCCTCGCTGTAGAGCCCCAGGACAACCCGTAGGTGTGAGCTCCAGAGCCGCCTGGGGCATCCACTTGACACCATGCGCAGGGCAGGCCAGAGAGAACATCAGAGGAGCAACAGAGACCCAGACCCACCCCACCCAGGCTCTTGGTCTGGGTTCTCGGGGTGCCCTGTCCAGAAAGCACTGCCTGCCCTGGCCATCCCAGCCACCACGGGGGGGCTAAGGAATTTCAAGGAAAATTCTCCGAAGTGTGGGGCTTTCCAAGGCACAGGACCCTTCCTGGGTCTGAGGGTAGTGCTGCCAGGTCTCCCTTTGTGGGGGGGTTGTGATGAGAAGGGAGCATGAGCGGGACCTCTGGGGTGCTGCTGGTCTTCTGTTTCTCTGGGTCTGTCACTAAGAAAATTCATTGAGCTGAACACTTAAGACAGGCACGTTTCCGTACGTATTTTAAACTTAAAGAAAAAGTTTATCAAAGGAAAAAAAAAAAAAGAATCTCAGCCAGCCCTCAGCCCATCCTGAGCTCACCCTGGATAGGCTCTGATTCCTCAGACCCCTCCCCATCTCAGAGCCCCCAGATACAGTGTTAGAGGTAGCTGGGCACCAGGGCTGGGGTTGGGGTGCCGAACTCACTCTGGGTGGCGGGAAGCTGGGGCCCAGGGTGAACTGCATAGAGGTTAGGAGGTCCAAGGAGGGAAAAATCCAGACGTGACTGGGCCTGCGAAGTTGACTCTCTCCTATAAGAAAGTGTTTAGGTACAATCTGTTTACCTATTAAATGCCTCATTTGGGGAGGACTTTTTTTTTTTTTTAAAACAACCCACTTTTGAGGGGGAGTGGAAGGAGAGAACTTCCTTTCTAAGGGGAGGATGGTGGGAAGGACGAAGAAGGAAAAATAAGGGGCCTTGTGCCCCTGCTTTCTGACTCTGACCCCACGGGCAGAGGTGTGAGTTAGGAAGATTGCCTTTTAGGGTTGTGGTTCAGGCATTGCATTAGTGTCCTGGGGCTGCAGTAACAAAGGACCACGGGCTGGGTGGCTTAAACAACAGAAATTTATTATCTCACGATTTGGAGTCTGGAAGTCCAAGATCAAGGTGTTGGCAGGGTTGGCTCTTTCTGAGGCCTCTCTCTTTGGCTTGAGGTGGTCGTCTTCTCCCTGTGTCTTCAGATGTGGTAAGTGGGCATGTGGCTGAAACAGTGACAAATCACTTGTAAAGCCCAAAGACAGGCTGTCACATTTTTGCAAGGCAGTGTGGAGGAGAGGTCAGGGGCACGGGCTCTATAGCCAGTCTCTCTCACTTCCTAGCTGTGTGACCCTGGGCAAGTTATTCAACCTCTCTGAGCCTCGGAGCCCTTCTCTGTGCTTTTCCCTCGGAGATCTGTTGTGAGCATTTCAAGGATTAATATTTGTAAAGTGCCTGGAGCATGGTAAGAACTACGTAAGTGTTAGCTATGATTCTTTCCAAAGCAGCACAAAAGAACTAAATGAAATGTTGCAAATGGAGAAAATAATTAAACCGCATTATCCTACACTAATAGAACAATTGATTTGCTTTTTTAATTGTGAGACATGCCCCAAAGAACAACTAGAGCATCTCAGGTGATGGGTTCAGAGGCCCTTGTTTCCTTGACATGAAAAGCCCTAAATTGGAGGTGATAAGGGTAGGAGGGCAAAGCTGGTACTCCCTGCCTTGGCCAGAGCTGCAGAGTGTGAGGGGGTGGACGCTTAGCTCCAGGTCTTCCAGAAGAAAGCCGTTTCCTCCCTGCTCCTGCCAACCTGCAGCCGCCTAATCTTTCCAAGCTTGTAATTTCCCTTTGTCTCCACGGGAACCAAAGCCACCCCGTTAACCCGCATTGCAGGCGGGCTCTTTTTAAGGACGTTTTTGGTCCTGTGTGGCCCTGGCTTCAGCTCCAGGGCAAATGTAGCCTCTGCTGAGGCCGCCTGGGTCAGGCTAAAAGGCAGTCTCAGGAGCTCACGGCGAGACCCTGCAACCACTGTTGGTGGTTCTGAAAAGCATGGTCTCTCCGAGGCATGTCCACCATCATCACTGCAGCAGTTCTCCACTGTGCCTAAAGAGGAGGCCAGGAAGAGGTCGCGTGTGTGTGCGTGTGTGTGTGTGTGTATTTGTATGGGAGAGAAAGCAGGAGTTTATATCCAGATAAATTCAACTAACACTAACTGCATGAATCTAATGCTTATCGAATTTAACACTTACTGGGAACACACTATGAGTTCCTCTCCAAAACTCTAAGGTAGGTGCTTTTCTTTATCCATCCTACAAATGGGTAAACTGAGGCACAGGACGATGCAGTGAATGCCCAGGGTTCCACACCTGGTAAAAGGCAGAACTGCGATCTGAACCTACAGAGAGTCTGGTTCTGGACCCTGCGGGCTAGACACTTACACACACTGCCAGGACACTCATCTCTGGCTATTTCTCAACCTCGAGTTTCATCTCTGTCGTTGCCCAGGGGCTGATTGCTTCTGCCTGGTGCCTACAGGCCAGGGGTGGCCCATGTGTGGCCTTTGTGCTCCAATCTCCTCCTTTATTTATTTATTTTTAATATGAATTTCGTTTCATCGATAGTAATAGCTAACTTTGAACACTTACTGTGAATCATACACTGTTCTTTTGTTTGTTTTTGAATTTTTTGGCCTCACCGCGTAGCATGTGGGATCTTAGTTCTCTGAGCAGGGATCGAACCCACGCCCCCTGCAATGGAAGCGAGGAGCGTTAACCACTGGACCGCCAGGGAAGTCCCTCCCATCTCCTCCTTTAGACACGTATGGTAGACCCAGAAAACTCTTCATGGCAGTCCTCCCACTGGCCCCAGACACTCCTCAGCAACCTTCCCAACACCATGTTCCAGGCGGCCACTGCCAATCAGGGAGAGAAAGTCCCGCTCAATCTGATTTACACCAAAAAGGAAATGGATTAGTCCCATTAACGGCAAAGTCTAGGGCTACGCCTGGCTTCCAGTGCCCAGGTCTCTCTCCACTTGCTGGCTAGCTTCTACTGTGTTGGCTTCAAAGGGGTTTCCCTTCATGGTGGCAGCAGGCAGCCAAGAGCTTCAGTCTCACAACCTCCGAGGCCCAGGTCCAGCAGCTGCCACTCAAATCCATGGACCACAGTGGCCAAGGGGATGGAATAAACTCATTGGCCAGCCTGGGTCATGTTTTACCTGGCTCTCGTGCTGCACCTCTGGCTCCAGGGTGGGGCCTTTACGGGGCCCACGGGCTCAGAGTGCAGGCGAGAGTGATCTTCCGGGACCTCCATCCCTTTCCCCTCTGGGACATCTCACTCCGGCCTCTCTCTTTTTGGCCTCAAAGGCCCTAGTTCCCGTTTTCTCAGGGGCATCACCTCTTCGAAGGGCTGAGGCTTTCCCCCGTGTGAGGGCTTCTGCATTCTCCTCTGCAAACCCACTGCCCAGCCCAGGCAAGGAAAAATTAAACCCAGCTACGTGTGTGTGTGTGTGTGTGTGTGTGTGTGTGTGTGTGTGTGTGTGTGACACAGCTCAGCATGCTAATGCATTATCCTGTCAACCTGATACTTGAGGCAAGGAGTGAGTTGTCTCCACTCCCATCAGGAACCAAGGCCCTGACTTTGCTCAGCCCTCCCTTAGACCCTCAGAATCCCAGCACAGGACACCTGAGCCCTATGCTTCGAGGCCATGATTCACTGGAACTTCCTTTCTGCTCACACTGGCTGTGCCCAGATTTGCTGTCACCCCTGCCTTTGGGCAATAACGTGATAGAAGAGGAACATGGTCAAGCAGATCACAAGGCTTCCTATGAGCCAGGCTTTGTGTTGCACTCAGAATGTGGGCTTTCTTACTGGATTTTCACAAGACACCTGAGTTCAGTGAGGGCAGATTCCTGTTACCTTGCACTCTATTAATAATTGCTGCAAGAATGAACAACTCTATGAGGTGGGTACTCTTATTATGCCATTTGACAGATGAGGAAACAGAGGCTCAGAGAGGTTTAGTAACTTGCCCAGGGTCACACAGCTCAGAGATGGGAGAAACGAAGCAAACACAGGCAGCCTCTGCTCTTAAGTACTAGCCAAGTCTGCTGCTTAGCTGGGAAGAGGCCCAGGATGAGATGGGGCTGAACCGTGGGGCCCCTGCCCCAACTCCTATGGATGCGGGGAGGGGAGGTGGGCATAGCCTGCTGAGGCCAGGATCCTGGGCTTGGTCTGGTTCAGTCCACGTCTGGCTGCGTGGCTGAGCTGCCTGTGGAGCCACACCTGCTTCCCGTGGCCATCCTTCAGACACAGTGTGTTCTGGGTCATGGGTGCCTGTGATTGAGCCTGAAGCATCAAGTGTACTTACCAACTGGTCCTGTTCTACCTTGCAGGTCATTACCACAAAACAAGCCGAAATGTTCTCCCTTTTCCTTTCACCAAGGCAGGACACGCAGCTCCTTCATTCAGGGTGGATGTTCAGGAGAGAGTACAAAACACTCCTTTAAGGAGGCAGAAAACTAGTTGCACTGAGGAAGTGAGTCAGCTAGGACTCTCCTTTAGAGGGAGGTCCTGCTCTGTACTGCCTCCAGGGCTTTTCACATGATGTTCTCTGCCTGGAACATTCTCTCACTCTCTCCTCCCCCACCATCACCTAGCTGATTCCTAGCTCAGGACCTTTGGGCAGATTCAAAAAAGGAGCGCCTTCCTCAAGATATCTACTGCCATCTGAGAAGACAGTCATCCTAATTCACAAACAAATTAGAACACAAAGCATGAGCCTTACAGACTTGGGCGGTGCACAGCCTATACAGCTGTACATGGCAACCTCGGTGCCCCATATATTTGTTAAATGACTATAGTTATAAATAAAATGGAATTCTAATGCTCAAATATGTAAACTATGTACTTTAAATAACAGACTGAGTGTCTGCTTGGAGCTGAAGAGAGTCCAACCTTTGGAACACAGGGAAGGAAACTGGGTTGGTGATAAATAGATAACCATAAAGAGGCACCCTAGAAAGGCAAGACCCAGAAGTGGGTCAGGACTAGAGCCTATGCAAATGAGTGACTGTTTATTTAGAGACTTTTCTCCATGGTGTATGGCTGCAAGGTTGGAGACAACTCATCTGGAGATTTAGTTTCAGTAGAATAACAACATTTCTTTTTAAAAATAGCTTTCGATTTTTAAAGTGTTTACCACTGAGCCGAGGCTGGGGCGAGGAATAATTGGCTTGCTGGTGTAGTGTGGGCAAGAAGGGGGACAGGAGAAGACTTGGTCTGGATTCCCTCGTGATTTGGACTCGCTAAACTCAGCCCAGCCTCCCCTGGCTTGTATCCAGGCCCTGCGGGAAGGAGATCGGGGAGCCCTGGTGCTTGGTTTCATTGGGGGCAGTGGCAGCCAAGGATGCATATGTGGGGTGAAGATGGAGAGACCAGGTAGAAGAAAGGGAGTGACGTCTCCCGAGCCTGGCTGTGATCGGGGCACTCTCTGGACCTGAGTGCAGGTGATCTCATTTCATCCACACAACAGCCCCGAGGAGCCTTGTGCTGCCGCCACTGATCAGATGAGAAAACTGAGGCTCAGAAGCAGCCTTAACAAACCTTTTCTAAGAAAAGCCAGATAGTAAATAGTTTAGGCTTTGCAGGCAACTGCTCGACTCTGTCCCTTGTACTGTGAAAACAGTCATAGATGATGTGTAAACAAATGGGCACGACTGTGTTCCAGTAAAACTTTATTTACAAGAACAGGCGTCGGGTTAGATTTGACGCATGAATGTTCAGGATGATTGACTTGCCATCTTCAGGTTTAACAGAGGAAACATTATGGTGCAAAAGAACAAGGAGATGGCACTCGGATTTGAATCCTGTCTCCCCCACTTATCACCTGACCCTGGGCAGATTTCAGAACGTCTTTGTGCCTCAGTTTCTTCATCTGCAGAATGGGGAGGTTGTCCATCATTCCTACCGCACAGAGTGAGTGAGTATGGAATGAGCAAGGCCAGCAAGGTGTCCGGCATGCAGTTGGCACTCTCCAGCTCTCCCGGATTTGAGCCCGGGCAGTCCGACTACAAAGCCAGAGCTCTTCTTCCTGCAGATGGGTGGGGCAGCAGCCCTCCATCACTGCCCCCTCGAAGAAGCTCCTGTCCAGCTTGGAGGGACCTCCTGGTCACTGGCTCCTAAAGGAGGTAGGAGGTGGGGGAGCAAAGCAGGAGACTCACCCCCAGCCTCCAGGTCACTCTCCTCAGCCCCCTCCCCCAGCGACCTGCCCTCAATGACCTCCACCCTCAACTCCCCGTGCAATTCGTCTTCCAAAGTGTATGTGCTTCTGTTGAACCCTCCAGCTCAACTCTGATTTCTCTTGGTGAGGATGCAGCATGGGGAGTGCGGCTGGGGTCTGTACTAAAAAGCATCCAGGTCTTGCCTCCCAGGCCAGAGTATGTTTTCCCACACTGCCCACCCCACTTCTCCAGGTGACCCCTTTAGTCGGGCAGGACCTTCCGCTTTCTGAGAAGGAGGGACCAGGCAAGGGGCAGTCCCCACCCAGTTGCCGCTGTGTCATTGTGCCGTTGGCAGGTGGGTGTGCTCAGGGCATCTGCAAGACAAGGATTTATGGGGTGGAGTGAGGGGAAGCCGGGCTGGTGGATTAGCTGCGTGCGTGCGGGGCCATTTAGCACAAGGAGGAGAAAAAACCATCACGAATGGAATGCCGTCCTGCAGAGTCGGCTACCACACCCCCATATATTTCTGCCTAAAAGAGTTTTTATACAGCTAGGCACTTGCTCAGCAGGGCCATTGTGTGTTTACAGATGGGAGTTTAAAGGAACGCCTACTATAAAGTCACAATTAGGCGAACCCTAATTTACGAGCATAATTTGCTTTTGCCATTAGAACAGAGCTGCCCTGGCTTTCTGGAAGCTGTGAGCATCTGGAGTGCACTAGCAGGGAGATGCTGGGCTCCCACTGGCAACGGGGCGGTGGGATGGTGCAGGGGGGGTAGGTTTCTTGGGAGCAGACAGGGTACCGAGGGTATCCCCAACCTGGGGAGGTTACCTGGTGCAAAACTTCACACTAGTTTTCAAACCCTTATGACAACCTTGGGGATAGCTTCTGATAGTCCCTCCAACTTGCAAGTGAGGAAACTGAGGATCAGAGACATTAAGTAACTTGTATGGGATCACACAGCCTGTAAGTGATATAGCTAGGGCCTGAGTCCAGAGCTGGGGACCATAAGGGTAAAGCCTTAGCCCAGTTCTCGGCACTGTTAGGGACTCAGAAGTATGATAGACCTGGGCCCCAGTCCCAGCCTCCCTGCTCACAGCTGTGTGACCTTAGGAAAGTTACTTAACCACTCTGAACCTCATTTTCCCTATCTGTTAGATGGGGATGATTGTAGAGCCTACCTCATCAGACAAGTGATGGGTAGAAAGGGCTTAGCCACGTATTAGTTTCCTAGGGCTGCCAAAACAAATGACCGCTAACTGGGTGGCTTAAACAGTAGAAATGTATTGTCTTACAGTTCTGAAGTCTGGGAGTTTGGAATCGAGGTGTCGGTAGGGTTGGTTCCTTCTGGAGGCTCTGAGGGAGAATCTGTTCCGTGCTTCTGTCCTAGCTTCTGGTGGCTGCCGGTTATCCTCGTGTTCCTGGGCTTGTAGAAACGTGGCCTGGATCTCTGCCTCCATCCTCACATCACCTTCACCTCCGAGTGCCCGTGTGTCTCTTCTGTTTCTTATAAGGACATGTGTCATTGGATGTAGGACCACCCAGTTAAGCCAGGACCATGACATCTCAAGCTTCTTAGTTTAGTTACATCTGCCAAGAGCCTTTTTCCAAATAAGTTCATTTTCATGGGTTCCGGGTGGACATATTTTTGGGAGGCCACCATTCAACCCCACTACAGCCCATAAAAGGGCTCAGGAATGTTGTTTCCTGTTACCATCATGAAGGGCTTGCCGAAAACCTCTATAGCAGCTGCCCCATCACCCCCACTTCTGTTCCTGAAAACTCCGATCTGAGTTCCATCTCTCGTGTCTCCATCCCTGGGTCTCGGGGACCAAAGAGGGACAGATCCTCTGCCACCTTCGATTATCCCACACAGGTTCCCTCTGCTGGTGAGTATGGGGGGATACGGGGTTGTCTCAGGTGTGAGGTGATGGGCTGGGAGGGGCTGCCCAGTGCTCAGGAAGCCCCCCTTGATCTCAGAATGTGGCTGGAGGGGAGAGCGTGGAAATGCAAGCTTCTGCCTTGGGCTCCTGGGGTGAGAAACGGGCTTCCTGGGTGAGTGATGGGCTCAAGACCCCAGTTCAGGGTGGGAAACATGAGTTTGGGCCTTAAAGAGGCCGAGCCTTGGGCAGGGAAAGCTGGGACTCCATGAATCCCATGTTCCCATCCCAGGCCTGTCCTCGCCCTGGAACCAGCTAAGAAGGTGAATTGACTTCAAGTCTTCTTGTTTTAAAAATAAAGTTTGTTGTCACCATTACAAAAGCATCATGCGCAGTATGGAAAATTGGGGAAATGTAGAAAAGAAGGAAGTCGAGAAGGAGAGCGCTCAGCCGTCACCACCATCAACGTTTTTTTGGGAGTATTTCCTTCCAGAAGTTTTTTTCCTATGCGTACTTTTCACTTCACAGGGTTGACACCGTTTATACCGGGGGTCCCCAACCCCTGGGCCAAAGACCGGTACCGGTCTGCGGCCTGTTAGGAACCAGGCCGCACAGCAGGAGGTGAGTGGCGGGCAAGTGAGCGAAGCTTCTTCTGTATTTACAGCTGCTCCCCATCGCTCGCGTTACCGCCTGAGCTCCGCCTCCTGTCAGCATTATGGTGAGTGGTATAATTATTTCATTATATATGACAGTGTAATAATAATAGAAATAAAGTGCACAATAAATGTAATGCGCTTGAATCATCCCAAAGCCATTCCCCTGATCCGTGGAAAAATTGTCTTCCACAAAACCGGTCCCTGGTGCCAAAAAGGTTGGGGACTGCTGGTTTATACAATTTTGCATCTTGCTTTTTTCCCCGACTTGCTCTTACAGCATATAAGTATTTTCCCATGTAATGACAAGTTCCTTGTAAGTATAATTTTTAATGGCCAGATAATACTCCATAGAGGGGCTATGGAGTCGTTTCCCTAGCCGATCCCCTGTTTCTGGACATCTTGGTTGTTTCTGGGACACGAGTAGCCAAGGGAGCCAGCAGACTGGGCAGCAAGGGCTCTGGGGCCTCCAGGCACAAGGTCTCAGGCCAGCTGGGCGGGTTGAGGGGCGGTGCCTCCGAAAGGCGGGCTGAACTGTATTCCCCGGTCAACTGGGAGCCCAGGCACAGGGCTGGAGCCCCTGTCACCACCATCAGACCTCCTCATCTCCCAGCAGCTTTATCTTCATTTCTGACAGATCTGTGGCAGGCCGGGCCCTGACACTTCCACATGTCTCTCACTCGTGGAGCCTCTCTGTCAAGCAGCTAATGAACTGTAAACAGACACTCCGGTGCTCCAGGGGAGCCCTTGAAGGAGCTCACAGGCGCTGTGTCTGTACAGCAAAGAAGGCTTCGGGGAGGCAGATAATGCCCATCCCGCACCAGCCCCCCTCGAGCCCAGGAGCCCGTGTCCCTGCCTGTGCCCTTCCCTGGGGGACAGCGGAGGGGCTCCCCAGACAGCCTCGGCCCTCCCGCTCCTTTGCTCGTTGCTTTGGAAACCTCAGAGGGTCCCCACCCCACCTCTCCCCATCCCCAGCTCAGCTGTCTCCAAACCTGGTTCATGACTCACCAGGAGGGCTTATGGAAAATGCAGATTCCCAGGCTCTCCCTCCTAAAGACCAGGACTCAGCGGGTAGGGTGGGGCCCCTTGATTAGATTATCAGGCTGCTTTGGGAACTGCTGGGTTAGGCTGGGACCACCCGCAAAGCTCTGCTCACCAGCTCTCTCCTCCTGCCCTGACATCACTCCCCTCTGGGAGACGTGTGTCCTCCACGCTCTGTCTTGAAAATGACTGATCTGATCCAATTCCTTCACTTTACAACTCAGTGAGCTTAGTCCAGAGAGAGGAAGGGACTCATCCAAGGTCACTAGAGTGGAGCTGAACTAGAACACGGCTCCCCCATCCCCTAGTTCATGGCCCCGTGTCCCTGGAGGCTCATGACCTCCACTCCTATTTGCCGCTGCTCCAGCCCTAATTGGGCTGTGTTTCAGGACGGAGATAGAGGGAGCCCCCCGCTTCTTCCCGCCTCCTGCACTGTTCAGTTGACTACCCCACCCCCCTGTCTATCCACAGCCAAGCTAATAAAATCCTGCACTTTCCATAGACGGTTGGGTCCCGCCAAGCCCTCTGGCTACTTTAGTTTCTTCTTGGTTCTGCAAGGAGGCAGAAAAAAGGCAAATGCCGATCACTCTGTTGGTGAAGGGAGAAAATGAATAGCAGCTCTCGTCTCTGAGGTCCTTTTCATGCTCAAAAATCCCCGATCTTGTCCTAGATCCACCTGCAGGGATTCAAGATGGGCTCCTCCACCCCTGTGCTGATTTGCTGATGCCATCAGGTTTGTGGCAGGCACAGGACCAGGTTCCTCGGGGGAGGTGGGGACACCGGACTGGGGGGCATGAAGGAGCAAAGGGTGCCCTTCCTGGTGAGGGGGTGGATGGTCCCTCTGTGGCCCGTGAGAAGGGATTGAAGGTGTGGGCTTGGCTCAGAGAGGGCCCAGAGCCCATCACAGAGCGTGGGCATGTGCGGGGGTGGGGTGGGGGAGGGCTTTGGGCAAAGAGACTGTCAGCTCAGGGTCCGTGTGTCCAGGGCCTTTGGTCCAGGGCCTTCTCAAAGCAGAAAGGCGTGAAGCGGGCCCAGGGAAGGAAGGGATGGCAGCTGAGGGGGCTGAGGGCCTGAAATGAAATACGAACGAGCCTTTTCATTCTAGTAACTCGGTAGCTGGCGTTGAGGGCGGTGCTGGCTGGAGGCCACAGGGTTTGTCTGATCTGATAATGGCCATTTTCAGTGACACTCTCTCCGTCACCTCTGGTCTCTCATTTTGTGAGGTTCCTGCAGGGAGGCGGGAGGATGGGGTGGGCCCTGAAGACAGCTGGTTCCCTGGAGACGAGGCCTGGGGGATGAGTAAGTTCTGCTCGGAGATTTGGCAGGGACGTCCTGATGTCAGACCAGGGAAGGACGGGGGCAGTTCCTGCCCTGTTTACCTGTATCCTGGGGCCCATCACAGTGCCTGGCATGCAGGCTCAACCAGGATTCGTCAAGTGGAAGAATGAATAACCGTTATACATGATTTCTTAAAAAACTTGCTCTCTGCCAGGTGTCAGCAAGTAACACGACCTAACTTAACCTATGCATTTGTATTAGTGGGCACCAGTTTAATTCAATCAGCCTGTAGTTATTGAGTACCCACTATGTACCAGGCAAAGTTTCTGCAGTCAAAAGCTCACACCCCAGTGCTGAAGGTTCTCTGCTCACAGGGGATGTTTCAGAGGCAATTTCTTTTTTTAAAAAAATATTTATTTATTTATTTACTTACTTACTTGGCCGCATCGGGTCTTAGTTGAGGCATGCGGGATCGTTCGTTGCGGTGAGCGGGCTTCTCTCTAGTTGTGGCGTGCGGGCTCCAGAGTGCGCAGGCTTAGTAGTTGTGGCATGTGGGATCTTAGTTCCCCAGCCAGGGATCGAACACACATCTCCTGCATTGGAAGGCAGATTCTTAACCACTGGACCACCAGGGAAGTCCCTGGAGGCAATTTCTTAAAGCAAAGAAGCAAGTGGAGTGTGCTGGTTGCTGAGGTAGGTGGGCGGGGAAGAGATCTCTAGCTGAGGAAGGGGGAAGAGAGACTTCCAAAGTGTTACCTTGTTTGAGCCTCACCTGGATCTGGGCCAGGCAGGGCTGGCTGATGAGACCCAAGTGACTCATTCCATTTTGCACTTGGAGTTGGCGGCAGGGCCAGTGTCCCGACTGTTGAGTTGAGATGAAAAGCATCACCAGGCTGTTTCCCAACGTTCTAGGCCTGGTGCTGCAAACGGCCTGGGCTGGGAGAAGCAAACCCTTTTTCTTCCCGCTCACCCCACCTCCAACTCTGTGATCTGCTGCAGTCCCTGGAGGATTGGGGTTGGGGTGATGTATAATAAACGTCGTTAGTAATGCTGATGCTGCTAGAAAGTAGAGGCCACTGAGGGGCCTTATCACACGAATAGGGATGTGACAGGACGAAAAGGATTCACCTGGGAGTGTCCTCAGCTTGTCCCTGCCCTGCTCGCTAAAGAGGGTTCTGTCGTCGTCGTCTACTGGGTTTCTTCTACCCCAGTTAGTCTCTGTCTCCACTCTGGGGAAGGCCCTAGTGTTATCAGACTGGCTCGTTGGCTTTTGGGGATATAGAATCATGGAGAATAGGGAGGAGTAGCTAGAAAATCTGCAGCTCAGGAGTTGAGGGCAGGGCCGGGGGGATTTGGGAGGAAGGAGGCACAAGGGGAATCAAAGGCACTAGGGATGTAGGGGAACATTTCCTGTAACATTTCCTGTGAGGAAACAGGGAACTTTTTCTGACATATGTCCACTTCAAAAGGCCTGAGATATGCAATTGAAGAATTTTAAATAATTTAAAACAATTTTTGGTGGCTGGACTGTGTATCTTCATCATGGTGACACTAACCGTTTGGATGAGAGCTTGAGTAGGGTACACGTCAGAAGGACAAAGAAAACATAATACCTAACACGTACTGAAGGTTATTATGTGCTATGTATGAATAAAAATTATCAAGTGCTGAATTTCATTTAATAACACTATTCTGTCTTTTTCTCTTTCATATTCAAAGTTTTGACTTCCTCAAGCCTGCTTTTTTTTTTTCCCTCCATGCTAATAGAATTCCAATATTGGGTCTTGAACCTGTATGTCTTATAACTACTGGTGAAAGAAATCTCAGCAAGGTAAGATGTAAAAAAAAAAAAAAAAAACCCACAAAAACCTTTCCACTTTCCCTTCAGCTATAGGAAAGCAGACTCTAGTCTGCATCAAAAGCCCATCCTTGCAAATGTTATTTCTAACCAAAGAGTTTTATGTGGCACCCTGACTTCAGAGATGGTTGCAATACTCCACGGTAAACAGTTTTTCTCTATTTATTTATTGAAGTATAGTTGATTTACAACGTTGTGTTAATTTCTGCTGTACAGCAAAGTGAAAGGGTGAAAGGGAAAGGGACCACAAGGTCAATGCCACTGATGTGGCATAACTCAGGGGCACCATTTACAAGAAAGATGAGGTGAGTGGTAAACCCTAGACTTGGGCAGCACGGAGACCCTGCTTGGGGACACTTTGCTTAGAGGAGCAGCCAATTCACTGGACAGAAAAAGACAAGAGAATATACAGAAGAGCCTAATAAATGCTTTAACACTCTGTCAAGCTAACAGGGCAATGTGAGGCTCAGTACCTGGAATGTACCAACTTGTGCATTGCCTGTGTCATACAAACACTCCTCCCAGTAATGAAAGTTGGTCTATTAAAAATGGTGGGCACCATGGGCAGTCCTGCAGGTGTTAGATATACTGCTCGTTTGTCTACCATTCTTGCCCATCCCCCTTATTCTAATACCTGTGCGAAACAACCTCCTTAACACGCACGTGCACACACACACACACACACACACACACACACACACACACGTGTTCTAGTTATCTTTTTCTGCATAACCCATTATCCGCAAACTTAGTGACTTAAAACAATTGTTTTTTGTTTTTTGTTTTTCTTAGCTGGTTAAAATAACACATATTTTTTATCTTACAATTTGGGAGGTTAGAAGTTCCACATAGGTCTTACTGAGCTAAAATCAAGGAGTCCTCAAGGCGGCATTCTTTTCTGAAAACTGTGCTGGAGAATCCATTTCCTTGACTTTTTTTTTTTTTTTTTGACGTTTTGAATTTTTAATTTTTTTTATACAGCAGGTTTATATTAGTTATCCATTTTATACATATTAGTGTATATATGTCAATCTCAATCTCCCAATTCATCTCACCACCTTCACCCCCCCACCACTTTCCCCCCTTTTTGTCCATACTTCTTTTCTCTACATCTGTGTCACTATTTCTGCCCTGTAAACCCGTTCTTCTGGACCATTTTTCTAGGTTCCACATATATGCGTTAATATACGATAATTGTTTTTCTCTTTCTGACTTACTTCACTCTGTATGACAGTCTCTAGATCCATCCACTTCTCTACAAATGACACAATTTTGTTCTTTTTAAGGCTGAGTAATATTCCATTGTACATATGTACCACATCTTCTTTAACCATTCGTCTGTTGATGGGCATTTAAGTTGCTTCCATGACCTGGCTAGAAAAGGGAACCCTCTTGCACTGTTGGTGGGAATGTAAATTGATGCAGCCACTACGGAGAACAGTATGGAGGTTCCTTACAAAACTAAAAATAGAATTACCATTAGTTCCTTAAAAAACTAAAAATAGAATTACCATTGCTGACCCAGCAATACCACTAGTGGGCGTATACCCAGAGAAAACCCGTAATTCAAAAAGACACCTGCACCCCATTTCCTTGCCTTTTGCAACCTCTAGAGGGCAGCCACGTTCCTTGGGCAGTGGCCCTTTCCTTCATCTTCAAAGTCAGCCAAGGCCAGTTGAGTCCTTCTCGTCACCACACTCTGACCTTCCAGAGTCACATTTCCCTCTGAGTCATCTTCTGCCTCTCTCTTCCACTTTTAAGGACACTTGTGATTACATTGGGCCCACCCAGATAATCCAGGATATTCTCCCTATTTAAGATCAGCAATAAGCAATCTTAAAACAATTGTTTTATTACTATTACAGATTCTTTGGGTCAGAAATTGGGAAAGGGCACAGGAGGATGGCTTGCCTCTGCTTACGTGATGTCTGGGGCCTCACCTAGGAGGACTCAGTCTAGGGGCGGGAATCTTCTCCAAGCCTCACCACTCACATGTCTATGGTTGATGTTGGTTGTCCCCTTAGACCCCTCCTGGGGCAGTCAGAACACCTGCTCTTGGCCTCTCCACGTGACCTGGGCTTCCTCATAACATGGCGGCCTTGAACTTCTCAGATGGGGGCCTAGGGCTTCAGAGGTGAGTGTCTCAAGAGGCAAGTGGAAGCTGCCAGTCTCTAAGGGCTGGACCTGGAAATGAGGACAGTGTCACTTTTGCCATATTCTATTGGTCAAGGCAGCCACAAAGTATGCCCAGATTCAAGGGGAAGGGACATAAACCCGACCATAAGACAGAAGGAGTGTCAATATCACAGTCTAAAAGAGTGCGTGGGATGGGAGACATTGCAAGGGCCATATATAGAAAAACACAATACATATACACTCAGTCTTCATGTGCCGATTATGATGTCCCTTTTGTCCCCCCAGGAGTGGTCACCATGTCTATGCTGGTCAATCAGATATCCCATCCCTCTGGCAACAGTGAAACGTTCAGGGGTAAATATGTGACCCAAGCAGAGCCATTAGAGTTCTCCCAGGTGTTGATCTATGGATTTGGGAGAGGAATTTTTTGGAAGGATGAGATTCTAGGGCTGTGCTGACCTTGTCTGCTGCCAGCTGGGGCAAGCCTACTTGCAGAATGATTCCAAGAACACACCTGCAGAGCTTACTCGTGCCCCCAACCAGGTCTTGTCCAGGATTTTCATGTTTCTGACACAGCTAAAAGAATTCTTAATAATAAAGCAACAAGGAGAGGGCTGACTGTACCCCAAAGGTATAGTGGCCAAGATTTTGAGCCCCCAGTCTCATTCTGCGGGGGAGAAGCTTCCTTCAGAGAGAGGCAGAACATCTTCCAGGGAAGAAATAGTGGGAGACTGGGAGACTTCTTTGGGGGGGGTCCCCACCTTCCATGGAGTGTATCACCTCCGTTCCTTCCTCTCCTTCCACCATGATTTTATCCCAAAGAATCCAAGAATCATGGAGATGACCTAGAAGTTGGGTAATTAAGCATAGCTCCTTTCCATTCCTGTGATTTTTAAAAACAAGTCACTTAGATCTCTCCTAGCCTCAGTATTCTCAACTAAAATATGGAGATCATGAGGTTATTGTGAGGATTAAATGAAATGGTACATGGGAAACCCTGAGCACAGTGCTGGGCACATTGCAAACTCTTGATGGCTGAAAACTGTGACATGAGCTCTTTGGGTGGTCAAGATTTCTCTGATGTTAGTATAAGGATGGAGGTCTCAACATTTCCAAAATAGCCTCAGCTCTGCCCAGGCTTCTCTCAGTGCAGCTTGTGGAACTATTAGAAACGACAAGAGGCTCTCTTGCAGATTTATATGTATGGGTGAGTGGTAATTTCCATAACAAACACAGGCATACAGAGATTCCGCCAAGGCTCTGGAGCTGCAAAGGGAACACCTACTAAATCAGGACTGGTGGATAAAGCCGAGTGTGTCTTCCTCCCCTTCCCCATGCTAATGAGCTGACAGATTCCAATTATGAGTCCAGTGGAAGGGCTTGGCCATGATGGGATTTGCCAATGGCCTTGAAATTGAAATAGCAATACATACAGAGAGGCCGTGTGGAGCACAGCCATCTTTGTAGTCCCAGCACACCTCCTGATAATGACCGGAGAGATTGCAGGAGAGCCAGGGCCTAACGGGGGCTTGAAGGGGCTGTGTGTGGGGGGAAGGGGGTATCTGGAGAGTCGGGGAGTAAGCCCTTGCAGAATACGCTTCTGGAAGAGTTAGGATTTACCTGAGTGAGTTGTAATGGAATCTAACCCCCTCTAGCTCAATTTGTAAACTTGTGATTAGTCCTTGTGATCTTGAGGTCTCAGTTTTCCCATCCTGAAAAGTGGGCACAGTCTATGGCCATACCACCTGATGTGCCCGATCTCATCTGAAAAGTGGGCACCATGATATGTATTTTCTATACTTTTTTGGGGTTTTGGGAGGACCAAAGGAGATACAGAAAATGTGGGAAATGCAGGTCCTAGGCCATTTACAGATTTACAGACTGCTAGAGCCAGAGGATCACGGAGTTCAAACAAACCCCCTCATTTTACAGTTGAGAAAAACTAGACCCAGGGAGAGGAAGAGATTTGCCTGACATCCTTGAGTGAGTTAGTGAATGAGATGAAACCAAGTACCAGGGGCTGTGATGTTAAGCCAAGTGACTTTTGTTTTTCCCCTCATTTTTCAGTTTGCTCCCTTCCTGGTGGTCATATAGGTACAAATTCCCAAGGCACTTATGGCTAGTGAGCCTAGTTGGGTAACAAATGGTCTTGCCCACTATGCAGTTGTGGTCTCTTTGGGTCTTCTGGCTAGCCTGGGAAGGGGTGTCCCTGTTGTAGTAATGCTTTAAATATCATATACGTTGATGCTTTTGTTCACTGCATAATTCATAGCGCATAGTCTCCCCCACTGGCATCCCATCAGGTGAGGTTTGTTTCTGGGATGATGGGCCACGAGGAGTGGATTAAGTGCTCTGCGTGCCGTTCCTCCCCAAGTTGTAGCCCATTAACTGAAAGAGTTTGAGAAGAATTGGCATAAAAGAGGCAATAGATTCCATTTCTAGATGAGCCATTTCTAGATGAGCCAAGTGGCTCTGAAGTCATCATTTCATTCATTCCTGCAGCAGTAAATAGGATATAACATGTGACCCTGTGCTTATTCTCTCATAATATCTCACAAATGCATGGCATCGGTTAGAGGAGAGACTGGAGGAAGGGAGCATGGATGACTCAGAGAAATGCATCCTTAAGTTGGGAGATAAATTACATGTGGAGGGAGGTAAGGAGAGGTTACCATCACCATCATCTCTCAGTGGACCATTGTAGCAGCCTAACCTGGTCTTCCAGCTTCTCCTCCCAATCCCTCGCTAGCCCATTCTCCACATAGCGGCTAAAAAAGCAGGTTGTTTTAAACATAAATCATATCATGTCACTCCTTTGCTTGAAACCCAAACTCCTTATTAGACCTGCAAGGCCCACGTGATCTGGTCCTCTCCTACTTCCCCAGGCTTATTTCCTCCATGTCTTCCCCTCATGCTCTATACCCCAGCCATACTGGCCTCCTTTCCGTCCTTTGAACATGCCACATTTGTTTCCACCTCAGCACTTTGCAGGTGCCACACCATTTTCCTGGAATGCATTTCTGTTAGATCTGCACAAGTCTGGCTCCTTCTCATTGTTCAAGTTTCAGCTCAAACACCGTCTCTTCAAAGCTGCCTTTCCTGGCCATCCTCGCTAAAGTAGTTCTCACCCACTCACTATACAGCCTGTTACTCTACTTGCTTTCTTCATAGAACTTACAACGAACTGAAATTATCCTAGTTATTGATATGTTTATGTGTCTATTGTTGTTCCCTCCCACTAGAACGTAGACTCCACAAGGGCAGGGAATTTATTTGGTTCATCACTGTATTTCCAGTGCTTAGCACAAGGCCTGGCACACAGTAGGCTTTCCACAAGTATTAGCATTTCCACAAGAATGAACTCCTGGTGCCCATACTTTGAAGAAAAGATTTCTAAATAACCTCCCTTTTCACTCTCTCAGAGTGGATGGTATTCTTGCATCTAGGTTTCAGAAGGAAAATAAGTTGGGTCCCAGGGGTTCTGTTCTACTCAGGTACTCCACTGACAATTCTAAATATGAGAAACCCCATTCACCTGGGCATTCCCTTAAGTGCAGGTCCGTTGGGGAACTCCTGGATCGGAGGAAAGAGGTGGAGGTGGAAAGGAGGTAAATGTTGCATGTTTTCCAAAACAATCTTCTCATCACACATACGTTTTTAATGCTGTCAGAATTTAATTTGTTATACAAAGCTGGAAGCAAGAGTGTTGCGTGTAAATAGCAAACCGTGGGAAGATTGCTTTCCACAGATAAGTTTTGTTCTCCCAGTCTATTTCATGCAGTCTATTAATGAGCCGCTGTCCCTGGTGCTGAAACAATAGACTCAGCCGGGAGCCTGAGCTTCACGCAGGGGCATCTCTGTCCGAGGTGTTGAAACAGCCTCTGGGAGCTGCCCGGCAGCATGTGGTCACCATGTCCTGCCATAGTTGGGTCACACTGCAATAACAGCTGCTGGAAACCACAAGGCTGGTCTCTAAATCAATTTTCATTTGGCATCTCTTGAAGTTCATCCTGGAGCTGCTGCAGTAACCATCCTATTCTGCTCTAGGGAGAGTGGCAGGGCTATGGGATGATGAGCCCTTTTAGTAACTTGGAGGGGCGTGTCCAGCCTCAGGCGTTGCAAACCACATCAATAATGCCACGAGAAATGATAGAGGTGCCACAGATCATGGATAACAGTCTGAACCCACCATGACACCTGTCTGTCCAACCTTAGCGTGGTCTGTAATGGTGCCTCTACCTGGACATTCCATGCCTCAGTATCCTCATTTGTGCTATGGGCAGGTATGCTTCCATTTCCCTCAAGACAGAAAGTAAAGCACAAACTCTGTGCATATCATGGCCCTCAAAAAGTGAATGACACATGATGATTTAAATTTTGGAGTGACAGATTAAAAATATTTGTGAAAAATTTTGAGTTATAACATATAAAGTACACAAATCTGAAGTATACAACTTAAAAGTGTGTGTGTGCATGTGTGCGTGTGTGTGTGTGTAACCACCATCCAGGTGAAAAAACATAACATTTCCAGCACCACCTCCTTGTGCCACCTCCCACAAAGGGTAACCACTTTTCTGACAACTGTAAGCATAGACCAGTTTTTCTTGTTCTTGAACTTCATATAAATTGGATCATTCAGTAGGCATTCTCCTGTGTCTGGCTTCTTTCATTCAGCATTGTGTCTTGGGATTCATCCATGTTGTTGCATGTCAGTAGTTCATTCTTCTTTATTGCTGTATAGTAATCTTTTGTGTGAATAAAACACCATTTATTGATCCATTCTGCTGCTGATGGACATTTGGATTGTTTCCAGTTTGAGGCTGTTATGAATAAAGCCATGAATTTTCTTGTGCACGTCCTTTGAGGACAAAGCACTGAGTATGTTGGGTATGTACCCAGGAGTGGAACTGCTGGCCATAATGTATGCACATGTTTCCAAAGTGGTTGTTTCACTTTACGGTCATTTTTAAAAAAAACGAATCCCTCCTTCCTGTTTTTGCCTTTTCTGCATTCTCTGAATCAACAGAGATGTTCTGGGGAGGGTCTGTTTAAGTAATGTGGCTTTAGATTTTTCTGGGACACTTTATTGATCAATATTGATTAGACGACTATTCCCGACTAATCTCTTTCTAGAAACGAGAGACATTCTTCCCTCAGACCTTTCTTCTTTTTGGTTATCACCATGACTGATTCCTGTAATGGAATCTGAATGAGATGATGCAGAGTTTAGAATGACTAATCTTCCCTTCCTCCACACCCCAGGCTGCAACATGGCTGAGAGAAGAATCTGGCCAAGGAGAGCTAGGAGCATGGTATTTTACCCCCAATGCCAGTGGAGGAATCCTGGGAGCTCCACACATTCAAAGCCCAGTTGAAAATCTGCAAGGAGCTATGTGCTCCAAGAATAGGAGAGGGACAGATAGCAGGGAAAAGAGCAAGTCCCTTATCCTTTGTTCTTCTCCCCTCTTGCCTTTTCCCAATTTTATGAGTCTTTATGAGATTTTGGAGCATTATATCTACTGCTAATATATAGTGTTTAGATAATTTAGGGTTCAAATTTGGACTGTATTATAGACAGCTCAACGACCTCAAGGGCACACATGGAGCACTTTACAGATTGTCCTAGACATCGATCCATCCATTAGTAGACTAAGTGCCCACAGTCTGCTCACCCTTCTGATTGTTCTCTCTGACTCTGGGGTCATGAGATTTCCCAATCCACACTTACTCCCCTGTAAAATCAATTCCTCTCTCTCTCTCTCTCTCTCTTTCTCCTTCAACCTCCACTTGTATGGCATACTCTTTGGAGAAAAGGTCTCTGGATTCAGAACAGCCAAAATGGCTGGTGGAGAATAAAATGAGGCTCTAATGTTCTTTTGAGATGGAGTCAAAGCTTCTCATGGCCCCTTTAGAGACAGCAGTAAAGATGGGTAATGGTTTGTGCCTCATGAAATGACAGCAGTCAGGGCTATGCCAACAAGAATTGAAGACCCTCCACCCTGCCTTTCTGAGTTGGGGTTGGGGAGCTCTTGGTTGGGCTGAGGGTTAAAGGACTTGATACTTGGAATGAAGAGGGAAAGTAGAACACATTTGCGGTTGTACCTTGGCTTGAATTCCCTTGGCCTGGAGAGTTGGGGGTCAGATAGGCATGGTGGGACAAGAGAGGGTGCAGTGTTCACCTTGGGGCTCTAGGAATCTTGGAGGGTCACATAGATCTTTGACATGACTTTAGGGAGTCCCTGCAGGCCTGGGCTTGACAGCTCTGTCTGTCTCAAGTTTATTTAACATTCCCATCAGCCATCTAGGCTACCTGCAAGCCGTACAGGAAGTGATCTCCAAATCTGCCGCAGCTGCAGGATTTTGCCGTGGCTACCCCACCCCTCTGGCCTGAAGACGGCCACTGTCAGCACTTTCCTTCTTTATGTAGATCAATAGGGCCCTTGAATATGCCCTCAAGTTCAATTATGGCTTCAGTTATGGAATAAAGAGGCGGTTACTGCACACCTACCTCTTATTAAAAACATTGCACTGGGGGCTGGCAGAGACTGGACCTGGGGGAAATCATTAGCCTACTAATTTGAAATCAATTTAAAGTGCATTTGCTTAATGGTATGAGCATTGTGAATTATCTATAAATTGTTAATTTAGTTGAATGTCACACTAGATTTTCATTTTATAAATTGCATTTTGGGGTTGGCAAATGTGTGTATCCTTCCTCCTCCCTCCCCCTCCCCTTGCTTTCTCTCTTTTTCTAAAACAAAGCTGAATAATCCTGTTTTCTGGGATTCGACCCATAACAGGAGGGTTGAACACAATTCAAGTCATAACAGGAGGCCTCGTGCATGGCCACTCATCCTCCAGGAAGCTGACACTGCCTTGTGAACAAGCCTGGTGAGTGACACGTGGCCCTGGGACCCTTGTTGCCTCAACCTGACAGCCAGCCCAGCCCCCAAAGCAAAACCGCTCAGCTAACCCACAGCTGACTGCACACACATGCTGTAGCCCTCTAGGATCAGAAGAACCACCCAGCCGAGCCCAGCTTGATTTAATTAGCTCACAGACTCATGAGCTAAATAAATTGTTGTTGTTTAAAGCCACTAGATTTTGAAGTGGTTTATTAGATGGCAAGAAATAACTGGTATGTTGAGGCTCAGAGAGATCGTGTAGCTGGCACAAGGTCACGCAGCAGCTGTAGGTGGCACCCAGGCAGGCTGATGGTCTGATTACCACACCACGGGGAAAGCATGTGTCCCAAGGTGTCAGATTCCTCAAAGTCTCCCTGGGACAAGGGCCCCACCAGGTGGGACCTCTGGAATTCAGTGACCCAGGAGACAAGGTGGGAGGAGTCTTACATCAGCTACACCATTTGCTTTGAGACCCTGGGAGAAGTCACTTCACCCTGCTGAGCCTCGGTTTTCTACTCTGTAGAATGTGGTGGTGATAAGCCTGCCTTGCAAAGTTGTGAGGCACCCATGAGATTCTGTGAATTGCATAGGGTTGTACACATTTTAGGGGGTCTCTGTCTTTACTGTAATAATGTCATTGATGCTCTCTGTCCCCTCTGATACGACCTGCAACACCGAGGTGCTCGGGATCATGGCTCCCTGTGGAGGCAGTTACAGGTAGTAGAAACTGACCTTGGGAGTCAGCCAGCCCGGGTTAGACTCCCAATGCTGGGTGAAGGTGGGCGAGTCACTTTCTCTTCTGAGAAATGGGGATACACCTTCCTTCCAAGGTGGGTGGTGGGGTTGAAGTGAGCTCATGGGTGGAGAGAAAGCGTGTGGAAGAGACCGAGTTACACCTCAGCTTCCTTCCCTCCATCCTTCCCTCCCCTGCCCTGTTTCTGGCTGTCCTCACCAGGACAAGGCAGGTCGGTCCTGAAGGCGCTCAAGCAGGCAGAGGGGAGTGAGCGGGCACAGCCGTCAGAAACCCATCTCCTCTCCCTGAGCAAGCCAAGTAAGTACAAGCAGCATCTCTGTCAGGTAGATAGACTTGTGCAGAACAAAGGCTCCATTGATCTTCCGCTGACAAAACATGTCTTGCACCTCGAGTCCCTTTGAGAAGAGGCAGGGGAGGAGTCTGAAAGCAAGGAGGGGATGCAGGTGGCTGGAGAGTATGAGGTACCTGCTAACTCCTTCCCTGCAGTGAAACAAGGCACAGGCATCGCTCTGCCCCAGTTCTGATGTGATTATCCCCATTTAACAGGTGGGCAGATCGAGGCTTGAAGGGGTAGGAAGTCCATTCAGCCAATAAGCATTTACAATGAACACACTATACGCCAGGAACCGGGGATACCCGGGCTTTGCCTTCATGGGGTGTGCCCTTGTGGGGAGAGAGACAAGTAGGAGGTCATTAAACCTACAGGGCACAGGATGTAATGAACAATGTTTCCATCAGCTATCGCTGCAATAATGCTGCATAACAAATCTCCCCAAACTCAGTGTCTTAAAACAATCATTAACTGATGTCAGCTGAGAGTTCAGTGGGCTAGGCCAAGACCACCTGAGCTTGGCTCCAGGCTACCGTTTGGGTCAAGTCTGCTCCATGTGTCTCTCAGCCTCCTGGAACCAGTGGGCTCCCTGGGGCATGCTCTTCCCATGGAGAGGAAGAAGCTCAGAGGGCAAGTCCCCTTGGACAGGCACATTTCAAGCCTTTGCTCCACTCTTGCTGACATCCCAATGGACAATGCAAGTCACATGGCCAGACCTAACATCGATGGGACATGAAGACATATGCCACCCATGGTCAGAAAGAAACTAGTCAGAGAGGGAGTAGTTCCTATTTATTGAAGCGCTTTGCTACTCCAAGCACCTAAATGCTATCCTGAGTTAGGAGAACTCCGTTTTAATAACAACGATAACAGAAATTATGATGGTTTAGCAGCTCTCGCTATGGCCAAGCCCTTGGCATATATTACCTCATTTATTAATAAAACACAACAACCAGGGACTTCCCTGGCGGTTCAGTGGTTAAGACGCCTCGCTTCCACTGCAGGGGGTGCGGGTTCGATCTCTGGTCAGAGAACTAAGATCCTGCATGCCGTGCGGTGCGGCTGAAAAAACAAAACAAAAAAGCAAACAAACAAAAACCCACAACAACCATGCATGATAGATATTGTTATTCTATTTAACGGATGAGAAAACGGGTTGAAATAGAGGACATGACTTGCCCTAATTCACAGTTAATGGAGGCAGAGTAAGGATGCTAAAACCCGGTTTCTGGAACTCCACACCAGGAGGGTCACAGAGCCCAACGGCAGCCTCTTTCTATTACCCTGTGCTGCCCTCTCCCAAGCGTTCCCTCTGCCTGCTCAACTACAAGGAGGCGAGGGAGCGGCATCGGGCAATGCCACACTCCTGATCACTCCAAAGGCTCTTGGTCTCTTTGGCTCCAGAGCGGGTGACGGTCCACATCTCTACTCAGACGCGGTGGCAGGGAGGCTGTTGCTAGCCCCACAGGATGCTGGCAGCGCCTGGGTTTAGAGCACTTCAGGTGATGCTTGTTGATGCCTTCTCGGGGTGGGGGGCACCCCTTCCTTCCTTCCTCACTGCTCTCCCTGCCCCACTCCACCCTCCTGAGTGCATCCTCTGCCCCGCAGCCAGAGTGAGCTTTCTAAGGAGTAAACAAAAACCATGTCTCGTTTCTGCTTTAAAAAAAAAAAAAATCCAGATAATATATTCCTGCTGTCAAAAAATCCAAGAGTGTGCAAAGATTTGTAATAAAAGTCTTCCTCCCGTGGCTGTCTGCCATCTGCCTAGTCCCCCCCACAACCCTGCCCCCCAATCCCCACAGGTAACTACTGCCTTAGTTTTTCTTGCGTTTCCATCAGTTTCTTTATGCATATACAAGCAAAATGAGCTCTCCCACCCATTTTTTCAACATATTTTACACACATTTTTGCAACTTTCCTCTCTTTTAATATAGCTTGGTGGTTTTTCGCATATCAGCACTTAGAGAGCTTCCTTAGTCTTCGTTTATAGCCACAGGGTATCCTATTGTCTGAATGGACTGATCATAACTTATTTCATCGGTCACTGCGCTGATGGACGTTTAGGAGCTCCCAGTCCTTTGATATACTAGACAAGGCTTCAGTGAATAACTTGCCCAGTGGAAGTTTATCCGCAGGATAAATTCTCAGCAGCGGCACTGCTGAATCAAAAGGATCGTGCCACTGTGATAGTTACTGCCAAGTTCCCCTCCACGATGGTTGAACCAGTTTAAACTCCCACCAGCAATGCATATGAGAGCCTGTTTGCATATGTAGCCTTGTCAACAGAGGGTGTTACCAAACGTTTAGATTTTTACCACTGAACAGGCATAAGATGGTCT
Source organism: Balaenoptera physalus (assembly GCF_965194825.1). NCBI lineage: Eukaryota > Metazoa > Chordata > Mammalia > Artiodactyla > Balaenopteridae > Balaenoptera > Balaenoptera physalus. The sequence continues at coordinate 187,489,637 of NC_138882.1, forward strand.
TCTGCTTTAGAAACCCTTCACTGTATCCCCATCCCCCTTGCACAGAGTCCAGCTTCCTTGGACAGTGTAGGGGTGAGTACAGCCCTGTTCTTTCTCGAGGGCTCTTTCCCAGCCTGGGAGATGGATGTAGACACAGCTCAACCAGAGCATGGGACTCAGTGTTCCAGCAAAGAGCAGTGAGAAAGAGGAGGGAGGCTTCAGGGAGGAGGTGGCATCTAAGCTGAGCCTTCAGGGACAGGTCAGAGTTTGACAGGTGTCAGTGGGGGAAAAGAGAGGGGGACGTGTGGGTGTAGACCACAAGGGAGATGGGGAATGTCTGGGGAGGGTGAAGAGCCCAGGATGGCTGGAGGACCTAGAAGGAGATGAGCCTGGAGAGGGGTCGGGGCCAGGTCACGATGGACCTTGAATGTCACGTGAGAGAGAGTTGGGGATTTAACCTGTGATAGGAGCACAATGAAGGCTTTTGAGAGGGTGTGTGAAGTGGGTGGGTGGAGGGACTGTTTAGTTAGGACTTTTGACTTAAAGTCAGAGAGAATCTTACTCAAAGTGGCTTAAGGAGAAGGGGAATTTATTGGCTTATTTATGAAAATAATCTAGGGATACATTAGCTTCAGGCATGGCTGGATCCAGGGGCTTAAGTGATGTCATCAGAAATCTGTCTTTCACCCTTGGCTCTGCTTTCCTCTGTGTTGCCTTGTTCCCAGGCAGGCTCCAGTCTTTCCCCCCACAGCCTAGAAATATAGGTCAAAAGAGAGTGTATCTTTCCCAAGAAGATGCTCATGGGACTAATTTGGGTCAGGTGTCAATTCCTCAACCAATCACTATGGCCAGGAGGATGGAATGCACTGATTGGCTGGGTCTGGGTCACATGCCTACCCACCTGGTGGAGGAGGGGGGTAGGGATAATGTAAGGGGGTAATGGGAGGAGTGTGTATGGCAGGGTGCCTCAGCTTCACCTGCATCACAAGGTCTGGATTGGGGGAGGATCCCCAAAGAAAAATCAAGGTGCAGTGACCAGAAGAGGGAAGGATGGGCTTATATCGGAGACAATTAAAGGGGGGGGAAACCCAAGCAGAGGCTGTAAAGTTCAGGAAGAGGATGAGGGAACTAGAAGAGGCTCCCTTTGAGCTCCTCCCTTGGAGGTGTGGTGCGGGGGCCTGAGCGCCTCCTTGTGGCCGGGAGGCGCACCCCACCCGCTGCTGCACCCGGGTCCCAAGGTGAAAACTGCAGAGCTAGTCTCAGGCAAATCCAGGCAGCCTTGGAGGGCAGGGCTGGGCAAAGACATCAGGCCCTATGCCAGCCCGAGACCTCCAGGCACGGTGGTGTGCGGACCCACGGCTTCCAGCTGCTGGGCTCCTATTTTAAGTCCGTTTGGAGTGGCTGGGTTTTCACATGACTCCACTGAGCCTTGAATGCCAAAGGCAATGGTATTTAGCCTGCTGGAGAGGACATGAATGCCACTCTGAACTCCTCTGGAAGCCCCAGGAGGAAAAGGAGACTCGGTTCTATCTGGGCAACTTTCTCTGCAGTGACCGAGGCAGGACTGAGAACTGCGTGCAGAGGCCACTCTATGCCTCGCTCTCGGGTCACTGGGTGGGGTGTGTGTGCGACTCTGAGCTTCTAGAACAGCCAGATGTTCTCTCCCGACCCAGTGTGTCACCGCTTTCCCTGTCCGCTGCCCCCAGAAGCTCCAGCCTTGTCCCCTAAGATACAACGGAATCCCTCCTTTTATGCCTTAGCATCAGCCTGTGGCAGGCTGTCCTGCGGCTCAGGAAGGCCTGTGTCTGATAGGACCAACCCCCCAGAGGCAAGGGAACTGGTCCTCATCCTTTATTTTATTTATGTATTTATTTTAAGGCATTAACCGTCTGTTTATTTTTTTTATACATCTTTATTGGAGTATAATTGCTTTACAATGTTGTGTTAGTTTCTGCTGTACAACAAAGTGAATCAGCTATATGTATACGTGGTCCTCATCCTTTCAATCCCAGGGCAGGGACCCCTCTGCCAGCCCCAGACACAGGGCTTTGTGCCCCTACCCCTCACTCTTCTCCCTCACAGCTCTCTGCTTTGTGGTTAAATATCTGAGGGGTTCTTTTATTAAAGATTTTCCCCACCTCGACTGTAAGGTCCATGTGGTCAGGTCTGGGTCTGTTTTTGCGTTTTCTTGGATGGCTGAGGCCTGGAACAGTGCCTGGCACATAGTAGGTGTTCAATAAATTGTTGTTGAGCAGACGACAGCTCCAGTGGGCCTCCTCCTGCTTATTGAATGTGAACATGACGAGAACAGGAGAGACTCACAGGAGAAGACAGCCACCGATGGTGGGCACTGGGGCAGCTTGATTTAAGGAGACTCAAATCCTGGCAGCATAGCAGTGGAAGGAGGCAGAGCCCTGGACATTACGTTGTCCCCTGCCCCACTTTCCAGGGCATTGAATCAGTGTGCAGTGGTTTGCTCTAGGTCATCCAGGCAGGGCTGGAACCCAGACTTGGACACTGGACTCTCCCCTCTAGGCCTGGTGCTCCTTCCTCTCCAAGTAGCACACAGGTGGGTGACTGTGAAGGAGGGAAGACCCTGGTTGCCCAGTTGGCCTGGGGCTGGCTGCTTCTGCGAGTCAAATCTGCTTGCAGGAGAGGCTGTATCAGAGAGCGAGCATATACTCAGGAGCCATCAGCCTTGGGTGGGAATTCCAACTCTATCTCTCACAAGCTGTGTGACCTCAGGCCAGTTACTTCACATCTCTGGGCTTCAGTTTTGTTAGCAGTGAAATGGGACAAAAACACTCCCTGTGAGAATTCCCAAGAACGCATGGATGGGGCCTGGGACACGGCCGGCACTTCAAAGCACCCGGCTCTCATTGATTTCCTGGCTTCCAAGTGAAGGAGAAAGAAGCAAGGGCTCAGGGAACCTTTGTAGGTGACAGGGGTCCCTCTCCATGGGCTCCCCTCATTGTCCTCTGCCCCTCCGTAGCCCACCAAATGCCTGCACATCCTCACAGACCCCAAGCTAAATGCTGTGCCTGACCTAATGAAGGGCATCTCATTAACGCTTGGCAAAAGCTCATTAAGACCATGAGCTGTGGACTTCCCTGGTGGCGCAGTGGTTAAGAATCTGCCTGCCAATGCAGGGGACATGGGTTCGAGCCCTGGTCCGGGAAGATCCCACATGCCATGGAGCAACTAAGCCCGTGTACCACAACTACTGAGCCCGCGAACCACAACTACTGAAGCCCGTGTGCCTAGAGCCTGTGCTCCGCAACAAGAGAAGCCACCGCAATGAGAAGCCCGCGCACCGCAACAAAGAGTAGCCCCTGTTCACCACAACTAGAGAAAGCCCACGCGCAGCAATGAAGACCCAACCCAGCCATAAATAAATGAATGAATGAATGAAGAGAGAGAGAGAGTGAGAGAGAGAGAGAGAGAGAAAGAAAGAAAGAAAGAAGGACCAACCTCCAGAAGGACCCATGCTGCCAACACCTTGCTTTGGAATTCCAGCCAACAGAACTGTGAGAGAATAAATTCCTCTTATAAGCCACCCAGTTTAGGGCACTCTGTTACGGCAGCCCAAGCAGACTAACACAAACCCTGAGAAGGGCGTCTGGCACAGTAAGTGCTATGTGTCAACTTGTACCATTAATCGCGTGTTTGGTGTCTGTCTGATGCTCCCTCAGCAAATACTGAGCACCTGCTGGGGGCCAGGCATGCACTGGGCAGGGACACGGTGTTGCGTGTCTGTCGTGCACGCCCAGCACCCCCCAACCCTGGTCAATATTCACAGATGACCAGGTGAGCTGACCTGGAGACAACCCTCAGGGATGTCTTCCCCGCCCTAAGGGTTTAGTCCCAGCTCAGTCTGTGTCCAGCTTCCTAAAGCCCAGGAGCCAACGTCTGTCCCGAGGAAGAAGGTCACAGCACAATACCAGACACGCTGAAGGGGCTGATAAACGTCCCTGTGGGGAGCCAGATGGGCCCCCTCCCACGGTGCTCCCCCAGTGGTACCCAGCCTCCTCCTGAGCCTGCAGAGCACTCTGTGACCCTGCTCCCCAGAGGGTCTGGCACCTTCCACCCCACCTCCATCTCCTTCCAGGCCCGGCCCCACCCCTCGTGTCAGGTTCCGGCCGGGCGGCATGCGAACACTTAGTTATTTCAATTTTAAGAATACGATGGAGCCAGCGATGCTTAAAATGCTCGTGTTAATGGCAGCGGTCTGCAGTTTCATGTCACTTTAATAAGAACCATCTGCTGTGAGCAGGCGGCAGGCACGGCCAGCTCCCCCTCCCAGGGGCTGCCCCCTCCCCCAAATTCCACCCCCAGAGTCAGGTGGGGGATGTAGGGGCTCAGATCTGTGAGGAAGGCTGTGCTGGGGCTCCATGGCTTCCGAAGAGCAGGAGCCCCTTGAGGCGGGGGCCGGGGGTGGGACATGCAGTACCCCAGGCCGGTTCCTCCGTGCTCCCTGGCCAGGACTAAAAGGCCTGGGGAAGATCACAGGACCACCCAGCATTGGCCGCTGTAAAACTGATGGGGAGGAGGGGGCAGGGAGTGCGAGGCCCTGCCCTTGAACCCACTGTGCTCTTCCTGCAAAGTCCCCGATGGAGGCAGCTCTGGCTGTGCCGCTACAGGTCAGTCACTTTGCCTCCTGATGCCTCAGTTTTCACATCTGTAGAATGGGGGAGCTGTAACACCCACATCAGAAAGTTCTTGTGAGCATTGAGGCAGTGTGAGAGGGAAACCCCCTGCAAAAATCACCTGACCCTCATGGTGACCAGGCACAGGAGGAAGGCTGGTCTCTTCCACCACCAGGCATAGGCCAGGGCGGCTGCCAGCTTGACCACCCAGCGGTGGCTGGCACTGTGATGAAGGCAGTGTGGGTCACACAGGTGAGTGACGTCTGGCCCAGGCCTGGGAATATAACTAGTTGTAGCCAAGCTGGGAACAAAGTGCCTCTGGGGTCAGAGAATGAGCATCTCGTCCCCCACCCACTGGACCCAAGGTGTGCAAGTCCGGACGTAGTGCCAGGGCTATAGGGAGGTCCCATTGGGCAGGGGGATCTTATAGCCGCTCTGGAGGAGCAGGAGGCAGGCGCCCAGCCCCAGGGCCCCTGCCAGGAGCACGGCGCCCAGGGCTTTGAGGAAGGAAGTCCTGGTCCGGGTGAAGGAGCCGGGCGCCATGATGCCGAGCAGGGCTGTGCTGACCGTCAGCGTGTAGAGGATGGAGACCCCAGTGCTGAGTGCGACGATCTTGCCGAACTTGGCAAACGGGGCGATGATGCAGAAGAAGAGGGGCACCGTGGCGATGACCGTGGTGAGGGCGCTGGAGACGATGGCCACGCCCACGTGCCGCACAGCCTCCAGCGTCCGCCACTGGCGCCGCGAGTGCGCATCCTGGGTGTGGGTGAGAGAGAGCTGGGGCCCCAGACGCAGGAGGGGGTGCCTCCCTGCCTGGGGCTTTGGAAAGGGGGCTTGGACCCTGGATAAACACGTAACGCTGTCCAAGGCCAGCCTTGCTCTCACGGGCTCCTCATTCCACCTCCGTAAATGGGGGTAGTAACAGCACCCGGTCCCTGGGGCTGGCGTGAAGCTGAAATGGTTCCCCCGCAGCAGCTCACAGTGTACAGCACACAGTAGGGGCGCATTAAGTGTGGCTATGACAGCCAGAACACTGATGATCTGCACAGTAGGTCCTCAAACATGTGAGCCGTGATTGGAACTGATTTCCTTCTTTTGACCAAGAGCAGCTAAATGTATAACCGATTTAATTTACATATTTATGAATGTTTCACACCAACACAATTCCAAACTAAGAAAAACCAAAAACTTTACGAGACCCAGAGCTAGTTTTGGCACTGGTACCCGGGCATGTCCTCCCTAAGCCACGAGGTCCAGTGGGGACAGGGGTTGGTGGCCTCAAGGTCACGACTAGAAGGGCTCAGACTTGCTCCCCGGGCTACAGAATGAGACTTAGACTCAGGGAACCGAGAAGCAGGAAGGGACCTTGGACATCGCCTGGTTCAACCCCTCATGCTCACTTAGGGAGACAGAGGCTGGGGGGAGTGGGCCCGCCCACCGCCCACAGCAATGCTTGGGTGGAGCTGCCTTAGACCTTGAGCTCCCTGGGCGTGGAGAATGGCCCCGGAAACTGAGCCTCCTGGAACACATCCTGGCTGGGCGCTGGGCACCAGGGGTGTCCAGCTACCCTTGGGGGTCCTCACTGGCACCGAGGAGGCAGGAGACTTGTTGGGGAGCAGTGGGGCAGGCAGGGTGTTCACCTCGGCCTGGAGCGGGGGCAGGTTCTCTCCGGCCAGCAGATAGCCCTCGACCAGATGCACGCAGTAATCCACGGAGGAGCCGACGAGGATGGACAGGGAGATGGCTTCCACGGCGCCCATCTCCCAGCCGCTCCAGTACATGATGGTCACCACGAGGCAGACGATGCCTGCGGGGGGCGGGAGGTGGCGGGGAGGCAGCGTGGACCTGGTCCCACCCATACAGTCCTGGAGGGTTGCTGGACAAATTCTAAGGGCCCCTGGGGAAGGTGGTAAGGTCTACGGTGGAGCCCCCAGCTCTGGTGACAGGTGCGATGAGTAGGGACGGGGCCAGAGAGAGCTGGGAGGGGGAGGGGGGGCTGAAAGAGGGGACAAGTGCAGCAACATGTCCCTGGGACGAGAGCTACCACCTGGTGACACCTGGCTCCCCTCGGGGAGCACACGGTCCTGTGAACAACTGTCACAGAGGCTCTTTTTGCTTGGGGTGGGGAGTCGGGAAACCTTCACTGAAAAGACGGGACAGTTAAGGGTGGAGAGAAACCTGCTGACCGGAAGCCAGCAGCGAGACCCCTGCCCGCTCCTGGCCCCCGGGCCACTTACCCAAGATGCTCAGAAGCACGGGCAGCAGGAGCAGCACGTGGGTGGTGAACACGGTCACCGCAGCCACACAGATGAGCAAGGAGAGGGCCAGGCCATGCAGGGCGCTCTGCACCCCTGGGAGGGAGAGGAGAGGGCCCTCAGCTGGGCTGCACCGTGGGGCACCCGCAGTCCCCTCGCCCTCACGGGTCAGAGGTACTGGGGTTATGCAGATGGGCACCGTCACAGCTAGCTGTGTCACTCTGGGTGAGCCACTTGACTTCTCTGAGCCCCCATTTCTTCATCTGTAAAATGGGGTAATAATAGCACCTACTCCCTAGGCCTCGTTTGGAGTTTAAAGAGATAACACGGGTCAGGCCTCAGCCAGGGCTTGGCATCAAGAAGGGCTCCTAATGAGAGACCACTGCCATGAGGGTCATTACCATTACTTTTTAGGCGGCCAAATTCAGGATCAGAGAATGTGGCCAGACGCACCCAAGCAGGAGGGGACCCAAACTCTGGTCTCTGATCAGTGTTCCCGGCCACTGTGTCATCCCAGTTTCTCCAGGGCTCTTGGCCAGAATTGAGAAGACAAGTGTGGCTCAGACAGGCCAGGCCGTGCCCTTCCTGCTCCAGGTCACCTCCCCGTGTCCCTGCTGCCACCACCCACCCCACCGGGACCCTGGTGGGGGGGGGGTTGGCTGCCACTTGCCTATGATCTCCATGAAAATCTGTTTCCAGTGCTCACAGGTCTGGAAGCCGCGGTGCAGGGCTGAGCCCTCGGGCAGCGTCTTCAGCTGCTGCTGCAGGAAGCTCTCCCAGCGCAGGTAGTCCGAGTAGGTCTGGAAGGAGGACTTGCCCTTGTACGTGGTCTGCGGGGACATGAGCCAGTGAGACGGGCGGGCAGCTGTGGCCCATGCTGCTGCCCTGGTGATAGCTGGGCCGCTCTGTGACAGCTGCAGCTGGCCTCTGGCCACTTGCAAAGAGAGTGCGCTGTGTGAAAGGCGAGCCCATCCGAGATCACTTCCCAGCAGCCTCTGGGCGCACGTGTGACTCTCACAGCGGCAGCAGGTCCCCACTCAAGCAAAGTTCCCATCCCTTTCCAACAGAACCAGCTCCAACTTCCAGAGCCCCCCAGCTCCGCGTCCCACCCTCGGCCCACGCTGTCCCTCTGCCCTCTGCACAGCTTGCTCCCACCCCTCCTTCAAGCCTCAGGAGGTTTCCGTCTCCTCTAGGAAGCCTTCCTTGATGCCCCAAGACGGTCATCTTCTGGGCTCTGTAAGTCCTCGGTGCTCCCCCATCGCAGTTCTCGTCACTGCCCGGCAACCTGCCCCTCCTCTCCTGGCTGGGCTGTGAGTCTGGGAGGGCAGGTGACCTGTCTGGTCCACGGCAGCCAGCTCTGGAACTTTTATATATGTTACCTCACTGGTCCAACTCTGCTCTCCCTGAGCACAAACCAGCTTACAGCGTGTCTGTGTGCATGTGTGTGTCTGCGTGCTGGTGGGGGTCAGCTGGGAAGTGACGTCCTGTTGTGTGGAGGAGCCTGAGCAGGGATTCTCTCCTCCAACTGTCTGCGGCTTCGGCCTTTTTTAAAAAGGAGGGAAATTCAGATGCCGGCTACAACATGGATGGATGTGAAGAACGTTGTGCTAAGTGAAACGAACCAATCACAAAAAGAACAGTGCTGTGGGATTCCGCCTCTGTAGTCAAATCCATGGGGGCAGAAAGCAGAGTGGTGGCTGGAGGGGGTGCCTGGGGAGTCCGTGTTTAATGGGGACAGTTTCAGTGTTGCAAGATAAGAAGTTTTATAGATGGATGGTGGTGATAGTTGCACAACATTGTGACTATGCTTAATATTACTGAACTATACACTGAAAAATGGTTTAAATGGCTAATTTTATTATGTATATTTTACCACAATTTAAAAAAACTACGTGGGGCTTTGAAGTGGTGTCTGCGTTAGCCTGGGGCTCACTGAGGGCTTGGAGCGGGTCTGGGTCCTCCTCGTGGTGGCCAGGGGTTTGGCTGCTCGTGCAGCGAGTGGCACAGGTGGTGGGACAGAAAGCAGGGCTGGGGCCAAAGAACAAGAATCGCCATATGCCAGGTGTCATATGCCAGGTGTCATATGAATTCATTCCCCAACACCTTCACGTGACTGACCTACCCTAGCTTCTCGATGACTGCCAGAGGGCGGGCAGGGAGCCGTAACTCTAGTCTTTAGAGGAGGAACTGGAGGCTAGAGGGGATGAGTGTCTTGCTCAAGGACACAGAGCACAGCAGGATCAGAGCCAGGACTGGACCCCGGGGCTCAGCACGGAGGCAGCAGGGGCAGACCTGGCAAGTCTCACAGTGCCAAGTGCTAGGGCCAGGCCCGCAATGCCCAGGTCGGGGATGTGCGTGTGTGCAAGTGTGCATATGTGTGTGCGCATGTGTGTGCATGGGTGTGTGTGCGTGGGTGTCTCCTTGGCAGAGCCTAGGGGGTGAGAGAGGAAGCAGTGAAGTGTCGAATGGCTGGTCCCCTGTCTTCCGATCTCTCCTGGGGGGCCCAGCACGGAGGCTCTGTGGCCCCAAACCTGCCCCCTCACAGTGGCAGAGGGGAGTGTCCTGGACTGTCACCTGCCCCCGTAAAACGATGTGGACCTTGGGCTGTCGGGGAGGGAGGGTGGTGGGAGGTGGGTGGCGTCCCGTGTGGCAGAAGGGCCGAGCTTGGCGGTCAGACAGCCTGGTTTGGCACTTGATGCTGACGTCCACTAACCCCGTGACCTTGGGCAAGCAATTTCACCCCTCGTGGCCTCAGTCTCCCCTCTGAAGAACAACCACTCAGCTCTGCTCTGGGATGAGGTCCGGGGATCCGTGGTGACAATGCACTCTGTGAGGTCAGCACACTGCCCCACACCCGGTGGCCCAGCCGGGGCTCACCGACTCGAAGGCCATGGAGATCCACTGCACTCGGCCATCCTTGACGCCCACGGCCCCGTGTGACAGCTGCCCTGGGAGCAGGTGGGGCTCAGGCAGCTCCTTGCACTCGGGGTGCAACATCTGCAGGAAGGAGGAGATGCTGTAGCCTGTGGGGAGAGGGGAGAGGTGGGTCGGGGCGGGGACCCGGGAAGGGAGCACCTCTTCTCCCATCCTGCCTGCGCACGTGCACTTACCCATCTGGGTGTGTGTGCACAGGGGCACGCGCCCTTCCCCCAACCTCCTAGTGTAAAAGGTGTCTGGAACCACTGGCAATGCCATCGGGAAACCTACAACACCCATTAGCCGGCAGGGCAGAAATTGACATCTTGTGCCTTCTCAGGAAGAGCCCTGGCCTGACCCAGGTTATTATCTGGGCCAGCCCCCGGCCTCGCTCTCAGTTTTGGAAAAGCTCCTCCTGCAGGTGCGCCCTGCACACCGCACACCTCCCCATGCCCGTGCGGCTCTGCGACCGTTCACCTTTAGGCACGAGCCCGCTCTCATCTGGAAGATTCGCACGCCCCCCACCCTCGTGTGGACACACATAAGCTCGGACACGTGTCTGTAGACGCCCTCACGCCAGGCACACGCGCCCTCGGGGCTGCCCACCCTCGGGTCCCCCGCACGCACCTGAGGGCAGGCACTGGGCCCCGCCCGGCTTCACCAGCTCCGAGTTCCCCGCGATGGCCTTGCAGAGGCGACACAGGTGCCCGATTTCTTTGAAGAGGTCAAAGCTGCTGTCGTAGATGACGCTGCCCTTTCCCAAGGAGACACAAGCCAGGGCGACTGCTCAGTGAGTCGGGAACTCATTCCTGGGCCCCAACCCCGGGGAGGTACCTCCAGCAGCTCCTGCTACCATCGTCGCCAGCACTTGGAGCCCTCTGCCTGGTCACCCGCGGTCCTGCCCGAGCCTGATCTGCCCTGCCCCCGGCAGCACCTCTGCTCCCACTGCTGCCCACCCGCACGAGCCTCCCCAGCCTCCCCTCCTTGATCTTACAACGCACTCACCTGGGCTCCCTGCCTTCCCCTCTCCCTCGGCACAGCCGAGTCCCAACTGTCCTCCAGCGTCGGCCTCCTCTCCTCCCTGCCTCCCACCCCTCCTCCCTGCCTCCCCACCCCTCCTCCCTGCCTCCCCACCCCTCCTCCGAACACCTGCGGACTCCCGGTCCAGACCGGACAGATCTCCTCTGACCCCACCTGGCTCCTGAATTACTTTCTGTCTGAAACCCTGTACACCCAGCCAGGCTGACTTCCCAAGGCAGGGGTCATGACCAAGGGTACCGACATCCACGGTCCTTCCCACCGTGTCTCAGTACCCACCCAGTGCCAGGCACAGACCTCGTCACAGCTCCGTGTCAGCTCCGCTCCCCTCCAACGCCCAAGAGCCCAGCCCTGGCACAAACATGTACAAGGGGGGGAGACCACCCCGAGGGAGGGCACCATGGCCGAGGCATGCAGCGAGGGCGGTGGGCACAGGGAGGGCCCCGTGCAGGAGGAGGCGGGCAGGGAGGCTTTGCACACCTGTACTGCCCTCACCTCCGTTCCACCCCTAATGATGCGGGGCAGCTGGCTCAGGCCCCACTGTACCCAGATTCCTGGGCGATTCTAAGAGCTCAGCGCTGCTCAGTCCTCAAGAGAAATGGTGCCACGTAGCGGAGCCTGTGGGCCGGGTGAGCAGCCAAGGAGCCGAGGGCGAGTGTGCAGAGCCAGGCTGGCGGCCCCTGGGCTGGCACTAGTTCGCAAGCCTGGTGTAGCTGGGCCCTCTGGCGTCTGCCCAACGTGGGCACGCGTACCGGGTCTCCGATGACATGGTTGTCCACCTGCCGCGTGCGATTGATGCCAACGATGCCAAAGACCACGAAGACCATGGCCCCCGTGTCCACGAGCGGCCGCACCGCCGGCTTCCCGCAGCCCGTGTTCACACAGGGGTTGAAGCCGAAGGTGGCAGAGGGGCGGGCCTTGGGCGCTGCGGAGGGAGTCACAGCTGGATGGGAAGGCGGGGCCCAGCCTCCCAAGGCCCCGCCGCAGCCTCCCCGCATGTACCTTTCTCGCTGGGCACGTAGAAGAAGCCTTTGGTCGGCCCATCGGGGCTGGAGCTGAGCAGGCAGCCAGGAGGGGCCGCACACACGCGCCCGTGGAAAGGGGGCTTGCGGGACTGCGCAAAGTACAGCTTCCTGTGGAGGCAAAGGAGGCGAGGCCAGGACTGAGGCCAGGAGGGCCAGGAGCAGTGGGGGGGAGAGGCACAGGCGGCCGTGTGCTGGGGCCGGAAGAGCGCAGGGCACCGACTCGGGCTCCCCCAGCACAGGGATTCAATCTTAGGTTCAGGGCTGGGGTTTGGACACCTGTTCTTAGTCCCGCCCCTGCCAAGGCCCACCCTGTGGTCCTGCCCAAGGCACTTCCCCTCCCTGCATGTGTCTCCTCGCCTGTGGTGGGAGGGGTGGAAGAGACCAGCAGCTTCCAAACGGTCCTCGAGGGGCCCCAGGGCTAGCCTTGGGGGTCGGTGCTCAGAAGCCCCCTGCCCCACTTTAACCTGAACAGTGACAGAGCCTCAAGATTCTGTTTGAAGAAAGGATTCCACGGTTAGCTTATTCACCGCTGGACTTGATGTAGCTCAAGGCTCTTTCTAGAATGTTCTAAGCTCAGCCAGGCAGCCTGACCCCAGTGGCTACTGTATATGTGCAGCGTGAGCCCGACCCTGGAGGGGAGGCAGAGGGACACCCCCCCTCATCCCCCAAGCCGAGGTGTGCCAGGCCAGAAGGGCCCAGTGAGCCCATCTTGGTCATCCCCCTGCCCCAAGCATCACCCTCATGTGGGTGCCCAATGTCCTGAGGCCAGGCCCTGTCAGAGACCCGGTGTCACCAGTGCAGGCCCCGCGCTGCTGTTCTCTGGACTACAGCAGCAGCGGGCTCTTCCTTGCAGAGCACGTATTGTAATCTGTAATGACGCTGTGCTTGACTTGTTAGCTGCTGTCTCCCGCTAGTGAGCCCGAGGGCAGGAGTCACATCTGTCTTGTTTCCCATCCCCAGCACTAGCCCCGTGCCCGCTCACAGTCGGGGCTCAATGTTAAATGAATGAATGGATGAGAGAAAGGCCCTCGGCTGACAAGCCTCAATGGTCAGAACGTGATGGGGGGAACCTGGGAAAAGATGGCCCCAGCTGGCTCAGAGAGCCCCGAGGCACAGAGGGCAGTTGATCATTAGGTGTTCATGGGCACTTACTTCATGCCAGGCACTAGGTAGGGCGTGCGTATACAGTAGGTAAAGACAACAGACACGGGCTCTCTCCCATCACCTTACAGTCTGAGGGAGGGGGAACGTTAAATCATTTTTTTCTGAATTAACTGTAGGTATTGAGAGTGTGGATAGTGCCTTGGAGAGGAATGCAGAGTGTACTCATGCATTCATTCATTCACTCAGCAAGTGCTTCCTGAGCACCTGCTACACAGCACTAGGTGAGGGGATACAGCACAGAACAGTAAGCTAATCACGGCAGGATGCCTGCGTGCTCCTGAGCAAGGACAGGTAATCAACCAGTAGGTCAGCGTGATTCCAGGTGCTGGTAGAAGCCAGAAAGAGAGCAGCGGGGTGATGTATGGGGAGAGGTGGGTGTGGCTATTTTCGCCGGGGAGGGCGGTCTGGTCAGGGAAACCTTGTTGGGGGTGGGTAAGCATCTGGGTAAGGACCTGAATCTTGAGAACAAGTCAATCCCAGGAGGAGCTAGGGAAAAGCATCCTAGGCCCAGGGAACAGCAAATGCAAAAGCTCTGAGCTGGGAGCTGCTTGGCGTGCTGAGGGGCCAGAGGGCCGCTGCGCCTCCCGCGGGAGCCATCCAGAGGGAAGGCAGCAGATCGGGGAGCGAACTGCGGGCCTGGCGTCTTGGTGTCCCCCACTCCCCAGTCCCGGGCGAGAAACATCTGAACAGATGGGCAGAAATGGACAGGGGTTTCTTCAAGGTGTCGCGAGCGGGGCAAACAAGGGGGCCGGGCCGGCGGGAACCGACTTATCTGCAAGGCTCTGTTACCGGCTGTGCTGCTGCTCCTTGGCGGCCACGTAGAAGCTGAAGTCAAACTTCCAGCCCCGCTTGGTGTCGCAGGCCAAGGTCGTCACCATCCACTTGCCGGAGGGGCTCGCCGCCTGGAGCAGCCCTACTGTAGACATACAAGCGGTCAGCTTCTTGGTGAAGTTACCAAAAGGCGCTCTATACACCTAAGCAGTGGATTGACAGAGACAAGACAGGTGACTCTGGGAGGCTGCCTTGGCCTGGGCCCAGCCTCAGGCTCGGTCCCCTCCCTCCTTGGAATGCTCCCCACCCCCCGCCCCCATTCCAGCCCCCAGAGTCAGGGGGTAGAGCCCTGGGCAGAGGCGCAGGAGGCCTGGGTTCAAGTTTAAGGACGGAGCAAATCCTTCCCTACCTCTCTGAGCCTCAGTCCTTCCTTCAACTGAGGATTTACTCCAAGCCAGGCCCTGAGCTGGGCTCTGAGGATACGGCTGCGAGCCAGACGGGCTTGGTCCCTGCCCTCCTTCCTGGAGCTGCCAATTACGATGGCCTCAGATTCTTTTAAGGGCTTTGAATTAAATATTAGGACGATAAGGCACAGGACGAATGGGGCACTGGAAGAGGAGGCCAAACTGATAAGGATGGCCAGGAAAGGGTCCTAGGAGGAGGTGACATTTAGGCTGAGATCTGAACGGGGAGCCAGCCACGCATGAAGCTGGAAGGAAAGCCCTCCAGGCAGTGAGAACCGCAGTGCAAAGGTCAGAGTCCGGGAACGCCTCACACAGCCCATCTTTCGAATGGAAATATAAACCCCAAACAAATGAGTTGATATGTGTAACTGTCACCCTGGAGGTGTAACATGTTAAAGAAACACAAATGATTCCTGAGAGGGAAAAATCAGAGGCCTGGGTTGGCCCTGGGAGCCTCTTCTCTGGGGCGCTAGAACAGATGGCTGAGAACAACAATCTAACTAATAGCTCCCATTTTACTGGGCACTTACTACGTTCCAGATGTTACAGAACGCACAGGCCTTGCCTCATGTACCTCCAACATCCCTGGCTGGTGCCTTTCATGTCCCCGTATCACAGATGAGGAGACTGAGGCTCAGAGAGATTACATAATCTTCCCAAAGACATACAGGTTATAAATGGCAGAGCCAGGACTCGAACCCAGGCCTGGCTGACTCGGCAGCCCGTGCTCTCACCACTCTGCAGGTCCCTGCCGCAGGCCTGGCTGACGGTGGGAGAGGGTCCTCACCTGCCTGGAGCAGCTCCATCCTCGCAGGCCCTGCCCCCACCCCCATGTGGCCAGTGCCCACCAGTGTGGCATTGAGGGCCCCCTCCCCTGGTAGTGGCAGCTCCCTTAACGACAGCCAGGCTCACCTGGAAGGAGGGCACCTCCCCGTCCCCAGAGGACACGGTCTGCCAAGGGCCAGGCAGGCTGGCGTTGAGGGAGAACCTGTAGACAGCCGGGTGGCCTTTGCTCTTCACCTTGGAGACGTACACAGTGCCTGGGGAGTCTAGGGACAAACGAGGGATGGAGGAGGAGGGACAATCACCTCGACTGGCTTCCCCTAACCCTGCAACAGCCCAGCCTCTGCTCTGTTGACTGAGGAGCTGAGCCTGACCTTGGGGTCCTCTCTGAATGGTGGCTCTGTTCCTCTCTACTGGACCGAGCCCATGGCAATGATGGGGGACTGGTTGTTGGTGGTGGACACTGGATGGGGTGGAGGTATAGATGGATGCGGAGGTGGTGGTGGACACTGGATGGGGTGGTGGTATAGATGGATGGGGAGGTGGTGGCAGACACTGGATGGGGTGGAGGTATAGATGGAGGGGGAGGCGGTGGTGGACACTGGATGGGGTGGAGGTATAGATGGAGGGGGAGGTGGTGGTGGACACTGGATGGGGTGGAGGTATAGATGGAGGGGGAGGTGGTGGTGGACACTGGATGGGGTGGAGGTATAGATGGAGGGGGAGGTGGTGGCGGACACTGGATGGGGTGGTGGTATAGATGGATGGGGAGGTGGTGGCGGACACTGGATGGGGTGGAGGTATAGATGGAGGGGGGGGCGGTGGTGGACACTGGATGGGGTGGAGGTATAGATGGAGGGGGAGGTGGTGGTGGACACTGGATGGGGTGGTGGTATAGATGGACGGGGAGGCGGTGGTGGACACTGGATGGGGAGGTAGCACGGGTAGAGGGAGTGACAGTGATGGTGGGAGCCATGGTGTGATGTGCCAGTAGGGACTAGGGTAGTGGAAGTGACACCAACAACGATGCCCCAGGCATGGTGTGAACGGTGGAGGTGTGCTGCTGATGAGGATGGTGGGCACAGAGGGGTGACGATGGCCGTGTGGTGACAAGGACACACACAACTGCCCCATGTGGGGGGTTAATTCCCACATGCATCCCGGCATCCCACATCTGATGGAGACCCCAGCAGGGATAAGCCAGCCTCCAGCGTTCAGGACGCCCCAGCCCTCCCCCAGACACTCAGGATGGATTTGGCACACAAGGCAGGTTCACTGTGCACCACAAGCCAGGCTGGGGTGGTAGCAGGAAGGGATCGCCCTGTTCTGGCTGAAGAGAGCTGGTGGGACGACGGGCAAGGGCCTCAGGTTCACCCCTGCACCGACCCTTCCACGGTGACCCAAGAACACAGGCTTTTGTTCCCGAAGGAGAATCAAAGCATGGATTTAATGTGCTCTCCCCACAGGGCCCCTGCACCCTTGTACCAGGACCTCCCACTGCCCCACCCAGCCAGTGCACACTCCCCACTGACCCTGCAGGGCAGCCTCAGGCCGGCCGGCCCAGGACACCCCTGAGCCCCGCTTCTTCTTCTCCAGGGACGTCCGGATGTTGTTCTGCAGGCTGTGGGGCTTCTCCTGGAACAGACCTACCCCACCGGCACCGTGTCAGGCAGCAGGGCCTCCCTGGCTGGGCCCGGCCAAGGCTGGGACAGAGACGACCTGAAGGACATGGGCCCCAGGGCCCTCAGCTTGGGAAGGGGGTGGTATCAGGGGTCTGAAAGAAACTAGATGGAACCGAAGAAAGGACAAATGCTGACTTTACAAGAATCTTAAGGCAAAGGGAAGGAAGCTGCCAGCCCCCTCCAGAGAAAGACACGTGGCAGCTTACCCTACTCATCCACACCACGCCTCACTTCCCTCCTCTGTCAAATGGGACGACACCCAGAGGGTACCTCC
The DNA here is from genome assembly GCF_965194825.1 of Balaenoptera physalus. Lineage (NCBI taxonomy): Eukaryota > Metazoa > Chordata > Mammalia > Artiodactyla > Balaenopteridae > Balaenoptera > Balaenoptera physalus. The sequence continues at coordinate 187,506,634 of NC_138882.1, forward strand.
AGAGGGTGGCTGAGGGACAAAAGGGGGTGCTGCATCTCATGCGCTTAGCAATGTGTCTGGCTCGTGATGAACGCTTGATAAATAGGAATAATTAGAAACGGCATGTTATCAACTAGCAGAGACAGAGGAGACCTCCTGTTTTGCCCCAAGCATTGCAGATGAGTTGTTTGTTTGTTTTTGTTTTTTAATGAGAGAAATTTTACACCTTCAAAAAACTAATACGATAATGCTAGGAGGTCGTTATCATTAATCCCATTTGACCTAGAAGCAAGCAGAGGTTCAGGGAGGTTACATGACCTTCAGGGGAAGTGAGAGGCAGAGCCCCATCAGGATCGGTCTTGTCTGCCCCTAAAGCCGAAAATCTTTTTGCTACAGCCTGAAGGGCCCCTTTAAGAGGCAGTTCAGAGGCTGAGAGATACAAGGGGCTGGGGCTGGGCTCTGGCTGGGGCCCTTCTCCAGATGTTTGCAGGAACTTCGGGATCATCCCAGGGTTTGCCCATCTGTGAAGTGGGAGCAGACAGGCCCTGAGGGACGGTGGGAGGCCTTGCAGCGGCAGTGACATTGGAGCGAAATTCGATGCCCAGGCAGGTGGGAGAGGAGCAGGGACGCGGCCAGTTTAGGAGGGGCTCCTCGGGCACCTCTCTGAGCTGCAGCCGATTATCATGCACTTGGCTAACGCCATTTACCAAGGGGAAGGCCAGGTTAATCTGAACACCACCGTAATTACATGAAGGCAATTACAGCAGTCAGCGGGTCGTCCCCCAGGAGCCGGAAGCACTCACCCAAGCGTCTTCTCATTCGGTTTCTAACCACCCGGCAAAGCTGTATGACCTTGGGTCGACTTCCCCCGCCCCAACTCCAACCTCAGGCTCCCCTCTGTAAGACGAGGGCCTGGATCAGACTAACTCTAAGGCCAGCAGACGTCTTTATCTCACCTCTTAGCTCATCCCCGGCACACGCTCCATCACCAAGTCCTGTGGGTTTCACCTCCTAAGAACCTCTTGTCTTCACTGTCACCATCGGCCACACCGGCTCCGGCCCCCACCGTCTCTTGTCTAGATGACTGCACGAGACTCCCGCCTGGGCTCCCAGCCACGCTCCATGCTGGCCCTCCGACCACACAGCAGCTTCTCTGCTTAAAGCCCTCCACTAGCTTCCAGTGCCGATTACAATACAATCCAGACTCCTCACTGTACCCCAGCAGGCCCTGGCCCAGCCCATCTGGCTAGCCTTAGCTCCTGCAACTACCTCCATCAGACTTGGCCCTGGTCTTTCCCACTCTGGTGCTCCCCTCTGCCTAGACCGCTTCCCTCCTCTCCTCTCCCAGCTTGGCCAACTCCTTCCCTCCCTCCCCCCACCACCCAGGCAGGCTAAGTCTTGCCTTAGACATTCCCTCCTCCAGGAATAAGGCTTCCACGATGCTGAGCTCCCCAGTCGCCCTCCTTTTAGTCCACCACAGCTCAGATCTACTATTATATGGCCTGCCCCAGCAGTGGAATGGACTCCCTGAGCTCGAGAAGCCTGTCCTGCCCACTGCGGTCTCCCCAGCACCAGCACAGCTGGCACCCAGTAAGTATTCGTTTAATGAAACGTGAAAACACTGAGGCTTAGAGGTGGAGTGATTTGCCTGAGGTCATACTGTGATGGGGAGCCTGGATCTCACATCTCTCGTCTTGGAGACGTGGACTCCAAAAGGGGCAGGGGCCCACAGGGGACACCCTGGCAGGAAACCCTCACCTGAACAGGTGATGCAGGAGATGCCCTCGGCGCTCAAGTTGTACTTGAGGTCCAGCAGCACCTGGATGTTGGTATCCGGCCGGAAGAGCAGCGGGGCCCGGCTGGCGGGGCGGAGCCGGCTGGCGAACACCAGGGACAGGATGAGGATGGAGACAAAGAGGCCTGCGAGGAAAGGATGCTGCGCTAGGCAGGGCTGGGGCTGGGGGTGGGGGCATGCACAGCGGGGCTTCCAGAGCCCTGGGAAAGAGCTGCTCCCTCTGTGGGGATGGGAGGGGGAAAGGGGGGCAGGTATCCCAAGGGAGCAGGCAAAGGCCCAGCGTGCCAGCCTGTGGGTGAGGCTGCTAGGGTTCCGTCCCTTGGAGGTAGCGGCCGGTTGTCACATGTGTCACTGGTGGTCAGACTATAAGCTATAAGCTCACATTCCTGGACAAAAGCCAGCCCCCATCTTAGAGCCCTTAACAGTTTATAAAGAGCCAGCGTATCCACTTGATCTTACACAGACCTAAATACAGTCAATGATGATAATAATGATAATAATAATAATAGGAGCACTTAACTTTCATTGAGCACTTACTACATGCCTTGCACTGGGCTAAGTTCTTTACACACACTGTGGCTTTCCTCACAACTGCCTTAGTAGATAGATACTATTCTTACCCTCACTTATAGGACAGGAAACAGAGGCTCAGACTAACTGGCACAGTCAAGGTGACGCTGCTAGAACACGGCAGAATTAGGATTCCAACTTAGCCAAGCTGGTCTAAATCCAGAGCCCAAGCACTCGGCGCTCTGCTCTGCTGCCCAGCATCATGACTGGCACGTAGTAGGTGCTCAATAAGCAACAGCTATCGCAGAACCAGCTTTATTCTATGCAGGAAGGGGGTAAAGCTCCGAGAGAGCGAGGGACACCAGCCCAGGTTTCTGACCTCTAGCTCATTTGGGGAACTGGGGCGGGCTCCCAATGCCTGCACGTTTTTTGCATGGGGCGGGGTCTGTCCTCCACGTCTTAGGCACTGGGAGAAACTGCAAGATGGGGGGAAGGAGAGTGGACAGCCCACTTACCCACAATCACCCAACGGCTCTTGACGGCCGACCACAGGACCCAGTGGTGCAGCAGCTCCTGCAGCTGGGCGATGAGCTGCCCCCGGCTGCCCCCGTCGGGGGCTGGCTGCAGGCCCTTGGGGGGCACAGACACCAGGGACGCGTCTCCCAGCTCCAGCGACACTGCCGGGGCAGAGCAGTGGCCTGTCAGAGGGCTGGCCCAGAAGCGGGCCAGAGCCCACCCTGGTCCCTGCCCTCTCCAGGGAAGCGCAAACGCTCGATGGGGATCTCGTCCTGCCCCCCGCTCAGGACCGGCCTGTCCTCACACCAGCTCGCCAAGGGCTACTTCCCCCGGCCGAGGCAGCCCCTGGGTCCCGGCAGGCTCAGCGGGACAGGCCCGCACCAGCTCTCACCTGGCTCCTCCTCCACATTGAGCAAGGGGATGTCATCGTCCAGGTAGGGCATGGGGCCCTGAGCAGGGCTGCCCCCAGCCCGCTCGGCAGCAGCAAACACGTCCCCGGGGAAGTGCAGGGAGCTCTTGCAGCCGCACTTCTGGTGGCAGCTGCGGAGACAGTGGGAGGAGGGGGTGAGTCCTGGGTGTCCAGGGAACGGGGGGAAGGTCCCGGCTACATGTGAACCCAGGTATCACACCGCTGCCGACCGCTCACACAGGACTCGCATCACAGGTTTCCAGGAGCCTGCACCTGAGTTCTCTCCAGCGCCATCTCCCCTGGGGCCCTTGGGTGCCACTCTTCCTCTGGGGACACAAATGGTGACAACAGCCATCACCCAGAGAGAGGGGATGATGGCTCGCTGCTGCCCAAGCATCAAGGTGACCAACGCAGGGGAATCATGGCTACCGCGTCGTGCGCCCAGGGCCCTGGCACCAGGAGGACGGGGAAGCGGGGCTGGGCTGAGGACGTGGCTGAGGCCTCGGCTGGAGTGCACGTGAGGGAGACAAGGCTCACCCTAGGGACTGGGGACGAGAACAATGCACACGGTGAATGTGCCAGGAATACTACGTGCCAGGAATACTACGTGCCAGGAATACTACGTGCCAGGCAGTGAGCGAGATTCTCTCATCAATCCTCACGGGGTTACATGTACCCATTCTATAGAACAGGAAGCTGAGATGCAGAGAGGTTACGTAACATATCTAAGGGTCCGCAGCCGCCAGGCAAAGAGGCTGAGGCTGGAGCCCAGGACTGGGAAGACTGCTGCGTCCACTGCCCCAGACTCGGGGGCGGGACAGGGCGGGCTTAGTTGGTGTCTCTGTAGAGATTAGAAACAAGGAGCCCTTTACCCAAGACACTTTGCTTCTATGTCACAAAACTGTCAGAGAAATAGTCAAATCTGAACGTCTATAGTGCAGACCGCTGTGCCTCAGCCAGAGTGCCCTTGTCCAGTGCCCAACCCGTACCACCATACATGGCGGCCCTGAAGCAGGAGGTATGTGTGGGAGAGCTGAGGAGTGCGTCCCGGGCCTGAGTCTGAGCCCCTCGCTGCCCCTCCTGGGCTCACCATGGTCAGGTGGACACTGTCATGGACCCCTGACAGTCCTGCCCTCGCATGCCCTGCCCCAAGCCCAGACCCTCCATCATTCCTCAGGACTCCCAACCCAGGCAGCCACCCAGGCTGGATTCCATTTGGTCACTGTCTCCGCCGCCCCCCACCCCGCCACTGACCACCTGGCCCACGAGACCCCAACCCCTAGACCTTCAGCAGTGGCTCTGGGCCGATCCATTCAACTCTGCACACCACTCACTGCACCTTAATATTGTTCCTCCCCCAAGATGAGAACCTTGAGGACATTTAACGTGGCGGCTAAGAGCATGGGATCCAGTCAGATTATGTGGTCTAAATCTCAGCCCCACTGCCTATTAAATGGGTAACCTTGAGAAAGTTGCCCAACTGCTCCAAGCTTCTGTTTCCTTGTCTATAAAATGGGTGAAATAAGAGGACCCAGCTGCCAGGGTCCTTGGGGAGGGTGGCAGTAAGATCTCGTACAAAAGCTCATTGCCCACTTCCTGGCACATAGTAGGTGATCAGATGTAACTACTGGACAGGATTCTCTTCTTCCTCTGCTCCCCCAGTAGTGCCCAGCATAGGACTGGGCATACAGAAGGTGCTCAATGGTGAATCACGAGGCTCTTGGGAGATAGGAGGGTGTGCTGAATGGCCCCCCAAGGGCCTGCTATAGATATTCTGTGAGAGGAGGACGCGACCCGCTGCCTGGCTCACCTGGTCTGGCAGGCACTCTCCAGCGGTGCCATATAAAGGCTCCAGATGCCCAGGGCAGCAGGCATGGTGAAGAGCACAGCCAGCCAGCAGCAGGACACGATGAGAGACATGAACAGGCCGAAGTCGTGGACGGCCGGGATCTGGCAATGGGGAAGTAGAGGGGGGATGTGGGACTATCAGGCCTGGAGCCCAGGGAGCCTGGGGGCTCTGCAGAGAGGCACTCAGGACCCCCGACCACCCTCAGACGGAGGCAGGATGAGGAGGCCGGGGCTGCTGGGACAGAGGCACTGGCCTAGGAGGACGTCAGAGGGCCGGGCTGGTGCCAGGGGCGGGGCAGGGGAGGAAGAGTCCCACCTCTGGTCCACGCTGCAGCCCTCTGCCCGGAACAGCGCTCAGCACAGAGCTAGCGCTCCATAACTGTCATTACGTGAAGGACAGAGGAAGACACGCCCTGTTGGAGCAGGCCACGTGTCAGCGAGGGGGAAGGGAGGGAAAGCTGCTGTGATGGGAGTAGGGAGGCTGGGTGTGCTTCCTGCACAGGGTGTGGCAGCCAGAAGGAAACTGTAGCCAACAAGCAGACAGGCCTTCACTGTTTGTGAAACACTTTCACAGTCATCTCATGTCAGTCCCTGATGATCCACACATGAGGAAAGCGAGGCTCAGAGAGGTTAAACAACCTGCCGAAGGTCACACAGCCAGAAAATGGCAGAGGTGGGATGTGAACCCAGCTCTGCCTGTTTTCTGGATGTGGTTCTCGAGGAAGGCCTGGGGAATCCCAAAGCACCTAGTGGTTTCTAGACGGGATCCTCAGGCCAGGTCATAAAACCTCTCAGATTCAGGCAGGCTCACTGTCCTGCAGGCTCTGTTGACACCAAGGACCTGGTCTAAGATCCTTCTCCTGAGCCCACCTCAGACGTGAAGGAGCGTGGGGCCAGCGAGAGAAAAGTGAGTGTGAGGAATGACCACGTGGTGTGAAGCCAGTGGGTGGAGAGGGCCCTGAACCCCGGTCAGGAGACCGGGCAGGCTCACCACTTACCAGCTGGGGGACCTTTGGAAACTGCCAAACGCCCTTCAGGACAGAGGCTGGATTATCATTAACGAGCATCAATAAGAAACACTATTTGTATTATTTTAATTCTCCCATTTGTTAAGTTCTGGTAATGATGATTAGTAGCAAAAATGGACTCTAAGCGGGGGAGGGGTAAATTGGGAGATGGGGATTGACATATACACACTACTACATATAAAATAGATAACTAATAAGGACCTACTGTATAGCACAGGGAACTCTACTGAATACTCTGTAATGGCCTATATGGGAAAAGAATCTAAAAAAGAGTGGATATATGTAAATGTATAACTGATTCACTTTGCTGTACACCAGCAACTAACACAACACTGTAAATCAACTATACTCCATTAAAAATTTTTTTAAAAATGAGAAAAAAGTGGACTCTAGGGACGTGGCAGGAACCTTGAGGCAGAGGCTGCGTGGCCCCAAGAGAAGGGGCGGGTAGGAAGAGCAGAGACCGGGGGCCAGGTGTGCACGGGAGGGACGGGGAGGTCAGGTCGGGGGGGAGGGCGGGCTCCCACCTGGGAGAAGACGTTAGCTGCGTAGGCGGCAGCCGTGGTCAGGGAGGTGAAGAAGGTGGCCTTGCCCGCCGTCTGGATGGTATGGGCCATCCGCAGCTGCGGGTCTTCCAGGTGGGTGGCCTGGCGGTAGGTGTTGATGAACACAAAGACGTCGTCCACGCCTACAGGAGGGAGTCCCGGGCCAGCAGGTCTCAGGATCACTCTGCTGTGTCCATGGTCAGACCCAACCTGGGCAGGAACCCAAGCCCCACCCTCCATGCTCCTTGCTCCTCACCCACGCCCCCACCAGAACCAGGCCCTTTCCTCCAAATCTTAGCCCCCTTCCCACCTTTCCCACCGTTCTTAACCTCCACCAGAATAGCTACCCATTCCTTCCACCCCTTGGGGGCTCCACCCATCATATGCCAAGGATCACCCACCACTCATATTCTACCCACCCACTACCCCAATTCCAAGGCTCCGAGGTCTGAAAGGGGACTTTTTGGAGCCCCCATGGAAGCCAGGCTTTGCCTCCTGGAAGAAGGCCCTTCTGGGGACAGAGTTCCCAAGTTCCCAAGGCCCATTACCATGGCAACAGAGGCAACTCACCAATGCCCACTATCACAAAGGCAGCCACCCCATTGAGGATGCCCAAGTACTGGATACCAAAGACCACATGGTACAGGAAGAGTGCCACCAGGCAGCTGAGGCCGATGCTGGCAATTCCGAAGAAGGACAGGAACACTGGGCAGGGCAAGAGGCACAGGGGACAGATAGAGTGGGGGGACCCAGAGGAACACACCTCTTTGGTGTCCCTGGCCCCTGCTGGGTCCTGCCTCACCCCGCACCCCCACCCCCAGGGAGTACCTCCACCACCCCATCTGAGCCCAGCACAGTTTTTTGCACCCGGAGAAGGGGCTGGACAGGAGGCCTGAGTGGCAAATGAAACCATTTTTGAGTAAGTCAAGTTGTTTATGGGCCCTCATCTTTGCAGAACTTGTCTCAAGTGCTAGTAGGGAATTATTATATATTTACATCTGTCACCCCAGTAGACTAGAGGTTCCGTGGGGGTAGGAAGTGTGTCTGTGATGTTCACCATGTGTCTGGATCCCTGGCACCTTAGAGCATCTGGCACATAGTTGGTGCCCAATTAATATCTGTTACATGGACGAATGAATGTCTTTTCCATTTGTGAAGGTATGACCAATCTCTCATTCATTTGAGCAACAGAGAGTACCTACTGTATATGCAGAAAGAAGCAGCTAGGGTATATGGGGAGATGGTGGTGGAAAAGTAAACTGGGGTACAAAGGGCAGCTGACAGGCACTATAGAACAGGGTACAGAATAATTCATAAGGTGTCCAATACTCCAGACTCCCCAAAACTTATCAGCAAGTTTACTGGCAAGAAAAAGATGGTCAAAGGGAAAAAGGTTCAACTGTGGGAGGTCATGGGGCTGGGGGCCCTTGGGCACGGCCCAACCTGCCTCTGAACCTCAGTCTACCTGCCTGGGGTTAGAAGGTGATGTCTGAGCACCCCTCCCCCCACCAGTTCTGACAGTGGATTCAAGACCATTTCTGGCATTCCTGAGCAGGAAGGCTTTGTCCAGAGAGAAGCACACTGGAAGAAGAGAAGGGGCTGGCTCCACACAGGGCTTTTGAAGAAACCCTACCTGAGCAGGAGGTGAGAATGTAGACGAGGGCGGCAATGCAGCTGCTGCTGATGAAGGCCAGGAGCATGTCATTGTTGAAGGTTCTGCGAACCTCATAATCAAAGAGGTCCGTCCCCCCATACAGAACCTGCACTTTGCTGAAGAAGGGAGGACACAGAGAGAGGAAAGACGGAGTGGATCAGAGATAGAGGAGGACTGGGAGCCATCCACCTCACCAGTGTCTCTTTACCTTGGCTGTACATTATGATCACCTGGGGGACTTCCAAAAATCCTGATGTCCAGGCCATACTCTAGACAAATGAAATCAGAATGTTTGGGGTGGGACTGAATTATCAGTGAGGTTGAGACCACTGCTCTACACAAATAATAATCAATTATAGCCAAATTCTGTCATCTTCCAATTCTCAATTATTCACAGCAAAATTCTAAATTCAAACCAGCTTCCAGATACTGTTTTATACCGCTAGTGTGCATTTAACAGCAGTTATTCTTAATAAGAAAAACTTAACCAAGCAAGTCAAGTTGAGTTTTAAAATACAAACAGGAGTGAGATCTGCTTCTGGCCAAGATGGAGTAACAAGATGAAATCTAGATTTACCTTCCCAGTGAAACTAATGAAAAAAATAAGAAAATACATGAGACATGAGATAACAAAGAATGGTGATCTCTGAGAGGTGAGAAACAAAATGGACCCTATGCTTACCCTGACTTACTGGCTTGAGAGAGTTTCCAGGCTTCACTGCAGCCTAATATATGGGTTAGTGACTTCTCAAAAGAGGCTGAAAGTTTTCCAAACTTGATGAAAACTATAAACTCATTGATTCAAAAGGCTCAAGCAATGGACCCCAAGCCCCCCCAAACCATGAATAAAACAACAACAATGCACATCATAATCAAATTGCTCAAAATCAGTGACCAAGATAAAATCTTAAAAGCAGCCTGAGGAAAAAGATGCATTACACACAGAGGAACAAAAATAAGGATGACAGCAGATTTCTCTTCAGAAACAATGCAAGTGAGAAGATGATGGAGCAAGGTCCTTTATCAACTGGGGAAAAAGTCAACCCAGAATTCTATACCCAGAATTCTATATTTTGAAAAATATATTTCAAAAACAAAGGCAAAATAAAGACTTTTTCAGTATACAAAAGCTGAAAGGGGGCTTCCCTGGTGGCACAGTGGTTAAGAATCCGCCTGCCGATGCAGGGGACATGGGTTCGAGCCCTGGTCCGGGAAGATCCCACATGCCGTGGAGCAACTAAGCCCGTGTGCCACAACTACTGAGCCTGCACTCTAGAGCTCGGGAGCCACAACTATTGAGCCTGCATGCCACAACTACTGAAGCCTGCACATCTAGAGCCTGTGCTCTGCAACAAGAGAAGCCACCGCAATGAGAAGCCTGCGCACCGCAACGAAGAATAGCCCTCACTTGCCACAACTAGAGAAAGCCCGCACACAGCAACTAAGACCCAACTCAGACAAAAATAAATAAATTTTTTAAAAGTCTGAACGAATTCATCTCCAGTACACCTGCACTACAAGAGATGTTAAAGGAAGTCCTTCAGGCAGAAGGAAAATGATTACAGATGGAAATATACATCTACACAAAGGAATAAAAAGGACTGGAAATGGTAACAACATGAAAAATGTACAAAATTTTCTTATTCTTATGTAAATCTTTTAAAAAGATAACTGACCGTTTAAACAGAAATAATAATAATGTGGTATGGGGTTTATAACATATATGAAAATAAAATATATGACAACAATAGCATAAAGGCCAGGAAGAAGGAAATGGTGGTATACTATTCATATATAGTATACACTATACATGAAGTGGTTTAACATCATTTGAAGATACACTGATAATTTAAGGATGTATACTATAAACCTTGAAGCAACCACTAAACTAAATATTTATAGCTAAAAAAACAACAAAGGAAATAAAATGGAATAATAAAAAATTCTCAGTCTAGGGGCTTCCCTGGTGGCGCAGTGGTTGAGAGTCTGCCTGCTAATGCAGGGGACACGGGTTCGAGCCCTGGTCTGGGAGGATCCCACATGCCGCGGAGCAACTGGGCCCGTGAGCCACAACTACTGAGCCTGCGCGTCTGGAGCCTGTGCTCCACAACAAGAGAGGCCACGACAGTGAGAGGCCCGCGCACCGCGATGAAGAGTGGCCCCCGCTTGCCACAACTGGAGAAAGCCCTCGCACAGAAACGAAGACCCAACACAGCCAAAAATAAATATAAATAAATAAATTAATTAAAAAAAAAAATTCTCAGTCTAAAAGAAGGCAGAAGAGAGGAAAAAGGGAACTAAGAATATATGGGACAAAGAGAATAAAATAAAATAGTCTTAAGTCTAACCATATTAACAATGCATTAACTGTAAATGATCTAAACACCCCAATTAAAAGGCAGAGACAGTCAGATTAGATTTAAAAAAAATCAAGACCCAGCTGCCTACAAGAAACTCACTTTAAATATAGACACAAATAGGTTAAAAACAAAAGTGCAGAAAAAAATATACCATGCTGACATGAATCAAAAGAAAGCTGGAGTTGTTACATTAATAACAAATGAAATCAATTTCAGAGCAAAGAATATTACTAAGGATAAAGAAAGTAATTTAAAAATGATAAAGGGCTCAGTTCGTTAAAAGAATACAACAATACTACATGCTTTGGATCTAACAACAGAGCTTTAAAATACATGAAGCAAAAACTGATAGAAATGAAAAAAGAAATAGACAAACCTGCAATGATAGTTGAACATTTCAAAACCCCTTTTCTCAATGATTGCTAGAACAAGTAGACAGAAGATCAGTAAGGATATAGAAGACTTGAAAAACAACCAAGCAGCCAACTTGACTTAATTGACATTTATAGAATACTCCACCAAACAACAGCAAAATATATATTCTTTTCAAGTGCATAGGGAACATTTAGCAAGACAGACCATACCCTGGACCATAAAACAAAACTCAATAAATTTAGAATAACTTAAGTCACACAAAGCATGTTCTCTGACCATGATAGAATTAAATTCAAAATTAGCAACAAAACACTATCTGGGAAATTCATAAATATTTGGAGACAAACACATTTTTAAATAATACAAGGGTCAAAGAAGAGATCAAAAGGGAAAATTGAAAGTATTCTGAATTGAATGAAAATGAAAGCATATGTCAAAATGTGTGAGATGAGCTAAAACAATGCTCAAAGGTAATTTTATAGCAATAAACACCTATATTAGAAAAGGAGAAAGCTTTCAAATCAATGACCTCAGCTTCTACTGCAAGAAAGAACAAGAGAAAATTATATATAAAGTAGGTGTAAGAAAGGAAATAATGAAGATCAGAGCATAAATATATAAATATATAAATAAACAAACAGAAAGATACTAAAGAAAAATCAATGAAACCAAAAGCTAGTTCTTTGAGAAGATCAATAAGATTGATAAACTTCTAGCCAGACTAATCATGAAAAAAGGAGATAAAACACACATGAAAGAAGGGACATCACTACAGTTTTTATAAATATTCAAAGATAATAAGGAATATTATGAATCACTTTGACATTTTAATGAAATGTCATTTGACAGTTTGACAATTTCATTTGACAATTTAAATGAAATGGACAAATTTCATGAAATATACTACCAAAACTTGTGCAAGAACATAGAAATAACTTTAATAGCCCTATATGTATATTTAAGAATTGAATTTGTAGTTAAAACCTTCCCATAAAGAAAACTCCAGATCCAGACAGTTTCATTGGTGAATTTTATCAAACATTTAAGGAAGAATAATACCAGTTCTATACAAACTCTCCAGACAACTGAAGAGAGGAGAATACTTTCCACCTCATTCTGTAAAACATTTTGATACCAAAATCAAACAGATATTACAAGAAAACTATAGCCTAGTATCCATCATGAACATATACCAATGAACAAAGAATACAAATAGAATCTAACACTATATAAAAAGGATGATATATCATGACCAAGGGGGATTTACCCTAAGAATGCAAGGATGGTTTAAAATTAAAAACTCAATCAATGTAATTCACCATATTAAACGAAAAAAGAAATACTGTATGATCTCTCTCTAGATGCAGAAAAAACATTTGAGAAAACTGAATATTCCTTATTGATTAAAAAAAAAAAAGACACCAGCAAATTAGGAATAGAAGGGAACTTCCTTAACCTGATAAAGGACAGCTACAAAAAACCTACATACTTTGGTCAGGGATAATACAGGGTTGTCCATTCTCATCACTTATTCAACATTGTACTGGATGTTCTAGCCAGTGCATTCAGGCAAGAGAAAGAAATAAAAGGCATCCAAATTGGAAAGCAAGAAGTAAAACTGTCTTTGTTAGCAAAAGACATAATTAACTATGTAGAAAATCAAATGTAATCTACCAAAAATCTTCTAGAACTTATAAGGGAGCTTAGCAAGGTTGCAGGACCCAAAGTCAATTATATTTCTATATACTAGCAACTAACAATAGCCAAATGAAATTTTTTAAAACATACCATTTACAATAGCATGAGAATATGAAATAGGGATAAATCTGACAAAAGACATCATATACACCACATTCATTAGTCACAAGACTAATATTGTTAAGATGTCAGTTCCCCTCAAATTGATCTGTGTATTTGACACAATCATAATCAAGATCCCAGCAGACTTTTATTTGGAGAAATGGACAAGCTGATTCTAAAATTCATAGGGAAATGCAAAGGACCTAGAATAACTAAAACAACTTTGAAAAAGAACAACAAAGCTGGAAGACTAACACTTGGACAAGACATGGTATAAAGCTACCATAATCAAGACAGTGTAATACTGGTGTGCAAATAAAAAATAGATCAATGGAACAGAACAGAGCATCCAGAAACAGACTCACATATATACGGACAAAAGATTTTTGTCCAAGATGCAAAGGCAATTCGTGAAGAAAGAATGATCTTTTCAACAAATGATGCTGGAACAACTGGATAGTCATATAAAAATAATAAATAAATATCGGCACGTTACAATATATACAAAGTGTTTATAGTGTATGCCTTGCACCATATACAAAGATTAATTAAAAATGGAATATCACAGATCTAAATGTAAAACCAGTTTTAAAGTGATCAAAAGATCTAAATAGCCACCAATGAAGATAAATGGATGTCAAATAAGCATGTGAACATCACTGGTAATTAGGGAAATTCAAATTCAAATTGCAATGAGATATCACCACACACCTAGTAGAATGGCTAAAATTTTTTACACTGACCATACCAAGTGTTAGAGAGGTTGTGGAGGAACTGGAATTCTTATACACTGGGTGGGAATACAAAATGGTACAACCAATCTGGAAAACAATTTGGCAGTTTCTTAAAAAGTTAAACACACACCTACCATATGATCTAGTCATTTCACTCCTAGGTATTTATCTAAGACATATGAAAGCACTTGTTCACACAAAGGCTTGCTCATAGCAGCTCTATCTGCAATAGCCAAACCTGGAAACAACCCAAATACCCATAAACAGGTGAGTGGATGAACAAAAGGTGGCATCTCCACACAATGGATACTACTCAGCATTTAAAAAGAATAAACCATCTACATATGCAACAACATGGATACAATTCAAAATAATTAGGCTGAGTGAAAGAGAGCAATCAAAATTGTGCATACTATATGATGTCATGTATATAAAACTCTAGAAAATGAAAATGAATATACAGTGATAAAAAACAGAAAGTGGTCCTGGGGTGGCAGTGGGAAGGCAAGGTGAGGCAGGATGGAGTGATTATCAAGGGGACATGAATAAACTCCTGGGGGTGGGCTTCCCTGGTGGTGCAGTGGTTGAGAATCTGCCTGCCAATGCAGGGGACACGGATTCGAGCCCTGGTCTGGGAAGATCCCACATGCCGCGGAGCAACTGGGCCCGTGAGCCACAACTAATGAGCCTGCGCGTCTGGAGCCTGTGCTCCGCAACAAGAGAGGCCGCGATAGTGAGAGGCCCGCACACCGCGATGAAGAGTGGCCCCCGCTTGCCGCAACTAGAGAAAGCCCTCGCATAGAAACGAAGACAAGACCCAACACAGCCAAAAATAAATAAATAAATAAATTTATTAAAAAAATAAACTTCTGGGGGTGATGGGTCTCTTCATTATCTTGATTGTGGTGAAGGTTTCATGGTGTATACATGGGTCAAAACTAATCAAATTGTAAACTTTAAGTATATGCAACTGTATATGATATACAATTGGTTGTATATCAATTATACCTCAATAAAGTTGTTTAAAAAACCAAACAGGACAGTTAAAAACCAAGTAGAAAAGATCTTTGGATTACCTACTTTGTTGAACTAAATGGATTAATTGATCTTTCATTAGAGTAGAAAACTGAAAGTTCAATCAATTGTTTATTCATTCATTCATTTGTATAGCTTTTATAGAATGCCTTCTAGGTTCCAGGTCCTGTCTTAGTTACTGGGTATAAAAAGACATGGGCCCAAACTTTTACTCTCAAGTAGAAAAGAATAGCTCATGCAAGAACAATATTCTTGCCTAGAGCTACTAAAAAAATCAGATAAAATTGAGAAATCATCTGTTTAATGACATTAGAGACTTCCTGAAGCAATGAGAACTAGAGGGCTAAGACTCCAGAAAGTGAAGAACCTACAAAAGGTAAGCTTCCCTTCTACAGCTGTGTTTACCCTAGAGGTATTTGCTGATTCTGAACACAGGCATGAGGCTAAAAATCTAGGCGGGGAGTCAGAAAAACTAGCAGAGCTTTGGGCAGAGACTTGCAGACCAGCATAGCATAAAGCCAGTTTCTTCCTCAGCACTTCTGCCAAATACTGGGGCCGTGTGGAGTATGAGGCTACAAACCTAAGCAGAAAGGCTCTGAAAAACCAGAGTAGAGATATTTTTAGCAGTTTTGAGAGACAAAGATTAGGGTCTGAAACCTGCCCAGGGAAGGGGCTCTGCAGAATACTCCAGGCTCTCAGTTGAACATCTTAGAGAACCAAGGGCAAACTAGAGGTAGGCTGAGAATTTTCAGTATTGCAAACCTGCCTCGACTTCGTGTAACTGCTGACTATTTAAGGTGATCAGTCACAACTCCATCTGCCTAGTGGAGGGAAGGATAAACTTTCTCTGGAAGAAATAACATCATTTGGACCTCAATGTTTTTATATATAATGTTCATCACTCAGTAAAAATTACCAGGCATACTCACAGGCAGGACCACATGACCAAAAACCAAGTGAAAGAACAGACCACAGAAACAAATCCACAAGTTATCCATAATAACCTAATAACTTAATATGCTTAAGAACACAGAGGAGAATATGGACAAAATAAATTAAACGATGAAAAATTTCACCAGAGATTTAGATCTATAATAAAGAATCATTGGAAATTCTCAACAGGAAAACATAACATTAACATTGAAATCTCAATAGACATTAAATGGCAGACTAGATACAACAGAAGACAGGATCAGCGAATTGGAATATCTAAACCAAAACATGGAAAGAAAAGAAAGAAAAGAAAAGCCTGGAAAAGAGCATTGAAAACACATGGAACTTGTGTAAGTTAGGCTACAGGGATGTATTGTACAACATGGGGAATATAGCCAATATTTTGCAATAACTGTAAATGGAGTGTAACCTTAAAAATTGTATTAAAATTTTTTAAATTAAATTAAAAAATAAAGAAAGCAGCATGCCAATTACCCAGACTCTTCAGCTTACCTTTCCAGCTCCCACCTCTTATTATCATATTCATTAAAAAAAAGAAAACACATGGGACTCTGAAAATATCTAACATTTGTGTAATTAGAATCCTTAAAGGAGAGGGGACAGAGACTGAAGTAGAAGCAATATTTGAAGACATAATAGCCAGGAAATTCCTAAAACTGATGAAAGTTATCAACCCACAGATTCAAGAAGCTCTGTGCACCTCAAGCAGAGCAAATACAAAGAAAATCATGCTGACATACATCATAGTAAGACTGTTGAAACCAAAAACAAATAGAAATCTTAAAAGCAGCCAGAGATAAAAAGACAATCATTCAAAGAGGCAACAAAAAGATTTACAGCTGACTTTTCCCAAAAAAATGATGGCAGTCATTACCCAATGGATTGACATCTTTAAAGTATTAAAAGAAAATAACTGCAAATTTCTAATTCTATACCAGCAGAAATACACTTCAAAAATTAAAGTAAAATAAAGATGCCTTCTAGGCAAACAAAATAGAGAATTTATCACCAGCAAACCTGCACTAAAAAAAAAAAATACTAAAGAGAGTTCTTCAGATAGAAGGAAGATGATCCCAGAGGGAAACATGAAATTGTAGAAAGTAATGAAGAGCAACAGAAAATGTAAATATGTGAGTAAATATAAATGGATTCTGACTCAGTAAAATAATAATGTAATGTCTTATGAGGTTTAAAATGTATATAGAATTAAAATGCATGCAACAAAAATGCAAAAGGCTGAAGGGGTGTAAATGCAATGAATGAGTTCTAGGATTCTGGTATTATCAGGGAAGTAGTAAAAGTGATAATTTGTATTATTCTTTGTAATAAGTCAAAGTGCATGTTGCCATCTCTTGGGTAACCAACAATAGACTGATAAAAAAGATTTTATTAATCCAAAAGAAGGCACTAAAGTCAAGTCTACAGGGGCCCTGGTTGTCACCACTCCTATGAAGCTCTGGGGAGATGGTAAGGGGAGGAGAGTTTTCTTTTTACCCAGGACAGGGGTTTTGTCTCAGCAGCTGAACATATTAAGCAGAGGTAATTGTTGGTATCTAAAACCTTGAAGATCCTTCTACAGCGAGTCCCTCCCAGATTCCCAACCCAGCCAAGTACTTTTCCCTGAGTTACCTCCAATCCATCCATCCATCCATCCATCCATCCATCCATCTATCCATTCATTCATTCCCCAGACAAATCCCTAGTAAGATATTCCTGATACTGCGCTAGGGGCCAGGCCTACAGAAAGGAAGCAGGAGCAACCCCAGTCCTCAACAAACTCACACTCTACTGAGAAATAATTAAACCAGAACTTTCTCAGATTTTAATATCCAAACAAGTCACCTGCAAAGCCTGTAGGTCTGGGAAAGGCCTTGATATTCTGCATTTCTAACAAGTCCCCAGGTGATGCTGATTCAACAGTTGTACTTTGAGTGACAAGGAATTAAAAAACTAAAATACAGAGTGACAAGTGCTGACGAAATTGTGGCTCAGAGGTGAAATAGCTCGCTGAATCTCCCACAATTAGGTGGAGTAACTGGGATCTGACCCCAGATATATCTGACTCCAAAGCCTGTGTATGCTCTTTCCTGCCTCCCTATGGAGAAGGAAAGGGACTGTGGAAATAGGTAGGGTGGTCATTTAATGAGGCCTCAAGTAAAAGTTGTCCAGGCTGGATCTCAGTGGATGAACAGGGGTTTGCCTGGCAATGAAGCAGGACTGGGAGAAGACTCTTAGCAAAGCAACTGCTGTAAAAACACACAGGGCGAAGGCTCTGAATTAGAAACCCTGGATTTTAATCCCATTCCACCACTTACAAGCCTTAAAGTTTTGGCCAGCTTCCTTAATTGTACTGTGCCTCAGTTTCCTCAACTGTAGGATGGAGATAATCTTAGCAGCACCTCCCTCACTGGGTTGGTGTAAGAATTAAGTTAGATGGTGTGTATAAGGGGCTCAGAACAGTGTGTGGCACAGGGTAAGCACTCAATAAATGTTAGCTCTGATTATTACAGTAGTTGCTCAATAAAGGAATGAGGGTATTTCAGTCAGAATCATTCCTCCTGTGCCAGGGGCTGACTTGTCAGGGCAGAAGACCAAGAGGCACTGGAGTTATTGCCCTGCAGGACTGACAGATGAACTCTCCAATGCTCTTTCCTGGTGGGGAGAGGCCCAGTTGTATTCTCAGACACACATCCCAAGGGCTGGAGGACGATCAAAGCACCCAGTGCCCAAAAGCTCTTTCACATCTCTTAGTTCGTCTCCTCCTAATGACTGCAGAAGGGTAGCAGGAGTCATCATCCCCGTTTTACCAGTATCAGAGGCCCAGAGAAGTGAAGTGACTTGCCCACTATCACCCTGGCTAGTAGAAGCAGAGAGGAACTCCTTATGCCCTGGTCAATACTCTTTCCAGAAAGCCTTCTAGCACCACCTCAGGAGAAAATCAATACCAAAGACCTCCAGGGCAGAAGTTCCTCCAGAGCTGTCATGTTCACTAAACCATCAGCACTGATCAGGAAAAGCGTCTTTTCATCTGTCAGAGTGCTGATGAGGATGTATCTGGCTCTGCCCCTGATCTGAAAAGAAAGACCTCCTAGGGAAAAGCTTTGCAGGTAAGGGGATCTGGGGTTCATGAGAAAAGAACCACCTGGAAACCAATTCCCTACGCTAATACAGCCCTTTCCTGGTGCAAACAAGGACAGGCCAGGCACACAGCGGGTGCAGCTGGACTGCCTACCTAGTGGACTGCTTGGCCAGCATGGCCACGTAGGTGACCACAAAGCTCTGAAACTTAGCCCGCTGCTCCTCCCAGCGATCGTCCACCGAGTAGTAGTTGGGCAGGGGTGCTCCAAAGAGGATCTCGCTGCGCAGGAGGGAGCTCTTGAGGTTTTCTGCAGAGAGGCCCTCGTCCACATACCAGTAGAACTCCGGGTGAGTCATGGCCAGCTCTAGGGAGCCTGCAGGGGCAGAGGTCAAGGGGTCCAAGGAGCTCAGTGGGTCGGCTCCCAACAACCCTCCACCAGGGTCATCCTGCCCTCCTCAACACCTCACCCCCTTTCTAAGGAAATGGAAAACTGTCCCAGCTTGGGCTACCTCCAACTGTCTCTAATAGAACGGATGGCTTAGAGAAATCACAGCTGTCCAAGGGGAGCAGCCCCCCAGATATGCTCAGGCGGCTCCCACTAAGTTTACACCTTCATTTCAGTTTGAACCTCACCTAATTCCAAGGCTCAGTCTCTGCAGTCCTGTAACTCCTTCCCATCCCAGTCCCGCCTCCATCTGCTTAGAACCCCGCCCATGTGCCCCTTAAAAGGCAAACCCAAGCCCCGCCTCCACAGCCAGCCTCTGGCCCCTCCCCATCCTTTCTCAAGTCCCATCCCTAAGGTACTTCAAACTAATGCACCTTGATCTTCCTTCAACCCCAGCCTCTCTCCAGATGCCCGGTTCTCTGTAACCACACCCCACCTTCCCTCTAACCAACCTCACGCCCAAGCCCCACCCCAAGCCTAACTCTGGCCACAGCATAACTCCCAGTCTCCCTCAATCCAGGTGTGCACACAAACCTCCTTCCTTGCCTCCCTCAGATCCCATCTTACACCCAAACCCAGCTCCCTGCCCTTCCTCAATGATGGCCCCGAGGCCCGCCCAGCACTCAGCTCCAGCCTGACTCTACCTCACAGCCAATTCTGACCCCATCCTCCGACCAGTCTGTCAAGTACTGAGTCAAGAATCAAGCCTTCCCTTAACCTCCAAGCCCCGCTCCCAGCCTCATTAACCACCCCCTTCCCTTACAAGCCCCACCTACCCTCAGTCTCCACCCCTTACAAGCCCCGCCTCCAGCCTCCTTCAGACCTGGTCCCTACAGGCCCCGCCCTACCCACACCCAGGGCTGCTCACCCCGGATGTCGGCCAGATCCTGGCCCATGCCATCATAGTAAATCTTGCCACCCCTCTCAGTGGGGAAGAAGTAGGTCATGAGCGAGCTGGGCGGGGAGCAGTAAGAGTAGGAGCCGAGCGGCAGGTCTTTCAGCACTTCATGGGGCTTCCAGCAGAACTCCCGGAAGCCCGGGTGGTCCATGATCTTGCGCTCAATCTCGTGGATTGTGACCAGCCGCTCACTCGTGAAAATGTTGCGCTCTGCGTCGCCACGCGCCAGGAAAATGAGCTCGATGCGCCAGTGCGCGTGCGTCTGGGTGTTGGCGCTCACATAGGAGTGTGAGTAGTCCCAACGCGAGGCGCCGCGGCGGGCACGGCTCTGATTGGCCGCAGCCGCCGTGGGGGGAGGGGCGCTGGGTTGGCGCCGCCCATTCTTGTCCAGCCCCTGGTTCACCTGCGCTTCACTCTGGTTGGCTGCCAGGCTCCCCAGGGGTGGAGTCTCTCGCCGAAGACGCCCGCTCCGATTGGCTGCTGGCTTCTGAGCGGTGGAGGTGTCCCACAGTCCTGGGCCAAGCTGCAGCGCCGCAGGGACCTGGTACTGGGCTCGGGCGGCCGGCCGCGAGCGATTGCCTAGATGTAGCTGCTGCAACTGCTCTGTGATGAGGCGTTGGAGCGTCTCAGAAGTGAAGTCGGCCAGGTCGCGCCGGTTGCGCCCCCAGGACCCAAACTGGGATTTGAGCGCCAGCGCGAGGGCGTCGAAATGCTGGGAGGCCTCATGGTTGCGGATCTCAAAGGCATTGTAGGAGATGTCAATGTCCAGCGGCGGGTAGTAGAGGAACATGAAGGCTGAAAGAGCCATGGGGATGCTGCAGCCGAGGAAGAGCACCAGCCCCGCACAGCACGGATTGGTGAAGGCCCAGCCCAGCGTATTCCAGAAGCCTGACGCTGGGGGCCGGGAGGGCAAGGTCCAGTGCCGCCAGCAACACTGCCCCCCTGCCCCAGCTTGGGGCCCCGGCTTCTGGGCCCTCCTAAAGGCCTCACCCGTTGCTTCCTCCTCCTCTTCCTGCTCCTCCTCTAGCCACACATCCTGCAGCAAGGGGTCATCCTCCGAGTCCATAGCCTACAGGAGAGGGAGAGGGTCAGCAGGCTGCAGAGAAGGAGAGGATGGTGCCCTGTAGCTGCAGTCGCCCACCCTGAGTGTTAACCCTGCCCACTCATAACCAAGACAAATACTACAATGGAATTGCATCAAGCAGGCACTTAACTGAATTCAACCACATGTGCACAAAACAGAAAGAAAATTCCTGTTATTTGCCCATCACATCTCCCAACTAGATCAGGGCTTTCAAGGTCACAGAAAAAGGAGAATCACAGCCCAGTTGCAAACAGAAGAGATATTCCTCCCCGTGTAAGGGATATTCGAGGGGAATTTTGACGATGTATGATTTCCCAATTTTTGCTGCATCCTCTGATTTTAGAACTCAAAGCCAATGTGAGGTGTGACTTTGCTGCAATCACTTTTATTTAACGAGCAACTATAAAGGCATCCAAAAGTATGAGGGTAGAAGGGAAAGAGCATATGGTCTTTGAAGTCAGACCCTAGTTGGCATCCTGAACCTCAGTCTTCATCTATAAAATAGAGGTGGCCATTCCTGCCTCACACGACTGCGGGGAGTGTCAAGGGTGGAAGCACTTTCAGTCTGTGTAGTATATTATCTGTCACTTGAACAGATTTCTTTGCTCCTCTCTGGGGACTGTAATGTGCTCAGCCATTGCCCATGCGGCTCTGCCAGGGCTAGATGCCTGTCATAGTTCTGCTCAAGAACTCTCAATAGCTCCCCACCCCCTCTTTGGGACACTGCAGCTGTGGCCACTGTCTGTCAGGCTCAGACCACTTAATATGCAGCTCCAGGGACGTCAAACCTTTAGGCACAGACAGGGGGCGGGCATCTGTCTCCCCAAGATGTGGGCACAAGCAGCAGGAGGGCCTGGCAGGAGAGGGCAGCCTGAGGACTCCAGCAGGGTGGTCCAAAGGCAAGAGGCCTTCCGGCATCCCCGGGCATGGCCTGTCCCCTTGTCCTGTCTGCCCTCTGTTTGGATGGAGAGAGACACATTATCCAGTTAGAGGCCAGGCAGTGAGAAGGGGAAGCTAATTATGCCAGCGCTGGCTAATTAATGCTGTCTTTCCTATTAACATTCTCTAGAATGCTCCATTTCAATTAGACTGTCTGTCCAGGAAGAGAGGGGGCTGCCCTCAGCCCAAAGAAAGTGAAGAAGAGAGGGCAAGGAGAAGGAGGGAAACAGAGACTGAGAGACAGGACATGGGAGAGATGCGAGACAGAGAAAGATGAAAACTGGAGAGGGACAGGAGAGTGGAGTTAGGGGACGGAAGAGGAGGGAGGGGGTGCCGAGGGTGGGTGGGAGAGGAAGACTTGAAAGGGAGAGAGGCCTGGAAGGGGCGGGAACTGCTTCTGTAATATTCGAGGTTCCTATGGATGCAAACATTTAACTTCCCATTTCTGAGGCCCTAACACAAGCCTGCCAAGGGCATGCTACCTGCACTGCGGCCCAATTTGCTTTAGCAGAAGCTTGTGGGAGTGAACCAGAGGCAGTTCAGACTCACCCCATCTCCAAAGGGCAAACCCAGGTCTGCATGTGGAGGTGGAGGTTTGGGGGAACCTCCATCCCATTCCCAGCCGCTGAAGGAGGAAGCTGATGGTAAGTAATATGGTGGAAAGGGACAGGGGCCAACTTTGCATTTTTCTTCTGGGGACTCAGTTCATCCACTGGCCTCCAGCCTCAGCCTGCCTTGCCCAGGGTACAGTTTACAATGTGTTGGTGTGTGAGCGGGCCTAAGACCAGGATTCTGAGTCAAGTCAGCACTCCCTGGGTGATCCCTCTATCCCGTTGCTACTCCATCAGGAATGCTACTCCCTTCCCCAGATGTCCAAGTTTAAAACATCTTTCAAGGCCTTGCTCAAGTGTCACCTCTGCCAAGAAGCCTCCCCAGATCTGAACACCCCCCCCCCACCCCCCACCCCCAAGCTACTTGTCTAAGCTTCTCACCACACTTTGGGGGTAAAAACTACTTAGGGACAAGGAGGGAGAGGCAGTGTAGCAGATTGTTAAAAGCCATGGTTTTGGAGGCAGACAGATTTGGGTGCAAATCCCAGCTGTATGACTTAGGGCAGACAGTGTAGCATTTCTGAGCCTCAGTTTTTCCATCTGCAAAACGGGGCTCACAGTACTCACCATCGAGGTTGCTAGATGATCTACAGAGCAGGCTGACCACAGTGCCTGGTAGGTGTAAGTGCTTGGGAAATGACAGCTACTATTCTTTTACACTCTGCTTCTCCCCAAAGGCTGTGAACTCCTAAAACACCCATGGGGCCCATTGTATTTGCCAAAGATGGCCACAACAGTATCTCCCACCTCACATGTTCTTCTCATGATGTGACTTTAAGACTTCTCCCATCAAGAAGTAATGTCTGCATTCCTTCCCTTGAGTCTGGGTGGGCTGTGGCCACAGCAGAGCAGTGCCCTGTGACTTCTGAGGCTAGGTAAAAAGGGAGATGCAGCTTCCACCTGGCTGTCTTGGGACACTCATCCTTGAACCCCGCCACCATGCTGTGAGGAAGCCCAAATTAGCCCATGCAGAGAGACCACATGTAGGAGCTCCTGCTGACAACCTGGCTGACAGCCAGCATCAACCACCAGACATATGAATGAAAATGCCTCCAGTGATTCTGGGCCCCCTGCCATCAAGTTATCCCCTGCCTTCTAGTCTTCCCAGCTGAGGACCAGATACTGTGGAGTCGAGCTAAGCCACCCTCTCCTGTGCCCTATCCTGACCCACAGAATCCATGAACATAGTATATCAGCTGTCATACATCACTAAGTGTTGGGATAGTTTGTTCCATAGCAACAGTAACTGAACAATTGCAATGGAGCCCTGTCGCATATGTGTGACTCTGTGCCCTGCAGACTGTACTTGCTAGATTTAAGTGACTCCTTCTGCCTCCCAGTGAGAGCCCCACAGCTCGGTGGACATGAACTCCAAGGGAGCAGGGACTTGGCTGTCGCGTTCCCTGCTGTGTTCCTGTGGCCTAAAATACTCTGGGGAGGGAGGTTAGTGCCTAGCAGATATTTGTTAAATGAAGGAAGGAAAGGGGATCTCTGAAGAAGCTGGGTTTGCTATTAGGTAGAACTTTCCCCTGGACAGAGGACAGTCAGACACCAAACAGTATAAGCGTAGGGCAGAGAGTATGGCTTCTTCTGCCTGGGGTGGGAAGGATCTTGGAGAGGATGAGATGGATGAGGAGGAAGTGGACCTGATGACTTGTCTAGCGCTCCACTCCCTGCCTCCACCACCATGCCCGCCTTCTCAGTCTACCCCTGAAAAGGAAAGTTGCCAGGTGAGAAATTACACATGGCTCCAGACCCGGCTCAGCCTCCAACTTTCCGTGTGGCCCTGGGCATGTCCCATCCCTTCTTGGTACCCTGTCTCTCCCATCTGGCAGTGGGATGGTAAAAGCCCAGGTCCCTCCAGCTGTGACACCTCCAGACTCTCTGAGAAGCCCTAGTCTGCAGGCCAAGGGTGGGGGGGGCGGTGGGTGCAATCTGAGAGATTCCACCAAACCAAGGGAGGCCCGGCTGGCAGCTGGGGTCTGACACCAATGCCTCAGCTGGCAACCCTGTCCTCAGTGGCCCCTCCCAGGATGGGCAGCAAATCGCAAATTTGTTTTCCTTTCTCAGATTATGGGAATTGATTCGCTTAGTGCAGAGCTCCAGCTGCACCATGGAAAGGAGATAAGGATGGTTCCTTCAATACCTCTCATTGACTCAGACAAAGAGCCCAAAGTAGGGCTGTGATCACGGGGGCCCGTCATCCTGCCTTCATGATCTCCCATTAGGGTGCTGTTCCTGCTCAGTGACGGACATGTTTGCTCTCTCCCTCCCTCTCCATCTGTCTCTGACACACACACATACACACACACACACACTCAGAGACAGTCAAAACTCTGGGCCTCCCGGGGGCCCATGAACCAAGGTGGACACACAGCCATGGAACATGGTTCCCCTCCTCTTGGGAAAAGCAAATGAGACAGCAGCCTGAAAGGGAACAGCAGACCCTGAGGAGCCTCAGAAGAAAGAACCCGGCCCAATTTCAAGGGCCAGGCTCGGGGCAACCCAAGGCCACATTTGCAGCATTATCCCAATGTTATAACAAAAAAAAAAAATCTACATATATATGCGTTAAAAAACCCCATTACTAGTGGTTATCTCTGTCTGGGAGGATTATGGGTGATTTTTATTTTCTTCTTTATACTTGTCTATTTCCAATTTTTCTACAATGATCAGGTACAGCTGGACTTTTAGAATCAGAAATAAACGTTATTTAAAAATAGAACATGTGTGTATGTGTGTAGAAGGGATTTTGTTAACAGCCTTCGACTCTTTGAGGAGTTACTATAATAGGCATGGGAGGGGGGAGGGTTCTGTCCTCCAAGGAGAGGCAACGTGGAGAGTTGCAGCAAGAGAGATCCTGGTTAGAAAGCGGAAGGACCTGGGGAGAGCGGGAGGTGGCAAATGCCCAATGAGTGAGTGAGTGTGGAATCTTCTATTCCCCTGAGATGGACAGAGGAGTCTTTTAAATGACCAGGAAGTAGATCCTGTCTTATCAGACTCAGAAGGGACATCAGAGCACACCTGATCCCACTCCTTCATTTCACAGCTTAGAAACTAAGCCCAGAGAAGGGTCTTACCCAAGGTCATATTTCAATGGCAGAGCCAGGACACTTGGCTCAAAGGAGTGCTCTACCTGCTCCATCACCAGATTCTGGAGGCAGTTTTTGGCAGCCCTAGGGAACAACCAGGCCTGGGGAAGATGACATGGGGACCCAAAGAGCCAACATAGGGCAGCTATTTTTAAGGTCGAGGAAAGAGGTATTCTTCAAGTCACAAGCCAGATGGACTTCCCCATCCATACAGAACGGGGCTTTGGTGGGAGGCGGTATTTTCTCAGACACCCTCAGCCCCACACTGGGCCCTGCTCTTCTCCAGAAAGGCTCCAAAGGATGTGGCCCCATGCCTGAGCTGCCTGTATCCCTGTTTACAACTTCCCTCCTTCTAACGAAGGGTAACAGAACCCTTCCTTCTTCATTTCCCCATCCCAGCCAGACTATTAAAATGTAATTAAAAAATCACATTAGCCTTGCAGATTTGGCTTAAAGCACGTATATGTATATATAATTTAATGGTAATTAGGAGCTAATCAGCTTTTTCTTCCTGTCTAGGGGTGTTTTGCCTCCCTGGTTCAGCTCTGGTTCTTGGAAACATCTTGGGGTCTTTGATTTTCCTACTCTTGGGCTAAGAGATTTGGGCAGAAATTCAAAATGAGATATTTTGAGTCAAACAGCTCCATTTCCTCCTGATGTGCTGCAGTGGGGACATTGTGCCCTTCTTCACTCTCTGGTTATGGATCTACCCCTTTGGTGAATTTAGCTCATCAGAGGTGGAGAAGAGAGGAAAGGAAAGACGAGGGCTTGGTCCCTACCAGGCGTCACTGTCCTAAATCCTAATACCCCATCTTCTAAGAGTCTGCCAGCTTCCATATGCCCCAACTATGTGCCTGCTATCCAGAATTCCAAATTCTTCTTGGATACCTGAGTACTCCATCTCAGGCCAGGAGGCTGCAGATACGTTGGAGACATGGTGATAAAACTGGGTCAAAATCACGCAGATGGGATGAAGCCGGAAACCCAGCTAGCTCAATGCAGAAACTGACACCCAGGAAGAGAATCATAACATAATAATTAGCTGTGCACCTACCATGTGCAAGCACCCTCTCTCATATATCAGCTCTGCAAGGGAGTTTTATAAGCATCCCCATCTTACAGAGTAATAAACAGTCAGAGAGGTTAAGGGACTCTCTTGTGGTCACACAGCTAATAAGGCATGGAACTAGCATTTGAACCTCAGGTCTACTAATCCCGAAGCCCATGTTCTTTTCACCATTCCAAGCAGCCTTTGAGTTCCTTGAGAGCTGAGATGTAAATACTCACTGAGGAAACCCACTGCCCTTTAGCAAGCCTGTAGCATTCCCGTAAGATCTGAAAGCACGCAAGTCTCAGCAATTCTGCTTTTAGTAGGTGACAGGCAGCTCAGGGCATGATGCAAAGGAAGTCTCCACCAGCCTTGGATGCTTGGCCTTCCCTTCAAGGAAAGCATGGATGTGACGGTTAATAGTATGTGTCAGCTTGACTGGCCCATGGGATGCCAGACATTTGACCAAACATGATTCTGGATGTTGTGCAGACTGAGTAAAGCAGATGGCCTCCCCTAGTGTGGGTGGGCCTCATCCAATCAGTTGAAGACCTGAATGGAATAAAAAGGCTGAGTAAGAGGGAACGCTTTCTGCTGACTGCCTGAGCTGGGACATTGGTCTTTTCCAGTCTTCAGACTCGGACTGAAACATTGACTCTTCCTGGGTCTCGAGTCTGCTGGCTTTCAGACGGGAACTTACATAATCAGCTCTCCTGAATCTCAGGCCTTTGGACACAGACTGGAGCTACACCATTAGCTCTCCTGGGTCCCAGCTTGCCAACTGCAGATATCGGGATGCCTCAACTCTTCTCAATCTCTCTCTCTCTCTCTCTCTCTACCTAATAAACATCCTATTGGTTCTGTTTCTCTGGAGGACCCCCACTAATATAATTTCCCCAGAGGGAAAGTGGGGGTGAAGCAGGGAGCCCCATCCCAGCAGCTGGATCCAAGGATCCTCCTGGACTCTTCTCTCAAGAAGCCCCAAGTCCTATGCAGAATCTCAGATGAAAATGGCAACAGAGACAGGGAATGCCCTTCAAATCCACAGAGGAAGGAGTGTGGCTGGGTGGCTTTCTGAGCCTTCTCGCCAACAAGAAGACCCTAAATCTATCACCCCCATCCTCCCTGCCCCAGCCCTGAAGAAATCTGGCTTCACACCTGCAGCTGAAGCAAACACCTGCACCTACCCCCCATTAGACCTCCTGCCCCCTAAGAAATACCATTCTATCGGCTAAATTTGCCAACAGAGGGCAGGAAGAGGGATGTACACGACCACTTCTCCCCCCAAAGAAAGTCTGGGCTTATTTATTGGGAGCCCAGGTGGGGTGGGAGAAGGAAGGGATCTGGGAGAGGGGCTCTGTGGTGAGCCCGTCCAGGTGCCCCATTTCTCAGAGAAGGGCAGGCTGCGGCGATGGAGCACATGAAGGACGGCTGGCCTCCCCAGGTTGACAGCTGGTGAGGAAACTGTGGGCACTGACTCAGAAGCCCAACAGCTCGATATGTATCAGGCAAACAAGCTTTGATCTCATCAATATATCACCCGGGGAAACATCCCAGCCAGCACCAGAGGAACCCAACATTAATGGTTACAGCGGCCTAAGCTTCCCCCATTCTGTGTGTTCTCTCTCTGGTGGGCTCAGTGGAACAGAACTGGTCCCCCAACACTAAGAGGGATGTCAGGTATTAAGAGCACCAGGGCCTGATTTTGGGGGGAAGGGGGAGAGACAGCCCTGGGTTCAAACCCTGGCTCTGCCACTAACGGGGTGCCTTGGGCAAGTCTCAGTTTCCTGATCTGAAAAATGGGGTAATGACACCCTGCTGGCTAAGTCACAGCAGCTAGTACTGTCATGATGAGCTTCAAAGATGGGAAGAGCCCCAAACCTGGCCCCTGCTCGTGGCCAGGTCTACAAGTCGGCTGGAGCTGACTTTTCTATCCTCTGCTACATCGGCCCTCAGACTTCAATATGGATCAGTCACCAGGTGCACTTGTTAAAAGGCAAACTCCTGGGCCAGGCACTAGATCCCGTCAATCAGATGCTCAGGGGATGGGGCCCAGGAATCTGTATTTACACCACCTCCCCAGGTGACTCTTTTGCAGGTACTCCAGGACTATTCTGTGAAAGACCCTGCTGCCCTGGTCACCCTCCCCTATTTCCAGTGGCTTCCTCCAGCAGGTGACCTTGCCTTTGGCCTTCCCCTTGCTGGGGCTCACACTAGCCTCTCCTCAGGCTTGTCCTACCCCCCCGGCTCTAGGGATGGACTCAGGCTCCTGGATCTCTGGCCAGGGTCCACTCCTCCAAGCACCCCTTCCTTCAGCCATGGGGAGGGGAGAAATGATGCCATTTGGGCCAGGAATAGTACTTTATGTCCAGAGAAAGGACACACACAGGCCGTCCAGATCTGCCATCCAGCTCTTTCTCGTGGGGCAGGCAGCGAAAGAAAATAGAAGGCCCTACGCAAGGGGCTTCCCATCCACCGAGCACTGCCGCGTGCCGTCACTGGTGCTTTACTTGTTTACGCCTTGTCTGATCCAGCCTCAGCTCTACAAGGCAGCAGGAGTGGGGCTGGGATCTGAGCCTCCGCAGGCCTGAATCAGAGCCCATCCTTTTAGCCACTGTGCTCCACTGCCCAAGGGAATTCCACTCACTGACCCACTCTTGTCCCTCCCTCCCCACCCTGTTCCACATGCACAACTCAGGCCTCACGGCCCAGACCCATCAGGCCTGCCCGCCAAGCAGTCTTGCATTTCTGAGAAAAAGGCAATAACAGCTTAATAGGGGGGCTTCCCTGGTGGCGCAGTGGTTGAGAATCTGCCTGCTAATGCAGGGGACACGGGTTCGAGCCCTGGTCTGGGAAGATCCCACATGCCGCGGAGCAACTAGGCCCGTGAGCCACAACTACTGAGCCTGCGCGTCTGGAGCCTGTGTTCCGCAACGAGAGGCCACGATAGTGAGAGGCCCGCGCACCGCGATGAAGAGGGGCCCCCGCTTGCCGCAACTAGAGAAAGCCCTCGCACAGAAACGAAGACCCAACACAGCCAAAAATAAATAAATAAAAATAAGTTAAGGGCTTCCCTGGTGGCGCAGTGGTTAAGAATCCTCCTGCCAATGCAGGGAACACGGGTTCGAGCCCTGGTCCGGGAAGACCCCACATGCCGCAGAGCAACTAAGCCCGTGCACCACAACTACTGAGCCTGCGCTCTAGAGCCCATGAGCCACAACTACTGAAGCCCACACGCCTAGAGCCCGTGCTCCGCAACAAGAGAAGCCACCGCAATGAGAAGCCTGCGCACCGCAACGAAGAGTAGCCCCCGCTCGCCGCAACTAGAGAAAGCCCACACTCAGCAATGAAGACCCAACGCAGCCAAAAATAAATAAATTAATTTAAAAAAAAAAAGCTTAATAAACCCAGCGATACTTGCAGAGCCTGTGAAATACAGCCAGGGCCCCTGACACCCCTCACCCGAAGGATCAGAAGGTTCCTGAAAACCCTCACTGCATACCTTGGTCAACCTGTCCAGGCCGCCCCTTCTCACCACCTCTCCCCCACCCCCAGTCCCAAGTCCTGAGCTGCCTGGAATTCGTGGGAGCAGGAGGGCCCACGGGACCCAGCAGCCGGTCGGCTCCCCAGCCCCCAGACCGCTGGATTAATAAAAAATAAAAAGATCCCCACAAAATACAACCAATAACAATGGCCATAAAAGCCAAATTGGATTCCTTCCTGGCTGATGAGCTCAGAGCCCTTCTCTCTCTCTGAGACCCAATTAACAAATATGTAAAACAATTCCCCTTGCATCTCCTCTCCGGCTCCAGCCGGCTCTTCCTGCGAGCTCAAGCTCAGGGACAAGAGAGGAGGCGTCAGTGGGGGAGGGGTCCTGGGGCAGCAGCAGTGGCCCTGGAGGCTGGGAGTAGGGACCTGCCCTGCCACCAGCCTTCTGTGTTACTTAGAACAAGTCACTTAACATCTCTGGTTGGGTGGTTCCCCATCTGTCAGATGGTGGGTTGGGAGAGATGTTCTCTAAACTCTCCACGTCTGATTCTTAGCTGCTGCCCAAGAGGGGGAGGCAGAAGAAGGGGAGGTGTTCCCCTTCATCCCTATTCAGAAGCTAACATATAACAGGGTGGGGGTGGGGACACCCAGGCTGGGTCCTGATGTTCATCAGGCCAAGAAGCAGGAACAGCCAAATAAAGTGTGCTGACTGGATGCCATCGGCTTCGCTGGGACATAGCAGGTGGTAACCTGCCAGTCCTTAGCTCTGAGGAACGCTTTGGAGACCACTACCCCTCCTCTCCCCCCACATACCCAGACCACATCTGTGGGTCTGGGGACGTTCCAAGACTCTTCTTGGCCCCATACCACAAAAGCGAAGCTTGAGGGCTAATTGGAAGCTGAAAGATAGAAAGCAGACATGCAAAGTACTCAAACCCACCGACCGGCCACCACGGCTGGTTTGGGATGGAGCTGTAGGAAGGGGCTGTATCCCCAGCCTCACTGCCCAGAAAGAAAGTGAGAAGCCTTAGAACAAATCTCCCCTTCTGAGAACCTGGGACTCCCCCAGCCCCTGCTGCCTGGGCTCGTGGAAGGCCAAGGAGGCCAGCTCCAGATGAAAGCAGCACAGCAAGGAGATGTTGGCGACTGCTGGGGCTCTCGTGTCCCTAAGCCATAGCCTTGATCCTGTCCTTGATCGTCTCATCCTGAGGGATTGAATGCTTCATCTCTGCAGCAACTTACAGCTTGTAGGTGATTTTCATACAGGTTTTCTAGTCTTAGGAATTATTTCCAATCTGCAAGCAAGAAAACTGAGGCTAAAAGAAGTAAAGGGATTTATTTGAACCTGACTTCTGATAAGCTCAGTACTCGTCTCATTATATTAGGTTTTATTTGAGTCTCACGTGTTGGAAAACTCTCACAGTGCTAGAGTCTGCCTTCCCAATCCCCACTGGTGTGCGCACATGTTGCCCCCCATCCCACCCCCGCCAGCCGCTGCCCCCAGGAGTCATTCTGGCCACAGGCACAACCCTGGCTCCTGGGAAGGGAGGAGAGAAAAAGCACCAGGGGGTGACATCCAACTTCATCATCTTGGTTGGCCGGGTGGAAATGCACCTTCCGTGCCTGCACGGGGAAGTGCTTCCTGGCTACCCTGCTGATTGGCAGTGCAGGTGCGTACAGTAGGGAGGGAGGGGTCAGTCCAGGAGGTGCACTCAGAGCCCTTCCACAGCCGGGGCCAGCAGAGAGGCCCCTGGCAGGGTGGGGAGTCTGACCCTGGCCCTCAGCCCACCCTCCGTGATGGTGTAGCTGCCTACAGAGACAGGAACAGAGGGTTGGAGCTCAGCTGCTGTAGCAGAGGGTCCAAGATGAAGAACAGACCCCAAGTAGCACCCCTCCCCAACTCTGCTGCCTTTCCCATGAAATGCTTGGGAGATTCAAGGCCCCAGGAACTCAGAACTGTTGCTCCTGGCCCTGCTTCAGAGGCCAGGAAAGACCCAATGAAGCCACCTGGGCTCCAGAATGTCGGGCCCCTTCCGTCCCACCCCCACCCTGCTCTCTGATGCAGTGTTATCCGAGGCCTCATAGGAACTTCCCTCAAATCCTCCCACAATGATAGGGCTCAGTCTCCTATTTGCTCATGACCTTGTGCTAGTCTTCCTTCCTCGGCCTCAGTTTGCCCTTCTGTAAAATGGGAGGGCTGGACTCAATGAGATTTCAGGTATTTCCTAGCTCTGTCATTTGGAGTCCTCAAAAAGCCAGGACACAGAAGTGTGATAACAGAGAAGACGGGGTGGCTTAGGGCTAGGGAAGCAGCTGGGAAGGTGAAGAGGGTTGCAGATTTTTCAGGGTACTGGGGCTGCAGTCTCCATCAGCTTGGCAGTCTCCTGGGTTCCAATCCCTGCCACGGCCAAGAGCCAGAGGAGCCCAGTGACCAGAGGGCCCTGCACAATGGGGTGGGGATGGGCTATGCAGTGAGAGGGCAAGGTTCAAGGATTCAGACTCCGTCTCCCTGCCTCTGAGCTGAAGGGTGT
The DNA here is from genome assembly GCF_965194825.1 of Balaenoptera physalus. Lineage (NCBI taxonomy): Eukaryota > Metazoa > Chordata > Mammalia > Artiodactyla > Balaenopteridae > Balaenoptera > Balaenoptera physalus. The sequence goes on from NC_138882.1 coordinate 187,539,392, forward strand.
TCCAGCAGACAAGAAAAGAATCCTTTGCCTTGTCAGTACTTGGGGTCAGGTGCGGCCAAATCCAGGCCCTGGCTGTCAAAGTCTCTCGGCCCCATTCACCAATTCTATGTTCATGCATTCATTCACTCATTCATTCATTCATTCATTCGTCTTCATTCATTCACTTGTTGGTGCTTGCTATATAAAATAAGGACTTTCTGTTAAATCATCATTATCTTAACTTTGTGGTGTCTTGAACTCCTTTCCTCTGTAAGGCTCCATGAACCTTCGCATCCCAGGTCTATTCTCATGAGCATTAATGCCCAAGAGTGCCTCTTGGCTGACTCGTCCCTGTTCATCACAAATTCCTGGCTCTGTTACTCTGGGATCTTCCACTCAAAGCCTCTGGAAGACCACGTCACCAAGTCAGGAAACCTTGCAGGGAACATGCAGCAGCTACTAACCTACAATGCTTTTCACCAGCCAGCCTCTTCCCAGCTTCTCTGGTTGGAGAAGGGAAGGGGGTTATTTTTCTTCTGGCTGCTGAGAGATCAAAGCCTGATTTCTCTCTAGCTCAGCTGAATGTCTCCCAGGCCTGGACTGCAGAGAGGAACCAAAACCAGCATCCTGCCTTTGTGAAGTCACAAGATGATATTATAAAACCAGCAAATAATATTTCAAACAGAAAGTCCTCACATATGATTATGTCCAGAGGGATGCAAGTCTCAGCTGTATCTACATGGGATGAAAAGGGGAAACTTCTGGATGAAAGCCAGAAAAGCCCTGCCAGTCTGCCAGATGTTGCCCACATCTGGATATCCAAAAAGTGATCTGTTCGGTGGCTTGGTAGTCAAGGAGCAAATGGTCAATCCATGTCACCCTGTCAACCAGGACGCAGACCGAGCCCATATGTACAAATCACCCAGATGACTGAAGGATCCAAAAGGTCGTTTGATTTCAATCATACTCATCTGTAAGGACCCAAATCAAGTTGATATAAAGGCCAAAGCACGAGCTGCAGTCATCATATGGTGGTCACGATCGTGCACTGAGGCCAGCTTGCCTGGGTTTGAGCCCTGTTTCCGTGGCTTACTGGCAAGCTGTTTAGTCTGTGTTTCACATTTCTCATCCCTAAAATGGAACAATAATGGTAACTCTCTCATAGAGCAGGTATGAGGATGCAATAATACCTATAAAGCCCTAAGCCCAGTGCCTAGCAGGTAGTAAACAGTCAAAATATGTTGGCCGTTATGATAATCCTCGTTATCTCTGGGGTGGTCACCCTGCAGAACCCTCCCGACTAAGAACAAGAGAAATCCTCCAGGGCCGTGCAAAGGCCAATACAGTGGGAAGGGGGCGGGGGGGAAACACATGCTCCTCCCCAAACATACCAGGAACTCCAGTTTGCCACAACTGTTCCAACTCCGACCCCATTTAAGCTGCCTTCCTCCGAGACACGATCGCCACTTTCTCCTTCATGACAGGAGTGGCTTCCAGCTGGCAGTCATGTCTCCTCTATTAACAAGGTTTGGCAAAGGACGCATCGTCCAGGTGCCAATATGTGTGTTGGATGCCTCAAGCAGATGGCTGAGCGGGGATGAGCCTTCCCTACAGTACCCCCTCTCCCACCAAGACATCAAGCTGGGGAGGGCACCCAAGTGTACTGCAGGCACCACCCACAGGAAATTTCCTTCCCACTGTGAAATGACCACTGGCCTGGATCATGTTCTCTGAGCCCCAGAGGGCACCTGGGTCCCTCTTCTACTTCTGGTGGGGGAGCTGGGGGAGCTATTACTTATCATCCATCACCTCTGGTCCAGGTAGGGGGTGCTGGGGCAGGGATGGGAGACTCTGGTGAGCTCTACAAGGACAGAGACTGAGGCTTTTCCACTTCTGCATGCCTGGCACACAGTGGGGCTGCTCAGGTAGACACTCGTGGGATGCGGGATTAAGGAGAAGGCTTTTTCTGGTAGAGGCGATTTAAGCCTCTGGACACTGTATCCCAGGACACCATTCCCTAGTTCCAGGGAGTGCCTCCTATAAGAGACCTGGATGGCACCTGCTGGTACCTAAATCCAAGCCAGTCCTTCCCATCGTCACCACTACTTCCTCATTCCCAGTGGTCAGGTTCACTGATACAGCAAGACCCTAATCTTCCACCCAACGGCTCTTTCCAAATTGCCCAGATTCCCAGTCTAGTTCCCTCAGAGGGAGGAGCAAAGAGAGAAAGCAGGATGCCAGGACTAAGGGCATCTCTGGGAGTCCCACATGCCTAGCGGGTTCTTTCCCTTGAGTTCAGGGAGAAACATACCCAGACCCTACGCTTCGCTAGCGTCCCCCAGGGGTGGTCCCAGGACCCTGCGCTGGGCTTCTTCCTTCCAGGTTTTGGCAGAGGGTCAGCCGCTGCTGGCACCAATGCCAGCAAGCGTGACGAGGCCTAGAGGTGTGATATAAATAGCCTGCTGCTGCCCATCAGCTCCTTCTTCCCCTTGGCTTTGGTTCCAAACCTTCTCCCTCCTCACCCCCAGAGTAAACCTGCTAGCAGGGGCTCTGCAGGGCTCCACATGCCTCTTTCCTAGCTGTGTGGCCTTGGGCAAGCGAGTCAACCTCTCAAGCCCGGGTCCTTCAATTGCAAAGTGGAATAAGTACACTTACCTTCCAGGGTCGTTGTGGGGATTACATCAATTACCCCACGTCAAGCTTTTAGCACTGTGCCTGGCACATGGCAAATGTTCTGTATCTGTTAATGCTGTTGTTCCCGGTGACGAAGGGGGGACCTGGGCAGGTCAGCAGGGTCAGTCTTGAGATCAGGGGGGATGCGGAAGAGAGGACTTGGCAGTGAAAACCAGCTGCATCTCACCTCTGTGCTTGGAAGGGAAGTGTTAGGTTTACTGCCTGCACCCGTTCAATCCCCTTCACTGGGGCCATGTGGACGCTTCCCACATACTCAAGGAGGCCAGCCTGGCCACATGGCACGCCAGCCTGGGATTCTGAGATTCAGGCTCTGCCACCAACATGCTGGGTGATGCTGGGCAGCTCACTTGCCCTCTCTGAAGTAACTTCCCCATCTGCAGAGTCCTCTCGCAGCCCTAACCTTTCATGGAGTTAAATTGTTTTCCATAGTCCAGGCTTCACAGCGGGACTCCCGCCTGAGCCCACCCCGCCTGAGCCCATCCCGCCAGGCAGACAGGTCTGGGCTCTCATGGTTGGGGACAGAGCCCAAGATGCAGAGGTAAGACACCCAGTTCCAGCCCCAGCCTGGAAGCCTCGATTACCGATCCTGGGATGGCCAGAGCTAAAGTCTGCCCTTTACCCCTGGCCCAGCTGGCAGATGAATTTACATTCCTTTGAAAACCATCACATAAGTGAGTTTCTTGACCAAAAAAATGTATTGAATGAACGAATGGCAGAAACAATGCAGAGTGCTGGGCAAAATAGGGGCTCTTGCTTCATTCAGATGGAAATCTGACCCCAACTTGGCCCCTTCTAGCTGTGTGGCCTTGGGCAGACCTCTTGACTTCTCTGAACCTTGGTTTCCCCTCATATTAAATGGGGATAACAATGCACGTGCCACGAGATGGTTGCGAGGTTAAGTGACCCCTTCCATTTACGCGTGTAGATGCTTGGTACCTGGCACATAGTAGGTACTCAGCAAATGGCAGCTACTATTATCAGGATTGTTATTACAAGCCTGCTGCTGCCATTGTAAGGCAGAGGAACCAAGGCCATCAGCCTTGTTTGGTGCCCATTTCCAAAGAGCTCTGACTACCAGAGACACGTTACCTCAGTCCTCCCAACTGTGTACCTTCCAGCTGGTGAGGAGCGGAGCGCCGTCTGGTCTCTCAGGGCCAGGCAGGGAGTGAGCTGGCGGGGGAGGCTCTGCCACCTTCCCTGGACCAGTCCTGGCAGCATACCTGCTTCCGGCCTTAGTCGAGCAGCTGGAACGTGAGCCACGCTGTCTTGGCCGTGAAATGCGACTTTTGGAAAACATGCATATTTGTGAGTTGGTGCATGTTTCTATTTCGGGCCAGCACTGCCCTCTTTACTTATTTTCCCTGGGCTTTGCATTTGGAACCCAGCTTGCAAGGGTGTTTTGACAGACTTTGACACTGCTCCAGGCTTCTCTGGCAGGAGACATGCTCAGGTCTGGGAAGGGTGGTCAAGAGAAGGAAGCTTTCAGATGACAAGCCCTCTTCCTTGGCTAAGAGTGACAGATGATCAGACACCCCTGCCTCGCTATCCAAGCTCTCAGTTTCTCCAAGTATAGGTGGGGGAAGAATATAAGAGGTTTGGGTGGGGAGCAATTTCAAAGAGGGGGAAGGGAACCAAAGAGGCAAATCAGTGAGTTTCCAAGCACCATGATGCTCACATCATTATCAATACCAATAACATCTTTATCAACCACTGCTGCCACCACCACCACCACCGTTTGGGGGCACCTATTTTTATGACTGAGAGTGGGCTGGCTGACTGCCCTTAGGGAAGCCACCTCATCTTTCAGCATCTCGCTTCGCTCATCTGTAGAGGTGATTTTCGCAGTACCCAGCTCATGGGGCTGTGAGAAGTGGTTGCTTAGCCAAATGGTAGCGATGACTGTCTTCCCACCCGGCTGCAGATCCTGGCCAGCTGCCCGTGGACAGCCTACTTGGTAGAGTCTTCGGGACTTGGAGTTGACTGCCAAGCCTCTACCCACCAGGCACGGCCTCTAAAGCTGCTCTCAGCTAGTCCCTTCTCTGTGGTCATTTGCAACCAGCCCAGAGTCTGCCTTAAGGGAGGAAGGGACTCAGAAAATTCCATCTGCCTTTGAATGACCAGGTGAGTGGAAGGGGAAATGAGGAGACAAGGGAAACATGCCTAAACCATCAGAGAAAAGGCCTTAAACCATAATTCCAAGATTCCGAGAGTCAGGGGATCCAGGTTTTAGTCCTGACCCTTCCTCTCATTCATTCTTTCACTCATTCATTCATTCACCAAGCTTCCACCAGTACAACCAGTGGTTCATGCAGAGGATATACTGACAGTAGAATCAGTGCCTGCCCCAGTGGAGATGGCACTTCAGTGGTGTGACCTCAAGGAAATTACTTGACATCTCTGGTCCCATAAAGGAAATCATCTGAACATCCGTTGCTCAGGGGACAGGATGCCTTCACCGGTGGTGGGTGCTCTGAGGAAGGGGAAAGGTACCATAAACTCTGGGCTTAGAATCACAATTTTCAATCCCACCCACACTCAAGAGACTCAGGAGAAAGCCAATGTCCCACATTATTAGGGCCAAACTGGGACCCTTGAAGGTCACCTCAACCAGCCCTGTCCTTGTACGGATGGGGAAGCCTAAGGCTCAGAGAAGGGAATTTGCCCATGCACACACTGGGAGCCTGTGGCCACGCTGAATCTAGGACCTGCCTCCCCGCTCCCCACTTCCACTCCAGTGTTCCTCCCACTACATCACTCTGTGACTCTTCCTCAGCTCAGTTTCTGGATTTTAAGGGGCTTGCTGCGATTCCAGAACTGAGGAATCCTGGCCCCTTGGAGAGACTGTGAGGGATCTGTGTCATCTGGCCCTGGAGGTTTTCCCGGGGAGGGGGCAGAAGCTCCCCATGGGGAGGGAGGTCAGCCTTCCAAAGAGAGAGGTATGGGGGCGTAGATTCTGCTGGGAGAATGAAGTCAGCTCCCCCTAAGGGTCAGCTGTGGCCGCATTGGAGCAAACACCGACCGGATCAGACCCAGGCTGCAGGAAAGTTGGGGAGAGAGTGAAGGCAGCTGGGAAAGAGGAATTGGGAAAGACAAAAGGGGTGTGTGTGTGTGTGAAAGATAAACATGGGGGAGGGGAACCGAGCAGGGAAACAAAGAGACAGAAAGTGCAAGCAAAGAATGATGCAGAGAGACGGATGTGGACCTTGGTCGTAGGAGCTTTGTCTGAAGTAAGAAAGGGGAGCAGGCATGAGGGTGGTGAGCTGAGAAAAATGGACTCTTGAGCCCAATACCAAGATTCTGTAAGGCTGGGCTTCTGTTTGCCGCTTCCACTGGGCCAGGCTACTCCTTCCATCTGGCAGATACCCTGGTTCCTGACCAAGTCTGCACTGGGGTTGGGGGAGGGCTTTCTTTGTGACCCGCTGCTTCCCTCAAAGGGTGTGTGTGCATGGGGCGGGGGGGGGGGGCGAGCAGGGCTGAGGCTGAGGGACGGAGCCTGAGCAGTTCTGTGAGTCACCGGGCATCCCTGTGGGCACCCGGAGGTGAGCTCTGAAGTCTGAGGCTCAGTCAGACGTCCAGAGACAGCAGGACCTGAGTGAAGATATTGCTCGGCTTGCTGGTGCTTGTGGGAAGATCTGTGTTTGTTCACGTGCGTGTGGATCTTTCCTCTGTGTGCCGATTGTGTGGAGTGTGGGTGGATGTATATCGCGTGAGCGCACTATGAATCTGTGTGCGGACTGTTTGCGGGTCTGTGGTTTGCGGGTAGACCTGTGTGAGCGTGTGCATGGACTGGGGGTCTGTGTGTTCTTGGGTCCGTGGGCACGTGCGTGGGGGTTGTGAGTCTCCAAGGCCGCCTCCAGGTGCTGTCCGCGGAACTGACCCCGGGCGTGGACGGGCGGGCACCTGCGCCCAGTCTCAAGAGGAACCTGGGGCCAACTGTGGAGCAAAGAGGGGCCGAGGAAAGGACGCCTCCTAGGAGGCGCCTTCCTAGCCCAGCTGCGGGCCCCCCAGGGAGTTTGGAAAAGTTCTCCCAGTGGCGGGGTTGCTCCCAGGAATCAGCGCCACTCGCGCCGAGAATCTTCCCCACACCCTCAGCGCCACCACTGCTGGCTGCCCACCCCATCTCCACCCTCACTAGCGTTCTCAGCAGGGCCCGGAGACCCTCTCGTGCGTGCTCAGCTTCCAAAGCCTACCCGGTCTGCCCCAGAGCTCCCGCGCGCCCGGTTGGACCGGTTGCCAGGTTAATTGGGCCCCAGCACTCCGGGAAGGTCCCTTCGAGAGCATGAGCGCGCTAAGGTAGAAAGTGGATGGAGAGGAGGTCATTAATCTTTTCCAGTCCCCTCCCTGAGCTCCAGCTGGGGTGAGAGACTGATCCCGGGCGGCTTCACACTGATGCTCAACTTTTACGGAATCAGTCATCCATCCGCAGGGACCAGCAGGGGACTAGAGGTCGGAAGCCTCGCCGTTTGTGGGCATCAAACAGGCTGGTGCAGACCCAAGCTGCTCGGGCCCCGCGGGGAGTTGGTGCGGAGCTGGAGCTCGGCCGCGGGGGGCTAGCTCCGGGCTCTGCCCCCCACCAGCCGGCTTTCCCGGAGGGTCCGAGGCCCGCATCCCGGGCTGACTGGACAGCGGGAGAACTTCACATACAGAGCCGCGCAGGCCGGGGTGGGGGCGGCGCGGAGGACTTGCCCCCCTCCTCCGAGCAATGCATCCCCCTGCCCCGACCCGGACGGCGCCCAGCGGCCGTCGCACTCACCTCGGCTGGCCAAGCTGAGCTGGCTGAGCCGCGGGCGCGGGAGGAAGGCGCGTCGTAGGGGCCGAGGGCTGCGGCCACCCTGCCGCGCGGACTTGTCCCCTCGCGGGAGTCGCAGGGAGAAGCTGTTCGGAGCTGCAGGAGGCCGGGGTTCCCGCTCCGCTCCAGAGCGCACAGACAGTGCTCGACCAAGTGTGTGTCTCGCTCCCCAGCGCGCACCGAGAGCTCGCTGCGCCGCCGCCGCCTTTTATTCGCCGCCCGCCTTTGTTTGGGTCCGGGCTCCTACCACGGGGCGTGGGGGTGTGCAGGGCAGGCTCTGGGGCCACACCGCCCCCCAGACCCTGGCGCCGCCGGCCTCCGCGCCGCCGGGCTTTGAGTCAGTAGCCGGCAAAGGCTGGCGCTCCGCCGCTCCCTGCTGTCTCCAAAGCCCGCCGCCAGGCGCCACGGCGGCCGCCGCACCCCCTGCGAGAGCCGGGCTGTGGTATAGCCGGGCTCTCAAAGCCTGCGGGCGGGGACTGCGAGGGGCGCAGCGACCCCTGTGGGTCAGTCCCCGCTTCTGCAAACGGCCCTGACAGGGTCCCCTGCCCCGCCCCCCCTTTCCTAGATTCCCACCTCTCTCCTAGCCCGCGCTCCTCTCCCCGTCCGCCCAGCCTTGGCAGGTCACCAGCCTCCTGGACACTGGAGGGCATCGTCAGGTCTCCTCCGGAGGGAGCTGCCAAGCCCAGGCTCCTGGCGCCGTCCCTTCCTCCCATCTCCATTCATCTCTCTGGCACCAGAGCCCAGAGCCATGCCAGCTCCTGGGATCGGGCATCCCTCCAGCCTTAGTACACGGTCTGCCTATATCCCTGGTTCGCGGGCCACAAGGAGAAGGGGCCGGGGAGCCAAGGCTATTGCCTGGCTCATTTCTCTCCATCAGGAGAGAAAGACTCAGAGGACATTGGCACTGGTGTCACCCAGGGAGAGCCAAGGGGGATGCCTTGAAAGAGGACCGGTTGCCAGCCCCTAGCAGCCGGATGGAGGGGTTTTACTTATAGAAGCCAGAACGAAGGGAGGCCATTGCTACTGTTGTGTGAGGGGTGAGCCAGGAGTTTATGATACAACCTCAGTGTGGGCTGAGAGCAGAACAGAGGAAATAGAGAGGGGGTCGAAATGCAACCCCTGTCTCTAGGAAGTTCCCAGCTTATAGGGCAGATAGAAACATGGTTGAATTCTAAAATGAAGCACCAGGCCCCATACCCACACACAGATGCTCAATCCGTACCGCAGCCCTTCTTTTTAAAAGAGGAAAACTGAGTTGGGAGCACCTCTAACATCGAAGGGCTGAGTGGAGCTTCTGTTTGTTCCTCACCTTGCATCCCTGCTCTGTCTCTCTGGTGTGCAGCCCCTGGGAGCTGTTCCCAGTGGCTGGCTGCCAACCGGACACATGGACGTTTATGATTCTGGATGCCCTGAGAGCTCATCTATGCAGAAGCAAATGGGCCGAGCCGATGTCCCTACCCTGGCACTCACTCCCTATGTACTCAAGATCGTCGTGGGAACCATTGCCAGGCTGGCCAAATCTATCAGGGAACTCCCAGTGGTCCCATCTGGCCTCGAAGACGTTAGGGTTTAGGACAGCTCCTGTGTGAAGGGTGTCTCCCTGAGCTGTGAGCGGAGAGAGAGACAGGAGACCTTTCCCGAGAAGTGGAGAGCGCGTGTGTGACTGCCCCCAGATCAGAGGCCGAATCTGACACATGCGCACGGAGGGACAGACTCAGATTGGCCCTGCAAACGTCTAGTCTCTCTTGCCACATCCCAGAGGGAGGGCAGAGAACGTGGCACCATGGGAGAGGATGGGAGGAAAGAGAACCAGGAGAAGATTTGTTTATAAGGGAGACACAGAGTGTGTTCCCAAGCCCAGCTGAGAGCAAAGCATTTTCTTTTGCGGGCGAATGGCTTACTCTTTTCCGTTGGTTTGAAGGCTGCTTCCCGGAGCCTCCTCAAAGTTCTCCAAGGCTCATTCCCTGTTCCTCCCAGTCGGACAAATCCACAGGGAGCGATATTGATGTGCTCCATGTGCCACCCTCAGCCCATGCCTGGGGACACAGCCCTCACTTCCCTGGGAACTAGTTTTAGCGCATTTGGGTGCTAGCTTCGTGCTGTCTAGCTGGTCATAGCTGTGGCCACCTCACCCACACCCTCCTTGGAGTCCTCCCTGGCCTCCTGGGGCCTCCAGATGATCTCCAGTGGGGGCTGGGTTTGGTCAGCCCTTGATGTGGGATCTTCTGGGAACAGAAGGTACAGAGGCAGAGGCCCAATGGAGTAAAGGAGGAGGTGGGAGTGTGGTACCCAGGGACACTGGAAGCATGCAATTTTCTCAGGCCATCAGCGGGGTTTTAAAAATGCAAATGGAACTGGGCCTTTGAAATATGCCTGCCATAAAGTGGAACTGGTGGTGGCCGCGGAAGCTGGCGCCGGTGTGGAAAGTCACAAGAGTCCCCCTCCTGGAGCCTCAGCCTCAGACTCTCTGCCCTCTACTCCACGTTTTGCCCGCAGGAGAGAATGCCTGTTTACAGGGGCCTGGGAATGCTGGACTCAGAGATCCCTGCCCAACCTCGGGGCACCTCCCTGAAGCCGTCTTTCCCTCCAGGTGTTAATTAAAGATGACTTCGATAGTCAAATGATCCACCCGACTGCAGGGCTGCAGAGAATGAGATTCTACGTTCCCCTGGCCCCCCCACTCTAGTGATGTCTGTTGGAAGTTCTTCCAGGGTCTGATTTAAATGCCTCTTGGTGCCGATAAGCTGCTTCCCCTGTTCTCTGTCTTCATGACTAATTGTAAGGCCTTCTTTTGAAAGAACTTGGAGCTATAAAGGGCTGCTTTGTCCTTAGCTCTTATCCCTTTATTTCTAGTTTCTCTTCAACCATGTCTGAAGCAGAGCCTCTGCGCCCAGCCTCTGATTCCACTACTCCCAGTAAAGCCATATTTCTGTTCCATTCCTTACCAGCTATGTGACCATGGGAAAGTCACTTCACCTTGCTGAGCCTTAATCATCTCATCTATAAAATGGGGATGGTAAAAGTACCTATCTCACAGTAGTGGCTATAAAGAGTTTACTAAATGAGATAATCTCAGTGAAAAAATAGTATTTAGCACAGTGCCTGGCACAAACCAAGCTCTAAATAAATATTAGCTGCTGCTTCTTCGTCTCCTTCTCCCCCTCCCCCTCCCCTCCCCCTCCTCCTCCTCCCCTCCCCCTCCTCCTCCTCCCCTCCCCCTCCTCCGCCTCCTTCTTCTTCTTGCCTGTTGGGCAAGAGTGACCTACAGGTGACCATAATACCTCTCACTTCTTTGTCCCACCCCTGGTGGGGGTACTGTGTGCAGATCAAGTCCTCCCACTAAATGTTTGAGCAGCTAAAGGAAAGAGTATATGGTGATGGATGGGGTGTTTATTTTTAACAGTGCAGTAGATTAAAGCAATTTCTCCATTGTTCCCACATCAAGGAATAGAGTAACTATATTTATAGGTGCTTCCCTCTTCAGTCTGCTAACACACTGAGTTTGGCCCCAACCCAAAGAGATTAGAGGTTTCCCTCTAATCTCACCTTCTCCAGGATGCCCAGAGGCCAGTGAACTGGGGCGTGCTGTAAAGAGTTCTAGATTTACGAAACTGAGTTTGATTTTTCTATGTGTCGTTTATTAACTGTATGACCTTGGGCAAGTCACTTCATTTCTCTGAGACTCAGTTTCCTCAACTGCAAAATGGGAGTAATAATGAACTCTGCCTATAATACGCCTGCAATTATCTTTTCCGCTGAGGTGGAGCACAGATTTATAGGTAACAGTTAGGTAATTAGTCATATATATAGTTATATATAGTTGGAGAGCCCTATGCTCGATAGAATGAACAATCCCTGTTTCCATGACTTTCAAGGTCGATTGCTCATCATGGGATATAATGGATGCAAAAGAGCTCAGGAAACTTGCCCAAGTTCATGGTGAATGAATTTCTGACTCCAGGTCGTGTAGCAAGTCAGTGGAATAGTTTGGGTTGGACCCAGGCCTCCTTCAGTCTCGAGCTTCTGCCAAGACAGCGTCTTTCCTCTCCCCAGGCCCTTTCTCCCTGAAGCTCTGTTCAGGAGGTGAGTGTGAGTTTATGGGGGGAAGAGGATAGAGGGGCCAATAATTCAAGAGAAGAAAAAGAGGTCTGGGGAAAGGTGATGGGGCCAGGCTGGGGTGGGGGTGCTGCAGACAGGGCCTGGGGGAGGCTGGGCAGGTGGCAGCCCTTCACTCCTGCCTCTCCAGAACTTCGCAAGCAGCAGGCTTAGCACTCCTTTCCCAGCCTCGCCTGCCTCCTCCAAGGAAGCAGGCAACTTATGCCAGAGTGGATACAATCCAAGTTATTAACTGCCTGCGACAATTAGCCCCAGCGCCTGGGCCTGCTGACACCTGGGCTTGGAAAGAGGGAGCCAATTACAGCATCAGCAGTGTTCATGCTGCCACATAATCCTCTCCCAACACGCCGTCCCCTCATTCCCCATCCATGTTTCTAGAGGCCTTTGCTCTGACTTCAACATCTGGAGAAGACCAAGTAGAGGCCTTCAAGAGTGAACGTCAATGAGGGGTTCGACCCCAAGGGGCATCGTACATAGCGGGGCTAAAGCACTAGCAGGGAAGAGCAGGACCCTGCCAAAGATCTGGACAGTGTGGCATTAGCCAGAGACTGTCTCATTTTGAGGGAGAAAGTATAACCTCCAGGTTGTGGGTTTTAAGTAGATTCCGTGCGGGTTTATTGTTAGAACTGGCTTGAAAGGGAGAGGTCAGAAATACCCAAGAAGTTCTCGTTTAAATCCCAGCTCAGTCACATACTAGCACTGTGGCTTTGGGAAAATCCTTTCATGTCTCTGAGCTCATTTCCTTACCTATAAACTGGCCACAGTGGCCACACCTCCCCAAGGAGGGAGATACTGCACAGAAGCACATAGTAGCACAGCTAGTGGCACAGAGTGAGCTGGAAATAAATGGTAGCTATTGTGTTCTATATGGAAGGAGCCCTGGAAAGAGATTCTATGCTTCCTGTGAGTTCCCTCTCCCTTGGCAGGGGAGTGGAAGTGTGGAGCGATGGGGAATGAGGTAGATGGGGAGTTAGGAGTCCTGGATGCTGACCCCAGGTTTGCTACAACTTACAACGTGGTCTTGGTGCCCTTTCCACTCTGGCCTCTTGTTCCAACCTGACAAATGAGGGCATGAGACTAGATGAGCTCTAGAGCCCCTCTAACTACGATCTTCCAAGAGCGTGTGGGTAGAGGGAATGAGTGTAAGGTGAGTAGGAAGCTGTGGGGAGTATGGAATCCCCAATTTTTCAAGAGGGTGAAGGGCAGCAATGGTAAATGTGATGGAACTGCCAAAAGGACACGGAACCAGTTACACAGTTAAGCCTAGAGTCTGTTGGTTCTGCATCAGTGAAAGAAACCACATACCTTTGATCAAGACAGGAAAAAAAAAGATCATTGCCTGGTTCAGAGGTCCTGGGAGAGGCTGGGTAGAAGTCCCCAGCGCAGTTCTTGTCTTTGGGGATGTTTTAGAACCATAGACAGTGGCTGATGACATCTTCCAAACACCTGAGCCATAGTTGAGGCAAGGGCGAAGGGCTGAGGACATTTTGGCCCCTCGGAGGTGGTGTGAAGGTCAGTGTGAGCAGTGCTGAGGCTCAGGAATAACTCAGTTACACCTGAGGGAGATTTCTGAGTACCCGGTGGGGCCGCCCAAGCATTAGAGGGTGGGGTCATGTATAGGCAGGTGCACCAGGAGTACCTAAGGCTCCTGATGCACCTGCCTGTGTGTGAGCTCTTTCATGACTCAGCATCATCTTCCCACCCTTTCCTGCCCTTTTATGCCTCCGGCCTCGGCTTCCTGGCACAAGCTGGTCAGCAGCTCCCCCTGCCCCTACCAGCCTGGCTGTCCCATTGGTGCCAGCTCTAACACTGACCATCAGGCTCTATCTGGGCCTCTGCAGTGACAGCAAGAAAGAGCTTTTCTGGCATTTTCCCAGTCAGGAATCTGTGCAGCTCTGATGGGCTGCCCCAGTGCCAGCTCCTATTCTAGCACATCCAGTGTGGGCAGGGCAAGGAACATTCTATGCCAGAGAACTCTGTGGCCAGGGTCCTTGAGCTGGAATGAAGGGCTGGTAGACAGATCATGAGTGCCCAGGCAGTTAAAATACATTTTGGGCACCAAGGGATTCTGCAAACAACATCAGCACCAATAATAATGAATGGCTGCCATTTACTGAGCACCAGGCCTTGTACCTGCGTCACTTCATCTAAACTCACCCCATGAGGCGAGTCCTCTTATCATCCTCATTGCCAGGTGAGGAAATTGAGGCCCAGAGAATAAGCTCCTTCAGGTCACACAGCAGGTAAGTACTGAAGACTCAACCCTGGGCAGTTAGGTTCCATAGCTCAAGTTCTTTACCACATTCTTATTGTCATCTTACAAATGGAAAACTTGAGAGTTGGAGAGGATAAGGGACTTGGTTAAGGTCACAGAAAGAGTCAGCCGTGAAGAGGATTCGAACCAAGGTTTGCCTGATGTCAAAGATACTACGTTTATCTGCTCTACTCTACTGCTCCCTGATGAACTTGGTCCCTGTTAAGATACCATTCTCAGAGACCCCTACCGTGGCACTTAGGTCTTATCCTAGGTCTAAAACACAACAAAACCCACCTCCCTATTCATCCTTAGGGAAGCCACTGCCTCCCTCTGTGAGCCCCAATCTACCAAAAAAAAAAAAAAAAAATCCTAAGACAGAGCTTACATTCCAATCTGAGAATTGTTTTGTCTGATGAGATTCTCCCACACAAACTAGAAGAGCTATCCGGCAAAATGGTGGGACAGTTCCCAGGACCCAGGAGGGCAGGGTCATACCTATACCTTCCAGGACAAGATGTAGGGGCCAAGGTCTCTGGCTGTGGACACATCATGGGATTGACATCCCCTGATACAAAATGCCACGTCATCTCCTAGCTTCTCATTTACCACCGGGGAGACTGAGGTCCAGCGCAGTGATCGCGGTGCTGTGGCTGCGTCCTGGCCGCCCCTCCAAGGCCTCTGTGTCCTTCACGACACCGCTGGGTCCTCATTTTGCAGCGGGGCACGTCTGGGGACAGCTGTTCTTGCTGGCATCCAGGGCCACATCTGACAGATGTGGCAGAAGGATGCAGGGGGAATGCGTGAGTAGTCTTAATGGCCCCTTGGGGGAGTAGCCCGGGCCAGGCTGGCATGGCTGGGTGTGTCTGGGGATGCAGACTGATGGCATGTTCCCTTCCTCTCCTCCTCCTCCCCCTCCTCTCCTCCTCCTCCCCCTCCTCTCCCTCCTCCTCTTCCTCCTTGTTTTCTTTCCTATCTCTCCCCCAGCACCCCCAAACTCCCCACCTTTCCTCCTTTACATGTCTTCCTTCCCTTGATAATGGCACAGTAAACATATATTGAGCACTTACTGTGTGACAAGCCCATACCAAGTGTTTTACATGCACCGTATTCTTTCATCTTCATGATAGTCCTTGGAGAGCAATTATTTCCCTTTTGAGGAAAACATGACTCAGAGAGGTCGGAGTTTGTAGGGCCCAGCTGACTTCTGAGCCCACATTCTCCTGTTCTTCTGCTCTGCTGGGGACAGTAGCGCCTCGCCACACGTAGGGCAAGAGGGCCAGATGCGGGGCAATCCGTTGATTGATTGGCATTGACTGGATTGATTGGCAAATGCTTTCTCCCTTTTGATTTTCCTTTAAAACTCTAAGCTGATTTCATCTCCCTCCCTGAACTGTTACATTCTCTGCACCTTCCCATCCTTCTATTCCCAATGTATATTTGGGCAGCCCAGGGTCAGCCTATGAAGGTCCTGAATCTAGGCCTTGCCCTCTCCTGGGCCTGGGAGGGCTGGGGAAGCCAGGAGAGCTCTCGGGGCTCCCAGGAAGCCCTGATGACACCAGCTGCTGCCTGCAGGAGAGTCTGCTTCTCCATGTCCGCACGCTTCCCCACTGCCTGCAGGACCCAGTCCTGACCCTGAATACGGCACTCAAGGCCCTCCCTCCTCAATGGCCCCTCTCCAACCTGGTCAACTGGCAGTCCGCTCCTCACCCCCAGCAGCCCTGACTCGGTCCCAGCTGAAGAGCTAGCCCCTCATCACTCAAGCACACCAGGCTCCTTTGTGTCTCTCAGCTTTTACTCACATCCCTCCCTCTGCCTGAAACATCACTCATACTCAATGCCAAACTCATCCCTTCCATGATGAAGCCACTCCCAAACCTACCCTCATCCTTTCCCCCAGAGTCTTCAACTCTCTCTCTTCTTTGCTCCTAGAACGATTTCACACATCTATTTCTGCATTTGTCACAGTCGGACTTGTTTTCTATATAGAGTGTTGTGTGAGCATGCATGGAGCGCAAGGTTGCGTGAAGACTCCGCAGGGGGGCCGCTTCCCAGGCCGAGGCTGGGGGCAGGCAGGGGCAGATCATGAGAAGCAGCAAAGCCTGAAGTTCTGGGACCATCTCTACCGGGACCTGGATGCTGAGCTCAGAAGTCAGAGTCAGACATTCTTCTGCTCATTTTAGAGATGGGACAATTGAGGCTCACTGAAGGAAGGGATGACTTTCCCATGATCACATGGCACTTTGTGGGATAGTGCCATATGACCTAACTGTAGACCCCGGGGTCCCAAAGTCCGGTGGGGTCCACAAAGTCGCAGTTGTAGGGCTGGGCTGTTGTACACACTCTTTCTCTGTCACCCAGAGCCTCCCGTTCTCCTTGCTACCTTTATCAGTCAGCTGTTGCCACAATAACGCTGCAAAACAAACCACTTCAAAGTCTCAGTGGCATTTAACATGAACACTTATATGTTGCTCACAGGTCTAGACGCCGGCTGGAGAGCTCTGCCTCAGGTTGTGAGCCAGCTCACATCTGCTCCATGGGTCATGTTGGGGGCCGTGGCTATTCCGGTTAAGTTCCTTGTCTGGCTATGGCAGGAGTGCAAGCGGGCAAGCACAACTACGTAAACACATCTCAAGCCTCTTCTCTCATTATATCTGCTGCCATCCCATTGGCCAGAGCAAGTCACCTCGTCAAGCCCAAGGTCAAGTGGTGAGGAAGTAGACTCATGTAGCCCTGGCAAGGGTGTGAATGTGAAATACTACTCCAGGAGAGTGAAGAATCGAGGCCAATGATTCAATCCTCTGTGCTGTGCTTATGCCTCTACCTTTCCTCTTACAGATTCAAATTGATAACCGACTGCCCCCCAAAGCCACGAGACAGGCCCCCCAGCTGCCTTCCTTACAGCCACTAATCACAGAGCCTTTAGCTCTCTCTCCACCTTCCCCATCAGAAACTAAACCATGCTATTTTCAAAATAACAGCAGAGAAGAGAAGTAAAGAGAACACTCAGGCTCCACGAGTTGAATGTAAAAGAAGAATAAAGAGGCAGGTAGTTTGTTTAACCTGGAAGAGTGGAGAGTTATCTTCACCCTCACCTTCCAGCCCCACCCATTGTCCCAAATCTGAAAGGTGAGCTTTAGGGATCCCTCAAAGCTTTGAGCCAAGTTCTCATAGGATCACTAATCCACATAGCCTCAGAACCTCTTTTAATTTTTGCCTTCCTGCATCTGTTCACCATCCTTTTGATAGCTGCCCACCAGTTTCCAACAGAGAACGACTGTTGCCGTTCAGCACATGTGATTTCAGTGAGGGCAACGCACATGTGACCCAGGCCTAAGCCAGAGTATCCCATCACCCCGTGGCTACAGTGATTGATTCAGGGATAGACTCACGGCAAATTAAGGCCAATGAGAATTCAGTCCTGGGCTTTTTGTCAGACTGCTGGGCTTGATATGAGGAGTTAGAGGAAGCCAGAAAGAGACTGCTTTTCCTGCAGGACTTGGAACTTAGAGGATATAGGCTTTGTGTTACCAGGAACTGCAATGCCACCATGTCAATTCCAAGAATAAAGTGTGCCAACATCACCATGAACTGAGGGACAGAGACAGACTTGACTTGAGCTCCTGGATCAAGCTATGCCTGAAGTCCTAATCTGCTTTTGGATTTTTTAGCTGTGAGACCAGATGGAACACTTTTTCTGTCACTTACAACTGAAAGAGTCCAAGTAAACTTGGAATCCTTTCATCATAAAACACTGGACATCTAGAGCCAAGGATGCTTCGAATCATCAATTTGTTGAATCCCAGGGAGTTGAAGTCCTTAGACTTTAAGCATGACTTAGAGGAACACAGAGAGGGTCCCAGAGCTATGGGTGTGGAGAAGGGGAGGAACCAAGGTATCTTTAGGCAACCCCACTGATGCCAGCAGATTTGTCCTGTACCAGGAGCTCCTGCAGCACCAGACACTAGACTATAGATTGGCCTGGGCGGGCGGGGTGGAATGAGATGTATAATCCCAGCTTCCTGGTCTCAGCAATGACATCAACTTAGAGCCCTTCATGTTTGTGCTCCTACAAGGCACCCTCTCACCCCTTCATCCAAGGAGAAGAGGGGGTCTGAGCTGGCCTGGGACAATGCGAGCAGTGTTGTTAGGAGAGGCTGCCGCAAACAAGGGGCTGGAAAGCACTAGGGACGCTCAGAGGGAGAGGTAGACAGTGAGGGTGCCCCTTGGAAGGGTTGCATTTGGCCAGCAGAGAAGCCTGCCCCGGACTGGACTCCTCTGTGCCAGGGGCCTGGCCCCAGTGTGCCAGCCTCCAGCGTGGCATCAGTGCCCACTCTTGTTGGCTAACCTTTCCGAGCAGATATTTCAGGAAGGGAGATGAAGGCTCACACGCCACTCTGGCTTCCTTACCTGCTGAGACAATTTTCAAAAGTGCCAACGGCTGACCTGGCTCCTGGGCTATATCCCTCTGCCAGGGCTGAAGCTGCCACTGGCCCAGTTCACGGGGCCTCCTGCCTGGCCACAGCTGCTGGATCCAGCTTCACTTCTGGTCTGGCCACTGTTGCTTGAGAGCAAATGGCTCTTTTGCCCTGAATGAAGTTTCCTGAGTGTAATAGACCTGGGTTCTAGTTTCACTTTCTCCAGTGACTTGCTTCTTGTGTATCTTGACATCGGTTTAGCCACCTGTAAACTGGAGGCCTCCCCACTAATGATGAGCCCCGCTACACTCTCATGAAACAGGCCTTACCACTCCCGTTCTACAGGCAAAAAACCGAAGTCTGAGAGGTCCTGGCTTCACTCATTCAGCAGCATCCATTTACCAAACGGATGAGCAGTCTACTTGCCAGGCGCTATACTAGACTCGGAGGACACTAAGGTGACTAAAATAAGGTCCTGACCCATAAGCTGCTCAGTTAGGGTGAGTGAAAGACTTGCTCAAGGTCATAGAGCAAACTGTCATCCCCTCTGCACACAGTAGGTGCTCAATCAATGCATGAATTGGCTGAAATACCATGTGGGCAACTGACAAGGAGGAATCATGGGCAAAAAGGCAGTAGGATACAAAGGATGCAAGAGGAGAAAGGGAGATGTCAATTTCCAGCCTGGAGGCTGGGTTTGCAAACAAAAAATCTATCACATCTGATGCTGTTTGCTAAAGATCAGAATGGAGATGAAGGAAATGAGGGGCGGCGAATGGTGTGCTTGGCTCCTGCCTGACAAAGCGGCTTGGGGTCTGCAGGGGCTGCACTTGGCAATGAGCTCTGGAGTGGTCCCCGGTTTCCCCCAGTCAGGGCTGCCGAGAGGATGGAAACAGTTCATTCAGCATGGCATGCTGGTAACACTGGGAACAGGGAGGGAGGATGTAAACATGAGAATGAACCCTTAACTGCCTGGTTAAAATATCCCGAAATGTGCCCAGCCTCGCAGATGATGAGAGCAGGTTCTTTCTCTCCTCTGGACCTTGTTTCTCAAAGCGTGGTCCATGCAGCAGCTGCAGCAACACCTGGGCATTTATTAAAAATGCAGACTCTCAGTCCTATCCTGGACCTACTGAACGTGAAGCTGCATCTTCAGCAAGGTCCCCCACTCTTTCTCAAGGCTGGCCGCATGTTAGAGTCACCAGAGGAGGTTTAGAAAACCCTGATGCCTGGATATACCCTGGGGATTCTGACTTAATTGGTCTGAGCTGTGGCCTGGGCAGCACGACTTTACTGAGATATAATTGACATCTAACATTGTGTAAGTTTAAGGTGTACAACGTGTTGATTTGATACACTTATATACTGCAAAGTGATGACCACGGTAGCATTAGCTAACACCTCCATCACGCCACATCAATGCCATTTCTTTTCAAGCAGGACTTTCTAATGTCCAGCAGGTGACCCAAATGCGCAGCCGAGGTTGACCGTTGCTTTCACTTTACAGAGACAGTCCCAACTTGACCTCCTATGCTCTTTGCCGTAACCCTAGGGGCTCGGGAGGGTATGGTTCTCCCCACTTTTCAGAAATGAGGTTATTCTCATTTTTCAACCCAGCAGGTGGGTGTGGAGCAGGGGTTCTCCAAGTAAGGTCCCCAGACCAGCCGCAGCAGCACCCCCTGGGACTTTATTAGAAAAGTACATTTCAGGATCAGAACTCTGGGAGTGGGACCCAGAATCTGTGGTTTAACAGGCTTTTCCGGGTGATTCCTACGCGTGCTCAAGTTTGAGAACCGCTGGTATAATGGAGAGAGCCCTGGACTGGGAGAGGAGATCTGGCATCTCCCCCAGCTCTGTGTGTCCTTGGGTTTCCATCTTCCACATGTGGAAACCGAGGGGACTGGACCAGATCAGGGCTGCCCCACCCACACAGTGTTCCCCTGGCAGACATCGCTAATCCATCACGGCACTGCTTCCCACTGAGCCTCGGTTGACCAGAGAGCTTTTCTCAGCACATCCTTCCCCTGCCTCCACCACCCTCAGGGAGTGTAGCCCTCCCAGGTGGTCAGGGTTGGCACCGAAATTAAACTCTCTTTGCGACCCCAGATGCTCCCTGATCTCTGAGAATGCCTCTACCTCTGTTAATGGCAAGTGTGGGCCTCAGACCTTGGAATTGGTGTTTTTTCTGTCCTCTCCCTTCTTCTCCGCCAGCTCTAAGAAAGCTGTGGAAGCTGGTGCCTCCGCATGGGCCAGAAAGATGTGTTGGAAGGCAGGTGACCCGCCCGCAGCTTCATGCCCTTTCACACCTCCACACTTTGCAGAGTCTTTTCCCACATCTCACGTACTCTTCTTTGCCTCCTCCTCTTCTGGACTTATCTTATGCAGTCATCAAGGCCCAGGTCAAATGTCACCTCCTCAGTGACACCCCCTCCCCCCGCCCCACGCCTCCAGGTAGGGACAACTGAGCTTCCTTGAAGATGGGTGCACTTCCCACCTGCATTACGCCTCTGCATTACAATCTGTCTCCCTCAGTGGATTGCAGCTCCTGGAAATCAGGGACCATCGGAATCCCTAGCACGCAGCCCTGAGCTTGGTAAGGATAGCTGCTCAAGACAAATGCGATTGAATGAGGCACCCAGATTCCCAGTGCCGGGGGGCAGGGTGTCCTCATGGGTCCAGTATGCTCTCAGTGACAGTGTCTTCTGTGCCTCATTCTAATCGCATATCGGCGGACTTCCCACCTGCCAATCCTCTGTCACTCAGAGTCCAGCACTGGCCCTGGCACGGTGCTGAGAGGGGCACTGCCCAGCCCGTCTGGCCTGGCTCCGTCCCGGGAAAGTGGGAGGCAGGGAGCGAGGCCACAGAGACATCCCCGCGTCTCCAGCAAGGAGCTAATGGGCAGGTCAGTGAGGCGGTGACTGCAGTCAGATCATTCACCCCAGAGCGCTGGGGAAGTAGGCATCAGGACTGCAGTCACGCTCACACATCAAGGCCAGTTCCGAGGAGGTGGAGAAGCTGCCCTCTCTCTGCTCACCTGCACACCTCCCATCGCTGGGCTCAGTCCGTCTGGGAGGGGGGAGGGGCGAGCTCCATTCAGCCCACACTTACTGAGCACCTACTGTGTGTTCAGCCATGGGAGAGATGCAGCGGGGCAGGGCAGTGAAGAGGAGATGCAGCCCCTGCTCTTAAAGAGGGATGAGAAGGGGAAAGACGCGGGCATGTATTGAACATGGCTGTATACCGAGTCTTGTGTGAGGGCGACATGCATTGAGCATCTACTGCATACCAAGCCCTGTGCGGGGATTTAACCTTACAACGGTCCTTGCAGGCAGCTTCCTGAACTGGGTTTGCATTCCTGTGCCTCCCTGCCCTACAGGGATCCAGCTCTTCCTCATCCAAGGCCAAGCTCAAATGCCATCTCCCAGGGGAATGCTGTGGACGTGCCGTCTACTATGAGAAGCCTTTTCCGCTCTGTCGGGCAGAACTCTTGGCTCTTTCCTCTGCCTGGGGTTATTGACAGCAGGCTGCTGTGTGTGTTCAGCCCTTCCCAGAGGCCAGAAATGATGCCCAGTACTGCCGTGCATTCTCTCTCAGTCCTCACCACCCAGCTACCAGCTGAGTACTGCTGTTACCCATTTTACAGCCAAAGAAACTGAGGTCCTGAGAGGCTAAGGGACTTGCCCAACACGGCACAGCCAGCAAGTGACAGAGCCAGAGCCTGACCCTAAGCCCAGCTGTTTCCAAGGCCACTGGATGAATGACCCAGGCCAATTCCTGGGCCCCTGTGCATGGCTGTCCCCGAGGACATGCACTGGCCATTTTAATAAGAGTAAACTGAAGCCTTTGTCCTAATGTGGCTGCCCCCAACCCCGCTCCCCACTTGGCGGGCAGACACCTGTCCCCTGTGGCATGCAGACACCTGTCCCCTGTGGCATGCAGACACCTGTCCCCTGAAGCTCACGGAGACTCAGGATGTCGTATTTCCAAACTGAGAAACAGGCTTACGTTTCTGGGGGAGAAAAGACCAATCTGGAGAAGTTGGGCATTCCCCTCCTCCCCCCCCAGGGAATTTGCATATTGCTGTTTCCCATGATGCTCTCCCTCCCACCTCACAAAATAATTGCCAAGCAGATTGCATTGGAAGGAGAATTCCTGAATTATGGAGTCATGATTCTAAATGGCTGTTTATCTGTGTTTTGCTTCATTTCTTTAAAAAAAATTGTTAAAATTTAAGTAAGTGAGTTAAATGCAAAGGCAATGGAAGCTGCATCCATCACCCCGTGGAGGATGGGGTTGAGCGTCATGGGAGGAAGAGACTGGGGGAGGTGGTAATGGTCGCCGTCTGCTGCCTGCTGGCTTTCTGGGCCTGCTCCCTGCTTGTCTGTCAACCTTGTCTGTCAACCTCCCTCATTGTCTTCCCCACTGCACACCTGAGGAAACGAGAGCCCAGAGAGCTCAAGTGACTGGGCCAGGGTCACACAGCTGATATGAGGCAGTGCTGGGCTTGAAACACCTGTCAGTCTGACCCCAAAGCCAAGCTTTCCTCCCTCCCGTGGTGAGTTGGGGTGTTTTTCAGCTGCCTCTCTCTGAGCCTCACTGGTGGGCCGCTCTGGTGTGATGGAGAAGGACACAGAGGCCCAGCTGGTTAGGAACCACACCTGAGATGCCAGGCTCTGCCTGCTGTGAAGTGGGCGGGGCTCTGTAAGAACCAGGTGGGGAGATGCAGGAGGAGTCATTGCCCTGACTTGCCCCAGGGAGCTCACAATCTCAGGGATAAGACGAAGGGCCCCAGCCTGGTGACATGGGAGAATACTGCCTCCTCAGTCCAGGGACACATCACACACCGATGCTCCTGGGCGTCTCCTTGGACCCGGAAGTACGTGCTTCCCTCCCTGCTGCTCATCTGCGTGGTCCTTCAAGGAAGGGTAGGGTCCTCCCTCATGCCGCCAGAGTCAAATCTCCACCTCTGCAGTTTATCAATCATCAGACCTTGGACAAGTTGCTTAACCACTCTGAGCTCAGTTTGTTCATCTGTAAAATGGGGATAACAATAGCACCTACCTCATAGGGTCATTGTGGGGGTTAACTGGGCTAATACAAATAAAGGGCTCAGGACAGTGTCTGGCATTAGGACCTCATAAGTGCTCAATAAATGCTGGTGGGTAGGATTCTTCACTGGGCATGCATGTGCTGGGGACGCAGAGGGGAGATGCAGACCCTGCCGACTCAGAGCCTATAAGCTAAGGGCCTGAGGAGGAGTGGCAGATGGGTAAAGACCGCCCTGTGGGCCGTGAGCTGCAGTGCAGGCAAGCACAGGGCATTAAGGGAGCCTAGAGGCAGAGGGTCAGTGAGGGCTCCCTGGAGAGGTGACGGCTAATCTTGATGGATGAAGAGGCATTCACCAACTGGCTGGTACTGGGGGGTCAGGTGGGCAGCTAAACACGAGCCAGGCATCCAGGCAGAGGAATGACACATACAGAGGTGTGGCCCATCTAGGGGCTGGCAAGTGACCCAGGATGGCTGATGTCAGGTGTGTGAGGGGCTGTGATGAGAGACGGATACAGAGAGGGAGGCAGGGACCAGACCTCGGGGAGCCTTGGGAGCTGTTATGGGTGGAATCATGTCCCCCCAAAAGATATGTTGAAGTCCTGGGATTTCCCTGGTGGTCCAGTGGTTAGGACTCCACGCTTCCACTGCAGAGGACACGGGTTCGATCCCTGGTCAGGGAACCAGGATCCCTCATGTCACATGGAGATGTTCAAGTCCTAACACCCAGTCCCTGTGAATGTGACCTTATTTGGATATGGGATCGTTGCCAATGCAATTAATTAAGATGAGGGCGTATTGGAGTAGGGTGGGCCCGTACTCTAATGTGACTGGTGTCTTCATAAGAAGAGAAGAGAGACACGGGGAGGAGAATGCCGTGTGCAGACACAGACCCATGAGAGGAAA
This sequence comes from Balaenoptera physalus, assembly GCF_965194825.1. Taxonomy (NCBI): domain Eukaryota; kingdom Metazoa; phylum Chordata; class Mammalia; order Artiodactyla; family Balaenopteridae; genus Balaenoptera; species Balaenoptera physalus. The sequence continues at coordinate 187,563,594 of NC_138882.1, forward strand.
GGCCCGGTGCAGTCAGAGGCCTTTGATGCAGCCTCAAACGCAAAGGATTGCTGGCCACCCCCAAAGGAAGCAAGCAAGCATCTTTCCCTGGAGCATTCAGAGAGAGCGTGGCCCCGCTGACACCTCAATATTGGGCTTCTGGTTTCCAGTGCTGTGAGAGTATCTGGTTTTATAAGCCCCCAGCTTATGGTACTTTGTTACAGCAGCCGTAGGAAGTAACCCAGGAGCCAAACTACTTACAGCTCTCAGGGTGGAGAGGGTTAATCCCCAAGAGCCCGGCCACAATCACTTCTCTGTGTCCCCCTTGGTGCCTGGTGCCCAGCAGCGCTGCACAGAGACCTGGTGCCCTGCTGCCTGCTTGCTGCACCCCCATCACCCCTGCCTTCGCCCCCAGCGCCACTTCCTGTCGGGACCTCGCTGCTGTGCCCGAGACCGGCCGTGGCGGCAGCCACAGCTGCTCATTGTGAGATATACAGCCGGCCTCGGGCAGGGTGACGGGGCCCGGCTGGGCCGGCATGAATCATGTTTATCGCAAAGAGGAAACAAAGGGAAAAAGGAAACAAAGCTGCAGGAGGGGGAGCTGGGCAGGCGGGGGTGAGGTCTGGGGGCGGGGCCGAGCGAGTGAGAGGCGCTGCCCACAGAAAGCCCCATTAATTTCCTGAGGTTTGCACCAGGCCCGGGACCAAACAGCCCAGCGCTCTGTTGAGGTTTATCTGTGCGCCTCAGCTGTGAAGCGTGATGCGTGCCAGCTTCTTGGGTGCTTCAGAGACTTGCCAGGCCCTGGAGGGGGCACCGGTAGAAGCTTCCGGCCCGTCCATCACCCCAGCAAAGGCCTGGCTTTCAACCCTGTCCATGGGTGAAATTGCGCTACATTCTACCTGATAATGAGGTGTTTGTGGGACCAGGAGCCGCTCGGGCCTGAGTCACCCCCAGCTCAGACCGGCCTGGCCTGAGAAGCCAGAGAGGGAGGGCGTAGGGGTTGCCAGAAGAGGAGGAGGAGATGGGAAAGGCAGAGGGTCAGCACCAAGGAGACCTAAGGGAGCCGGAGTTCTTGAGCACCAGCGTGTGTACCCAGACGCATGTTCAGAGTTTTTCCTCTATCATAACAGTAGTGCGTTAGTTTCCTGTTGCTGCTGTAACAGATCAACACAAACTCGGTGGCGTAAGGCAACAGAAATTCATTCTATTACCATTCTGGAGGCTAGAAGTCCAAAATCAAGGTGTTGGCAGAATTGGGTCCTTCTGGAGGCTCTGGGGGGAGCGTCTGTTCCATGCTTCTCTCCTAGCTTCTCGAGATGGCCGGCAATCCTCAGTATTCCTTGGCCTGTAGAGGCCTTGCTCCCCAGATGGCCCCATTTACTCAAATGGGGAGAAGAGAAGGGAGGGACGGGCTCAGGGCAGGGGCAGGCAGGAGGACGAGGACTTGGCAGCTGACTTCAGAGGCAGGATCTTAGAAGAGGACCCAAGGACCCCTACCCCCCGATGGCACCAGCCATTTGGCTTCCCAGCTGCACCCTCCAGGCCCCGCCAGCATCGCCAGCCCTGCGTCCTGTCTGTCCCGCGTCCTCCTTCAGACATGCGGCCATTTGCAGGGAGCCTGTTTAACTCATTCTCCGGGACTCACCTTGGTCACTCCTCTTGTATGAGGACAGCCTGACCTCTCCCCTTCCCCCCACCCGTGCTTCATACAGGACTCTATACACCTCCTTTCACTGGCCAACCTCCAGGGCACAAGCCCCTGCAAAGCAGGACTTGTATTTCTGATCCTCAGGCCCAGCACGGGAAACATTTCTCAATGAATGAAATAAGTCAATGAATGCATGTGTGGGAAAGGGGGCAAATGACAGTCACCAGCCCTCCCCCCCGCCCCCGGCAGCCCCAGCATGAGGCCCCCACCCTCCCTCTGGCCACTCTTGCTTCCCCTTTCCCCCAGCCCACACCCTACAGGGGAGGGAGCCCCGCAGCCACTCTCCCCATCACCCCTGGGCAGAGAGACCCTGGTCCAGAATGCCAGCTCCAACAGGCACCAAGAGTGGCTGGGACCCTGCCGTCTGCATCCCATCTCTTCTTGCAGCCTCAGGGGTGGGGAGATCTGATAGGTGGGGGGAAGAGGGAGGAGCCATGTATCTGGTTGGTCACGGGGAGATGTGGTCCTTACCTGGGGAAGGGGTAGAGCCTCCCCACCCCAGATTCGCCGGTGTCCTCACCCACTGGGCAGGCTCTCCATCTTCCAGGGTCCCTGATATTTAAGGAAATTAAAGTCAGGTCTGGATGCTAAATATTTGTCTAAGCTAAATAGAAAATGGTACCAGAGAAGAAGGCCTTCAATTTTATGAGCAAATAAATCATATGAGAGAGAGTGGGCTGGTGAGAGAGAGGCAGGGCAGGGCACTCAATTATTTAGGACAGAAAAGGTCTCCCAAAGTCTGGGGCGCTGTCTACATCCCCCTTCTTTCAAAGTGTGCTTCTTCACCTGGCGCTATGGGCCAAGGCTGCGTCTTGCTCTCCTTGCCTAGACTCACAGCATGCGATTCCAAGCTACCCCTCCCCGGATGGTTTGGGGAGGGAGAGTTTGGCCTCTGGGTTCAACTGGACCCAAGTCTGAATCCCAGATCCACTACCAACCAGCTGTGTGGCTTAGCAAGTCTCAACTTCCCTGAGGCTCAGTCTTCTCATCTGTATAATGGGGGCAAGCTAGCAATGATTTCATCAAGTTGTTGTCAGCACGCAGTGAGTTGCTGAATGTAAAATGCTCAGCCTGGTGCGTGGCCCATGAGGATGTGCCTGTGGTTGGCAGAATAATGGCCTCCAAAGATGTCCACGTTCGAATCCTCAGAACCTGTGAATGTGGTACCTCATGTGGCAAGAGGGGGTCAAGTTTGCTGATGAAATTAAGGCTGCTGATCAGTTGTCCTTGATATGTGGAGATTAAGCTGGATTATCCGTGTGGGCCCAAGGTAATCAGAAACGTCCTTAGAAGTGGACGAGGGAGGCAGGAGAGTCAATGTCAAGGTGATGCCATGTGAGGAAGATTCGACCAGCCATTGCTGACCTTGAACATGGAAGGAGACTACAAGCCAAGGAATGCAGGCAGCCTCCAGAAGCTGGAAAATGCACAGAGGTGGCTTCTCCCCTAGAGCCTCCGGGATGGAGCCCAGCCCAGCCAACACCTTGATTTTAGCCCATGAGGCCCATTTCAGACTTCTGACCTCCAGAACTGCAGGATAAGAAACTTGTATTGTTTTATGCCACTAAGCTGTGGTGATTTGTTACAGCAGTAAGAAGAACCCAATACAGGGCCCACTGAACAATCAATACTATCACCACTTAGCAGTCACCCAAGGAAAATATGTTGATTCAATGAACAAAAAGAACCCTGGCCTGGGCATCAGGAGTCTTAGATTCTGGTTCCAGTCTTGCCCCTAACTAGCTATACTACTTGAGGTGACCCCCTCTGCTCTCCTGACTCAGTTTCCTTATCCGTAAACAGAAGGATTTGGATTACAGATGATCTTCAAGGTCCCTGCCTCCCAATTCTCAACATTTTCTTGTGGTAACTGTCCCCTGAAAGGTTCTTGTGTCCCCCCACCCCCCACGCCCCTCCTTTCTACCTGCAATCTGCTCCCTGCTCCCGGGCAGGGTCCAGGCTGGGCCTGGAAGAGCCAGCGGCCCCTGGAGGAGATAGTTAATAAAGGCGGGCAGAGGGGAATCAATGTGCTCCGACATCCCTGACAGATTGGCGAGAGCGACAGATTTAATATCCTGCAGCTCTCCTTCCCCAGCCTGGGGGCTGGAATTGATTAAATAAATTAAAGCCCCGCAGCCCAGGATGCTCTGGGTAAGGTCGTCTGGTCCTCCCGCTGTCACCGTCCAGCTACACGGCTCACCCCGCCCTGGGGCTCACACCATCCGGTGGTCCTGGGTCACCAGCAAAGGATGGAGTCCTGCAAAGCACGGGCAGGTCATCCTCTGCTCGGACCACCCAGGCATGCACAGGCACCCTGGTTCAGGTGGGAAGTGAGGGATGGGATGGGGGGGTGGGGGAGGAGAGAGAGAACATCAGAGGCAAACGTGGACTGGGACCCTTCCGAGAGCCGGGTACAGGGGTTGCAGGAGTGAGCTAGATGGGCAGGGTGGCAGCCGCATGCAGGTTTGGGCTGGGTATGTACCCAGGTTGGATGGAGCAGGGGGAGCCCTCGGCAGAGGCCCAGGACAGCAGAGCTGGGAAGGGACTTGCCCAAGGGAGCATGTGGTCAGACTGGGCTGAGCCCACATTCTTCCCTCCCGGCCTGCAGAGCCCCCTCCCAGGGCCTAGTGTCAGCCTGCGTTGACCTCCCCAGCCTGCTTCTTTTCCAGTTCTTCCCCTGACTGCTCGGAAAGGCAGGCTCATCTGAACAGCCTCCTGAGCCCGGAGGATTAGGGGGTAACTCAAGTGTTAACAGTGACAGTGGAATGCATCCTCAGGCTCAGCCAGAATGATTGGCTGTCTGGGGATGGTTGGTCCGTGTGCCAGATCCCCTCCCTGGTTGCGGGGTAAGAGCTACCTGTAAGGCCACAGAGTTTGGGGGTGGGGGGCGGAAGAGCTGCCTCCCCTCCCCTCCCACTCCCTACAGCCTCTGCTTTGAGTCTCTGGGCCCTTTATGATGGGTGGAGGCATCTTTGGGTCAGTTTCCTTCCCACAGTGTTGAGTTTGAACCACCCAGTTGAGTCAAAGGCAGACCCCACTTCACAGATGCGGAAACTGAGACCAGAAAAGGAAGCGCCTTACTCAAGGTCAGGGTTGCAGCCTGGACTGGAGCCCGGGATGCCTGGCTGTCTCCCGTATGAAACTTGTTCCACGTCAGAGGAAGCACAGAAGGGGCTAGAGGCTAGCCAGGGGCGGGGACAGGGCAGGGGTGATGGTGGCGCAGGGGCAGGCTGGGGATAGGACAATGAATTTGGTTCTGGACTCAAGAACAGGATCTGAGAAATGGGACACAGGGACCCCCACCCTCCTTCTGTGCTCTGCCAAAGATGTCATCAGCTTCCTTTAGACCATGCTGACCAGGCAGTGCCCTGGCGAATGGAACAAGCTCTGGAGTCAGATTAACCAGGGTTCAAGTCTCAACTTCCCACTGACCGTGGGCCCTCAGACAAGCCATCAGCTTCTCAGAGACTCAAGTTTCCCTCTCTGTCAAATGGTGCCGATCAGGGCACCAGATCCATGAGAAGTGACATTTGAACTCAGGTCTGCCCAGTGCTTGTCCGAGCCTGCGACTCCCCGCCACGTTCAGGGAAGGTGGTCCTCATCCAGAGCCCCCATACAGGCCAAGCACACAGCAAGTGCTCAGGAACGGTCAATCACGTACAAATCTGGGGATAAGGATGACACACCCTCCCCTCAGCTATTTTCTGAGATTCAGTTCAATTCATGAATTCATTCAACAGAGTCTGGGATGTTAGCGGAGCCACCCGTTCACAGCTCAACCCTTCTCTTTTTCGTGAGACATTTGATCAACACCCTCCAAAACAAACGGTCCCCAACCACCGAGATCTCCAAGGAAGGAGCTTGTGGCTAAGCGTTTGGGTCGCCTGCCCAGAGCTTGCTTCCTTCCTTTACCCAACACGGCAGCTGCTCTGCCCAGGGACGTAGGCCACGGTCTGTCTCTCTGCCTTGAACAAGACCTTTGGTCTCTCGAGACCTCAGTTTTCGCTCTCCTGCAGTTGAGGTGGGATGAGAAGAAGTGAGAGGCAGCCAGGTGCCTGGGGAGTCCTGAGCATGAGGTCCACGCCCTGCCGTCAGCCAGTCTGCCAGCTCCGTCCAGCTCCCAACCAAGGCCCACCGGGCACCATCTCTCTCGCAATTAATTCCTGCTCCAATTCAGATCCCTCCTGGGGAATGTTGAGCTGGTGCCCTGTGAATGGATGGATCCTGGAAAGGAGGGCAGATTGGAGCCTGCAAAAAGCAGGGCAGGGGGCCTGGGGGTGCAGCCCGGAAGACCAGTGGAGGGCACCTAAGGAGGGTGAGGGGTCCCTGTGTCCCATTTCTCAGATTCTGCCCTTGAGTCCAGAGCCAAATTCCTCATCCTCCTCCCAGCCCACCCTTGCCCTGCCATCACCCTTATCCAGTTCCAGCCCCTACCTAGCTCTTTCCCTCTGTACTTCCTTTGTCTCCAAATGCACCTCGAAAAACAGCCCTCCAGGTGCTGAAACCACCCACCGTCTCAGGTAAGGACAGCAATGACGACAGTAATCATAATAGCCTCCACCGCTCACTCCCGTGACGAGCAGGCACGGGGCTATAGGTGCTTTGCACGATCATCTCCTTTCTCACAAGTCCCCAAGTGGTGGGTGTGAGTTTACTGCCAGTTTGCAGGGAGGAAACAGGCCCAGACAGGAGCGGGGGCTCTGAGGCAGAGCTGGGGACGCGCACGCAGGCCCACCTGGCTCCGGAGCTGGCCCCTCACCACCTCGGGGGACGCGCCCCGGCATCTCCAACTCTCGCCCTTCCCCACTCCAAGTGATGAGTCCTTTTCATCCTCCTGCCACCAGGGCGCCCTCCCCACTCCCCAGCCCAGGCCCAGGCGCTTGGCCTCTGCGGGGGAAGTGCCATGACTCTGCCCCATCATCCGCCTCCTCACTCTCCCCATGGAGTCACAGCTCAGCAGCGTCTGGTCCTGGTGGAGTGGAAGCCACCTGGCCTGGGGGATGGGGGGTGGGAGCCCAGACCCTGCTCAGTGTCATCGCCACAGAACCGGGCCACCCAGGATGGACGGCTCCACTCCCTGAGCCACAGATACCCCGCCGATACAGAGGGGCAAACTCACACCCCGGCAGCACCTGGTCTGCAGGAAGAGCACCTGTTTCTATTTCACTCTGTTTCAGGTCTGTGTGCGCTGGTGGTGGCCTCGCCCAACCCTGAGGAGCCGCTGGAAGGCTAGAAACGGAGCTGGAAGGCAGAGGGCCTCACTTCCTCTGTTGTAGTGGGGGGCCGGGGCACAGGCGGGGCTTGCACTCAGCTGGAGGGCTCAGAAGGATAAAGCACTGCGGGGGCAGCGGCCTCGGGTGGCTCAGGCCGGCTCCTCCTTCTCAGAGCGCCCACCGAGGGCTGCCACCAGCCTCGACATGCAAGGCCAGCTCAGCCAGCCCTCCCCGGGATGCTCTGCCAGCCAAGCTGCCTGGATCCTCCTCTTTGCGTAGATGAGGCACAGAGAGGACCCTGGTCTCTCCCAACTCACACAGCAAGTGTTGCGTGAGCTGGGACCATTAGTCCTGTTCCAAACCCCTTGCTCCAATGCCGACCTCTACCTCCACAGCCCTAGGCGGGGTGTGCCAAGCATGGCCGGTGTGGGCAGAAGAGAGATCTCTGTGGCATAACTAATTTTTTTGGTAATAAATTTTACAATACATGTATGTGATTTTTAAAAAGTCAAGTGGTATGAAAGAGTATAGACAGTGAAAAGTAAGCTTCTCCTCAACCATAGCCCTGCTTCCCTCCTTTTTCCTTCTTTTTTTTTTTTTCATGGTAAGCTATCTGTAAACACAAAGTTTACCATTTCAGCCATTTTTAAGTGTACAGTTTGGTGGCATTAAGTACATTCACATTGCTGGGCAGCCATCACCACCACTGTCTCCAGAACTTTTTCATCTTCCCAAGCTGCAACCCTGTCCCCATTGAACACTAACTCCCCATTGTCCGCCCCCCCGCAGGCCCCGGAACCCACCTTTCTACTTTCTTTTTTTAAATTTCATTTCATTTCATTTATTTTATTTTTGGCTGTGCTGGGTCTTTGTTGCTGCACGCAGGCTTTCTGTAGTTGTGGTGAGCGGGGGCTACTCTTTGTTGCGGTGCACGGGCTTCTCATTGCGGTGGCTTCTCTTGTTGCGGAGCACGGGCTCTAGGCACGCAGGCTCAGTAGTTGTGGCATGCAGGCTCAGTAATTGTGGCACGTGGGCTCAGTAGTTGTGGAGCATGGGTTTAGTTGCTCCACGGCATGTGGGATCGTCCCAGACCGGGGCTCGAACCCGTGTCGCCTGCATTGGCAGGCGGATTCTTAACCACTGCGCCACCAGGGAAGCCCCACCGTTCTACTTTCTGTCTCCGTGAATTTCATTCCTCTAGGAGCCTCAGATAAGTGGGATCATACAGTACTTGTCCTTCCGTGACACTGCCTCACTTCTTAGGGCGCCCACTCTTCCCAGCTCCTCATGTATCCATCCCTCAGTCCGTCAGCAGGAGATCTTGGCAATGATTCCCCGCCTGCACATCGGCACTGCCTCACTGCTTCTTGAACTTCACTTTGCTGCTATGTGACTGAGCCACCTTTTATCCGACCAGCCCCCTATTTGTGGGCGTGGCGTGATTTCCAGTCCCTCTGATGTGCTGTCCTTTGGACACACGGTGAATCTCTCTGTAGGGTGAATTTCTTGGACTGGAACTGCTGGATGAAAGGATTTGTGCATTTTAAATCCTGAGAGATGCTTCTAATCACCCTCCAAAGAGGTGGCTTGGCCCACGGTGGACGCCGCTTTGAGGGCAGGTACGTGCCACCTTTCGGGGAGGGGATGTCGGCTGGGGGCTGAGCCAGACTCAGCTTCTCCAGGGTCTCCTGTAGCTTCTCCACAGCTTTGAGAGGAGCAGGGGGAGACTTCCCACCTGCTGTCCTCCTTGCTGGAACGGATGCCCCTGGAAGATCTTGCTCTTGCCCCTGAGCCAGAAAGCCAGGCCCGGGGGAGGCTCAGCCCCTCCTCTAGTTAGTCCCCGGGGTAACTCAGTCTCCGCCACCCCCGGCCTGCAGCCTGGGCCCCTTCCTCCCCCTCCCGGGGAGGCCTCGGCAGAGTTACAGCCCCATTCGTTCCTTGAGTACATTCGACCAAGGGTATTTATCTTGGGCCTTTCTTTCCCCCAGATAAACAGAAAATTCACAGCCTACCATTGTCTGGGGCAAGCTGGGAGCAGGGAGGCAAAGAGAGACCACCAGGGCAATGTGGGGAGCAGCTGTGGGGTCAGGCCTGGGTGGGGGGGATCCTGTGCTGTGATGGGGCACAAGGACCAACAGGGGAAGGGCCCCAATCTATTTGCTCTGCTCCCTGTAAAGTGTCCTCAGCAGAGCACGTGGACCCCGAGGGAGAGACCACTAGCATTAAAATAAGATTAGCAGGGACCGCCCATCCAGCCCTCCCTGCGTGCCAGCCTCTATATTTATATTCTCTTTCCCGCAAGCCCCAACCTAAAAATGATCCATTTTACAGAGGGGGAAACTAAGTCTAGAAAGGTTAAGTGACTGACCACAGTCACCTAGCAGTTGGGCCGAGAGGTCAAAGGTCAGAGACTGTTGTGACCTTCCCAGAGTGTGGGTCATACGTGCCCCCGTTCTCACGGGGCAAGGTTTAGGAGAAAACTCCCTAGTTATGGGGATAGTCAGGAGGACACAAGGAGCCATTTGCCCCCTCCTAGGCTTCTCCGATGGCCCACATGACCAGTGGGCATCCAGTCAGGTCCATGGGCCACCCCCCCTCCACCATATACCTCAGTCCCATAAGCCACAGGTCCCAAGGATCTGCCTAGCTCCTCTTCCCTGGCCCCAATCCTGCAGTCTTACAGGATTCATTGCTGACAATAATTAGGTCTCACAAGGATAAAACTTAAACAAGTCCAAAGCCTTCAGGGATGGTATTAGCGCACTAATTCTGTTTGTGGTTTAAATATTAATGTCAGAGTATAATTACTACCCATGCTGTCGAAGGCAGCAGTTTGGAAACAGTTTCAGCCCAGCAAGTGGGATCCATCCATCCTGGATGTCAACATGCATAGGGGTGAGTTTGGCATTCTGGAGAGTTCTGGAACATTTAGAACTCAGGGCATTTAGAATAATAGTTACAAATTGACAGCCTTTGAGCCAAATCTGGCCTGCAAGCCTCTTTTAAAAAGTTGGTGGGGTGGGGATGGTGGTGTGCTGAATTGGGAGATTGGGATTGACATGTATACACTGATGTGTATAAAAGTGATGCCTAATAAGAACCTGCAGTATAAAAAAACAAACAAACAAAACAAAACAAACAAACAAAACAACTAATACTAAACTTTCATTGGGTTATTTGTAAAAAAAAAAAAAAAAAAAAAAAAAGTTGGCCTGGGGCTTCCCTGGTGGCTCAGTGGTTGAGAATCTGCCTGCCAATGCAGGGGACACGGGTTCGAGCCCTGGTCTGGGAAGATCCCACATGCCGCGGAGCAACTAGGCCCGTGAACCACAATTACAGAGCCTGCGCGTCTGGAGCCTGTGCTCCGCAACAAGAGAGGCCACGATAATGAGAGGCCCGCGCACCACGATAAAGAGTGGCCCCCACTTGCCGCAACTAGAGAAAGCCTTCACACAGAAACGAAGACCCAACACAGCCATAAATAAATGAATAAATAAATAAATAAATAAACCCAAAGTTAAAAAAAAAAATTTATAAAAAAAATAAAAAGTTGGCCTGCACTGTGTTTAAACAAAAAGAAGGGGACTTCCTTGGCAGTCCAGTGGTTAAGACTTCACCTTCCAACGCAGGGGATGCAAGTTTGATCTCTGGTCAGGGAGCTAAGATCCCACATGCCTCAGGGACAAAAAACCAAAGCATAAAACAGAAACAATATTGTAACAAATTCAATAAAGACTTTAAAAATGATCCATATCAAACAATCTTAAAAAAAGAAGAAGAACCCAGCTTTATAATTCCTCTTGAACAGTGGAGAAACATGGCTGTGTGGGACCACAGTCCCACATGGTAACAGTGGGCTGGGCTGAGTGATGTGGTCCCCTGGAGACAGGCATTCATCTCCAGTTAACCACAGTCCCCACCATGCCCTATTGTGCCACACCCATTTGCTTCACCTGTCTGAGCACTGTAGGCATTGAGTTTGTGGCTCTTGGGTTAGAATTTGGAAAGTGTAGGGATGAAGAGGGTTGGAATTGCAGAGCTAAGAGGAGGCAGAAGTCCAGAAGGGGGCTGGCTCTTGATCGAGGAGAAGGGAGATGCCTGGGTAAGGGGTAGCTCCTACCTTCCCCTGTCCTGCCCACAGACCGACCTCATAGGTGGGGAAGACCCAACCCTTCATGTTTTACCTGACTCCAAAAGCACACTTGTTCCAGAAATTAAGCCTTAACACCAGAGACTGCTGTGAGAGGGGGCGGGGGAGTCTTGGGTCTTGCTGGACATTTTCATGAGTAATTTGGTTCTTGACTAGCCACCACTACCATCATCCCCAAACCCTCCCCATCTCCAGCCTGGAGGGAGAGCCGGGAGCCGTGGCCCCTGGATGGGGCAGCTGCTGGGTGACCTTGGACAGTTCCTGTGTCCTTCTGAACTTCAGCCCATCTGGACAAATGCTCTAGCTCGGCTCCGTGGCCCCAAACTCCACCCAGGACTGAGGCAGCCACGGTGAGGTAGCTCAGATGGAGGGGAGGGTCACTCAATGCTCTTCTAAGAAAGGGACGCTGTGGTGTCTTGCACGGTGTGCCATCTATAGTGGGGGCTTAACTGGAGTGCAATAGAGAAAAGCTCTGGAACTTGGAGTGAGAAAACAAGCAAACCCGCTTCTCCTCTTACCAGCGTATGAGCTCGGGCAAGTTGCGTAACCTTTCTGAACTGGTTTTCCTCTTCTGCAAATGAGAGGAATGATGCCAACTTCACAGGGATGCTGGAAGGGATAAATTAAGCCCCAGGCCCAGCATATTCTGCACCATACAGATGCTCAGTAAATGCTGGACAGGACCTGTTGAAATGAATTTAGAAGAATAGAGGTGTTGCATGAAACTGAGAACCGCTGGGGAGGGGGCGGAGAGGGCTGAGGCTGCAGTGGGGATGGAGGTGGAGGAGGAGTAAGAGGAGGGGCCACGGAGGGGCAGCAAGACAGGAGGACAGCAGCAGCGGGGCCCCGGGAGCAGGGCTGGGCGGCGTTCCCTGTATGAGCCTGAAGGAATCAAGTTCACATCAAGATACCTATTCATGCTGACCTGTACAAAAAGGAGAATTTACTGTACCGTCTGAAAGGTGCCTCCTGGTACCCAAGGGCAGGAGGGGTGGGGGGTGGAGACTGAACGGTAGGACTCGAGGGGCTGCCCCTGTGTCTTTCTCTGTGTATATATCAACCTGTCTCTCTTTGTCCCTTTCGCTGTCCTTCATAGTTTTCTTTCAGTCTCTGTGTCTGTCTGTCTTTGTTCCTGTCTTTTTTCCTCTCTGTGTGTCTCTCTTTCTCTCTCTGGCCCCCGGCCTCTCTCTGCCGACAGCACTCTGTCTTCCTCCCTCTCTTTCTCCTCTCTGTCTGTCTGTCTTGCGCTCTCCTGGCTGGCATCACCAGCTCTTGGGCGCCTCTCTGCAGGTCTGCTTGGGGCTTCTGCTCTCTGCAGACCAGCTCTCCCTTTGTCTCCAGGCAGAGGGTCAGATGTGGCCACGGAGGCCACATCACATCCGGGGCAAGTGTCTGCCTGTCAGAGACTGAGCACGATCACCCGGGGCCCAGCTCCAAACCTCTGCCAGGGGGCTGCTTGGGGCCCGGTCTGGACCATCACCCAGTCCCCGGGTTTACCCCTCCCCCACCCCAGGTAGCTGGGCAGAACAAGGATTAGCTCTCAAGTGATGGTGCAGTTCTCAGAGAAGAGGGGCTGGGCTGGACCATTCCCAAGACACACCTAATCCAAGGCCTTGTGAGGCTGTGGTTGGGCGTCAAAGTTAGTACCCAGGGGAGGGGTTAGTACTGGCAGTGACCCTGACAGTTAGGGGTACACTAGGGCCAGAGGTCCAGCTATAACCACCTGAGCTAAAATAGGGATGAAGCACTCAGAGCTAGAAAGAGTGTAAGCTGCCCCCTCAGGTGACTCCAAAAGAGTCAGCGGGGCTCCTGGGGGCTCCTGGAGATCGACCAGGTACCTCTGTGCCCAGGCAGGATGGCAGAAGGGAAAGGATGGGTGGGAGCCAGACAAACGGCCCCCCGTGCGGGTGCATTCTCTGGTATACAGCTGGCGCTCAATGAATGCTTGCACGAAGGAGTGGGTAAGAGCAAGAGAGAGTCGAAGATGTTAACAGAGCAGGGAGAGAGAGAGCACAGAGTGGAGAGGCAGAGCCTAAGACATCATGAGCAGAAGAGAAAACAGGGCTTCCCTGGTGGCGCAGTGGTTGAGAATCTGCCTGCCAATGCAGGGGACTCGGGTTCGAGCCCTGGTCTGGGAGGATCCCACATGCCGCGGAGCGACTAGGCCTGTGAGCCACAACTACTGAGCCTGCGCGTCTGGAGCCTGTGCTCCGCAACAAGAGAGGCCGCAACAAGAGAGGCCGCAACAAGAGAGGCCGCGATGGTGAGAGGCCCACGCACCGCGATGAGGAGTGGGCCCCACTTGCCGCAACTAGAGAAAGCCCTCGCACAGAAACGAAGACCCAACACAGCCATAAATAAATAAATAAATAGAAATTTTTTTTTTTTTAAAAAAGAGAAAACAGACAGAGGAGATGGTGGGGAGCCGAAGGGCCAGGGAATGCCCAGGAGGAAAAGAGGGGAGGGGGCAGGGGCGAGGGGAGGGAGAGACTGTAATTCATGTCACTTCATCTCGGTTCGTTTTGGACAAATAGAGCAGAAACTGCAGACCGAAGAAGGAGGAAACAGGGCATGAAATTGCACTGTGCCTTGTAATAGCTCTGCCAGCCGGTGGCCAGGGGCTAAAAAGCCACTGGGTCAGCCCTGACCCTCCCGGGCGCTCTGGGGTGGGCAACCCAGGCCCCACACTGCCCAGCTGGGCCCAGCGTAGGAGTGGGAGGTGAGGGGTGGCCGCGGCGGCCGGGTTCCTGCCTGAGAAGCTCCTCTCAAGTTCACCCATGTCTTGGGCCCTGAGTGGCCCCAGGATGCTCCAAGGAGCTGGGGAAGGGACGTCCATTAGACATCAGAGAAAATGCCTGAGAATTTAAGGGATTTGGAGAGTTAATACAACCTGGATTTAGATGATCAAAAGCATTTCTGGAGGTGGCTGTATGGAAGCCGTTGGAAGCTTCTGGATGGATGTGGGCTGCGGGAAGCCTTCCTTTCCCTCTGCAGGAGCCTGGTGGGATGGAGGGCGGATGAGGGGATGGGCCAGTTGGGGACTCCAGAGGGCAACAAGATCTCCAGCTCTACAGCCCGTCCCCTGCCACCCTGCCTGGGCCAGCTTGCTGGGGCTGTGACCATGAGCAGAATCTTCAGACACGAGGGTTGAGAATAAGAACAAATTCCCTGCTGACAAACTCTGGGGTGCCCAGCTTCCCAAATGGATCCCCCTCTGAGGCAGGATGGAGGGGTGGACAAACGGCCTACTGGGCACCCAGCTCCAGGGTCTGCCCCCTCTGATCCTGCTTATATCTCCCTGCAGGTTAAACTTTTTCCATCTCAGCTCAACCCCAGTGCTCCCCTGCCTAGTGGGTCCTACTGGCTTTGGAATAGATCACATCAACCTAAATAGTAAGTGCCACCATATACAGAGTGCTTGTTAAATCCAGACACTGGGCCAAGCCTTTGATATGCCTTAGCCCAACGTGACATCAACTCCTCACAACAGCCCACATATAACCATCACCCTCTTTTAAAGAAGTCTGGCCATCTTCTCCAGAGTTTATGATCTTCACCTGGGCTGGTGGGTTGGGTAGTGGGTGGGTAAGTGAGTTCATGATAGTGAAGTGGATTGCACTATGAGTAGGGAGGTTGGGTGGTGAGTTGATGGATTTGAGGGTGGGTAAGTTGGTGGCTTGGATGAGTTGGTTAGCTTGGTGGGTTGAGTGGTGTGTGGAGAAGTAGTTGGTGTTGGGTTGGGTGTTGCTGTGTTGGGTTGAATGGGTAGATAAGGGCTGGACAGTTGGGTGGTTTGATAGGATGGATGGCAGACTCACTGACCCTAGAGCACAGCATGCATTTTCCAACCTGCAGATCTTGGCTTTGCCACTCTTCCCACCAAGAACTCCCTCCCTCCCTTCCCCACTTCTCTTACTCCTCCTTCAAGGCTCAGCCCAGACTCAGTACCATCTTCTCATGCCATCACAGCAAAAGGCAAGTTCATCTCTGCGGACAGCCTAGGATGCTCCTGTTGGTACCGCTCTCCTTACACCTCATTGTCTGCAGTCTCTGGCAACAGTTACTTCTACCTGCCTAATGGGACCAGAAGTTCTTTGAGGGCAGACACTATGCCGTGTTCATCTCAGTATGAGCAATGGTACCTCCGTGGTACCAGCTGCACTGGGAGCAGGGAGTAAACATCTGGCCAAGAGAAGGAAATGCCAGAGGCTCCTACCCAAAGACTCCCAGCCATCTGCCCCGGACCCTTCAGAGGTCTATCCCTAAGACACAGTAGTGCCAGCGCTCTGGGGCCACAGCCTCAATACCACCCCGCAAGGCTCATCGCAGACCCCTCCTCTGCAGGGCATCGTCAGCTCTGTGGCTCCCAGCCACAGAAAATGAGTTTTGGATGGCGTGAGGATGCCCAGGCTGCAAGACTGCACAGGTCTGTTCCCAGGTGGGACATATGCGGGGCAGAGACCAGCTGCCCCAGGGGCTGGTTCAAGAAACTTCTAGCAGCCCCTGAGGCCTGAAAGAGCCAGAGGCTGTGGTGGGTTGGTCTAGGCCAGAGTTTCTGGCAGACTTTCACAAGATTAGCGGTCACCCTGTGGATCCCCTCTCCTCTGCTGGTGACGTTCAAGCACGGCCCCCTCCTCCACCTCGCCACTGTGCCCCTCCTGTTTGTTTGCCCTCTGTGGTGGTGAGGGAGGCACTGGAAGGAGAACCAGCCCCCACCACCAAGGCAAATACTTTCTCTGCTAATTGGTATTTGCATGGCAAATCCCAGGTAAAGATGGGATCATTTGCATGTTCTAGGGGTAACGATATTTGATGTTGTCAACTTATTACCACCTTAATCACCACTCAATTTCCTGCTTTTCAAGCTCCCAATCACGCTGCCACCCAAAATAACCACCTCTTTGAGACTCTGGCAGGGCCTCACTGGGAGGGAGCCGTTCGGGGATCCCCCTGGCTGAGGGGGGCTGGACGACATTCTGACCCTGCTCTGGGGCTCCCTCCTTCGTCCCCCTCTTCCTTCCCCTTCCTCCTATCTCCTCCCCTCCTCCTCCTCCCCCTCTTTCCTCTTCTTTCCCCTTCTTCTCCTCTTTCTCTCTTTCCTCCCTTCCCCCTCCTTGTCACCCCCTCCTGCCCGAGGCCCCCCCCTCAATTTGCTGAATCCACTCGTTCCCTGTAGGAAGCCAGACAAAGGAGCGGGTCTCCATCGTACAGCCAGGAAAAGAAGCTCCCTTGCAATGGGGTGAGCATCTAATTAGGTTATTTATTTCCAGGAACAAGGGGGAGCCTCTCTCCAAGGCCACACCAGGACCCCACTCAGCCCCATTACCAAAAAAGAGAATTATTTTTAAGGAATAACAAAGAATACCTTCTATTTAGTGGGCACTACCTGTGCCAGGCCCTGTGTTCAGTGCTTCACCTGGATTTCTCACTGGTCCCCGTTCCACTCGGAGGAAAGGCAGAGTCCTTACGAAGACCCCTGAGATGCCACGGGGTCTTCCCTCATCTCCTGTGACGCGCCCTCCCACTGCCTCTGTTACCCCCAATCTGACCCCCTCCACCTTCAGCCAACACCAAGTGTGCCCCTGCC
Source organism: Balaenoptera physalus (assembly GCF_965194825.1). Taxonomy (NCBI): domain Eukaryota; kingdom Metazoa; phylum Chordata; class Mammalia; order Artiodactyla; family Balaenopteridae; genus Balaenoptera; species Balaenoptera physalus. The sequence continues at coordinate 187,580,231 of NC_138882.1, forward strand.
GGCGTTGTGCTGGTTGCTCCCTCCGGCCGGAACGCTCCTTCCCTGGACACCTGCTTGGCCCACTTTGCTCCATCCCCTTCTCCATGCAGCCTTCCCTGACCCCCGTCCCCCATTAGTCCTGCAACCCGCTGCTTCATGGTGCATGGGCCGCGTGCGTGCACACACACACACACACACACACACACACGCACACACACCTTCCTTCGTGTTGTCTATCTCCCACCTCGAGACGAAGGCAGGAAGTATATTAGGCACTCCATGAATATTTACTGGCTCCATAAAGGAATCTTCACAATAACCTCAGGAGGTAAGCCCTGTCACTATCTTCACTTTACTGACAAGGAAACTGAGGCAGAAGGAACGACGTTCAGTATCCCGCCCAGGGCCACACAGGCGTCAGGTGAGATGCCCGGGTTCTGACCCCAGATCTGCGCTCTGACACGGCCTCATGCTGCCCAGGAATGACCAGCCTGGGTCTCACCCTGTTTGGCTGGAGTTGATGCAGAGCTGCCCTGCCAGACGTGATGAAGCCATCTCTGCTAGTGGTGTGGGTGTGGGATCAGGCCCGGGTGCAAACCCACACTTACCTCCTGATGCTGAGTGAGTCTGAGCAGTTACATATTCTCAACTTGCCTTAGTCTATTCATCCATGAAATGGCCTACCTCCTAGAGTTGGGCCAGGAGTCAGTGAGCTAATGCTTCTAGCTGACACAGCACCTCTGTGTGCCAAGTGTTCAGTAAATGACCATTTGTCTAATAAATATTCCCAGTGTTTCAAAGGTGGCAGGGCCACCCTGCCAGGCGATCTGCTGGTTGGACTACCCAGCCAGTGGGTAGATCAAATGTAGTGACTGGGGAGCCCATGGGACTATGGGGCAGGCCCACCGATTCAGGGGGTCCCAACACCAGGGTGAAGGCCCCTGCGGTGTCCCTGTCCTTGGTGAGGCGTGGCCCAGGTAGTCTGCTCCTGATACCCTAAAGTTCCCATGTTTGCACAGCATGTAGTTCTTATGATAAATTTGGTTGGCGTTATGATGTTCCCACATTCTGTTGTGCTTCCCTGGATGGAAGAGGAAGAGAAATTGGACGTAACCCTGGGACACACCCACGGAAGGGGTCGTGCATGGAGGCCGCCACAGCCTTGGGCGGCTCGAGGCGGGGCCAAAGGAGGAGAGGGCTGGCCACACACATCTCTCCCCTTCTCAAGCCTAACAGGCGGGAGGAAAAGGGGCTCACTTCCCACAGTCTCAGGAGGGTTCATATACATCCAACCACCAAGCTCACATGGGATCTTTGGGGAGCTCAGGAAATTGGGGTGGGGTGCGGGCCTCCGTGCATGTGCAGATGAGCAGACAAGCCCATCGCTGGGGACTGGAAAGCTCCCACCGAAGACAGCCGCCCCTACTTGCATCCCGTGCGGCCCCGTTGGAGGTGAGCCTGCAGTCAGACCCTGGGCGACAGGACCCTTCTGTTCTACCGACCACAGCTGTGAAGGGGCCGGGGCGGGGGGGTGGGGGGGGAATGTCTGCCAGATGCTTCTTCCCCAGCCTCCTCCCAGAGACAGCACCACACACACACACACACACACACACCCCTTGAGGAACTACGGCCTCTAATCAACGTCACTGGGTAATCAATACCCTCATTTTTTGCCTCTAAATGGCTGAGGAAGATAATCATTAAATACTCATGTAGTAATTCGACACATCGCGGCCTTTTAAACCACCTCAAGGAGGAGAGCGTGGGCTTGCATCCGGCCTTGATCACTCCTTACAGATTTCTCGAGCCGAATAACTGATCACCTTCACCTAGCGAGCAGCAGCGCGGTGGCAAAGGCAGCTCCGCGGAGAAGCAGGGAAACAGCACTCGTGCCCGGAGGGTTTCCCGGGAAAGCACTTGGAAGGAAGGAAGTGTCGGGGGGCGTTGGGGGGACAAGCTCTGAACCGATGAATTAAACATTCGCTGAGCTCTTTCGAAGCCGCTGCTACCAAAGAGGGGAAATGCTTTAATTAATAAAGCACAGTCAGGGAGAGGGAGCTGTTTTCTGACGCCGCGCCCCGGGGCTCCAGAGGCAAGATAAACAAAGCAGAAGCCAGCTGCTTGGTGCCGATGCCGGGAGGGGCGATGCTCCTCTCCCAGGGCCTGGGCTGGGGTGGCTGCTCAGGTGTCTACCACCCGCCCCCCGTGGAGGTGGAGAATGCCCTATCCTGGCTTCAAGGCCAGCCTAGAGCTGAGGGCACCTGCCCCATGGGAGACCCTGGAGATGTGGCAGACAGAGCACTGAACTGGGAGTCCTGAGGCTGATACTCCGTCATCAGCTCTAAGTTGCTGTGTGACCTTGGGTAAGTCACTTTCTCTCTCTGGACCTAGGTTTTCTCATCCAGGGTTCTCAGACTGGGTTCTGGGGAACCATTAGGTTCTTGAAGGGTGTCTCAGGATTGCCTCTGGTGGTGAGGGTGCAGGCAGGTGGGGTTCTGAGCTCCAAACCCAGCTTCAGCCAAAGCAGCTTTACTTTTGTCTGTTAATATATAACAGGCTTTACGTAAGACGTCCTTTGAAGAAAGAACACTGCAGGTTTAAAAAAAAAAAAAAAATGAAAACCATTGGCTTAGATGTTTTCTCCTATCTCTTCAGGAGCCTGGGCCTCAAAGCTGAATGATCCCTGTTGGCAGGCCAGCCAGCATCAGTCATGACCAAGCACCTAGCATGTGCCAGGTACTGGGGGACTGCAAAGGAGAATAAGAAGGCCCTACCTCCTTTCAAGGGGGCTTCTAGTCTAATCCGGATGTGGCTGGTATGTGACACACATACCACTAGTCCTGCCATTAGGACCATGGCAGACATTACTAATCAATCACGGCTGTCACTCTCTCCTACAGAGGTCAAATGTGACTTCAAACTTCTTCTCAACCCAGTGCTCCAGACAGCCCTGCCAATTAATTGGCCGTGGTATGTGAAATGAAACCTTTCCTGACCATCTCTGGTCGGTTCTAACAAACATAAGTTTCCCAAGATGCAATGGACTGCCTCACTTGGGAGTAAGAATCCCAACCTTGTTCATGTGGTCAACAGATATTCATTGAGCACCTACTGTATGCCAGGCACAGTTGTAGGGAGACAGAAGTCCTAGTGGCTCTTATAGTAAGGAGAGAGATGGATGGTAAAGTTATAAACAAATTAAAAAACAAGAATATCTCAGGTGATGAAAAGTGATGCAGATGATTGAGCAGAATGATGGGTGAGAAAGGGACTGGCTGGCTACTTTAGCTTGGGTGGACAGGGCAGGCTCCTTTGAGGTGGTGACATGTCAGGAGAAATCTGAATACTGGGAAGGAGGTGGTCACGCAAAGGTCTGGGGAAAGAGCAACCTTGGCAGAGGGAACAGCCAGTGCAAAGGCCCTGAGGCAGGGCGGAGATTGATGTGTTAGAGGACCAACAGGAGGCCCGACAGCTGGGGCCTAGGGAGGTGAAAGGGGTACAGGATGAAGTGGAAGAGGCAGGCGGGGCAGATCTCATGGGGTCTTGTGGGCCATTGTCAGGAGTTTACCTGAGTCTAAGAGCAGTAGAAGCCATTGGAGGGGAGTGACAGGGTCTGACTTATGTTTTAGAAAGACCCTTCATCACCAGCTGGACCGTTCCCTGTTGGGGCCACTAAAGAAGGGTTGTTGTTTTTTTTTTCTCTCTAGGAAAGTGTTGATATTGGTGAGCCCAGCATTATGATTCTGTATTCTTGCTGGTTCCTGGTCGAATACTGAAGAAGGCTGGACCTCTGTGTCTTTACACCTCTATTGCTGGCTACTTCCACCTGGGGAGCCTCCTCCTTTCACCTCAAAGTTTCTCTTGCTGCCCGCACCGTAGCTCCTGCTCTGAGCCCCACCCCAGCCGACCCTCCTAGGTCCTCCGTGCCCCACATCCTTTCCAACTCTCTCACTCATCAAAACTGACATTTCCTGGGTGCCACCTCCTCGATATCCAGCCGACTGATTAGGCAGCTCATCTCCGCTGATGTCTAAGTGGGTGGATTTCAAGGGGTTAATGGGTTACCTGTCCCCGTCATTCATAGGGTGGGGAGGGTCGGGGGAGGTCCAGAGACACCACCTTAACCTAAGGAAGTGACTCTAACTAAGGGGAGAGGGGATTGGGAAGCAAATACAGCAAATCACAAATTACATCTCCAGTGGCTCAGTCTACACGTGGGACACATGGTAGGTCCAAAACCATCCCTCTCTGAACTTCAACACACACCACTGGGCGTGCTCACTGGCTCCTTCCCACCCAAACCAGCCATGGACCCTGAGATTGATCACAAGAGTCCACACACACGTTCACAGATTGCCTGCAGATTAAACAGATAAAGCATTTTGCCCATCTGCGCAAGACCGTTTTCAAGGGTATAAAGATGCTGTCTTGATTTGTTAAGGATAAATTCATGCGTGCGTGTTGGCGGGATTCATAGCTGCTTGTTGTCACATGGAATGCTCTCAACCAAAGAGTGGGAAAGCACAGCCGACGTCAGGTCAGACCCCGTGGACCAGAGGGAGGTTGAATCAAGAGGCTTCACAGAACGTGTTCATGATATACTGTTAGTTGCGGGGATGGGGGGAGAAAGCAGCTCACAAAAGGAACGTGTACAGTAGGAGCCCCTGTGTGTAAACACTTAAGGAGAAAGGACCAGAAAGGCAGAGCACACAATAAATAGTGATAGGATTTTTTTTTAAATTATTTATTTATCTATCTATGGCTGTGTTGGGTCTTCATTTCTGTGCGAGGGCTCTCTCTAGTTGTGGCGAGCGGGGGCCACTCTTCATCGCGGTGCGCGGGCCTCTCACTGTCGCGGCCTCTCTTGTTGCGGAGCACAGGCTCCAGACGCGCAGGCTCAGCAGTTGTGGCTCACGGGCCTAGTTGCTCCGCGGCATGTGGGATCTTCCCAGACCAGGGCTTGAACCCGTGTCCCCTGCACTGGCAGGCAGACTCTCAACCACTGCGCCACCAGGGAAGCCCAATAGTGATAGGATTTATAGGCTATTTTCATTTTTCTCTTTGTGCTCATCTTTTTTCTCAATATTCTACCGGAAGGATGTGTCACTTCAACCAAATTATATAAAAGGAGGGGGACCTCAAGGTGGAGGAGAGAGAACCACAGGGCATCAGTCGAGAATTTCACTCTCCCTCCCTCGTGTCCTGTTGAGGGCAGCAGGAGTGGGGTCCCTGGGCCTGCCTGGCCCTGGCCCCCTTGTTCAGGAGCTGGGTGGGAGGGGGTGGACACAAGGAGGGGTATGGCCCGGGCAGCAGGGGGACAGGAGGCCCTGAAGGAAACCCTCCAGCCACCATCGGGACTTTGGGCAGCTGGGCTTCCCCACCCCTGTCGGCCCCACCATCAATCTCTCTTGCACCCAAACTGGCTTTCTTCAGGCATAAAGGCTTTGGCTCACATGAAAAAAAACAAACCCCTGTGTTCTCATTCTGATCTGGAGAATGAAAGTCTATATAAAACAGCTTCTTATCAGCAGCTCCAACTCTTTATACCTTCAAGCCCTTTATTTCACTCTGCTGGGAAATTTCTCCCGACAATTACTGCCTTTGAGGAGCCTGCCAGGCTATGGCGGGCGGGAAGCTTCACATCCTGTCTGTGGGAGACACAGAGCCAGGCCCCCTTTGAGGGCAGGACAGATGATGGGCGATGATGGTGGGCGAGCCCCGGGTGACGTCCAGGCCCTGCTTGCCCAGCGGAAGACCGCCGCTGCTTGCAAGCCAGGTGGGAACGGGGACTCCATGTGGGAGACAGAACCTGAGCCTGGGGGTGTTTGGGAGGAAAGCATTACCAGGATCCACTGCCCAGCTGCTCCCCAGACGGGCACTGTGGTCCGGCTCTGGACCTCCGGGCCCAGTGCTTCAGGCGGCTGGGCCTGCCTCGGTCTTCCCCGGTGTCAGTGCTGGATGGGGGCCTGGGCGGGGATGGAGGAAGTGCCCTCGATGGGCAGCCGCAGGGAGCACCATTGTGCCGTCCCAGCCATTTGCTCTCTGCTCACTGGGGGCTGAAATAGGCTCTTCACACCTGCCTCCGTGAGCTGTAGGAGAAGATCCCCGGGGAGCAGATGCAGCCAGCAGTTGCAGGTGGCGGAGTGGGTGACAGATGACGTGGTCATGTGTGTGTCCCTGAGTGAGAGGTTGGACCCTTGGTGGGTGACACGCCCTTCAGTCTGCTGCTCCCGGCCCAGCAGTCATTAGCGGGGCATCCTCCCCCGTGCAGACGAGTTCCGAAGCTGCCAGGTGGGCCTCCCGGCAGAGGCAGTACTCGCCAGCCAGCCAATGCAATGTGGACGGCCACCTCCGCGGTGGCGTGGGCAACTGGCCCTGGGGTCGGCCAAGCCTGAGGGTCTGGGCTGCTCATGGGCCAGTCCACCCCCAATGGGGGCATCAGCCGGTTCTCAGGGGGATTTGCTGCTGAGACACATTGACAGAGTCCTTGTCGGCGTCCCACTCCCCATCCTATACCTAGGGCAGAGGGCTTGCTGTGGACCCCAGACCCCTCGCCCCGGGCACACTGGTTTTACAGGCCGAGGACTTGCATTTGGGGCCGATACTCCACCCTCCTGTTGATCGGCCCGCCCCATCGTGTAGTCTCAGGTCAGGGCAGAGATAAGCCATTCATTCACTTAGCAAGTCTCTGCCGAGAGCCTGAAAGGGCTGAATGCGAGGACACAGCGGAGCCAGACAAGGCAGCTGCCCCCTTGGGTCACATCTCGGTACCTGTGAGGACCCGGCTGCAGCTTCAGGGCCGGGCGATAGGAGGTGCCCCTGACTCCACAGCTAAAGAAGAGGAAAATCCTTCTCTGCGCCCTCAGCCCGTGTATCTTCTTCACAGCTGACCCCCTTCTCCCGGGGAGAGGGGAGCAGAGCAAACATCGGTGGAGACGCCGCCCCTCCCCGGATGGTGAGCTCCGAGGGCACGGGGCAGGGTGGGGGCCACGCTCGTTCTGTCCCCCTGGCGTCCCCAGCCCAGCCCAGTGCTTCGACCTTTCATTCATTTATCCCACAAATGGCTTTTGAGCGCCTACTGTGTGTTAGGGGCTATTTTAGACACTGGGGATAGATCAACACACATAACAGATGAAGTCCCTGTCCTCCTGGGGGCTCATTCTCCCGGGGGTGGGGGAGAAACAATCAATGAATACATAAGTAAAATGATACATGTTTAAAGGCAATAAGTGCCCTGGAGAGAAATAAAACAGGAAAGAGTGCAGGAGTTGCAATAGGGCTTAAATAGAGTGGCCGGGGAAGTCCTCCCTGAAAGGGTGACATCGAGCAGAGACTGGAAAGACATCCGAGCAGAGACTGGAAAGAAGTGAGGTAACCTCTGCCTTCCTACCTCCTGGGAGGTAGGACGGCAGAGGTTACCTGAGGCAGGAATGTTTCGGGAGCAGCATGCAGGCTCATGTGGCCAGAGAGAGCGAGTGAGCGAGGGGGAGATGGGGGGAGGAGAGGGAAAGAATCTCTATCAGGGTGGGGTGGGTTCAATGGTGGCCCCCCGAAAACATATGTCCGCATCCCAATCCCCAGAACATGTGACTGTTACCTTATTTGGACAAAGGGCCTTTGCATGTAGCTACATTAAGGATCCTGAGATGAGGAGATCCTCCTGGATTATCTGGGTGGGCCCTAAATCCAATGACAAATGTCCTTGCACGAGACAGGCAGAGAGACAGAACAGGACAGGACACAGACACAGAGGAGAAGGCGACGGGAAGCTGGGGAGAGGGATGCAGCCGCAAGCCAAGGAGTGCCGGCAGCCACCGGGAGCTGGAAGAGGCAAGTAAGGACTCGCCCCTATGGAGGGTGTAGCCTTGCCAACACCTTGATTTTGGATGTCTGGGGTTCAGAATTCTGAGAGAATAAATTTCTGTTGTTTAAAGCCACCACATTTGTGATAATATATCACTGTAGCCACAGGAAACAAGAATGGAAGCCACAGTAAGGACTCCAGCATTCACTGTGAAACGGGAACCAATGTGAAGGCTCTGAACAGCGGGGAGATGTGAGCTGGTGTCTGCTTTACCAAACACAGATGATGGGAGGAAGGTTGGAAGGAGAGAGAAGGTTACGAGACCACAGCAATAATCCAGGAGGGCGGGACTTCCCTGGTGGTCCAGTGGCTACGACTCCGCGCTCCCAATGCAGGGGGCCGAGGTTCAATATCTGGTCAGGGAACTAGATCTCACATGCATGCCGCAACTAAGAAGTCTGTGTGCCACAACTAAAGATCCCATGTGTGCAACTAAGACCTGGCACAGCCAAATAAATAAATATTTTTTTAAAAAAATCCAGGAGGGCACTTGGTAAATATGCATTGAGTGTTGAGGGTGGGGCATGCGGGGGGACACAAAATGCCCCCAGGACCTGGTCCTTGCCCTCTCAGAGCTCACTGCCCAGGACACAGCAGGGAGAGTGAACTACAGCGACAAGTCTCTTTGTGTGGAGGACTCACAAGTGGCCAAACTCCGACAAGAGGGGTGAACGAACAGCATAATGATAGCATCTGACGTTTACTGAACACTCACCACGAGCCAGGCTCTTCGCTAAGCACTTTGCATGGGTGGTCTCGTTTCATCCTCATATGACCTATAGAAGGTAGGTACTGTTATCCCCATTTTGCAGATGAAGAAACTGAGGCTTGCTCAAAATCATAGCGCTGGGGAGGCGCAGAGCTAGATTTTGAACCAGCTCTGTCTGGGGTCAATGCTGAGATCCTCTTGTGTCTGGAGCAGCAGAGGGAGAGTGATGGGAACAGAAGGACAGGAATTCAGCCAAGGCCACCCAGGAAATTGGAGGCAGAGGCAAGACTCAAACTCAGGACCTCCATGGTTCACAAAGCCCAAGGTGAATAAAAGCATCATGTGTATACGATGTCTTGGAACAACAGACACCTGTCAGAGCAGCAGAGCCCTGGGGAATTCAGAAGCAGGGGAACTGGCCAAGGGCGAGTGGAGGGTGTCCACGGCACTCAGCTCTTGAGGAGCCACATGGGCGAGGCGAGTCCTCCAGCCCAGCACGCCCTGCCAACTGCCCACCAGGGTCCTTGGCTGGTGGCCTGAGCCATCTCTGCCTCCACCAGGCCCGGGACCCAGGCCAGGGAGTAGCCGGGGGCCCTTGGATCAAGACCAGCAGCCAAGCCAGGAGCCAGCTGGTTCCTGATGATTTACATGGGCTCCGCCTCCCACCTTCCCTCCTTCCTCCGGATTAATATTATCCTCGCGGCCTGAGCAAAATTAGCCACATGCTGGCAGCTTATTTTTAATTGTTTCCAAATACGCATCCTAATCATTATGCAGTTCTAAATAGGAAGTGATGGCAGGAGGGGAGAATTTGCGTCGGAGACACGAGGAATGAGGGATTTACACGTTCTCAGCAGCTGCTCCAGGACCCTGGGCCCCACCTTCTCGCCTGGTGTTTTGTCTCTTCTTGTCGCTGTTCCTAATAACGACATTAGGCCAGAGAGTAGAGCGGGGCGCTGACACCTTCCATAAAACAACCGTGGAGATTGGGCCCTGGGGAGGTCCGGCTGATGGGCGGAAGAGAAATGAAACATGGCGTGGAAACGGGCGCTGAGTGCAGCCCCTGCATGTGGAAGCACACGCGGGTACCCAGCCCGGCCCTGCGGTGTCCACGGGCTGCCGGCATGGGAGGCCCGTCGATTGGGAACGTCGCGGGGGGGCAGGACAGGAAAATGGAGCGAGCAGGCATCTGTCCCTCACCTCTATCCCAGCTCACACACACACACACACACACACACACGCACACAACCTCTCACACCTCCTAAGCCCATCTCCACCGCCAGCCTTGTGAGTAACCGTCCAATTAATGTCACATCGAACAGTGAACCTTAGTTTGGGGGGGTTAGACTCTTTTGAGAATCTGATAAAAAAAAACATAGATTCTCTCCCCCCCAGAATGTACACACACACAATTTCAGGGGGTCACAGTCCCCCAAAGACTATCCAGCTCCCCCTGATGAACTTTGAATCCATGATATGATGCAGTGGTAAAGAGCATGGGTTTGAGGGCAGTTCCCCTGGGTTGGAATGTTGATCCATCACTGACTGACTACGAAGGATCTGAAGGCCAGTTCTGGAGCTTCTCCAGGCCTCAAGTAACGTGTTTGTAAGTGGGGAGGGGGATGATAATATTAATACTTTTCTTGAAGATCTTGTTGATAGGCTAGGTGAGCCCATGTGCCTTAGTGCTTAGACAGGTCCAGACAATTAAAAATGCACAAGAAAGGTTGGGTATTACCAAAACGAGCGGGAAGGACTCTAGAGAGAAGTATTTTAGTCCTAGTTCTGCCACTAACCTGTTGTGTGTGACCTCAGGCAAGTTACCGCCCCTCTCTGACCTTCAGTTTTTCCCTCCATCTAGGACCTTCTTTGATTCTCCAATTTGTTGAAATCAGAGACCTAGGGCTATTCCTTCTGGGGATAAAGGGAGCAAGTGACCTGGTCCCCACCCTCCAGGAGCCCCTGCTGTCTCTGGCTCATTGCCCAACCGTGTGGTAGGGACACCAGGAAGAAGAGTGGTGAGCTGCGTCAGTCAGGGAGGGCTTCCTGAGGAGGTGGGATTTAAAATGCAGGAAGACATCTTTGTCTGGTTTTGGTATCAGGGTGATGGTGGCCTCGTAGAATGAGCTGGGGAGTGTTCCTCCCTCTGCAATATTTTGGAAGAGTTTGAGAAGGATAGGTGTTAGCTCTTCTCTAAATGTTTGATAGAATTCGCCTGTGAAGCCATCTGGTCCTGGGCTTTTGTTTGTTGGAAGATTTTTAATCACAGTTTCAAGTTCAGTGCTTGTGATTGGTCTGTTCATATTTTCTATTTCTTCCTGGTTCAGTCTCGGCAGGTTGTGCATTTCTAAGAATTTGTCCGTTTCTTCCAGGTTGTCCATTTTATTGGCATAGAGTTGCTTGTAGTAATCTCTCATGATCGTTTGTATTTCTGCAGTGTCAGTGGTTACTTCTCCTTTTTCATTTCTAATTCTATTGATTTGAGTCTTCTCCCTTTTTCTCTTGATGAGTCTAGCTAATGGTTTGTCAATTTTGTTTATCTTCCCAAAGAACCAGCTTTTAGTTTTATTGATCTTTGCTATTGTTTCCTTCATTTCTTTTTCATTTATTTCTGATCTGATCTTTATGATTTCTTTCCTTCTGCTATCTTTGGGGTTTTTTTGTTCTTCTTTCTCTAATTGCTTTAGGTGCAAGGTTAGGTTGTTTATTCGAGATGTTTCCTGTTTCTTGATGTAGGCTTGTATTGCTATAAACTTCCCTCTTAGAACTGCTTTTGCTGCATCCCATAGGTTTTGGGTCGTCGTGTCTCCATTGTCATTTGTTTCTAGGTATTTTTTGATTTCCCCTTTGATTTCTTCAGTGATCACTTCGTTATTAAGTAGTGTATTGTGTAGCCTCCAGGCCAATATCACTGATGAACATAGATGCAAAAATCCTCAACAAAATACTAGCAAACAGAATCCAACAGCACATTAAAAGATTCATTCACCATGATCAAGTGGGGTTTATTCCAGGAATGCAAGGATTCTTCAATATATGCAAATCAATCAATGTGATACACCATATTAACAAACTGAAGGAGAAAAACCATATGATCATCTCAATAGATGCAGAGAAAGCTTTCGACAAAATTCAACACCCATTTATGATAAAAGTCCTGCAGAAAGTAGGCATAGAGGGAACTTTCCTCAACATAATAAAGGCCATATATGACAAACCCACAGCCAACATTGTCCTCAATGGTGAAAAACTGAAACCATTTCCACTAAGATCAGGAACAAGACAAGGTTACCCACTCTCACCACTATTATTCAACATAGTTTTGGAAGTGTTAGCCACAGCAATCAGAGAAGAAAAAGAAATAAAAGGAATCCAAATCGGAAAAGAAGAAGTAAAGCTGTCACTGTTTGCAGATGACATGATACTATACATAGAGAATCCTAAAGATGCCACCAGAAAACTACTAGAGCTAATCAATGAATTTGGTAAAGTAGCAGGATACAAAATTAATGCACAGAAATCTCTTGCATTCCTATACACTAATGATGAAAAATCTGAAAGTGAAATTAAGAAAACACTCCCGTTTACCATTACAACAAAAAGAATAAAATATCTAGGAATAAACCTACCTAAAGAGACAAAAGACCTGTATGCAGAAAATTATAAGACACTGATGAAAGAAATTAAAGATGATACAAATAGATGGAGAGATATACCATGTTCTTGGATTGGAAGAATCAACATTGTGAAAATGACTCTACTACCCAAAGCAATCTACAGATTCAATGCAATCCCTATCTAACTACCACTGGCATTTTTCACAGAACTAGAACAAAAAATTTCACAATTTGTATGGAAACACAAAAGACCCCGAATAGCCAAAGCAATCTTGAGAACGAAAAATGGAGCTGGAGGAATCAGGCTCCTGGACTTCAGACTATACTACAAAGCTACAGTAATCAAGACAGTTTGGTACTGGCACAAAAACAGAAATATAGATCAATGCAACAGGATAGAAAGCCCAGAGATAAACCCACGCACATATGGTCACCTTATCTTTGATAAAGGAGGCAAGCATATACAGTGGAGAAAAGACAGCCTCTTCAATAAGTGGTGCTGGGAAAACTGGACAGGTACATGTAAAAGTATGAAATTAGAACACTCCTTAACACCATACACAAAAATAAACTCAAAATGGATTAAAGACCTAAATGTAAGACCAGACACTATCAAACTCTTAGAGGAAAACATAGGCAGAACACTCTATGACATAAATCACAGCAAGATCCTTTTTGACCCAGCTCCTAGAGAAATGGAAATAAAAACACAAATAAACAAATGGGACCTAATGAAACTTAAAAGCTTTTGCACAGCAAAGGAAACCATAAACAAGACCAAAAGACAACCCTCAGAATGGGAGAAAATATTTGCAAATGAAGCAACTGACAAAGGATTAATCTCCAAGATTTACAAGCAGCTCATGCAGCTCAATAACAAAAAAACGAACAACCCAATCCAAAAATGGGCAGAAGACCTAAATAGACATTTCTCCAAAGAAGATATACAGATTGCCAACAAACACACATGAAAGAATGCTCAACATCATTAATCATTAGAGAAATGCAAATCAAAACTACAATGAGGTATCATCTCACACCGGTCAGAATGCCCATCATCAAAAAATCTAGAAACAATAAATGCTGGAGAGGGTGTGGAGAAAAGGGAACACTCTTGCACTGTTGGTGGGAATGTAAATTGATACAGCCACTATGGAGAACAGTATGGAAGTTCCTTAAAAAACTAAAAATAGAACTACCATATGACCCAGCAATCCCACTACTGGGCATATACCCTGAGAAAACCATCATTCAAAAAGAGTCATGTACCAAAATGTTCATTGCAGCTCTATTTACAATAGCCAGGACATGGAAGCAACCTAAGTGTCCATCATCGGATGAATGGATAAAGAAGATGTGGCACATATATACAATGGAATATTACTCAGCCATAAAAAGAAACGAAATGGAGGTATTTGTAGTGAGGTGGATGGAGTTAGAGTCTGTCATAAAGAGTGAAGTAAGTCAGAAAGAGAAAAACAAATACAGTATGCTAACACATATATATGGAATCTAAGGGTAAAAAAAAAAAAGGTCATGAAGAACCTAGTGGCAAGATGGGAATAAGGACACAGACCTACTAGGGAATGAACTTGAGGCTATAGGGAGGGGGAAGGGTAAGATGTGACAAGGTGAGAGAGTGGCATGGACATATATACACTACCAAATGTAAAATAGATGGCTAGTGGGAAGCAGCCGCATAGCACAGGGAGATCAGCTCTGTGCTTTGTGATCACCTAGAGGTGTGGGATAGGGAGGGTGGGAGGGAGGGAGACGCAAGAGGGAAGAGATATGGGAACATATGTGTATGTATAACTGATTCACTTTGTTATACAGCAGCAACTAACACACCATTGTAAAGCAATTATACTCCAATAAAGATGTTAAAAAAAAATAAAATGCAGGAAGACGGAATAAAGACACAGACCTACTAGAGAATGGACTTGAGGATATGGGGAGGGGGAAGGGTAAGATGTGACAAAGAGAGAGAGTGGCATGGACATATATACACTACCAAACGTAAAATAGATAGCTAGTGGGAAGCAACCGCATAGCACAGGGAGATCAGCTCTGTGCTTTGTGATCACCTAGAGGTGTGGGATAGGGAGGGTGGGAGGGAGGGAGATGCAAGAGGGAAAAGATATGGGAACATATGTATATGTATACTGATTCACTTTATTATAAAGCAGAAATTAACACACCATTGTAAAGCAATTATACTCCAATAAAGATGTTTAAAAAAATAAATAAATAAAAATAAAAATAAAATATAACAGCAAAAATAAATAAATAAATAAATAAAATGCAGGAAGAGTTTAAGTCAAGAGAGGCAGGGAGAGAACATGGAAACAGGATCAGGCCTGTGGGGGACCGGGATGGCGGGTGAGGGCAGGGGCAGGGAGGTCCTAACGCCCCTCCCAGCTCGCATAGCCCTGCTCTCTGCCTGGGGTGAGTGTGGGAGAAGGGGGGGCACGTCTTGCCGGGCACACAATAGGAGCTCAAAAAAATGCTTGCAGACACACCTGTGTTCCCAAGCCCTCAGCCCTGCCTCCCCCTGGCTCCCAGGCCAGGCTCTCCCCTCTCAGCCCCTCCCAAGCCGGAGGGAGCCAGTCAGCTGTGGGTGTGAAGGGCTGAGCTGAGAGTTATGACTTAAAAGCCAGTTAAGAAAACTGGGGCTAATTTACTTAATTCTGTGTAGACTCAGCATGAATGCTGTGGGTCGTGTGGGCCCAGGGGCCTGGGAGCCGAATGAAAAACCATTTATTCCACCCTATCCCCAGCTGGGGCTTCTGGAAGCTGGGGCCTCGGGGACTGGATCCCCAAAGGCAAAATGTCTGAAGTTGGGTCACAGCCCACACACCAGGAATGGGGGCCAAATGCCGGGAAAAACCTTACCTTTATTCCAGCTGGACGGTAAATCTAGACGAGCCTCGAGTCACCCACACAGTGGCTGGGTGGGTGGGGAGAGTCTCTTATGGGAGTTCCACGCCGGAGGCGCAGAGCAGGGACGGTAGTAGATACAGGGCCTCGACCAAGTCTCAGAGCCTCAGTCTTCCCATCTCTGAAATGGAGATAAGTCACCATAAGGACCAGAAATCATGTTCTGAACCTGGCACGTGGTAGCTGTTATTCCTGCCTCTCGGGCGGCAAGTCTGGGGCAGTGAGTGATTTACTCTAAATCCCATTGGATGAGTGGCGGCGGGGAGGGTGATGGGAGATGGTGAGATTCCCGCTATTGAAGCCTCACAGCAACCCGAAGAAGACCTGGCCGTGCGGGTTATATTAGGGTCCTAACAGCCTCCTTTTGGAGTCCTCTCTCAATTCTTTATCTCAGCCTGTGCAGTACTGTTTAGGAAAAACACATTAGTCTCAATCAAAGTGAGCTTGGGATACTTACAGAATCTCCTGGCGGATCAACTTATAAAAAGCAGGAAGGTAAACTGACCCAAATGTATTCCCTGTTCCTGGGTGTGTGACCTCTGAACTGCAAGGACGAGGCTGTGAACTAGCCCTTTATTAGTAGTGACCAACTTGGGCTGGTTTTCCCGGGACTGAAAGACCCAGGCAAGCCAGGACAGTCAGTCAACTTCCTACAGACCACTGACTGTGGTCACCCAGTGGATGAATGACAAAAATACCTTTCTTATTCTGAAGGGAACAGGCACCTGTAACTTTGGCTGAAATTTCAGTGACAGCGACACACAAGGCCTCAAAAGGTGCCAGGTCTCAGACACCCCAGATGGACGAAGCAAAGTCTGCCTTCTGAAGGCCCCTGGGATCAGGGCTCTGACAACTCCCCAGTGCTGACGGGGGGCCCTGGAGAGGAGCTGAAGACCACTAATTTCATGAAATGCACTGAGTGGAAAAATCCACATTTCTGAATTAGCACACCTTATTTTAGATACGTGCTTTTAAATAGATGTATGGCACTAACCTAGTCAATTAAATATTATAAGTAGATCTTTAATCCCTTTTTCCAATGGCATAAGAAAATATAAATTTAATTTGGCCCAACAAAATTTTTTAATGTTCTCCTCGAGAAAGTGGAGAATCCCCTTATATTCAGGGCCCATGTGCTGTCTAGGGATACTCTTCTACAACCCCACCCCACACCTGGGTGGCATGGATGCTGTGGTTAATTGGATCTATTCATGTTGGATGGGAGAGGAGATTCATTCACTCGTTCATTAAACAAATATATATCAAGCACTGGGTACCAGAGACTTGGGGTGCAGCAGTTTTTTTTAAAAAGCACCAGAGTCCCTGCTCTCATGAAGCTGATATTCCAGTGAGAGATACAATCAACGCACAAATCAACAAAATGCCTGTTGGGTTAGTGATGAGTGCAAAGGAGAAAAAGTGAAGTGTGCAAAAGGGATAGGAGTAATGGTGGGGGTGGACATTTAGGAAGCCAGGGAAGGCTTCACTGAAGAGGATCATTTAGTAAAATACCGAAGGAAGGGAGGGAATGAGACCTGTGGATTTCTGGGGATGAGAACAGCAGGCATTGGGAGCAGCAAGTGCAAAGGTCCTGGGGCAGGAACATGCCTAGGCTGTTTGAGGAAAAGCAAGGAAGCAGGTCTGGAGCCATCAAGGGTCAAATGGGAGGAGATGGGTTCAGAGAGGAAGGGGGGGGGGGTTCCAGATCATGTGAAACCTCACAGGTCATAACAAAACTTTGGCTTTTATTCTGGGTGAGATGAAAAGCCATGGGAGGGGTTTTTAGAAGTCACATGATTTGATTTATGTTTCAACAGGACCCCCTCTGGTTGTTGGGTGGAGAATACAGTGAAGGAGGCAAGAGCAGAAGCAGAGAGACCGGTCAGGAAGCCACTGCAATAAACTAGGAGAAAGATGATGGGTGCTTGGAGAGTTGTAACCGTGAAGGTGGTAAGAAGGGACAAGATCCTGGACATATTTTGGAAGCAGGGCAGACAAGATTTGCTGATGGGCTGGATATGGAGGGTGAGGGAAAGAGAGGAGTCAAGAGTGACTCCAAAACTTTTGGCCTGGGCAGCTGGAAGGATGCAGTTAACATCACCCGGGAGGGAGAGGAAGGAGATGGAGTAGGTTTGAGGGGAAGATCAGAAGCTCAGTTTTGTGTGTGTTACACGTTTGAGTGTCTTTGAGCATCTGAGCGAAGATGTCGTGTGGGCAGTTGGATATATGAGTCTGGAGTTCAGGGGACATATTGGGGCTGGAAATAGACATTTGGGGGAGGGGAGTCTGGCGGGGAGTGGATACATGTATATGTATGGCTGAGTTGCTTTGCTGTGCACCTGAAACTATCACAACATTGTTAATAGGCTATACTCCTATATAAAAGAAAAAGTTTAAAAAAAATAGACATTTGGGAATCATCAGCCTTTACATGGCATTTGATACTAGGAACTTGGATGAGAACATTTAGGGAGTGTGTGTAAATAGAGAGAAGTCTGAAGACCGAGTGCTGGGGCACTCAGGTCAGGCTGATGAGGAAGGACCAGCAAAAGGGACAGAGAGGGAGCAACCAGGGGTAAATAGGAGGAGAGCTGGGAGAGGAGGTATCCTGGAAGCCAAGAGAACAGGTTCAAGGAGGAGGGAACTGCTGGGGTCAAAGGCAGCAAATAGGACAGGTACAAAGAGGATTAAGAATTGACCATTGAATTTAGCAACGAGGAGGTCACTGGTGACCGTAATGAGAGCAGTTTTGATGGCGTGATGGGGATGAGAGCCTGATGGGGTGGATTCAAGAGGCACTGGAGGAAAGGAAGTGGATACAGCAAGATAACTCTTTCAAGGGGTTTTACTATAAAGGGAATGAGAAATAGGGAGGCAGGAAAGAGAAAGATGTGGTGCAGAGAAGATTCTTCTCTTAAGATGGGAAAAATCATGGCATGCTTTATGGTGTCGGGAATGACGCAGTAGAGAGGGGAAATAGATGATGCAGGAGAGGGCGGGAGGGGAGAGTCACTGGAGCACTGTCACTGAGTGGGGAGAGAGGATGGGTCACCAGGGCATTGGGTGGGTAGCAACTTTTCCCCAGGGACGCGGGGAACCCTGGGGCCGCTAGGCTTGGCCCCCTCAGCCTGTCTCCTGTTGTTCCCAAGCACCCAGGACGATGCCCAGCTTTCACTTGGTGGGTGAATGAATGGATACAAAGGGGCTCAATGGACAAACATTTTGCAAGAATTTTTAAAAAGCAAGCTCTGGACTCAGATAAACCTAGGTTCAAATCCTTGCTCCACCACCCAGCTGGGTGACCTTGAGCAAGTTTCTCAACTTCTCCAAGCTTCAGTTTTCCTTTCTAAAATGAGAAGAATAATAGAACTTGCTTTATAGGCTTGTGGGAGGATTAAGAAGATAATCGTGCACGCAGAGTTCTGAACGCAGTATCTGGGATGTGGGAAAGTGCTCCAGAGGGGTTAACTATACTCATTATAAGCAGTCCAATAATTCCCCCATCCGAGCTCATCCAGAGTTTAATAAAATCCAGCATGTAAAAGAAAATGGATGTAGCTATGAAATCTCAGTGCACACGCCCGACAATCACTCACAATTGCCCTGACGGTTTATGACCGTCAGGCTGCCACAGTGATGAGCAGCCCTGGGGGCCGTGCTGTTCCCAGATATAATGCCTCTGCTCTCCTCCCCTCAAGGAAGCACATGGGATGAGTGACAGCGACCTCATTAGAGAGATAACATTAAATCTACTCTGTTTGATTTTTTTTTTAAAGCAAATTACTCACAGGGGTTGGTACTTCAATGGTTGTTAGTGACACATTGCTTGCGCGTACGCACAACCAAACTGCATACTGAGGTGGCAAACAGACTGTGGTGCTAGTTAGGGAAAACAAAAGAAATCAAAAACCTTAGATGAGCTTGGGCAGTCAAGGAGGGCTTCCTGTAAGAGGCAGCCCCTCAGGTGACCCTTGAAGACAGGAAGGCTTTGGACAGCTAGAGAGGAAGGACCATGTGATTCTGTTTATTTCTTAGCAAATAGCTGAGTAGATGGATTTGATTGAATTTGCCCTGTTTTACCACCTGCTAAGCCAGCCAGAACCACCTTCCTCCTCCCCAGGGATCTAGCTGCTTCAGGGACCCACACTGCCAGCAGTTCCAGAGTTCTGACCTTCACCCTCCCCCAAACCATCACAGACTCTGTCACTGTCCCCTGCCCTATAGAGCCACCCAGAGGAAGGGGCTTGGGGCAGAGAGAGAATTCAATCAATCCACAGCTACCACTTTGGAAACATTTAATAATTCAGCTCCAGCAACGGCTCAAAGCTCTCTCCACTTAACCTATGGAGTAACAACCAGAGGGAGGAAAAGGCATATGTGCAAGCTCTGGGCTGGCTCTGATGGGGGCGCTTTGCATTACATTATCTCATTTAACGCTCACAAGAACATCTTCCAGGAAGGTACTATTATTGCCATTTCACAGATAAGAATAATGAGGTCAGAGAGGTTAGGTGACTCGTTCAATGTCACACAGATAAAAAGAGGCAGAGCCAGCCAGAACTGAACTCTGGCTGTGCCACACTTAATATCAAAGTCTAAAAGCTGGGGGAGGGAAGAGGCAGAGAGAGCCAAGGAGCCAACGACGCTGAAGGGAGCAGAGATTCTTTGCTGCTTTGCATAAGATGAACCAAAAGCAAGGTTCCACCTCCTTCTAGTGTGTGTTTCTGAACTGTAGAAGCCGTACAACCTAAACTGTATTTTCCAGACTCCCTTGCAGCTAGGGTTCTGGGGACAAATTAAGTTCTGCCAATCAAATGACTGATATTCAGACCATGTGACCCACCAACAAACTACCTTTGTGGGGTCAGCTCACCAGACTCCAGGAGCAGGGAGGGTCACACCTGTTTCCCAGGGGCCAGTTAACAGACCTGAGAAGACAGTTTCAGCCTGGCAGATCTCGGGGAGTAAGGGGGAAAGCAAGGACATTTAGGGAGGACCAAGGGGAGGATGCGTGGTCAGAGACAGTGTGGTCTAGTGAAGATGACAAGCACAGACTGTGTAGACAGACAACCTGGGCTTCAATCCTGACTCCCCCACCTGCTACAGTGTGACCTTGGGTAAACTAATCGCTCCATGCTTCAGTATCCTCATCTGTAAAATGGGGATAGTAGCACCTACTTTACAGTATCCTTAAAAGGATGGAATGAAATAATGGATGCAAAACAGAACACGGCCTGGCATGGGTAAGCACTTAACAAATTTGAGAAATTATCATCATCACATCACAACATCTGTTTGTTAAGCTCCAACTCTGAACAGGGCATCGCAGGCACATCGTATGTCAACCATATAACCTCCCTGCAAGGTAGGTGATGTCACATCCCTTGTACAAAGTGAGGCTCCGAGCGGTACATCTGGCAAGTGGTGTGGGGACGGGAGAGGATCCCAGACTCCAGGGGCCCACGTTGCCTCTCTATGGGGCACGTGGTGGTCTCAGCAAGCCTTGTGGTGGAGGGAAGGGCTCCTCAGGCACCGGAGGTCCCCTGGCCCCATCTCTGCCCAAGCCAGCAGCAAATGGGGACCCCTGTCCTCTCTGCCTCCCCACCCCACAAATCCCCAGCTTGGAGTCAGGGTCTTGCCCCCAACCACTGGGTGAGTGTGGGTGGGTTATTTCACTTCTCCCAAACCCGGTCCAGCCTCTCGCCAGTGCACTGAGCAGGCCCTGCAGTCTGGAGCCTCCTCAAGTCTGGGACAGGGGGCCTGGCCCCCTCCTGAGAGGGAAGCCTGCACATGGCAAGGCCCTGCCCAGGAGGCCTAAGGAAACCAATTACATTTGCATTTCATCTGGACTTGAGACCGCTGCCGTGGGCTAATGACACGCCAACTGATTACCAGAAACATATGTGTGCAAAAGGAATCATTCATTAGGCAGGAACTACAGTTCCTGTTCATCTAACTCAGATATCCAAGCAGCTGTGGGCAGTTCCACCCTCATCCTCAGCCTGTTGGAGTTTGGGAAGCTGCCAGGACATTTTTCTTGGGAAAATGAGTCTCCAGGATGAGGCTGGGTCCCGGGTCTCACTCCCTTCTCAACCTCACTTTCTTCCTCTGTAAATGGGGATAATAGAACACACCTCATGGGACCAGCAAAGGTCACAAACAGTCAGTTAACAAACACTCAGTGAGCACCCACTCGGGGCAAGACGCCGTGTCTGAAGACATAGACAGGAATAAGGCGCAGAACTGTAAGAAACTTGTGCTGTTTAATGCCACTTAATTTGTGGTATTTTGTTACAGCAGCAATAGGAACCTAATACAGGGCCAAATCGGAGATGTTTAACACAAAGTCTAGGGGCAGCTTGTGATATTTGCTGGGGTGCTATCCTGCATGAGGACCCTAGCCCTGCCTTGTCCTCTAGAACTTTCTGCAATGATGGAAACGTTCTATATCTGTGTTGTCCATCATGGCCGCCATGGAGCATAATGGGGCTTGAAATGGGGCTGATGCAGCTGAGGAACGGAATTGTTCATTTTCTCTTATTTTAATTAATTTAGAGTTAAACAGCCACATGTGGCTGGTGGCTACTGTCTTGGACAGTGTGAGACATTTCCATCACTACAGAAAGTTCTGTTAACAGCGCTGCCTAGAGACTTCAAACTACAGCTCAGGGGAGGAAAGTGGACCAGCAGGGGAGGGTCATGGGTCCCCATCCTTTGTTTACTTTGAAGAGCCCAGATCTCTGCAAAAAGGCTTCCCTTGGCTCCCTCCATTGGTCTGGCTGACTTCATGCAGACTGCCCTGTGTCCTTGAGGCCCCTGAAGACCCAGATAGGGCCCCGCTCCCCTCTGCTGTGTATCTTTCAGTTGGTGTCGGTGGCTTTCATCAGATTTTCACCTTTTTATGACCCCCTCCCAACAGAAAGGTTAAGAAACACTCCGCTTTCTGGTGAACTTGAAGAGATCTCGTCTCTCGCTTCCCCTCCCTTCTCCCAGCCTCTTATAAATAGCTACCTTGCGCCCCACTAGGACCATCCTTCTCTTCCTCCCCTCTCCTCCTCCCTCCTCCTCCCCCTGGGCCTCACCCTCCACACCCACACCCCCAGGAATCATCAATTCTAAAGGAAAAAGCCAGGCATCTGATGTACTTCTTGGAGGAGACAAAGCGGGATGAGAAGGCGGAGCGTGTACAAACAGACTGATCTCCAGAAGAGAGGAATTACGCGAATTACAATTGATTTTCCACCGTTAATGAAGCATGAACCCATGTGATTGCATCTTGAAAAGATTTATAATTATTCATTGAATCTTGGAAGATAATTAAACTTCATTAAACACAGACATGACAAGCCTGCAGAGCAAGCCGAGACCTCCGTGCAGGGTTCCAGATCAGAGCAGGCGATGCGAGGCTGGGACCCTGTAGGGGTGAAGGGTGGGAGGGCTGATGAGAAGGAGGAGGAGGGAGAAGGGAGAGGAGGGGAGACCTCCGGGAAGAAGTTTCCTCTGAAAACGGGGACACTCTGGGGTCTTCTGACTTTTCTCCCTCCCCTTTCGGGATCCCCTCCTGGGAACCCCTCCCACACTCCCCAGCCTCCCCAGCCCCATCCCCTTCCTTCTGGCAGAGGAGGAGTGCTGGGAATGGGGGCAGCACCTGCCACCCTGTCCAGAGTCCCTCCCGAGCCCAGGACCTTGGATGGGTTTGGAGAAAGTATGACCTAGCAACAGGAGGAGGCAGGAATGGGGGGAGGTGTCCTTCAAGATCTATGGGTGCCTCAGCAAAGGTGGGGTGGAGAGGACACACACGTGATGTGTGTGCATACGTGTGTGTGTGTGTGTGTGTGAGAGAGAGAGAACAAATTCATGCATTCTGGAAAACCATCTGGCAGGAGACACACCAAATTGCTATCAGTGGTTACCTTTGTGAGGGGAAGAAAAGGGGGTGGGATTTTACTTTTTCCCCATATTATGTTTCTTTAGTGCTTAAATCACACAATGAGCATTTATTCATATATAATATATGTAATTTTTTTTTTTAATTTAAATGCCTATCATCATGACCCATTCAGCAGATATTTACGGTTGGGAACCAGGCTCTTAGCTAAGTGTGCTGGTGACAACGACATGACTCAGGAAGCTGGGTCCTTCCTTAGGGTGCACACAGTTGTGTGTGTGTGTGTGTGTGTGACATGCACACACATAGCACAGGACGGGTCAGGCTGGCCATAAAGAATATGCCCCTCCCCTAGAAGCCCAAAGAAGTCAGCCCCAGCTGGGAGGTGGCCCTGTTTCTGACCTCCTGGGGTGAGTACCCAGTCCCCCCAACCTTCATCTATTCCAGGCCATCACTCCCCATCCTTTGGGGACCCCCTCCTGAGGACATCCCCCATCCCTTCACCCAGCCTGACCCCTCTGCTGAGCTAAATGAGCTACCAGACCCTTCCTCTTGCCCAGTGCACAGCACTCCTCCCCCGGTATCACAGTTCTTCCTGCCAAAATGACAGAAGGAAAGAATATTAATGAGACTGCCCTCACCATATCCTTTTTATAGAGCTGCTTCTTGGCAGGAAGGATGTCTTTCTAAGGACTGCGTGGGAGGGAGTCATGCCCTATCACATACCTGGCCCAGATTTCATGGCAGGACCAGGAAGTCACTGATGAGCCAGGTGGTTGAGGGGGGAGGCAAGGGGATGTCTTCAAGGCAGGAGGGTAGAAAGGTGGGGAACCATCCCTTAGCACAAAGGTTAAGATCCAGTTCCTAATCCAGACAGCCTGATTTCCAAGTATGGCTCTACTCTCTTGCAATGATGTGACCTCAGGAGAGTTAATTAACCTCTCTGAGCCTCAGTTTTCCCCATCACTGGGTTAACAACACTGCCTTCCCTAGGGGGTTGTCGAGAGCAGTCAATGAAACGATACACGTAGAGTACTTGGCACAGTGCCTGGACAGCCAAGGAGCTCCATAAATGGCAAAAGTATTTGTATAATTTGAATTATTTCTCCAGACACCGCCCAATTACCTTTTCAAGGGCCTCTGCGTCACGGTGAGCTCCCAAGAGCAGGAAACGTGCCTTGTTGATCTCCGTGTCCCTTTTGTCTAACCCAGGACTTGGCTGGCTGCTCAAGGAAATGTTTGTTGCATGAGTGAATGAATGAAGAATAAATAAAACTGGGCTGTATGGCTGACTTCTGATCTCAAGGTATCTTCCCAAAACAGGAAACTTAAAATTACTGGATGAAATATTTAAAATATTTTTAATGCACGGATGGATTTGTGGGAAAGTAAAGAAAACCTTCAGAGTTCAGAGAGGACAAGAAATGCAATTCCAGAGAAGCAAGTGAACGTTTCCCTGGGGGCATCTGGTCAACCCAAAGCCTGGACATTGACACACTGTGTTAGGGGGACAGGAGAGAAAGTGTGAGCCTGGGCAAGGCAAGGTGGGAATTCAATCTTCCCACCCCTGCATAAAGTGAGGTCTTCCCAACATGAACCAAGTAAAGCTTGCCTTGGCTCTGGTGGGAAGGGGAAAACACGGAGGAACAAATCTCTCTCTGTGAGAATTCTTACCCACAAGCTCACCCTAATTTGGGCTTGGGCCAGAATTCATTCTACTCACGTGGTCTAAAAAAAAACACAAGCAGAAAATTAACCCACCATTGGTAGTGGCACCTGGCAGCGGCATACGCAAATCTTCTCTGAACAAACACCTCTAAACCCAGGCCTCAGAGAATTCCTATAGAAAACAAATTCTAAGAAATATGGGTGGACAATTTTTTAAAAAGTCAAAACACGCAAGGAAGTAGGCCACTATTAGCAAGGGTCAGCAAAAACAGCTACAAATCAGACCTGCAAAGACTGCAGATGTTGGAATAATCAGATATAGAATATAAAATAAATACATAAGTATGTTTAAAATGTAGAAGGGGACTTCCCTGGTGGCTTAGTGGTTAAGAATCTGCCTGCCAATGCAGGGGACACGGGTTCGAGCCCTGGTCCGGAAAGATCCCACATGCCGCAGAGCAACTAAGCCTGTGTGCCGCAACTACTGAGCCTGCGCTCTAGAGCCTGCTAGCCACAACTACTGAAGCCTGCGTTCCTAGAGCCCGTGCTCCGCAACAAGAGAAGCCACCACAATGAGAAGCCCGCGCACCACAACGAGGAGTAGCCTCTGCTCTCCGCAACTAGAAAAAGCCTGTGCGCAGCAACGAAGACTCAACACAGGCAAAAATAAATAAATTAATTTTTTAAAATGTAGAAGGAAATACCAAAAGTATGAAAACGGAAAATGAGATCATGAAAAACTACCAGGCTGATTTGAAAAAGAATCAAATAAAATCTCTAGAAATGAGAAGCATAATAATTGAAATTAGAAACTTGATTAATGGGTAAAACAGAAGATGAGACACAGCTGAAAAGAGAATTGGTAAACTGGAAAAAAGATAAGACTAACTTTCCCAGAAGGCAGCAGAGAGACAAAGAACTGGAAATAATTTTTAAAGAGATTAAGAAACATGAGGGGATAAAATGAGAAGATATAACTTGTGTCTAATTAAAGTTCCAGAAGGAGATGTTAGAGAGAGTAGTGGAAAGTCAAATTCAGGGAGAAAATAGCTAAGAGTTTTCCAGAACTGTGAAAGACGCAAATCCTCAGATTCAGACAGCTCAGTGAATCCCAAGCAGCATAAATAGAGATCTCCACCTAACACAACTCAGGGAAACTATAGAATATCATAGACTAAGAGAAAACTTTAAAAGCAGCCTGAGATAAAAGAGATTACCCAAAAAGGAACATCAAATAGACTGATGACAGTGTTCTCAAAGAAACCCTGGAAGCCAGAAGACAGTAGAGTAACACCTTCCAAAAGGAGAGAAGGTAACTGTCATCTGAGAATTCTATAACCTCTGAAACTATTTTTCAAGAATGAGAACAAAATAAGGACATTTTCAGACAAGAACCGTCAGAGTTTACAACCAAGGCCCTCACTAAGGGAAGTTCTAAAGAACAAACTTCAGGAACAAAGGAAAAGGAGCCCAGCAGGAAGGTCTGAGATGCAAGAAATAGTGGGCAAAAAAAAAAAGAAAAAAAAAGAAATAGTGGGCAAAAAAGAAATGGCAAACCTCTGGGTAAATTTAAACAAACATTGACGACTTAAGATGTTTAATTCGTGGGGTTAAAAGAAACAAAAAAAGAGAGACTCAAAATACAGGGCAACCAGAGTTAAAGCTTTTTAAGGTCTTGGAATTGTGTGGGAAGAGAGTGAAGATAGGAATTATAGATGACAATTATAACCTAAACACACATGTTAAATTTTCTAGGGTAATTACAAGAGAATAGAAATAGCGATGTATTATAACTTCCAAATGAATAGGGAAAAAATGGAATGAGGAGGGAAAATGCCTTCAATCAATTAAACTGAAAGAAGGAAGGAAGAAAGAAGAAGTAAGGGAGGGAAGGAAGCGGGGGGACATAAGCACAGTGACTTACCATATCGGCCCCCTCTGTGTGTAAATTATTTGATACTTACAATAACCCTATGAGGTAGATGATAGTAACATTCTTTTTTTTTTTTTCTTTTTTAATTTATTAATTTATTTATTTATTTTTGGCTGTGTTGGGTCTTTGTTTCTGTGCGAGGGTTTTCTCTAGTTGCGGCGAGCTGGGGCCACTCTTCATCGCCGTGCGCAGGCCTCTCACTATCGCGGCCTCTCGTTGAGGAGCACAGGCTCCAGACGCGCAGGCTCAGTAGTTGTGGCTCACGGGCCTAGTTGCTCCGCGGCATGTGGGATCTTCCCAGCCCAGGGCTCGAACCCGTGTCCCCTGCATTAGCAGGCAGATTCTCAACCACTGCGCCACCAGGGAAGCCCCCTAGATGATACTATTGTAACAATATTAAGTGCCTTGGTGTGATCGTGGATGGATGGTTATGCAGGAGGGTGGCCTTGTTCTTAGGAGACAGATGTAAAGTAGGTAGAGTGAAAGTGTCGTGAGGTCGGCAACTTTCAAATATTTCCTAAAAAGAAGTATTAAAAAAACAATAGCGCAAGTATGGCAAAATGTTAATAATAGGTAAATCCAGGTAAAGGATAAATGTTTGTTGTTATATCTGTTGTTGGTGTTAACAAGCCATCCCCAAACTTAAAGCAATAGCTACTTATGATTTCTTGTAAGCCCACGGGCCATTGACCAGGCAATGCCACAGACCCAGCTGGGCGTGCTCAGGAGCCTGTCACCAGCTGGTGAGTGGGCTGGGGCCTGGCTGGTCGAGGGTTTGCACAGCTCAGCTCTCCCCCACAAGTCTCTCGTGTACTGCAGGCAGGCTGGCCCACGAGTGTCCTTATGGCAGTGGCAGGAGTCCAAGAGAGGAAGGGAAAAAGGAACACATGCTTTCAAGTTGCTGCTCACATCAGTGGTACTGCTGGCCCATTGATCAAAGAAAGACATGTGGCCAAGCCCAGAGTCAGCACCGGAAGACACTTCCAAAAAGGGTGAAGTGGGGAGGTAAGCGTCATTAATGCAATCAATTCACCACAACTGTATTACCATCTTAACTTCTTAATAAATTTAAAATCTTTCCAAATAAAAAGTTAGAGGGATGTATTAGGGTACTCTAGAGAAGCAGAATCTGTAGGAGATACACATATATCGAGAGAGACAGACAGACAGACAGAGACAGAGAGAGAGGGAGATTATAAGGAATTGGCTCTCATAAAAAAGAAAGAATACCATTTGCAGCAACATGGATGGACCTAGAGATTATCATATTAAGTGAAGTAAGTCAAAGACAAATATCATATGATATCACTTATAAATGGAATCTAAAAAAAATGATACAAATGAACTTATTTACAAAGCAGAAACAGACTCACAGACATAGAAAACAAACTTGTGGTTACCAAAGGGGAAAGGCAGGGGAGGGATAAACTAGGAGCCTGGGATTAACAGGTACACACTACTATGCATAAAATAGATAAACAACAAGGACCTACTGTATAGCACAGGGAACTATATTCAATATCTTGAAATAACCTATAATGGAAAAGAATCTGAAAAAGAATATGTATATATAACTGAATCACCTTTCTGTACACCTGAAACTAACACAACATTGTAAATCAACTGCGCCTCTATTTTTTAAAAAAACAGTTTAGAGGAAATAGCAAAGAAAAAAAATAAGGAATTGACTCTCATGGTTAGAGAGGCTTGAAAGTCCCACGATCTGCAGTCAGGAAGCTGGAGACCCAGGAGAGATAATAATGTAGCTCCAGTCCAAAAGCCAGCGGCCTCAAGACCCAGGAAGAGCCAATGCTTCAGTTCGAATCCAAAGGCAGGAAAGAACCAATGTCCCAACTCAAGGCAGTCAGACAGAAGGGGTCCCCCTTACTTGCAAGAGGATCAGTGGGTTTTGTTCTAGTCAGGTCTTCACCTGATTGGATGAGGTCCACCACCCTGGGGAGAGCAATCTGCTTTACTCAGTCTTCCAATTTAAATGTTAATTTCATCCAAAACACCCTCACAGGCACACCCAGAATCATGTTTAACCAAATATCTGGGCACCTCATGACCCAGTCAAGGTGACACATAAAATTAACCATCACAAGGGACAAAAGGAAAAACAGCCAATCCAATCATGTCACTCCTTTGCTCAGAATTTCCCTACATCCACTGAAACGCATGTACAAGAATGTTCACTGCTGCTTTACATAATCATTAGGAATAAATTGTGTTATATTCCTAATATGGAATAATAAACAGTGATAAAAAAGAATGAACTGCCACATACAAAAACATGGATGAATCTTATTGATGAGTGAAAGAAGGGAAAACTCAAAAGCAGGCATGCTGTATGTCTCCAATTAAATGACATTCAAGAAGAGAGGAAATGCATCTACAGTGGTTCTCTTGGGAAACATTTATACAGAAGGGGCATGAGGAAACTTCCTGGGGTCTATAAACGTTCTCCATCTTGATCTGGGTGGTAAACACATGGATATGTCCATATGAAAAAATGTATTAAATTGTACACTTAAGACTTGAGCGCTTTATAAGTTATATCTCAAAAAATGTAAACACACACACACAAACTCTTAAAATTTGGTTTCTTGGTGCCCTCTGCATAAGATCCAAACTCCTTAACACTCAGTTGACTTTAATCTATTTTTTATAAATAAATTTTATTGTTTATAAAATTTCATGTTTATTTTTCTCTCCAAGGTGCTGGGTACAGCAAGCAGGGCGGCTTTCTTAGCTCTTCCTGCCCAGTGAAGACACTTGATAAATGTTCATCGAATCCACATGGGGCCTCAAGGGATGAGGGCCTCGAGCATACCCAGGCATCAAGTGGGCTATGGGTGGCTTTCCTGGTCCCTGGCGTCCTTCCAGGCCACTTTGGCAACTGCATAATTGCTCCGTCTTGCAGGGGTGACACCCATCCCCCTCCTCCACCCAGGCCCCTGGCTGCCGACCCCACCCCTCACTGATGCACACTTTACAGCCATTGTCAAACATAATGATTCTTACCCTGGAGAGAAATTGGGTTCCATTTTCTATTTTATTGCCTCAAAAAGGACATTTTTTACCTTCCCACAGCCTGTAGCCAGCAGGAACAGGATGATAAATTTCAGCAAAGGTTTCCACTGAGATAGATGGTCCAGCAAGGAGACCACAGCGTTCCAGGCAGGGGAATAAACAAGCAGCTGTACCCCTTCCACCACCCCACCCTGGCGCCCTGTGCCCAGCACCACCTGGCAGCCTCGGGGCTGAACATGGAATGGGGGAGGGGCTGCAGCTTCAGACCCCAAAGGGAAAGCCAGTTGGCAGGAGGAGAACTCTTCTCGCCGCAAGAGAACGCAGATCGTTTGTCAGGTGCTTCCTGTGTGCCGGCCATGTGCTTTATCGCATTTAGTCCTCAACAGCCCTATGCTGCAGATGTGTGTGTTATCCCATTTCGCAGAGGAGGGGTCTGAGGTTCATGCAGGTTAGGCAGCCAGCTGGTAAGGAACGAGCTGGAATTTGAACATGGGTCTTTTGGGAACCCAATCAATGAGCTGTCCCAGGAAACCAGAGAGATTTGGGGGCAGATGGCAGCAGGAGTCCCGGGGTACTGCTGGGACAGCCTTTGCTCCAGCCTCTGTGGCTGAAGCCCCAGGAGCTCGCTCCCCCTGCACGGTGACTGCAGTCACTTCCCCTCCATCGCTGTGTGACTCAGACAGACCTCTCGGCATCCCCAGAGAGGCCGCTGTCTTGCACAGGGTCACACACTTAGTTAAAGACAAAATCAGAACCATAACTCAAGCCCCATGACTCCTGTCCTGGTCCAGGGTCTTTCTCCTATCCCCCGGCCCCCAATTTTTTTTTTATTATGGTAAAATGCACGTAACATAAAATTTATCATCTTAACCTTTTTTTTTTTTTAAAGAGAGTGTATCATCTTTATTTCTTTTTTTTTTTTAATTTATTTATTATTTATTTTTGGCTGTGTTGGTTCTTCGTTGCTGCGCGCAGGCTTTCTCTGTCTGCAGTGAGCAGGGGCTACTGTTTGTTTTGTTGCGCGGGCCTCTCGCTGTGGTGGCTTATCCTGCTGCGGAGCACAGGCTCCAGGCATATGGGCTTCAGTAGTTGTGGCACGTGGGCTCAGTAGTTGTGACTCGCGAGCTCTAGAGCGCAGGCTCAGTACCTGTGGCGCACGGGCTTCGTTGCTCCGCAGCATGCGGGATCCTCCCAGACCAGGGCTCGAACCTATGTACCCTGCATTGGCAGGTGGATTCTCAACCACTGCACCACCAGGGAAGCCCTTAACCATTTTTAAGTGTGCAGTTCAGTGGTGTTAAATACCTTCATGATGTTGTGCAACTGTCACCACCATCCACCTCCAGAACTCTTTCATCTTGTAAAACTGAAACCCTGCACCCATAAGGCAATAACTCCCCATGTCCCTCTCCCTCGGTACCTGGCAACCACCATTCTCCTTCCTGTCTGTCTGAGTCTGACTACTCGAGGTGCCTCAGGTAACTGGGATCACACAGTATTTGTCTTTTTGTGACTGGCTTCTTTCACTCAGCATAATGTCCTCAAGGTTTATCCACATTACAGCATATGTCAGAATGTCCTTCCTTTGTAGCGCCAAATAATACTCCATTACATGGATTAACCACATTTTGCTTAACCATTCATCCATCAAAGGATGGGTTGCTTCCATGTCTTAGCTATAGTGAATAATGCTGCTGTGAATATGGTGTACAAATATCTCTTCCAGACCCCGGGTCTCTCTTTTTACCTACCATTCTGCCTCACTGATTGTCTTCCAAATACTTACTATCATTCCTTTCTAATACATTTGAAAATGTGTAGTTCATCCATTCAACCAGTAATCTCACAAGATCATGGAGTAGTAAAAGCTAGCACGCACAAAATAAACCAGTCACAATACCATGTATGATATGATTCTGTTTATAGGAAACATCCAGAATAGGCAAATCCATAGAGACAGAAAGCAGATTAATGGTTACGTGGGGAGGGATGGCTAGAGGGTGCTTTTTGCGGGGTGATGAAAATATTCTAAAAATGATCAGGGTGAGGATTACACAACTCTCTGAATATACTAAAAAAAAAAATTGATGCGATCACTTTAATTGGGAGGATTTTATGGTATGTGAGTTATATATCAATAAAGCTGTTAAAAAAGTGTCAGTCTCTCTCAGTTTGTTTCCTCACCTCTAAACTAGTGACTGTGAGGGGAGGAAACAGGCTGAGAGGAAAGCTTGGCACTTTCCTTCCGCCTTTCTGGAGGTCTTACAGGATTTTGACTCATCAGGAAACCTCGCAGCCACGGGCCAACACCCCTGGCCAAGTTTCACTCGGTGGCCGTCATTAACACATCTGGGCAGGGGCAGAGCCCCTCAGGCGCTCCGAAGCCCCCGAGCCTCCCTGAAGCTCTCTGTCAAGGGTAAAGGTCTGTTTTG
Source organism: Balaenoptera physalus (assembly GCF_965194825.1). Taxonomy (NCBI): domain Eukaryota; kingdom Metazoa; phylum Chordata; class Mammalia; order Artiodactyla; family Balaenopteridae; genus Balaenoptera; species Balaenoptera physalus. The sequence goes on from NC_138882.1 coordinate 187,612,294, forward strand.
ATGTGGCTGCTGCCCTGGGGTCTCCAGAGGCCCCACTGCCCTTATCAGGACCCCCAAGTCCACACCCCACACACACACCCCAGTGCTTGCCCAGACAGAAAGCAGGGAGCTGACAGAGAGGGGCTGGGGACTGGGGGCAATTTCAACTAGTCGGACACCTTAGTGCACTGGGGCGGCCCTGTGGACAGGTCCCTCTGGCCTGGAGAGAGGCCAGGGAGCAGGCCTGGAGGCCCAGGAAGAGAGGCTGCTGAGAAAGCAGCCCGGGCTGCTGGCTTCTGTGACATGCCCACCACCTACAGGAGCCGAGCAGCAGGTTGGAGGCCTTGGAGTGCGCGCTGTGCAGGGAAACAGAGGCCAGGGAGGCTGTGGGGTCCTGGTAGGTGGGCTGTGTGCTTGGGGAGCTGCGAACAAAGGGGATCATGGCAACTGCCTTCTTTCTGTTGGAGAGAGGCCTGGATGGATGAGGCACCGTTGTCACAATGCCGTGTCCTGAGCAAGAGGCCCAGGGGCTGGAGGGAGAAGGAGGGGCGGCAGGCAGGTCATCTGCAGCAGGGGACACACAAGAGAGATAGGACATTGCCCTCCCCCGGAGCGCGACAGCTATTAAATTGGGTTAATAGTACCCCGGAGCGCGACAGCTATTAAATTGGGTTAATAGTACACGCTTCCCAGAGTTGCTGTAAGGATTGAACTAGTTTATGTGTGTGAAGTTCTTAGAACAGTGCTTGGCATTGTAAGTGCCCAGTTAACATTAGCTATTAGCATGATTAATATTATACAGTTCTGGACATATCGCAATGGATGCATGGCGTGCCGTGACGCTGTCTATGGGGTGTGTGTGTGTGTGTGTGTGCGTGCGTGGTATTTGTCTTACGTCTGTGCGTAGTGCAGAGTGGAGGCGGCATAGCTGTGGCGTGCCTGGCTTTGGTGGGTGTGTAGTATGGAGTGTGTGCAGATTGTGTGTTGCCTGTGCGGTGGTTTGTGTGTTGTGTGAGTTGTGTGGCATGTGGGTGGTATAGGGAGCACGCTCTGCCCTTGAATTAGTTCAGGTTTCAGGAAAACCAGCCTCCAGGGCCCCCTGTGTTCAGGGTACAGGTCAGACCCAGGATGTGGATGAGTCCTGAGCTGTCCACCCTTTTCTGCACGAGCCCCTTGTCAGCCAAAATGGCCAACTCAGTGGGCCAAACCGGGGGACCCAAGGACTTCTGATGACCGTGTCCCAGGGGAATTGCCCTGCCCTGGGGAAAGGGTCAGGGAAGGGAGGGGAGGGAGCTGAGGAGCTCTAGCTGCGCACAGCCCACCTGGCAGAGCTGCCCCCGCAGGCCCCCTTCCTCCTACCAGCCCTTTGGGCCTCCTGATCTAAGTCAGGTCACTCCCAGGCCTTCAGGACTGCAGCAGGGCCCAGAGACCCAACGGAAAATATGACCAGCTCCACTGGAGTGTTAACAAACAGGGAGAGAGACTGACCGTGATGGCTGGAAAGAGCTGAGCCGCCCTGAGGGGAGGGGTGAGCTGAGCTGAGTTATGCAGGGCAGGGGGCGCTCTCCGACCTCTGGGTCGTTTGGGGGTGAGCTAGACCTGGAGCCAAGGTTGGGCTGGAGGTCAGAGACCTGCTGGAGAAGGGCTGTTGTCAGGCCTCTCGCCTCCTCCCAACCTCCCTGGGCAAACCCAAACCACGTGAAACTGGGCAGAGGGAAGACGCCACCAGCATCTCAGCTAGTTCAGGCCTGCAGCTCCTGCCCTCCTCTGCCTCGTGGCTTCCTGCACCCTCCTGCACCTTCTCCATGGCAGCCAGGCCCAACCCCCCTGTGAACACTCTGTGCTCTGGCCTCGGGCCCTTGTACTGCGTCCCTCCCCTCCTCCTACCCCCACCACTATCTCCTGCTCATCCTTCAGGTCTCAGATGAAAAACTGCCTGAGTTGGAACTTTTCCAAGACCCCTCTCACCCCCAGCTGGGGGAGATGCCCCTCCTGTGCTCCCACGGACCCCTGTCTTCTCCCCTCTCCCAGCACATATAACCACGTGTTGTAATTGCCCGTGTACCCGTGGGCTCCTTGAGAAAAGGAACCCTTTCTTATTGATTTCTTTATCTCCAATGCCTGGCAGAGTGCCTGGGACTTGGAGCCCTCAGTAAATGTTGGCTCAGTGAATGGATGGGTTTTGGGTGGACGGATGGATGGCTGAATAGGTAAAAAGTCCCAGGAGGTTGCAATGTGGAAAATACACTTTCAACTCACGCTGATGGCCTCCCTTCTGGTGCTTATATAATTCCAGAGGTTACATTACGGAAGTATGACACTGAATTTCTCTTCCCCACGTGCACCAGAGAAAGCAAGAGTCAAAAAGGCAGAGGGAAGGACTGGCACTTTGAAGCTAGGCAATTTGCAAGTCACAACTCAATGCCTTGAGCTTCAGGCAGGAGCAGCCAGAGCAGGAAAGGGAGCCGGGCAACGCAGCCTAAACTAGCCAGTCCACGGTGATGGGTGGGAGATTCCAGAAAGGAGCCGCCCACCCTGCCCACCACCATCCATAGACCTGGGACCTAAGACCAGGACCCTTCAAAGTCAGCAGGACTAACGTCTAACAACTCAGAACTTCAGAGATGGTAGGTCGGTGATGCAGGAAAGAAAGGAGGCCAGGCATCCCGTGCATCTAATCGGAGTTCAGAGTGGCTCTCAGGCAGAGGGACACATCTGAAACTTTCTCCGTGACGTTGGAGGATCAAGTCTAATCAAGCATGCTATGACCTGCCTGTCATGTGCAAAGAGTGTCCATCTGTGCTGTCCAGGAGAGAAGGAGGGACGTTGCCTGACAGCACGAGCATCCTGGTTCCTTAGGAGAGAGGTGGGCCCTGCTGTGGGCAGGAAGCGAGCCCCAGGTTCATCCTTGTCCACAGTCAGACACCTCCCAGGGCATGACTCTGCCAGTTCTACACTCAGCTGAAACTTCTGGGGAATACTCAGTCCAGGTGTCCTAGATGGTGGGTGGGCAGGAGTCAGGGTCATTGGAAGGCCTTTTATTCGTTATAAATCGATCACTTGGTGCATCAGGTAGAAATAACATTCAGCCACAAGTATCAGATCACCATGAACTAGTGGCTCAAAGACACGAAGATTTAAACTGTCATGCACGAAAGTTCAGATGTAAGCAGTACAAGACTGGTAGGGTCTTTCCCTGAAGTTGTCAGGGACCCAGGATCTTTCTCTGTTTCTTCAAGGCCACCTTGAAGTTCAAAATGGCTGCTGGTGCTCCATCCACCACAACTACATTCTAAGCAGCAGGAAGGAGGAAGGGAGAAAAGAGACCAAAGGGACAGCCCTGTCTTTTAAAGAGACTTCCTAGAAGTCCAATATATCACTTATGCTTACTTTTCATTGGCCAGAACTTAGTCATATGAACACATTTATCTCTGGGGACTTTGGTTGGTATAAGTTCCCTTGAGAGCCTTAGGTGAACTAAGAAAATGAACCTGTAGATCTGAGAGCAGATCTGAGGCCCCAGGAGTCCCGGCCTTAGCCATCAGTGGGCCTCCATCTTTGTCACAATCACCCAGTTAATGAGTGAAAGAGTCAAGATTTAAAACCAGCACTGCCTATCTTTGCAACTCACGCTCTTAGTCATTAAGCCACACTCTTTCCTTGAGTTCCAATGCTGCTTCACCCCCTTACTAGCTACGTGACCCTCGGCAAGTTCTCGGAGCCTCCATTCCTATACCTATAAAATAGGAATAATAAAAGCACCCACCTCAAATGGCTGACTTATGGAGCAAGATAGCTAGTGTATGTATATAAAATATCAAGATCATGTATTATAGCAGATCAAGAAGTCAAGGATCTGAATCTGTTTATTTATTTATTTTTAAAAATATTTATTTATTTGGCTGCACCGGGTCTTAGCTGCAGCATGCAGGCTCTTAGCTGCAACATGCAGGATCTAGTTCCCTGACCAGGGATCGAACCCAGGCCCCCTGCATTGGGAGCATGGAGTCTTACCCACTGGACCGCCAGGGAAGTCCCTGAATCTGTTTAATGCTTGAGTTGAATTCACAAGAAAGGTGCTCGACCCTTTCTGGTGGAATAGTCCATTCTGCAGCAAGTGGGGAGAGGGAGCCAGGAGCCTCTAGAAAATTCCATTTTGTATACAGTGAGGGGAGATGTTGTCCAAAGTTCTCATCTCCAAGATATCCATGGAGGGTCTGGTGCTTCTCTTCTCCAAGATACTCATACAGGGTCTGATGGAGCCCCCTCCCCATCCTCTGTCTTTAACCAAAGCCCTCGACCCTATGACGGTCAGCTGGTCCAGAGAGGGACAGACTGTAGAAGAAGGTTGCCCATTGCCATGGAAACCAAGGCCAGAGACCAGCACTCTGCAGCTCCCAGGCACATGGAGAATGTGATGCTTCTGGATTCCAAGTCCCGAGGCACCCCTCCCACCCAGTGCACAGGCACGCACACACACACACACACACACACGTGCACTCGTGCACACATATACACATTCCCAGCAACCGGCTGGCTGACCCAGTGGACCAGCAGCCATTCAACTGGCCCATCCCAGGAGACCAAGTTTCTCTAGCTGATGGAAGAGCAGATGTCTGGTCAGAAAAGCCAGTCCCTGTGGTCAAGGACAGCAAAGGGCAAGGCTCATAAAAAGGGGCTGAGACAGGCCACTGAGGCCAATCGTTGCCCGTCACATTCGTGAAGCCATCCACCCGGGCCAGTGCATGGACATAGCTCACGTGGCTCTGCATATAAGCCATGTGCCAGCAGAAGCTCTGGCCCTTCAAGAGGGAAATGAATTTTGCAACTCCAGCATCTGATCCAGGCAAGGATCGTCAGTGGATGCAGCAGTATATTCACACAGTCCCCCAATAAATCCACAGATTACTTATTCATCGCTAAGGGGGAAATATACCTTTCCAATAGAGAAATCTGGCAGATAGCACTTTAACCAAGTGATCAAACTTTGGGTCACTGAAAATAGGACAAAGTGATATTAAGTGCCTTTTCGGGGCAGTGCAATAAAAAGTACATCTCCTATGTGGTATTCTCACCAAAAAATGTTTGAACTGAATCAAATCAGAAGGAAAAAAAACAGACGTATTCAGATTGTGGGGCATTTTTACAAGACATCTGATAAAGACTGTTCAAAAATGTCAATTGCAAGAAAGACCAAAAGACTAGATTAAAGGAGATGAAAGAGACATGACAATTAAACGCAATGCATGATCTTTTGTGGATCCTGAATGAGGGGGAAACAGTTATAACTGACATTTTTAGAACAGTTGGGGAATCTGAATATGAACAGCATACGAGATAACATTATTGAGTCGGTGTTAAAGTCCTTGGGTGTGATAACTGTATCATTACGGTTATGCAGGAGAAGGTCTTTGTTCAAAGATATGTGCTGATGTATTTAGAGATGAAGAGTTGTAATGGCTGTAATTTACTCTCAAGTGATCAGAGGGGAAAAGAGAAAGTAAAGGCAGCCAATGTCAAGAGTTGGTGAATCCATGTGAAGGATATACAGACGTTCGAGGGACTGCTCTTTCAAGTTTTCTGTAGGTTTGAAAATTTCAAAATCTAAAAATAAACACGTAAGAGGAAAAGACTTTTAAAAAGGAGTCACATGATTCCATATCCTTCCCAATTTTTCTGGGCATTTCTGTAACAGGGGATGGGGACCTCTTCTGTTTTGTTCTGGTCAACTTGGCTTGGAAGCTTCGTCTTCACCCAAATTAGTTGTTTGTAGCCCATCTTTCCATCCCATGTGGCTTTTCCTGTTTTGCACTTGGTCCCCCTCCTGGATTTCAACAGGGGAAAGTGAAACCCTCCCATGGCACTTTATGGTGAGTAACAACTTTGTTGAGGGTTTGGGGGGGCAGAGCAATTAGACATGGCAGGAAATTTAGTATTTGGCATCCTCTTCTTAAAAACCTATCTAGGGAATTCCCTGGCAGTCAGTGATTAGGACTTGGAGCTTTCACCGCCATGGCCCAGGTTCAATCCCTGGTTGGGGAACTAAGATCCCACAAGCCACATGGCATGGCCCACCCTCCCCCCTCCCAAAGAAAACCTATTTAACTCTCATACACACTCACTTGCAGCCCTCCACCATGCAGCTTGACTATCTACTTGATTCCCTCCCCATTTCCTCTCGTCTCTTCTCTTCTGTCTCTTTCTTCTGTCCTGTGATTTCACTATCTCTTTGAAGTCTCCTTCTGGCCCAAACAAGGTAAACAAAGAAGTCTACTCCATAACTTTGGTACCAGAATTCCTCTTGGTGAAGCCAAGTTTAGTCTTCCAAACTCTAAGGAAGGGTCAAGTCCCCCACTCCAATGTTAGTAATAACAATAGCTACCACTCAGCACAGACCATGATGTGAGCTGGACCCTGAACCAGGCACTTTGCATGCATCATCTCTAACCTTCCCAATAGCCCCATGAGGGGGGCGCTAAGGAATGTAAGATTCAGGAAGATTGATGAACCAGCTACCAAGTGGAGATGCTGTCCAATCTGGGCCTTTCATGATGTTCTCCAACTCAAAGCGTGTTTCATAAGCAGAGGCTGCATGACTTGCCGAAGGTCGCACACCTGCTCAGGTAAGCAGAGTGGGGCCTGGGACTCAGGATGCTTATTCCCAGGCCTAGGTTCTCATCTACTGGCCCAAACTAGGCAGCATCCCTCCTGCAGAAGGAGGAAGTCCCGCCCTTGCGGATGATAGCTGGAGAGAAGGTCATTTGGAAGAGAAATCAAAGCAGACCCAAGCCTGGGGAGTCAGGAGTGGGGACTGGCAGATGGCCACCCATTCACTCCAGTGATCTCAGGGTGGGGTGAGGGAGACTGTAGGCTGGGCTGGGCTGGCCAAGCCTTAGGCTGCAGGAAGTGTTTTAGGAACAAGGACTTGGGTAGAACCAGCAGATGAAGTTGGGAAAGGAACTAACAGGGATAGCTGTGGGTGGGCAGAGGTTGGAGAAAGAAGGTCCACAATGATGTCAGCGCAGTGACCCCACCCTAGGACATGGATGCAGGTCATCAGGAAGGAACTGGGTGCTGCCCCACAAAGTGGGAATGGCTGCTCTCCCCTGCCTCCCCATCATCTCCTGACTCTCCAGCCATCCCCAGAGATTCAGCCACCTCTGCTCCCTCCTGGCTCCAGGCAAGCCAGGAGACCCAGGGGAAATAACCTTGAAAAGAGACTGGAAATGTAATCAAAAATAGCAGCAATGAACTGTGCACTGGAAACCAGGGGCAATTGATTTGCCGGCAACTGGTGAATAGCAGCAGAGGTTCTGAGGCCTGCGAATGGATGGAGAGCAGGAGAGGGCAGAGGCGAGGCGAGGGAGAGGAGAGGGGCTGGGTGATGCCAGCTTAGCCCCGCAGCTGCCATAGGGGATGAGGCGGGTAGACCCAGAGACAGGGCAGCAGGGGAGGCAGAGGGAGGCAGGGGGACCAAGACCTCACCTGGAGCTCTGTTTAGTGGTCCTTTCACCAGCCCCACAAACTAGACTTTGGGCAGGGCCAGTACATGCCCAGAAGATGATGTGAGATGGATGCATCAGTAAAGGGAGCACAGAAAGGCCACAACATCCTGTGTGAGGTCCCCAAACAGCAGGACTCCCTCATTACCGCCATCCCTTCTGTTGGTGGCAACAGACTTGAGTTTGACACCCAATTTTGCTGCTTAGCGTGTGAACGTGACCCATCACTTAACCTCTCTGAGCTTCAGTTTCCCCTTGTTTAAGGTAGAGATGATGATAGTTCCATCTTCATAGGGTTCCCATGAGCCTTCATCAAGAGCATGGTGCCTGGAAACCATACCATCCATAAACCCACAACTATCATTTTATCACTCAAATACAGGGACTTCCCTGGTGGCGCAGTGGATAAGACTCCAAGCTCCCAATGCAGGGGGCCCAGGTTCGATCCCTGGTCAGGGAGCTAGATCCCACATGCACGCCACAGCTAAGAGTTCATATGCCACAACTAAGGAGCACACGTGCTGCAACTAAAGAGCCTGCCTGCTGCAGCTAAGACCTGACACAACCAAATAAATAAATATTAAAAACAAAAACAAAAAAACCAACCCCCCCAAAAAATATATATATATATAATATATATTACATATATATATATTAAATGCACAAGAAGCATCTTCTGTAAGTTAGTTCTAGGTGATTCTTTTTATAAACAAAATGAGCTTCCCTGAGTACCTGCTTTGTGAGCCTGAGTGCTCATATTTGGGGTGTAAGTTTATGTGCTACCTAGTCATCCCTAACTTTCCCACCTGCCCATTTATGCTGTATTTTTCATCTTTGGCTCTTATACCTCCTCCCCTTCATGCCACAGAATTTCTGATCATTTCTGAATCCACAGAGGGAATGCAGGCAGTGGGAAACCCCAGAGCTGCCTGTTGACCTCTCGGGGTCTGGTATGGAAAGGGGGCAGCATCATGGCTTAGCTCAGCCCTGTGTGGCTTCCCTGATGCTCAACCAATGGGTCGGGAAAAAAAACAACCCCGGGCTTCATCATTGCAGTGGCTTAGGTCGGCTTCCCCAGGAAGCAAACTCTGAGGCAGAGATTTGCATGCAGGAGCTTTGTTGGAGAGAACCCTCCTTAACGGTGACTTTGAGAGGGTGAGGGAAGCAGGATTTGTCAGAGGGAGACCTTGAAGTGTGATGCAGCTGCAACAGAGGCCTCAGCTGAGCCCACAGGGAGATCTGGAGCTAGGCTGGCCTTTAGAAGCTGTCTCAAATCAAAGCAAGGGGGTCAAAATTTGCACCCCTGAATTGACCTGTCATGGAATCAGGCTGCCCTTGGAGAAGGCGCATAATTTGGGTAAGACAACTCCCTTTGGCAGAGGGCAATTCTGAGGAAGGGACCATCGACAGCCAACATTCCCAGCAGCTGGGGGATGAGTGCCTTGGTCCTCAAAGGGAGATCTGTATGGGTCACTACAGCATCCACTACAGTTCGCTCCTTGTTCTGCTGGGACCCACTCACTCCATGTCGTAAGTCTGCCCATCTAGAGACAGTTCTTCTAGGATTACCCATCAAAACTTAAAGGAAGGGGAGACCTTCAAGTTGGCAGAGATCAAGTAAGATGTGGAGATCACCTTACTCCCCACAAATACATCAGAAATACATTTACATGTGGAACAACTCCTACATAACACCTACTGAACACTGGCAGAAGACCTCAGACTTCCCAAAAGATGCCCTCAGGAGACCTACACGCAGAGGCAGGGCCAAACCCAAAGCTGAACCCCAAGAGCTGTGCAGACAAAGAAGAGAAAGGGAAATCTCTCCCAGCAGCCTCAGGAGCAGTGGATTAAATCTCCACAATCAACTTGATGTACCCTGCATCTCTGGAATACCTGAATAGACAATGAATCATCCCAAAATTGAGGCGGTGGACTTTGGGAGCAACCGTAGACTTGGGGTTTGCTTTCTGCATCTAATTTGTTTCTGGTTTTATGTTATCTTAGTTTAGTAATTAGAGTTTACTATCATTGGTAGATTTGTTTATTAATTTGGTTGCTCTCTTCCTTTTTTTTTAATATATATATATATAGTTTTTTTTCCTTTTTCTCTTTTTGTGAGTGTGTATGTGTATGCTTCTTTGTGTGATTTTGTCTGTATAGCTTTGCTTTTACCATTTGTCCTTGGGTTCTGTCTGTCTGGGTTGTTTTTGTTTTGGTTTTTGGGGTTTTTTTAGTATAGTTTTTAGTGCTTGTTATCATTGGTGGATTTGTTTTTTGGTTTTGTTGCTCTCTTCTTTCTTTCTTTCTTTTTTTCTTTTTTATTACTTTTTAATTTTTTTATGTTTAAAAATGTTTTTATTTTTTATTTTAATAACTTTATTTTATTTTATTTTTCTTTATTTCTTTCTTTTTATCTCCCTTTTTTTCTGAGCTGTGTGGCTGACAGGGTCTTTGTGCTCCAGCCATGTGTCAGGGCTGTGCCTCTGAGATGGGAGAGCCTGGTTCAGGACATTGGTCCACCAGAGACCTCCCACCTCCATGAAATATCAAACAGCAAAAGCTCTCCCAAAGATCTCCATCTCAACGCTAAGACCCAGCTCCACTCAACGACCAGCAAGCTACAGTGCTGGACACCCTATGCCAAACAACTAGCAAGACAGAAACACAACCCCACCCATTAGCAGAGAGACTGCCTAAAATCATAATAAGGTCACAGACACCCCAAAACACACCATTGGATGTGGCCCTGCCCACCAGAAAGACAAGACCCAGCCTCATCCACCAGAACACAGGCACCAGTCCCCTCCACCAGGAAGCCTACACAACCCACTGAACCAACCTTAGCCACTGGAGGAAGACACCAAAAACAACAGGGACCATGAACCTGCAGGCTGCGAAAAGGAGACCCCAAACACAGTAAGTTAAGCAAAATGAGAAGACAAAAAACACACAGCAGATGAAGGAGCGAGGTAAAAACCCACCAGACCAAACAAATGAAGAGGAAATAGGCAGTCTACCTGAAAAAGAATTCAGAGTAATGACAGTAAAGATGATCCAAAGTATTGGAAATAGAATGGAGAAAATACAAGAAACGTTTAACAAGGACCTAGAAGAACTAAAGAGCAAACAAACAATGATGAACAATACAATAAATGAAGTTAAAAATTCTCTAGAAAGAATCAATAGCAGAATAACTGAGTCAGAAGAATGGATAAGTGATCTGGAAGATAAAATAGTGGAAATAACAACTGCAGTGCAGAATAAAGAAAAAAGAATGAAAAGAATTGAGGACAGTCTCAGAGACCTCTGGGACAACATTAAATGCACCAACATTTGAATTATAGGGGTCCCAGAAGAAGAAGAAGACAAAAAGAAATGGACTGAGAAAATATTTGAAGAGATTATAGTTGAAAACTTCCCTAATATGGGAAAGGAAATAGTCAATCAAGTCCAGGAAGTGCAGAGAGTCCCATACAGGATAAATCCAAGGAGAAACACGCCAAGACACATATTAATCAAACTATCAAAAGTTAAATACAAAGAAAAAATACTAAAAGCACCAAAGGAAAAACAACAAATAACATACAAGGGAATCCACATAAGGTTAACAGCTGATCTTTCAGCAGAAACTCTACAAGCCAGATGGGAGTGGCAGAATATATTTAAAGTGATGAAAGGGAAAAACCTACAACAAAGAGTACTCTACCCAGCAAGGATCTTGTTCAGATTCGACGGAGAAATTAAAACCTTTACAGACAAGCAAAACCTAAGAGAATTCAGCACCACCAGACCAGCTTTACAACAAATGCTAAAGGAACTTCTCTAGGCAGGAAACACAAGAGAAGGAAAAGACCTACAATAACAAACCCAAAACATTTAAGAAAATGGTAATAGGAACATACAAATCAATAACTACCTTAAATGTAAATGGATTAAATTCTCCAACCAAAAGACATAGACTGGCTGAATGGATACAAAAACAAGACCCGTATATATGCTGTCTACAATAGACCCACTTCAGACCTAGGGACACATACAGACTGAAAGTGAGGGGATGGAAAAAGATATTCCATGCAAATGGAAATCAGAAGAAAGCTGGAGTAGCAATTCTCATATCAGACAAAATAGACTTTAAAATAAAGACTATTACAAGAGACAAAGAAGGACACTACATAATGATCAAGGGATCAATCCAAGAAGAAGATATAACAATTGTAAATATTTATGCACCCAACATAGGAGCACCTCAATACATAAGGCAAATGCTAACAGCCATAAAAGGGGAAATCGACAGTAACACAATCATAGTATGGGACTTTAACACTCCACTTTCACCAATGGACAGATCACTCAAAATGTAAATAAATAAGGAAACACAAGCTTTAAATGATACATTAAACAAGATGGACTTAATTGATATTTATAGGACATTCCATCCAAAAACAACAGAATACAGTTTCTTCTCAAGTGCTCATGGAACATTCTCCAGGATAGATCATATCTTGGGTCACAAATCAAGCCTTGGTAAATTTAAGAAAATTGAAATTGTATCAAGTATCTTTTCCGACCACAACGCTATGAGACTAGATATCAATTACAGGAAAAAAATCTGTAAAAAATACAAACACATGGAGGCTAAACAATACACTACTAAATAACAAAGAGATCACTGAAGAAATCAAAGAGGAAATCAAAAAATACCTAGAAACAAGTGACAATGAAAACACAATGACCCAAAACCTATGGGATGCAGCAAAAGCAGTTCTAAGAGGGAAGTTTATAGCAATACAATCCTACCTCAAGAAACAAGAAACATCTCAAATAAACAACCAAACCTTACACCTAAAGGAATTAGAGAAAGAAGAACAAAAAAACCCCAAAGTTAGCAGAAGGAAAGAAATCATAAAGATCAGATCAGAAATAAATGAAAAAGAAATGAAGGAAACAATAGCAAAGATCAATAAAACTAAAAGCTGGTTCTTTGAGAAGATAAACAAAATTGATAAACCATTAGCCAGACTCATAAAGAAAAAAAGGGAGAAGACTCAAATCAATAGACATAGAAATGAAAAAGGAGAAGTGACAACTGACACAAGCTACAAGCAACTATATGCCAATAAAATGAATAACCTAGAAGAAATGGACAGATTCTTAGAAAAGCACAACCTTCCAAGACTGAACCAGGAAGAAATAGAAAATATAAACAGACCAATCACAAGCACTGAAATTGAGACTGTGGTTAAAAATCTTCCAACAAACAAAAGCCCAGGACCAGATGGCTTCACAGGCAAATTGTATCAAACATTTAAAGAAGAGCTAACACCTATCCTTCTGAAACTCTTCCAAAATATAGCAGAGGGAGAAACACTCCCAAACTCATTCTATGAGGCCACCATCACCCTGATACCAAAACCAGACAAAGATGTCACAAAGAAAGAAAACTACAGGCCAATATCACTGATGAACATAGATGCAAAAATCCTCAACTAAATACTAGCAAACAGAATCCAATAGCACATTAAAAGGATCATACACCATGATCAATTGGGGTTTATCCCAAGAATGCAAGGATTCTTTATTATATGCAAATCAATCAATGTGATAAACCATATTAACAAACTGAAGAAGGAAAACCATATGATCATCTCAATAGATGCAGAAAAAGCTTTAGACAAAATTCAATGCCCATTTATGATAAAAACCCTCCAGAAAGTAGGCATAGAGAGAACTTACCTCAACATAATAAAGGCCATATATGACAAACCCACAGCCAACATCATTCTCAATGGTGAACAACTGAAACCATTTCCACTAAGATCAGGAGCAAGACAAGGTTGTCCACTCCCACCACTATTATTCAACATAGTTTTGGAAGTCCTAGCCACGGCAGTCAGAGAAGAAAAAGAAATAAAAGGAATACAAAGTGGAAAAGAAGAAGTAAAACTGTCACTGTTTGCAGATGACATGATACTATACACAGAGAATCCTAAAGATGCCACCAGAAAACTACTAGAGCTAATGAATGAATTTGGTAAAGTTGCAGGATACAAAATTAATGCACAGAAATCTCCTGTGTTCCTATACACTAATGATAAAAAATCTGAAAGAGAAATTAAGGAAACACTCCCATTTACCATTGCAACAAAAAGAATAAAATACCTAGGAATAAACCTACCTAGGGACAGAAAAGACCTGTATGCAGAAAACTATAAGACACTGATGAAAGAAATTAAAGATGATACAGACAGATGGAGAGAACATCTGTCTCTCATGTTCTTGGATTGGAAGAATCAACATTGTGAAAATGACTATACCACCCAAAGCAATCTACAGATTCAATGCAATCCCTATCAAACTACCAATGGCATTTTTCACAGAACTAGAACAAAAAAGTTCACAATATGTATGGAAACACAAAAGACCTTGAATAGCAAAAACAATCTTGAGAAAGAAAAACGGAGCTGGAGAAATCAGGCTCCTGGACTTCAGACTATACTACAAAGCTACAGTAATCAAGATAGTATGGTACTGGCACAAAAACAGAAATATAGATCAATGGAACAGGATACAAAGCCCAGAGATAAACCCATGCACCTATGGTCACCTTATTTTTGATAAAGGAGGCAAAAATATACAATGGAGAAAAGACAGCCTCTTCAATAAGTGGTGCTGGGAAAACTGGACAGCTACATGTAAAAGAATGAAATTAGAACTCTCCCTAACACCATACACAAAAATAAACTCAAAATGGATTAAAGACTTAAATGTAAGACCAGACACTATAAAACTCTTAGAGGAAAACAGAGGCAGAACACTCTATGACATAAATCACAGCAAGATCCTTTTTGACCCACCTCCTAGAGAAATGGAAATAAAAACAAAAATAAACAAATAGGACCTAATGAAACTTAAAAGCTTTCGCACAGCAAAGGAAACCATAAACAAGACGAAAAGACAACCCTCAGAATGGGAGAAAATATTTTCAAGTGAAGCAACTGACAAAGGATTAATCTCCAAAATTTACAAGCAGCTCATGCAGCTCAATATCAAAAAAACCCCAAACAACCCAATCCAAAAATGGGCAGAAGACCTAAATAGACATTTCTCCAAAGAAGATATACAGATTGCCAACAAACACATGAAAGAATGCTCAACATCATTAATCATTAGAGAAATGCAAATCAAAACTACAATGAGGTATCACCTCACACCAGTCGGTCATCATCAAAAATCTACAAACAATAAATGCTGGAGAAGATGTGAAGAAAAGGGAACCCTCGGGGCTTCCCTGGTGGCTCAGTGGTTAAGAATCCGCCTGCCAATGCAGGGCACATGGGTTTGAGCCCTGGTCTGCGAAGATCCAACATGACACAGAGCAGCTAAGCCCATGCGCCACAACTACTGAGCCTGTGCTCTAGAGCCCGCGAGCCACAACTACTGAGCCCGAGTGCCACAACTACTGAAGCCCGCACGCCTAGGGCCTGTGCTCTGCAACAAGAAAAGCCACCACAATGAGAAGCCCATGCACCACAACGAAGAGTAGCCCCTGCTTGCCACAAGTAGAGAAAAGCCCACGCGCAGCAATGAAGACCCAACGCAGCCAAAAATAAAATTAATTAAAAAAAAAAAAAAAAAGTAATGGGAACCCTCTTGCACTGTTGGTGGGAATGTAAATTGATACAGCCACTATGGAGAACAGTATGGAGGTTCCTTAAAAAACTAAAAATAGAACTACCATATGACCCAGCAATCCCACTACTAGGCATATATCCTGAGAAAACCATAATTCAAAAAGAGTCATGTACCACAATGTTCATTGCAGCTCTATTTACAATAGCCAGGACATGGAAGCAAACGAAGTGTCCACCAACAGATGAATGGATAAAGAAGATGTGGCACATATATACAATGGAATATTACTCAGCCATAAAAAGAAACGAAATTGAGTTATTTGTAGTGAGGTGGATGGACCTAGAGTCTGTCATACAGAGTGAAGTAAGTCAGAAAGAGAAAAACAAATACCGTACACTAACACATATATATGGAATCTTAAAAAAAAAAAAAAAAAAAGGTTCTGAAGAACCTAGGGGCGGGACATGAATAAAGACACAGATGTGGAGAATGGACTTGAGGACACGGGGAGAGGGAAGGGTAAGATCAGACGATGTGAGAGAGTGGCATGGACATATATACACTACCAAATGTAAAATAGATAGCTAGCGGGAAGCATCCACATAGCACAGGGAGATCAGCTCGGTGCTTTGTGACCACCTAGAGGGGTGGGATAGGGAGGGTGCGAGGGAGGAGATATAGGGATATATGTATATGTATAGCTGATTCACTTTGTTATAAAGCAGAAACTAACATACCATCGTAAAGCAATTATACTCCAATAAAGATGTTTGAAAAATAAAAAGCACCTAAATTTGAAAAAAAAAAAAAACTTAAAGGAAGATAGTGGGTTGAACTACAGCTTCTCTGGCACTGCAGTTGGTCCTGATGCTGCAGCTGGGACCCATCTTCTTCCTCCTCCGCTGCCCATTTTAGATCCCCCTCAGCCAGAGCTAGCTCCTCTGCTGGTCTAGAGAGTTCACCTAGTGGATGACCCCGGTTCATCTCTAACCAGTCTGGGACCCTGATCCCCGTGCCATTCTCAGTTCATGATTGCTGCGCTTGTCCATTTAGTGTCAAAAATGGACAAGAAAGTACCAAGAGACAACTTAATGGATCGCTTGGGTACCAAAGTTGACCCTCTCCCTGCCCTCTTGTGCAATCCCACCTTCCGCCAGTTGATCGGGGTCAATTACTCCTGCCAGTTTGGTGGCTCTTTTCCTTGCCTACTGGCCTTTTGGTACAAGGAATCTGAAATGACCAGGTGGCAGATGTAGGCTAAAGTTTAACGGAACTCTTCCTCTGTATCTGGGTGAACATGTTCCCCATTAGGGAACCAGAACAGACCTTTAGACCCACAGAGCTTAACACTGCAGGGACAGGACACATAAGTTTCCCGAGAGTGACAATAAGTGAAGCCACACCTGCTTTCAGCCCTTAGACTCCAGACTCGTGTATTCTACCTACTGGGGACATGGCACCAGATAACGGCCATTAATTTGGGATGTGTACAGTGTGCTAGAGGCTGACTCTCTATGCTCACAGGGTGTCATCTAAGCTGTCTCTGCCAGGCCGATCGGCTGCTCCAGCTCTCCCAGGACCCAGAAGCACACTAAAGCTATTTTTCGAACAGTGTATAATTTTCCACTGCAGATGGCTTGGCCTTGTTCCAGAGCTCTAGGTATCTGTGTTGTTATTCTCCCATCGGGACTTGCCGTAAACTCCTCCTAGTGTCTTTCCCCACCACAGAGAATGTCTCTTATCAGGGTCTGCTGGGTCACATGACCCAAATAGCGGAACTGCTTGTATGGCAGTCTGTAGCTGCTGCAGACGAGACCCTTTCCTACCTTGAGCCCTTCCAAAGCTGGCAGCTTTCCCTGTCACTTGGTGAAATGGGCTGGCAATATTTGTCAAGTGTGGAATATGTTGCTTAAGGAAGCTAAAAAGGCCGATCAGATGTTGTGCTTCCTTCTGATACGTGGGAGGTGCAAGGTACAATCATTTGTCCTTGCCTTTGGAGGGAATGTCCTGGCATGCCCCAAGCCACTGTACCCATGAAAAGCTCGCTGATATACAGTCCCCACCTTCTGAAGTGCATCCGTCTTATCAAGACCTCCTAAGTACGTGCCGCTTCTTGCTCATCTGGGCTGATTAACATGATGTCATTGATACAACGAGCAGTGTGGTGTTCTATGGAATGATGGGGTGGGCCAGATCCCTTTAGTCCAAGCTTTCTCAACCTTGGCTCTAATCACATTTTGGACAAGATAATTATTTGTTTGTGGGGTTGTCCTGTGCACTGGAGATGTTTAACAGCATCCCTGACCCTTCCCACTAGATGCTCACAGTGTCCCTAACCCCTACCCCTCCTCCAGTTTTTTGGTCTTTTTTTAAATTTTATTTATTTATTTATGGCTTTGCTGGGTCTCCGTTTCTGTGCGAGGGCTTTCTCTAGTTGCGGCAAGTGGGGGCCACTCTTCATCGCGGTGCGCGGGCCTCTCACTATCGCGGTCTCTCTTGTTGCAGAACACAGGCTCCAGACGCGCAGGCTCAGTAATTGTGGCTCACGGGCCCAGTTGCTCCGCGGCATGTGGGATCTTCCCAGACCAGGGCTCGAACCCGTGTCCCCTGCATTGGCAGGCAGATTCTCAACCACTGCGCCACCAGGGAAGCCCCCTCCTCCAGTTTTGACAACCAGAAACATCTCCAGACATTGCCAAATGTTTCCATTGAGACCCACTGTTTTGCACCATATTATAACAGAGGGTGGCAAAGTTAGCATATGCATAAGACAGAACAGTCCATGTACGCTGTTATCCATCCCACAGGATTGCAAATTGCTTCTGATCACCCTTCCTGATAGAAATGGGAGAAGAATGAATTCGCCAGATCAATGGCTGCATACCACATAGCAGAGGCTGTGTCGTTCTGCCCTAGCAGAGATAAAATAGAGCACAGCAGCTGCAATCAAGGCTACTGCTTTGTTGCATTTATGGAAATCTACTCTCATCTTCTAGAATTCTTTTCTTTTTCTTTTGCAGGGGCCAAACTATTGAGTTGAATAAAGTTAAGAGGATCACCACCCAGGCATCTTAGGTCTTTAAAGGCGACACTAATCTCGGGTGTGACACTGGGTTTTTTGGTTTGTTTGTTTTGTTTTTCGCTTGGCCAGGATGACGGGCTGTTTCCAGCTTCCAGCTGGTCTTCCCCACTGCAATAGCTTTTCGCCCTCAGGCCAAGGAGCATGTGGGAGTTCTGTCAACTGTGTGTGTTCATCCCAATTACACATTCAGGAACCAGGGAACCGATGGGTCCATGGATTCAGTAGATCCACTAAGGCCAAAGCCTGGGCCAGAATTCTAGTTATTTTCTGGCTCCTATCTGCCCTGTTCTTTTCTTTTTTTTAAGATTTATTTTTTTTATTTATTTATTTGTTTATTTTTTTTGGCAACGTTGGGTCTTCATTGCTGCATGCGGGCTTTCTCTAGTTGCGGCCAGCGGGGGTTACTCTTCATTGTGGTGCTAGGGCTTCTCATTGCGATGGCTTCTCTTGTTGCAGAGCACAGGCTCTAGGCGAGCAGGCTTCAGTAGTTGTGGCACGTGGGCTTCAGTAGTTGTGGCTTGTGGGCTTTAGAGCGCAGGCTCAGTAGTTGTGGCACACAGGCCTAGCTGCTCCGCAGCATGTGGGATCTTCCCGGACCAGGGCTCGAACCCATGTGCCCTGTGTTGGCAGGCGGATTCCTCACCACTGCACCACCAGGGAAGCCCCATATTTGCCCTATTCTAACAGGAGATCATGATGGTGCTTCAGATTCCTATGGGTCAATGTCATCTTGGACCCTGTATCCAACAGTCTTAGAAATATCTGGTTATTCCCATTCCCGGGGTACAGTTACCCAAGCATATGGCCGTCAGTCCCTTCGCAGAAGGACTGGGGTAGTCTTTACCATGGACACGTGCCATGTGTTGCAGGCTCCTTCTTCTCGGAGATCCAGCCTCTCCTTCATAGAGTGGATTCTGGGTCTGAGCGCTAGCTCAGGGCTAGAAACTGAGCAAGGGATCATGTGCTTTTATTGGGGCAGCTGCTTCAGCCTCCGGACATCCATCCTTGAATTCTTTCAGTGGAGTAAATTACATAACCTTCTTTTTGGCTGCCCACCTATCTTGCCCCCGGGACACTGTGTTCTCTTATGAACCACCTTTCTAACTGTCTGCAGGCTCCCTGCTTGCCGCTCCGACCTGATGCCCATTGCAGTCATTTTGCCCACCTTGCTTATGATGTTGAAGTTCCACCAGTGGACCTCTATGATTTCAGGATCCCATCATCCTGCTTTCTATGAGGGAGCCCAGTTCTGTCACAGCACCTCCGACAGTCAGCTCTGGCTTCCAGGGGACAGCCAGCATGCTGTCAGTCCTCTTACCAGTTCATTCCTTATCATTTTGACTGTCCTCTGGGCCTTTCCATGGAACACAGTTACCAGGTGGGTTTTCTGGCTTCGCATAGGAGGTCATACCAGCACCAACTCGCCCGCTTCTCTGAGCCTTTTGCTATCTTCCCTCACCCTCTGCCACAGCAGTTCTGGCATTTCCAGTTGACCTCGCGTGAGCCCTTGCTTTTTCCAAGCTTCCAGGAGCCGTCCTAACATCAGATTAGCAGCATCTCTTGGGGTCCTTACCAGGCTGTTAGATCCTGTATCCCGGGAGAGGGTTCCCATATGGAGGAAGTCTCCCCATCCGTTTTCATGTTCCATTGCCTCTCAAACCAGCACCCTCCTTATCTACCCCGTAGATACTCTTCTGACTTCTGCCAGTACACGCTGGCTAGATGCTGCAGGCTCCTTGGCCTATAGTCCCTTTCTCCCCTTAGCATAACTGGATTATACTGTAACTTGCTTCTAGTTACCAAGGTTTGGTGGCCAGATCAGGAGGTGGAGGTACCTACTGCCTTGCAAGCCAGAGGCCTCTGCATGATCTCAAGCAAGCGGGGAGTGCCGGCCTTTGACAGAGAGGATCGGGCAGGCTCTGCAGGGCCCAGAGGGTTTAGGAGAACTCAGGGGTTCAAGATTTTCAGATGCATCAACCCAGATGTCCCCACCCTCACATCAGATATCAGCGTCCCACTCTTTCTAATCAGGACACTGACCTCGGAGTAGCCGACTTGCCAGAGTTGAGAATTCAACCTCCTCTGTAGCTCCACTTATAATTAAGTGGGGCTGAGCCTCAGCTTTTGCTGTCCTCGAGCTGCAGGAGAGGAGAGTCTCTTGACGTATGCTACCAAGGAAGCTCTCTGGATTTCACACTTCACTTAAATGTGTGATTTATCACCCTCAGCCCTTCCTGGTCCTTTCTCCAATACACTGGTAGCCACCCTCCCCCCCCCCCCGCCCCATCCCCAGCAATAGTGATCTGACTCCATAGTCCTTATAATTATTACTTCCTCCAAACCTCTCAGATGCCTGAGATATTGCATTTCCTTCCACAGAGTCTCCATCCCAGACCCCTACCAGTGACAGTTTTAGCAACTACTAATTAAGTTGAGTAATACAACTCAAAAACCCTATTTTAAAGCCTGTTTCCTATAACCTCTTTCAATACTAACTGTCTTCAATCAGAACGCAGAGGTAGGGATTTCAGTAAAGGAGAACAGAATTGGGCAGAAAGAGAAGTTGAACTGTGGTGCAGTGACAGCAGAGGCCCCAGACAACACTCCAGGGAGCTCTGGGGCTCGGATGGCCCTTCACAGTTGTCTCAAATCAGAGAATATTCTTCGAGCCCACGAGGAAAGCACTATCATTATCCCCCGTTTGCAGGTGTGGAAACTGAGCTCAGAGAGGTAAGTGACTTGCCCAAGATCACACAGCTTCAAATGCGAAGTTAGGATTTCTACCCAGAAAAATCTCACTTTAACGGCTCCTTCCAGCTTGTCCCCCACCATCTCCTAGGGCCTTGGACTTCTCTGTTGGATCTTCTGCGTCTCATCAGCGGAAGAGAAAAGAGAGAGAAAGGGATTGTCTGGGAGGTTCACAGGAGTGGCCGTCACCACTTCTACCCATATTCCATTGTCCAGAACTCTGTCATGTGGCCCAGGGCCCCTCTGATCACACAGGAGGCTGGGAAATATAGTCTAGCTATGTGCCGGGAGCAAAGGAGAAACCGTTTAGGACAGTTTGGGCCGCAGTGAGGAAGCTGGGTCCCTGCTCCCAATAAGGAGCAGTGTTGAGAGCCTGCAGCAGACAGAGCCCATCTGTTTCACTTATTTGCTCTTTCTTCTTGGGCCGGGGGCCGAGGGCTGACCGCAGATGAGGTCCAGGAGCTCACCTGGACGGCAGTGATGCGGAGTGAGTCGGGAGGTTTCTGAGAGCCCTGGTCCATCCAGCCCTGCCCCAGGGCATTGAAGGAGCATCCGCCTCAGAGGAAGCCGTGTCCGGAATCCAGGTACACAGGTGTACAGAGGGACCTGGAAGGTGGAGCCTGCTGTGGCCCCAGCAGACGTGAGAGGCGAGGCCAGGGGGTGGGGCAGCGCGATCCACCTGCAGCGGGTGAGCTGTGAGCACTCCCAGCAGCCCCGGAGAGGGAGACACTCACAGGTATCAGCCCGCCTTGCTCCAGGGGCTTCCTTACCCCGCTCACCCCACTGTAGGCTGCATCCAGATGGGGGACAGGGGCTTGGAGAGCAAGCCAATCCGTGCTCCCCTGGTGGGCCGGGGTCTTCCACACGCTGGAGTGGAGATGAGGTGCTACTCCTTTCCCTTCCAGAGCCTCCGGGGTCCCGGGCTTCTTCCCATCCCTCCTCCCATGAAGAGACACGATACAGTTGGTTAAAGGCTATGCACCGTCCTGCAGACAAGACACTGGTTTTTCTTTGGTTTCCCCAGCATTTCCCAGCCTCATTTCAAAATTTCAAAATTGGAAAATATTATTCGAGTTAAAAGATAAAACCTAGCTATTCGTCTAAATGGCCAATCCGGAAACTTGCAAGCTGCGGCCCCTTTGCCGATCTGAGCCCCCAGGAAATGGAGAGCATATGAGAAGCTTCCTACCACGTGGGACTAGCTGATTGATTACACAGGGTGATGTGTGTCTGTCACTTAGTTGGTGGTTTAGAAAATGTAATTCCCCTGCCTCTTCCCCAAGGCTCCGTGTCCCGAGGAAGACTCCCAACTCACATCCACATGATGTCATCAGAACTTTGCAACCTGCTACCTTTCCTGGGTCAGGAGGTTCAACTCGGCCATTTCTGCTGACAGCGGGAACCACCCGGAGCTCAGAGCCAAAGGTGGAGTTTTGCCCCCTCCCTCATTATCCAGAAGCCAGAAGCACAGCTGTCACTCGGCCCCCAGCCCCAAGCCCTGTGAACTGGTTCCCACTTCTGGCCTCTCACCCACCCCCAACGGTGCGGGCAGGAAGCTTGATTTCCGTGGGTTCTCCTGGCTTGGTGCCCTGATTACAGTAGCCCCTGAAGAGGGCCTGCTGACAGTTTGATTACTGATGACCTTCGGAGTCGGCTGGGTTAGAAATATGATTTATAATCAAATTACAGGGAATTCTACTGCAGGAAGCCTGGAGAGCTGCAGCAGCCACCCTCCAAGGCAGTCCCCACGCCACCCACAGCTGGCTTCCCCAGCAGGGAAAGGAGAGCGTTGAGGGAATTGGAAGAGTCCAGAGCGCCTAGGATTAAATCTGAGCTCTGGCTCTTACTGGCTGTGTGATCTTGGGCAAGGTACCTAACTCCTCTGTGCTCAGCTTTCCCATCTGTAAAATGGGCATGATAATAGTACTACCTCAGAGGGTTGTGTGGGGATTATATGAAATAGTATGTGTAAAGTGCTTGGCACAGTGCCTGGTGCAAATCAACGGGACACTCACTCAATAAATGGAAGCCATTATTATTCGTAAGAGAAGCAGAGACCAGGGACAGTCCAGCGCCCCAGTGTCAAAGTTCCCTGGGGCTCAGGCCTACTCCTTCCTTGTCCTTCTGCAGATGATTATTTATGGGCCTTGTTGGGGGTGGGGGACAGAAAAGGTTGGGTAACCCTCAAGGGTGGAATCCATTCTGAGTGGTAGGTACCAGGCCAAATTGCTTGTGAATTCTTTTAAATATCAGCCCTATCCTGACCCCAGGGGACAGTGAGTCTTATAAACCTGGTAGTTAGCCCAGCCACCTAGGCAGTAGGTCTCCCCACCCCCTTACCCCCTTACAGAGGGGGATTTGCGCCCCTCACCCTGGGCACTTGAGTTCAGTCTTCCATCTGGGGCTGAAATTGAACACACCTGGGCAGGTGCTGAAATGGGCAGGATCACCGTGACCCCAATAGCTGTCCTAAGCCAGGGATATAAAGTCTTCTTGAGTAAGGGCGGCTCCAGGAGCCGAACAGGAAGGCAATCTCGCCCAGCCCTGAGAGAACCCTCGTGAACAGGGCCCCGCTTAGGGGCTCCCCGGCTGCGAATGGGCCGGGGTGGAGGAGGAGGCAGAGAGCGCAGGACGGGAAGATGCAT
Source organism: Balaenoptera physalus (assembly GCF_965194825.1). NCBI lineage: Eukaryota > Metazoa > Chordata > Mammalia > Artiodactyla > Balaenopteridae > Balaenoptera > Balaenoptera physalus. The sequence goes on from NC_138882.1 coordinate 187,635,885, forward strand.
CAAGGCCGCTGCTGGTGCGTCTATGGCAGCCAAGCTGCTGCCGGGAGCAGCCCAGGCTGGAGCACGGGAAGGCAGGTGGGGTAGGGTGCCAGACACATGCACAGAAACATGCCTTCACACCTCCACATACCCATGTGCACCCTATCACACCTACAATACACACACATTCCTCACACCCCACACATCCACGCACACACATTCACACACATACCCTATGCACCCCACACACACCCATCCTTACACACACTGACACACTCTACACCCTACACCATATATACTCTTACACACACACTGACACATACACACATTCACACACACACACACACACACACACACACAGGGAGGAGCTGATTGGCCAAGGATACCTTGAAAAGGTAACCAAGTTTTTTCCGGTTGGTGTGCGCAAATTAATGGAGATAACCCTGGGTCAGGTGCAGCTCAATAAATAACAGTTACTACGAAACATTAACTAAAGGAGCATATCACACTCTACAAATTTACAATCTTTCCCCAAGTCCAAAAAGTATGGTGTTCATTATCTAATATCTAATCTGTCCTCTTTAAATTTTATATGGAACCGGTAGGGTACGTATAAATAAAGTAATATGCATATCCATCACAAATGTTGATTTCCCTTTGGAAACATCATTTCTGTACCATGAGTTCAATGGTGAAAGGCTGGCTTAGCAGTCCTTTTAAATCTCCAACCTGACCCTGCTACACCCAACAGCTGTTCCAGCCTCCTCTCCAGCCCCCTGCCTGCCCTCACAGGCAGCCAGTGACCTCCATTCCTGCCACACAATTCCTGCTTCCCGGAGGATGAGACCTCTGGCTCTCGCCCCAGATTTTATGCTGAGCCCAACCTCAGCTCATCAAATCAAAATAACAACCTCGCTGTGAGCACTCCTTTGGATCAGGCTTTTATTTCTCTCTCGCCACCTTGTTCCTAGCCTTCCTCCTGATCCCAGGGAAGACATTCTTCCTCCACCACCACTCCTCGTCTGTTTCCTTTGCTAGCTCCTCTTTTGTCACCAATCCTCCCCCGGTAACTCGAGGGTTCCCACCAAGGCTGACCCCTCAGTCCTCCACACACACTCTCCTTTTTTCTCTTTCAGTGGGTCAGCCATTCTCCCTAGCTTTTTAAGTCTTGTAAAAAATTTTTTAATCCTTATATTTTAAAGATACCAGGAAATAAATAATTCCAAAGAGTGGAAGTGGTTTAAGCAAAGGCACACAGCAAATTGATGGCAAACCATAGTTACCCAACAATTCCACTCCTAGGTGTAGACCCAAAAGAAGAAAACAGGGACTCAAAGAGATACTTGGATATTCACAGATGCATTATTCACAATAGCCAAAAGGGGGAAACAACCAAGTGTCTATCAACAGATGAATGGGTAAACAAAATGTGATATCACCATACAATAGAATATTATTCAGCCATGAAAAAAATGACGTTCTGATACATGCTACAACATGAACAAACCTTGAAAACATTAAGGTGAGTGAAATAAGCCAGACACCTAGACACAAAATGACAAATATAGTGTGATTCCACCTATTTTAAATATCTAGAATAGGCAAATCCATAGAAAAAAAGTAGAAAAGAGGTCACCAGGACCTGAGGGGGTGGGGGGAAGGAATGGGCAGTTATTGCTTAATGAGTACAGAGTTTCTATTGAGGGTGAAGAAAAAGTTCTGGAAATGAATAGTGATAATGGTTGCACAGCAATGTGAATGTACTTAATGCTACTAAGTTGTCCACTTAAGAATGATTAAAATGCTAATTTTTGTTACGTATATTTTACCATAATAAAAAAAATGTTTTTAACAAAAAATTCGTTAGATGACCTGGATGCCTTTACTGTTCTGCCGTTAATTAGATCGCAGGCCACTGCTTCCTGCATAAGAACTGTCAGTCACTGGCCACTGATTCCTGAATCCTCGTGTCCAAAACTCAGCAGCCACATTTCCCTTTGCATCAGCAGCAACTCCCAGGCTCAGCTCACTTGCCTTAAACTTGGACCTCAAGTTCCCTTCTGCTCTTTCAGTAGGTTCGTGTCACCGTTCTTTTAAATACCTGCCTTATTGGCCCCTTTCCTCTCATCATTGCCTCCCCCTACCCTGGCTCACATAACTTCTGCTATAGCACCCAGTTCTTTCTCCACCCCTCTCTATACCTGCTATGGGCGCCATGGTCAGCCCAATCAGCAAATCTCAGAGCTGGACAGAATCTTTTCCTTGTTAACCTAAAACAATAAAATAGCCAGTAATTTTTACCAGCAAAAAGATTTATTTGGGAGCAGCAAAGAATTGCAATTCAGGACAGGCAACTATGGTGACCCGTGTGCCAGCCTAGTTAGGCAATGGAGAAGAAACTCTTTTACAGAGGAGAAGGGGAAATTGGGAGGGGCTGTTTTAAACAAAAAGTCCATAGGAGGAAACTGGGAGTTCGAAGTATATAGTGTCTTTTCATTGGCTGAATTGTGACAGTCTCTCACTGGCTGAGCTTTTGCCAGGCAAGGGGAAAATTTTTCTTCCACCTGCTGGCACTAGTAAAGTAGAGTCACTTCCTGCCAGAGATGCAAAGTACTTCTCTTCCTTTGGGGATCTGTACTGACCTTGAATGGTACCTGTGTGATGGTACCCTTCTGGCCTCCTGATTGCATTTTAGTGAGGTTTCCCTTTATTACTTTTCATATTTCCCCCTTTTGATCAAGATATTTCTTCAAAAGCATCAACAATCAAGAGCCAGGTTTTTGTTTTGTTTTGTTACCAACATTCAGTGGCCTTTTGTCCCTCAATGCCAGGAAGGGCATTTCCTGGGTGCCATGTCCCATATTGGAGGGAAAAATACACAGATTAGAAACCTACTGTGGTCATGTTTGAGTAACAAGGAGGGATGGGAGGGAGATCTCTCAGGCATTTCCCATCTAAAGTCTATATTTTAGAATAGTGAATACTGCAAGGGCACACTTAAAAGTGAAGGAATTAAACAAGTGCTTTATGAAGACACAGTGCTGGAATAAACAAGAAGTAATTAAACAGTTTGTTACCTCAAAAGAAACTGTTTAGAACCAAATGTTTTATCAATATCGCAAACTCAGAGACTATGTATTTGGCTAGAAATCCAGAGTTAGTTTATAGTCTACATGAAAGAGAGAGACTTCTGTAAATTCTAAACCTTCTCACAGGCCTGGTCCAGACATCTTGGGAAACCTGTCTCATCAGATGTTGTCTGCTTCAGTTCTGGGAAATCCTTACCTTCAAGTCACCAGATGGTATACAGGTCCAGTCTCAGGGTCTGGTGCTTTCTTTAGATGTGTCACATGCATCCAGGAGTCTATTCCCTGCAGTTTGTCTGCACAAGGGTAGGTTAGCAGTACCTGATAGGGGCCTTTCCAGTGAGGTTAAAGAGAGTCCTTCTGGAGGTGTCTTTTCCAGTAGATAAAATCTCCAGATTGAAAAGTGTGATGCTTAAGGTCCTCCTCTCCTGAGAGCACACGGTAAAAAGATTGCTCTATCAGAGCATGGTTATTTTGAATTGAAGCAATTAAGGCTTTACAATATTGAGTTTTATCTGCTTTTATCAGCTGCAGATCAAAAGAGGCAGAGGCCAGGAGCATTGGGTGACCTGTGGCTATCTCAAAAGGTGAGAGTTTATGAGTTCCAAAGGGTGTGGGTTTGATATTGAGAAGGACCAATGGCAATACTTTGGGCCAGGGTATTTGGAGGATCTCTACAAATTTTGCCAATCGTGTCTTAATAGCGCCATTAGAAAGTTCGACTAACCCCGAGGATTGAAGATAGTAAGCGCAGTAAAAATTTTGTAAAACCAACCGGACAGCACAGACTTGTTGAAGCACCTGACCAGTAAAATGAGTTCTTTGATCAGTATAAAGTTCGAGAGGGTTTCCCTAGGTAGGGATAATCTTTTCTAACAAAACTGTAGCTACAGAAGAAAGAATGGTCTGTCTGCAAGGGAAGGCTTCCGTCCAGTGGGAAAATATACAGACCATGACTAAAACATATTTATATCAAGGAGATGCGGGCCGCTACATGAAATCCATCTGCCAAACTTCAAATAGCTCATTAACCAATTCAGAGTATCTGGGAGGAGCGCAAACAGGTTTCTCTGGATTATGTTTTGGACGGGTGGGACTAGAAGGTAGGCACTCTTTGTGGCCTTATTAATATTTCCCCATCAGTATTGTTTCATGGATGCTATCATTTTACCAGTGTCAGGCAGTGGTGAGGGGTTTCGTCAGTGAAGGAGGGGAGAAGAGTAGCAGGGTGGAGGTTAGTACAATGTGAAAGAGCTATGTGAGGAACAGTTAGCAAAAGGATTTCATAAGAGGTGAGGCAACTGACTGAAAAGGGCTGAGTGGATGAGAATTTAGGAGGGCTTCCACACCATGGGGTACAAAGATGGTTAAAGAGGATCCCATGATTATCTATTCGGTGGCCTTAACCAGAAGAGCAGTGGCAGGAATGGCTCTGAGACAAGGGGGCTATCCCTGTGCCACAGGGTCCAGCTGTTGGCTACAATGCCCTACGAGTCGTTGATGGTCCCCCTGTTTTTGGGCTCTGAGGACATTCTCTGCCTTCTCACATACAAAGAGGAAAAATGGAAGCTGATAATTAGGATGTCCAAAGGCAAGCGGTCTCATTAAGTTTTTCTTTAAGGCTTCAAAATCTGTGTCATCTTGATCTCCCCAATTAATGGGGTCAGATTTGCTGGGTTTTAATGAACCATATAAGGGTGACTATAAGAGTGAAATTTGGAATCCAATTCCAACAGTTGCCAGATAGCCTGAGACAACCTCATAATTGGCGCTTAGTTTTTGATTTTGGGCAGTTCAGGATGCCATGAAGCCTATCTGGATCCAAATGTAGTCCCTGTTCTGAGATCAGGTGCCCTAAATACTGAACCTGAATTTGAGAAAACTGCAATTTTTCTTTGGAGACTTTATGTCCCTTTAAGGCCAAATTTTTAGCAGATGGATGCTGTCTTCCTGTGAGGAGGTTTGAGAAGGACAGCATAGGCGCAAATCATCTATATAATGTAACAAAGTAGAACCTGCAGAAAACTTTACTTCATCCAAATCAGCTTTCAAGATTTGTGAAAAGGACTTTCTGTGAAACTCTGGGGCATTACTATCCAGGTGTATTGCTGTCTGTCCCAGGTGAAGGCAAAAAGACATTGGCTAGCCTTATCAACTGGAATACTGAAAAATATACTGCATAGGTCAGTCCCAGTGAAAAATTTGCTTCCAGTGGGAACAGATGTCAGTAGCATGCAGTGGTTAGGAACAACTGAGAGTTGAGAGATAACAATGTTTATTGCTCAGAGGTCCTGGATAAACCTCCATCCTCAGCCCTTGGGTTTTCTCACAGGTATAATAGGTGTATTACAGGGGGGACTAGTGCAAGGGATAATGGGGCCCTGAGCCTTGAAATCTTCTTTTAGGGGTTTATACCTTGAAGGACTTCTTTACTTACAGGGAATTGATTAATTCTGGGGAGAGGTTTGGAGGGATCTATCTGAATCTTGATGGAAGGTGCCCTGTGAATTTCGCCAATATCAGTTGGAGATTTTTGCCTATAAGGAGGGTGGTAGCTGATTCAATAGGGACAAATGATCAGTGTTTCGAGAATCAGCCCCAGCAGTACCAGAAACAGAACAAATAAAAGATGTCGAAGGGTCTTTTAATTTACCTGGTTGGCTATTTTGATGGCTACTGTCAAATTCTAGAATTATTTCCCCCTTTTGGGAGAAAGAAATTCGGCATAATACTCTTCCAAGAAGTCTTGGCCTAATAAATGAATGGAGGCAGAGGAGCTAAGGAGAGAAAGTGTGTATCTCTCAAAGGGCCTAAACGAAAGGGAGAAGGTTCAGAGACAGGAACCTGCTGAGGATTATTAGAAATCCCCACTCTCTGAACTGTATTAGGGCTCTGCAGTGGGGTTGAGCACCGAGAGTGCGGCTCTGCTGTCAGTAAGGACAGAGAGAGATTCCTTCCCAATCTGGAGAGTTGTTTCTTCGAGCTGATTAACAGGGAGGATTGGGAAGAGCCCCTGTAGTTCCTCAGGGCCCCCTCATTGGGCATTAGGAGGGCATTGGAAAGGCTGAGAGGGCTGAAAAGTCCTGGAATGCTTAAATTTGTAACAATCTTTTTTCTGATGCCCTGGCTTTTTGCAATAGCAGAAATTAGGTTTTTGGTTTTGTTTGGGGAACTTCATTTGCCGGAATGGAAGATTAAGAATTTTAGTGGTCTTTATTTTTGGTGACTCATCTAGGTTGCAAATGAGCCAAATTAACTAAATCTGAAGTGGATATAGTTTTCCATTCCATCCTGGTCCTTTTAACAAAACAAGAAAGATCCCAGTTCTGCCTGTTAACAAACATGGAGGTGACAGTTACCCTAGTGGACTCAACATCTGAAGGAAGACCAGAGTTTTGTTTAAAAATAACCTGAAGTCGGGGCTTCCCTGGTGGCGCAGTGGTTGAGAGTCTGCCTGCTAATGCGGGGGACACGGGTTCGAGCCCTGGTCTGGGAAGATCCCACATGCCGCGGAGCAACTAGGCCCGTGAGCCACAACTACTGAGCCTGCGCGACTGGAGCCTGTGCTCCGCAACAAGAGAGGCCGCGATAGTGAGAGGCCAGTGCACCGCGATGAAGAGTGGCCCCCACTTGCCACGACTGGAGAAGGCCCTCGCACAGAAACGAAGACCCAACACAGCCAAAAATAAATAAATAAATAAAATTTTAAAAAAAACAAAACCTGAAGTCGATTAGAGTAGCCATGAACAGGTTCATCAGATTTTTGTATGCAAGGCTGACCTTTGTTCTGATCAACAGGCTTAGGAAAGGCTATTGAATTCCTCGGTGGAGGTTTTCAGTGAGCGTTCTAGCCTCTTGCCAAAAGTTAGGGGCTTGCTCTACTAAATCCCCTCCAGAATGTTCCCATGGGCTAGTTTCATCCAGTGTTTGCTTGACTCTCACCAACAAGCACGTGGACTAACTGATATAAATCTGAGAAACTAGGCTGGTAGGTTTGAACAACTATGTTAAAATCTTCAGCAAACCTATGGGGGTCCTCAGTTACTTTAAGAAATGCTTTAACTACGGCTCACAATTCGTCCAGGGAACATGGGTAATCTGGGGTTTATTTGAATCCTCAGAAGATGTAACTTTAAAGGGTCCGGTTCTAATAGGTCCAGAGGAGGAAGAGGGCACTGGGGGTGGAGCCTGAGACCAAGAAGAGGAGAGACGAATGAAGCCATTTTGTCTTTCTTTTTTTTTTTTAATTAATTTATTTATTTTATTTATTTATTTTTTGTTGCTTTGGGTCTGCGTTGCTGCGTGCGGGCTTTCTCTAGTTGTGGCGAGCGGGGGCTGCTCTTCACTGCGGTGCGCGGGCTTCTCATTGCCGTGGCTTCTCTTGTTGCAGAGCACCGGCTGTAAGCACGCGGGCTTCAGTAGTTGTGGAGCGGGCTCAGTAGTTGTGGCTCGCGGGCTCTAGAGAGCAGGCTCAGTAGTTGTGGCGCACGGGCTTAGTTGCTCCACAGCATGTGGGATCTTCCCGGGCCAGAGCTCAAACCCGTGTCCCCTTTTGTCTTTTTTTTAATAATTTGTTTGCCTCAGTTAATTTAATTATTGTGTTTTTCAGAGAGGCCATTTTAGACTCCTGATGATGTTTGGAGGCCTCCAAATACCAATCAAAATAGGCGTCCAAGTTGATGAAGAAAAACCAAGTGTTCAGAGAGAGAGAGAGCTGTTATATCTTGTTCTTTTTTTAAAAGAACAAAAGAGGAATTTATAGGCTGAGTTTGGCAGGTAGGGGCACGGAGCAGGTCAAAAAACTAACAAAACAAAGCTAAGAAAAACAAATATCATATATTAATGCATATATGTGGAATCTAGAAAAATGACACAGATGAACCGGTTTGCAAGGCAGAAATAGAGACACAGATGTAGAGAACAAATGTTTGGATACCAGGGCGGGGAAAGTGGGGGGAGAGGGGGGTGGTGGTGGGATGAATTGGGAGATTGGGATTGACATATATACACTAATATGTATAAAATAGATAACTAATAAGAACCTGCTGTATAAAAAAATAAAATAAAATAAAATTCAAAAGTTAAAAAAAAAAATAGGCGTCCAATTCTGTTTTGGTGATTTCAGAGCCACAGCTCTCTATTACAGTTTTGAGAAAGGTAAGTTTGGGAAGTTCAATAGTTCCTCATCGATTTTCTAAATTGCTTTTGGTTAGTCAGTCCATTTAGTTAGAAATGTGCAAGAGAGAGGACCATGGTTTTTAAACATAAAATCACCCAGGTCCCTGAAAGGAGAGTGCCCTCAAAGCACTTAGATAACTGGATCCCATTTTTAAGAGGTTTTTCTTTAGAGCAAAAGAACCATTCTTAAACAGCCCACAGGTCAAATACCAGAAGAGTTCCAGCAGGAACAGTCTGACTTCAAGACTGAGGCCAAAGTGCCAACTGACTACTCACAGACAGAACAAAAAAGGACAAAGCCTTTAAACAGATCCCAAATAAAGCCTGGAGAGCTTCAAAATGCAAAAAGAGTGGAGCTTGGATCCAGGAGGAAAACTTACCCTCAAACTCCAGAGTGGGCTAGAAAGCAGTGAGCTCTGTGGGTTCTGTGGGTACAATGACCTGTTTGCTCCCCTGCCTCAGAGTTGTCGGGGGTCTTCTCTACATCTCAATGGAACCTCTGTGTAATATTAACCTAAAACAACAGAACTGCCAGTTCTTTTACCAGCAGAGTGGGTTTATTTGGGAGCTGCAAAGAATTGCAACTCAGGACATGCAACTATGGTGAACCACTTGCAAGTCCTGTTAAGCAAAGGAGAGGGAACTCTTTGATAGAGGAGAAGGTAAAGTTGGGAGGTACTGTTATAAACAAAAAGCACGTTGGAGGAAACTGGGAGTTTGAAGTATAGTGTCTTTTCTTTGGCTGAGTGGTTGCCAAGCATGGAGAAAAATCTTTCTTCCTCGTCTTGACTTCCTTCCTGCCAGAGACGCAAGATACACCTCTTCCTGTTGGGATCTGTATTGACGTTGATTGGTACGTGCGTGAGAGCTCCCACTCTGGCATCCCAACTCCATTTTAGTGAGGTTTCCCCTCATTAATTTTCACAGCCTTTGGCCTCTTCTGATGCATAAAAACTCTTTACACAATCTAAGAAAAGTGCCTGTAGTGTCAGCTCAGACACTTTCAGGATTGGGCAACTGACTACTCCCCACGGCCTGCAGGTAGAGGCCAAGCTCCTTAGCTGGGCATTCGGGGATCAGACCACTGCCCCCTCCTCGAGCTGACCTCCCGGTAGTTCCCCTGTACACCTTGTGTTCCAGCCAACCTACATGACTTGCAAGGTCCAACACCCACCATGCATCTAAACCTCCATGCCTTTTCCTTGGTCGTTCTCTCTGCTAGGAATTGTCTTCTCTCGTGAATCAGAGAATTTTCCCACTCATCCTTCAAGCCCCAGTTGCTTATCTCCTCTGTGAAACCTCTGATGCATCCCCCTGACAGCAGAATAAGTGATCCTCTTTGTGCCACTGCCGTCTATACCTCACTCACACTTTAGCTACTTGCATCGCAATCTTGGTGTCTATCTCCTTAACCGACTAAGAACTCCCTGAGGGTGGGTAATATGCCTTATTTCTGTGTTCCCAAAACATAGCCAGGTCTGGCACTTAACAGTTAACTCATTTTTATTTAACAAGCATTTATTGACTGTTATTGACTGGTATACAGTGGGAACAAAAAAGATACAGTCCCTGTCCTCACAGAGCTTAAAGTCTAGCAAGAGAGACTTTAGAACAACCAGCATAGAAACAGATGTAGAAACAAACACTTATAAATGACAAATATTACTAACTACTAAGGAGAAGATAGGGATATTAGGAGAGAAACTAATGGAGAAAGCTACTCTGTGTAAATGTTTGATGAATTCACAAGTCAAAGAATGAATTGATTAAATCACCCAATCAAAGAATGGTGGAGAACTCTGATCTTATAAGGACCAGTATATGTAGTGGTTATGAGCATGGACACTGGAGCCAGGCTGCCTGAGTTTATATCCTGGATCGGCCACAAACTAGCTGTGTGACCTTGAGCGAGTAATTAATCTCCCTGTGTTTCACTTCCCTCACTGATAAAATGTGGGATAACAATAGTATCTCAAATCATTGGTTATTAGTCAGTTTTGGCTGCATAACAAACAATCTCAAAATCTCAGTGGCTTATAGTGTCTACATTCATTTTCTTTCTCACAGGTTTTTTGAGTCAGCTGAGGTTCTGCTGGGCTTGGTCATGGCCAGCAGGTCTTGGCTCCAGGCCATGGGTTGGGTTCAGGTTGCCTCTGTGTGTTTCCTCATTCTCCATGGACCAGCAGTTTTCTGGATCTGTCTCTCGCATAGGGAATCACAGGAGTATAGGAGGACAAGCCAAATCCACCAAGCACACTAAAACTACACTAAAGAGGCACACTGCTAACATATCATTGGCCAAGGCCAGTCACACAGCCAAGCCCACTATCAGTAGGGTTGTGTATTAGTCTGCTGGGGCTGCCATAACAAAACAGCACAAACTGGATGACTTAAATGACAGAAATTTATTTTCTCACGTTCTGGAGGCTAGAAATTCAAGATCAAGTTGTTGGCAGGGTTGGTTTCTGGTGAAACTTCTCTTCCTGGCTTGCAGATGACCACCTTCTCACTGTGTCCTCACATGGCCTTTCCTCTGTATGCTCGCCCCTGTTGTCTCTTCCTCTTCTTATAAGGACACCAGTTCTGTTGGATTAGGGCTCCACCCTTACGACCTTATTTAACCTTAATTACCTCCTTAAAGGCCCTATCTCCAAGTACAGTCACATTAGGGGTTACTGCTTCAACATATAGACTTGGACAGACACAATTCAGTCCGCACAGGTGGGAAATATATTCCCCTTATTCTAGAGGGAGGTCTTGTCACATCACATGGCAAAGGGTGTAGGGGCATACATCTTTATAAGGGAATAAAGAAGTAGCAGTAGTAATCTGATCTCCCACAAACTGTTACAAGGGTTAAATATGTTTATTCATGTAGAGTGTATAGGATAATGTTTGGTACTTAGTAAACTCTAAATAAGTTTGGCTATTTGTTACTTTATGATTCAGCTGAAACACCTACCGTGTGATGGTTTCACAGTGTACACATGTCAGACTTGTCAAGGAGTGTACTTTATATGTGTGCAATTCACTGTATGTAAATTACACCTCAATAAATCTATAAAAAGATAGCTAGATGATTGATAGATGAATTTATTTATTAAAAATCAAGGATTTGATCTTGGAACAGAAAAAGGACATTAGTGGAAAAACAGATGAAATCTGAACAAAGTCCAGAGATTAATTAACAGACTATACCAAGGTTAATTTGTTAACTTTAATAAATGTACTGTAATTATATAAGACTAACATTAGAGGAAACTGGGTGAAGGATGTACAGAACTCTCTGTATCATCTTTGTAACGTTTCTGTAAATCTAAAATGATCCCCCCAAAAAAGCTAAAAACAAACAACACCCCCCATGACTCCCTTCTGCCTACCAGAGAGGTGAGCAATTTCTGGCTTTCAGACCTAGCCTTCATTTCTTCAGACCTCTGGGCTAATTGCCAAGATCTGATCACAGATCCAAAGTAGGGAACACATAATAGCATTTTAGTGCAAATGAGAAACTGTGCTGAAATGAAAAGACCAAAATCACCCAAACCTTTGCAGGTGGTAGGCTGCTTCCCTGCACCGGGTGGGGACTAAGAGCTGCAGTGCCCCAGCATGGTGACCACCAGCTACATATGGCTACTGAGCCCTTGAAATGTGGCTGGTCCGAATGGACATGTCCTGTGAGAGTAAAGACTTAGGAGGAAAACAGAATATAAAATATCTCATTAATAATTTTTTGCATCAATTACATGTTGAAATAATAATATTTTAGATATACTGGGTTAAATAAAATACATTTGAATTAATTTAATCCATTTCTTTTTTTTTTTTTTAATGTGGCTGCTAGAAAATTTGAAATTGCCCACATGGCTCATATTATGTTGCTACTGGATAGCGCTGGTCTAGAGTGGGGGGGTGCTATAACACCAGAGGAGGGTCCTGCTGTGACATCTGGCGAGCAGGGTGAGGGTCAGGTTCAGGCCCAGCGGAGCAGAGGAATCCAGGAGCTGGGTAGCCTGTGTTTCAACCAGGCCCCAACTTGTGATGTCAGAGGCGAGGAATGATAACAGAAAAGCAGTGGGATTTACACAGGCCTCTTCATGCAAATCTAACCTTTGTACCTGCAAAGCAGTCAGGCTTTGTTTATGACAGCCCGGCTGCCTAAATTAGAACAGGCAGCCAATCATGATGGCATAATGAAAAGGCCAGAGGAGGCTGCCCCAGTGGGGTCTCCCCACAGGAGGACAAGGCCCCGCCTAGGTCCATCCAGAAGTGACAAGTCACCAGACAGCTGGGGCTGCCCCAGGAGCTCTTTCCCCTTTTACCCTCTCTCTGGGTGGCTACCTCACCTGGGAAGACACGGCCATTGGACCTCAGGAATCACCCTTACAGTCCAAAGTCTGGGCTGAAAGGAGAGGCTTCTCTTTCTCCAAGTGTTCATGTGTCCCAGGAAAGGATTCTGATTGGCCCAGCTTGAGTCATGTGCCCATTCCTGAGCCAATCACTGTGACTGTGGCTGGGTCACATGGTCACAGGATAATGTGATTGGTAGTCCCTTTAGAAGCACATGGAGTGAGGAAGGAGTGAGGAGATAGCGATTCTCCCAAGGAAAGGGGCATTGTCAGAATAAGGGGAGAAGCAGGACAGAAAACACAAATTACAGACAACCCCTCTACCCTTCCAGTGGTGCCTGCGCCCTTACAACCCCAAGGCCAGCTTGGGTTGCTTTTTCCCTGTGGGTCAAGATAAACTGAGTATTAGCCCTTCAAGAGACCATTATCCCAGAGCCAGAGAAGGGATCCAGGAATTACATCCTCAGGGGACTTTCTGGGCATCCCTGGACTTGTCCATGTAGGTGAGCAGGAAGGAAACCATTCTAGGGTCAAGTCACTGCACATGTCCTGACCCCTGCCCCCTCCAAGGATTCGGTTTTCTCCACAACATATATTTCTTGAGGCCCATGTTGGACTCTGGGCAGGACACTAGAAACTCAGAAATCTAAAGTCAGGAACCCTGTTCTCAGGAGCTCGCAGCCTGTGGGAGGAGAGGGGAGAGGGGAGAAAGGTGTCAGTGAGACTGGCATCAATCCAGGGAGTCCTGGATCCCAATCGTCCAAGGCTGTGCTCCGCTCAGTACCACTTGGTAAGCAGGGCACAGCACCCTGTATGGCTTTGGTACCCAGCGCTGCATCCCCAGAACCCATCTCTGATGGTAGCTGCAGCTGCAAAGGACAGTTCCACGAGGACTCAGACGCCTTGGGCTGGCAGCCTTCCACCCTGATGCACTGCAGATCAAAGACCTTCTCAGGCAAATGCTGCTCGGATGTCAGGGGAGTTGGCACCCCCAGGGCAAGCCTCGGCTGATGGGGAAGAAGCCACTGGATGAACTCTGGGACCTCCTGTCCCTCAGGTGAGCATTCTGGGAGACGTTCTGCTCTCCTCTGAAGTCCCCTGGAATCAGCACCTGTTGCCCACAGCAGGAACCTCCACGTGGCACCGTGTGTGGCTTTCTCTCCCTCCCTGACTCTCCTCACCACTTACCCCTGCATCCCAATTAAACCACCTGCACCCGGGAATTCCCTGGTGGTCCAGTGTTTAGGACTCCGTGCTTTCACGGCCATGGACCCGGGTTCAATCCCTGGTCAGGGAACTAAGATCCTGCAAGCTGCTTGGCGTGGCCAAAAATTAAAAACAAAAACAAAAACACCGGCACCCAAGACCTTGTCCCAGGCTCTGCTTCCGGGGGGGGGCCAACCCCAACTAAGATATACAGGTACTCGCCAGCCCCATGGGGATGCAGAGGTGAAATGGGCCATCAGCCCTGCTCTTGGCACAACTAAGTATAACAACATGCAGAAAGATCCTATGGCACAGGGCAGCCAAGGCCACGTTAAGGGGCTTCCAGGGAGAGGCCAGGGGACAGCCCTCAGTCCCCTGAACCCTAAGCACCCACCCCAGAGTGATTACCTACCCAAGGCCACACGGCCTGGCCCTCAGCACAGCCCAGCTGAAGCCCTGGGGAATGGTGGTAGCTCAGCTGCCAACGCCAAACACACAGAGAGAAAGTAATTTCCTATTCTCGGCTAATTGCTTTCCACGTCTAGCTCGTCCTCCCCCACCCCGCGGCCCCTTCTTCTCCTCCTCCCCTTCTCCTTTCTCCACCTTCCAAGGACAAGGACACAGAGATACAGCCCCCCTGGGCCCAGCTTGTCTCTCTCAAAATGAGTTTCTGAAATGTAATCCCAGAAATGGCAGGTAGACTGTGGCTGGCACAGCCCCCAGGGGAGGGATGGCTCTGTGCAGGGACCTTGGGGCTGTGGCCTGGACTGAGAGGGCCCCCAGGCTGGGAAACAAGCACTCACGCACACCTTCTACTCGCTCTTTTGTTCATTCACTCCTCACCCCATTCTCTTCTTCACTCGGATATTCTTTCCCTCCTTTCTTCACTCACTCAGTCACTGTGGCAGAGATGTTTGTAGAACCCACTAAAAGTCCACCTTCTCCACATTTACCCCCATGTAGTCAAGAAGGGCCGTGCAACTTGTTCTGGCCAAAAGGCTATAAAAGAAAGTAACATGATTCCCTTCCAGGCTGAAACATTTAAGAGCCAGTGTGTGATCTTCACTTCTCTTACCTCCTGCAGTGGCAACCATGGAGACCTCATTTCCAGATGTTGCACCCCAAGATGATGGCACCTCCATCAGCCTGGGTCCTTGAGTGACTGTGCCGAGCAGAGCATTCCCCCATCCCCTTTGAACCACACTGGATATATAATGTGAGAAGTAAACCTTTGTTGTGTTAAGCCTAAGGTTTGGGGGTTGATTTGTTACACAGCATAACCTGTACTGTGCTGACGAATACGCTTGTTTACTTATGCATGCTCTTGCTCCTCTCCCTCCCCTCTATTCCCTCCCCCTGTACCTACCAGAGAGTGAAAGCCTGAACTCCTTCCCCAAGATGTGCTGAGTGGCCACAGTGGGCTGATTGATGCAAATTGTTTCTGGAATACCTACAAGATACAGAGACTGAGGGCAGTGGCTGGACACACAGTGCAGACAGAGTAACCTTCCTGCAGCTTGATGATCTTATTAAAAGAACCTATTACTGATCCAGTGGTTGCCCTGAAGTAACAATTTCCCAGGATATCGTGGGTGGCCAAGGAGGAAAAACAGGACAGGGCATGCAGATAAGCTGACATCGCGCCAGGATGGAGTTGGGCTGCTACAGAAGGTCTTACTTCAGAGACCCTCTGGAGTCACCAAACGCCCCACCCCTGTTTCACAGATGAGGAAACTTTAGTCAGAGAGGTTTGTGGACTTAGCCAAGCTCCCATGCTTAAGACCCAGAACCCCAGATTTCCCACAGGAACACCTGCCACCCGGGGTGTCCTGAGGACATTTTTGTGAAGCGTGAATGCCAAAGGTACATTTTCTGGAAACCCGAGTAGAACCTCATTTGACTACCAAGGTCCCATTTCTTAAGCACTTCCTATGTGCAGAGACTAAATTAGCTGTTTTAACAAAAATAAAAGGAATAGAAAGCCCAGACACTGCTCAACCAGCCAGCTGCGGGGAACTGAGGATAAATACCCCCAAATAAGGGACAGAGATAAAAATAGACACGTTTTGTCATAACAAGTATAAAGGGTCAAATAGAAGTAGGTGCCTGGTGGTGGCATTTCCTTTCCTTCCCTCTTCCTGGCCTTGTCCCCTCTTTGCTGAAGCCCAGGGAAGCTGCCCCCACCTCCTTTATGTGACACAGGGCTCAGGGCCCCCGATCCACCACCAACAGCCTCCCCCCTCCATTCCCACGTGCTCTCAGGAGAGTTTCCGTGATACTCACACCCTGGAGTGGCAGCTGAGAAAACCATGTGCCAGGGACACCTTATTGCACTTTTACCCAGGCTTCACCTTTGGCTAAAAAAACCCCACCCCCGTCACCCCATCCCCTTTGCTAGGCAGGCTCCTCCTCAAGCTTCAACATCCAGCTGAGGAGCCACCTCCTCCAGGAAGCATTCCCTGCCCTCCCCCTCCTCAAGGCTGGCCTTCAACAATGCTTGGTGGTCCTCGACAATGTTCCAGCACAGGCTTCATTCAGGCCTTGCTGTGTTTTGTTTGCCTGTTTGTGGGTCTTCTTCCTCCAGCCAAGAGTGAGTTTTGCAATGCTGAGCAGGAACTGGGTTTCGTTCATTTCTGATCCTCCGTGCCTGGCCCAGGGTTTGGTACTTCAGAGTTGCTCAATAGGTGTTTGTTGAAAGCATTCGTGTACACACAGGGGCTTGAATGTATGAATAAATCATAGACAAAGGAAAGAGTCTCTGATGGTGAAATTCCAGGTATCAGGAGCTAAGTAGGGAGTGGGGAGTGTGTGTATGTGTGTGTGGGGGGGAGTTGTTGTTGCTGAGGGCCCATGTCATTCAGTCCCTTTGGCCACGCGGGTACAACCCTCCACCTGCATGTTTACCATTTTCCTGGCACTCCCGATCTGTCCTATCGCCAAACCACGCACCAGACCGTGTGTTCTAGCTTGGGGTTCATAAACTCCAGTCCCTGGACTTGTAGGTAACTGAGCCTGCTCACGGCAATGGACCAAAGCCTTCAAAGCATTACGAAGCCAGGACATCGTGTAGGCGATAGAGAGAAGAGGGCAGTCTTTGGGGGGGCCCCTCCCTCTCCTCATCAATCTTGAGCTGAGAAGACATCGGGAGGACCCGGTGCTTGCAGCACTCCGGCTGCCGCCAGGTGAGGTCCCGCTGCCCTGTGACCGCAAAAGGGGAAATGAGCAGCTCGCATAATAACCCTTGTTACCCAAGGGTTTCCTTGGAACGGGTGGAGTAGGAAGGCCAAGGAGCTGAGGTGGTCTTGGCCACACACTTTCCAGAAGGAAAGCCTTCCCAGCTCAGAGGAACCTCCCAACCCTCACTTTTTTTTTCAGAGTGTATATGTTTTATTTGTTTTTTTAATTGAAGTATAGTTGATTTACAGTGTTGTGTTAGTTTCACACTAACAAGCAAAGTGATTCAGTTTAATATATATATCGATATATTCTTTTTCAGATTCTTTTCCCTTATAGGTTATTACAAAATATCAAGTATAGTTTCCTACTGTATACAGTAGGTCTTTGTTTGTTATCTGTTTTATATATAGTAGTGTGTATATGTTAATCCCAAACTCCTAATTTATCCCTCCCCCCTTTCCCCTGTGGTAACCCTCATTTTGGGGTTCAGCTCTCTAGCCGCTGACCCTCCTCTGTAAGTAAAATTGGCCGGTCCGTTCTTGGACCACACCATCCCTTGTCACAGGCTCTGTTCTAACCTCTCTCACAGTCCTGCCATATTTGATTATGTGTCTGCGTGTCTGTCGCCCTCACTAGCTTGCAAAGCCCCTTGTTGCAGGAACTATTCCTTAATCACTTGTGTACTAGGTGTCTGGCAATCAACCTTTGATGGATTCATTGATTGATGGATGGATGGATGGACGGAGAGAGATCTGCCCAGGAGACACTCTGTGATAGTAGCTACCATTTTTTAATTTTGTGCAGAGTCCTGTGCTAAGTCCTTTAGACATGCATTTTTCTCATTTAATTCTTACAGCAACCGTATGAGTTGAGTAATCATAAGCCCATTTATGATAAGAAGACTGAGGTTGAGGCTCTGTGTTCACGTGATGTCCCACAGCCGGAAAGTACCAAGCTAAGCAGAGTGAGTGACTCCGGATTCTATACTCTTAACCACTCTGGCTTACAGCCTCCTCATGGATATACTGCTTTTTCTCTGAGCCTTGGTTTATTCATCCATAAAATGGGGATGATAGTACCCACCTTGCAGATTGCACACTTAAGGGTCGGGCTGGGTCCATTGTGGCTTCCAGGTTCCCGGGGATTTGGGGTTTCTGAGTTCTCCAGCTTATGCCCATGGGGACCCCTATCCACAAAGTCCCTTTGTTGGTCACTCCCCTCCCCCACAGTGGCTCCTCAATTTTGTCCCCCATTGCCCTAGTCTTCTGCAATGATGCAGGTTAAGCACATGTTATATTTTCTTTTCTTTTGCTGGGGAATGGGGACACTCCCTCATCTCCCCGGGGATGAAGCTTCCCTGTGTTTGCAGGGAACCGGTCAAAATGCTGCATTGAATCCTGGTCACCAAGCTTGCCAGGGACAGTTGGGGTCCCTTTCAGCACCCCTGCCTGACTGCCTTTTCTCTGCTCTCCACCTGTCCCCCTTTAATTCAGCAGGCTATAAATATGGAACATATCAATCTCATTTTTCTGCAAGGAGCAGGAGAGCCTTCTCACCCACTGTAGAAAGAGGACTGATAGCTCCACTCACCCACTTGTGTGCTCACAATGGCCTAGGTGCTAATCTGAAAGAGATCCAGGGTCAAGGCAAACCCCAAAGCCACCACCACTGGAGCCCAAATTCCACATTTCTGATGATTTGGGGGGATAGGTGGATTCTTCCAGTTTTTCTGGA
The DNA here is from genome assembly GCF_965194825.1 of Balaenoptera physalus. Lineage (NCBI taxonomy): Eukaryota > Metazoa > Chordata > Mammalia > Artiodactyla > Balaenopteridae > Balaenoptera > Balaenoptera physalus. The sequence goes on from NC_138882.1 coordinate 187,654,591, forward strand.
CGACAATCACTGAGGAGGTGGCTTCCTGGCAAGCTTGGTTGAATGGGAAGCAAATGAAAATTCTTCACTGGCCTAACCCAATTCTATCAAGGTGGGCTTCTTGGAAGAGGAAGGATTCAAACTAATGTTGAAATGAGGGTGGGGATGGTGAGGAAGTCTGGCTGTGGGAGAAGTAGAGAAAATGAGGAATTCTACTGGAAGGGAAAGAAGGAGATGGTTAGAAAAGGAAGAGAGAAACCAGGTGTATCTTGTCAGCTGTGGAAGAGGGGCGGGGCCTGCAGGGGTCACCTGGATGCAGATGAGACGCAACAGGAACCAAAGGCAAGGATGGTAGGGTGCAGAGGGTGGGGATAGGGAGAAGGGACCTCAGGCAGTTGACTGTAGGGCCAGCCTCGTGCCCAGAGAATGGACTGGCACTCTCCAATCTCCAAAACGAAATAGCCAAGACCTGGGGAATGAATGGCCTTGCTAATTGGCCATTTTGTTTTTTATGCATTTTCATTAGCAAGATAAAATAACAACTAATCATGTAATTGTCTCCTCATCTGGGAAATAAACTCCCGTTAACCACCTGAATGTTCTTGGCTGCTGAACGAGCCACAGCTCCTCAGCCCAGGGCTCGGTGAGTGACAGGGGGACAGCGGGACAGGGGGCAAGGAGGTCGCCAGCCAGTCTCCTGACTCGTACCCCAGGCAAATGCCATGAGTGACACTTCTAGAAGAATCAAGAAGCAGTCGCCATAGTTCCACCTTCTTCTTTGGCCAGAAGAGTCTCAATTATTTCTCTCCTTACCCAGTAGACCCCTCATCCCTAGCTGGCCGAGGATCTCACCCAGAGACCCCTCCCAATGGCCATCTTGAGACAGGTGCTCCGGAAAGGGGCAGAGGGAGCAAAGCCAGGTCTCCATGGTGACCCTGTCCACTCACCCTCCCATCACGAATTGGGGGGAAGGGCTGAGGAGCTTTGGTTGGTGGGGAAGTGAGGCTAGGGAGCCTGGTTACCCAGGCAACTCCCTGGAGGTACCAGCCAAGGGCTCCGCTCCCACAGGTTGGGGCTGGCGTTGTCATGGAGACTCCCTGGCAGCATTGCCAAGGCTGGAGGCCTGGTTCCCCTCTCAAACCCTAGGGGCATGGGGCACAAGAGGCGAAAGGATCAGGAGCCTCTTAGAATAATGTGACTTTCAGAGTGGCAGCTTGCTGGAGAAGAAAGTTCCGGAAGACAGTGTGCTCTCCACTTTGCTTCTCCCTGCTGGCCCCCTGACCCCCTGACACACACACACACACACACACACACACACACACACACACTGCCCCTGTTCTCGACCTGCCTCTAGAAATTTGCTGGCACCCAGCTCTCACTCTGAGCACGTGGTCCTATCTCTCCCTCTCTTGGTCTTCTTTTTCAGTGATGCTGATCATTTCAGGCAGAGAGCCTACCCAAGGGTCGCCATGACGACTAACCAAGCCTTTGGTATCCATGGTGACAAGCCCTCAAAGTTATTTTTATTTATTTATTGGGAATTTCAAAGGATTTTCCACTCCCATGCCAAGGCCTGGCATTTGGGAGACTGGGGTGGACCATCCCCTGGGCCTAGAAAAGGAGAATAAGGTTGAGGAATGTTGGGACTGACAGCTGAAATGTGGCTGGAAGGCAACCAGTAAATACCTCCTCGAAGCTGCAGAGGAAAAGGGCTTGTGGGCTCCTCCCCATTCTGCCAGATGCCTGGGGAGGCTCTCAAGAGACACTTAACAGCCACTGTCCTCAGGGAGGTTCCAGTGCAGCTTCAGGGGATGGATGGGCTGATTGAGACACATCCTGCTTCACTCCAAAGAATAACTCACAGGATTTACAGAAATATACAGAGCCTAACAGAATAAAAACAAACAGATGAGGAACATGGAGTAAAGGGAAAGTAAGATAATGCTGGCTAAGGGGAGAACACAATCATGCAAGGTCCTAACAATAAGTGAGGTGTGCCACAAATCCAACTCTGAGCTTCCTGATGGCCACAGCAAAGAAGATAATGAGATTTATACAGTCTATAAGGGGGAAAAAATGATGGTTCAGGAGAAGTGATGGAGGGAAAATTAGATGAGGCTACATTCCCAGCCCACCTAGAGTCCTCCCCACTAGCATCGGACCCCACCCTTTCACTCTTTTGCTTCTTGGCCCTGCCCTGTTAGTTTTCTCTTTCTCCAATAAAGCTTATTCTTTAACCATGCCATGTGATGTTGTGTAATTTATCCCAAACCTGGTGCATGATGGAGAACCCAGATGGGACCCACCTACGGGATAGAGACCTGTAAGGGGTCCCCCTTGCACGGTAGCTTGGCACCATCTAAAATCATAGCCATTGAGATGCTTTTGGTTGCAAATAACAGCAGACCCGACGCAAAATGGCTTCACCAAATAGGGGATTTAATCTTTTCTCAGAACGGCACGTTCTGAGGTAGGCTGGCTCCATTGGTGAATTCTGAGCTTCACCGGCATCCAGGACCCTGGTGCCTTTCAACTGTGAGCTGGGCCACCCTCAGGGTGTCAGTTTAGCTTCCTCCATGTGGCCATCAGGGCTCCAGCGTCACATGCAGTGTGGCCAGTAAGGGAAGTGGATTCTGTTCTGTGTCTCATTTTAAGAAAACCATTTCTAGAAGCCCTCAATGGATATCCCATCGTGTGTCTTTGGCCACATCTGGGTCACCTTCTCCCTGTTAACCCACCCCAGAGCAAGGGAGAAAAGGTGAGCACAACCGGTCAGACTAACCAGTATTCATGCTGACTCACATGGAGGGAGGAAAGGACCCCGGAACAAAACTGAAGTTCGGCCCCACTGAGAAAGGAAGGGTTTCAGGTAGGTGTCTTAAGTGAGCGCCCCCAGAAGCCAACCTTGAGATGAAGATCTGTGTGCTGGTGATGTAAGGAAGTGCTCCTAGAAGAAACTGATAAGGGAGCAGGAAAGCAGGACAGAGAAGCTCTACGGGGAGCTCGGGAGCAGAAATTACATCTCAGGTGTTGTCCCAACTCCAGGCAAGGGGGTGGGACTTTCATTGTCCAACTCTCATCAGTCTTTGGCTAAGGGCCGTCTCTGGGGAAACTGCTGGTTCTCTGCACACGTAGGCACGCCAGCTCAGGTGGCCCAGGGGTAGGATTCTGCAGAGAGTCGCAGGGGCGTTAGAAGCAAAGCACGCAGAAGCTGAGGCCTGCGAACACAGAAGTGGTCACGGGGATCCCAGGGGCATCTGGTCAACCAAGGGTGTCCACCACAAAAATGACCTCTTCCCCTGCCAGCACCCTGAGGACAGGGGGCCTGTCTGTCTTGTCGTTTGCTGTCTCCTCAGCCCCAGCACAATGCTTGCAGATGCCACACTCAGTAAATATGTGTTAAATAAATGAATGCATGCCCCAGGGCCTGGGGCTTAGAGAGAGCTGCCCCTGGGCCTTGGGGCGCGTCTTTCCAGCCTGAAGCCCCACTTGCCAGGAGGCAGCCCACATCCCCAGCCCACAGTGGCATTTTCCAGGGTAATTGATGTCTCCATAGAGCTGAGGGCAGCTCCTTGGAGAGCTCCCAGCAGACCAAGACCACCAGGTCTGAGCCTGAGCCTTGATCCAGAGGCACAGAGGGTGGTGGCCATGCTCAGGAACTGAATGTACCCGTGACAAACAACTCAGCATTGTTACTATTTAAAAAGTGTAAATAAATTCATAGCAAAGGCTTCTACAGACATTACCTCACGCATCTCTCACAACTACCCTGTGTGTCAGGTGTTACTGTGTCACCATCATCACCCCCAAAGGAAGGAGGAATAAACTGAGGCTCAGAGAAATGGATTCCCTTGCCCACAGTCAAAGAGCCCCAAGGGGTCACCCCTTGATGCCAGATCCCACATCACTCTGCCTCCCACGAGTTCCATGAAGACCTCTTGCCTGGCACTGAGCCCCCTGGATCACCATCGACTGTGCATCTGCCTCTTCCCCCTACCTCTTGCACTAGGCAGTGAGTTCACCCAGAGAAAAGACCACGCCCCTTTCTTTGTTATCTTCCAGGCCTGATACAGCACCTGTGAGATAGTCATCAAGGCACATGGTAAGGTGACACTTTCCTACCCACTTAAGTTTCAATGTGGCCATGTGACTGGCTTTGGCCCATGAAACAGGAGAAGTGACATATGTCATTTCTGAAGCTTCAAGAGGAGGTTTGTGTGACAGTAATGTTCAAGACGGTGGCTGTTCCACCATCCTGTTTCCCAAATTGAAGATCACATACAACAGAACCCAGGGACGGCCTGTGACGACAAGTAACTTGCGTGAGAAATATGCCTGGTGATCTTATGCCACTGAAATTGGGAGGATGTTTGTTACTGCACCATACCCTTCCGTTTCCTGACTGATAGGGCACATATTAGTAGAGACTTAATAAATGTTTATGGAAGGAAATAAAGAAGGGAGAGAAGAGGGAGGGAGGGAAAGGGGGAGGAGGAAAGGAAGATGGGAGGGATGTAAACAAGGACCTGTGGTCCCCTCTGAGCAGTGATTGAGACGGATACATCCAGACCCCAGCCGTATCCTCCAGGAGAAGATTAAGCAGGTAAGCAGGTTCCTGCAGCTCAGACACCCTCCTCTGCCCTCCTCACTCCACTCCAGGACTCTGAGGTCCAGAGGTTGCCAAGGGGAACCTGGATCTTCCAGGCCTAGTATGGAGAGGGCACCCCAAAGCCAGAGAGGAGAAAGGCTATTTCCCCCTCCAACTGAAGACTTCCTCAGCCAAATGAATAATTTAGTGTAAATGACTTTGAGGTGAGTCGAGTCTCCAAGTTGCCACCCGATTATGTGTACCATAAAAGGCAACGACAGTAATTTATCTCCTTTCTCTCGAGGGGAGGGCCGTGAAGATGGGGAGGAAATGCTCGGTGCCTGGCATGGGGTTATGAATCATTCCTCTTAGCAGTTCAGCTGCAAGCTGCTGACACTTACTGATTTGGCATTAAATAATTCCAGCCTTGATCTGGAAACAGAGAGAGGGTCCGACTTCCCTTCCCGAGGGAGAGCCTAGGGGAGTGAAAGAATTAAGGCAAGGGGCCATCGTGTGGGGAGGAGGGCAGGGGTAGAGGGAGGGGGAGGGCTGTACGATTTGGCCTCATTAGTCCACCCTGAGGTTGTCTTTTCTCTAAGATACAGGGACAGAGGCTGGGGCCTGAGTTGCACGTGACAAGCTCACATCTGAGCAGTGTCCACCGTGTGGGCTGCAGAGGCGGACGGGCGGCAGTGGCCAGCTGCTCCCGGACGCTCTCAGCCTTTCCAGCTCACAGGAAGCCAAGAGGTGAAAGCTCATCACCCTCCCTCGGGTGAACCCAGGCCTCTGTGCTAGAGGAACCCCAAGAATCTGATAGCCACAATTGCTTTTTTCTATCTTAGAAAGCTACAGGAGTGAAATACAGTTCCCAGTTTGCAGATGGAGAAACTGAGTCCCTAGTGAGGCCATAATGGGAGAAAAGGTATAGTACAAAGAGAGAGAGTGGTGGGACACACATCTCCCGAAATCCAGACCAGAACATTTCCCCCAAACCCAGATTCCCTATTCATATAAAAAGAAGATAGAAGTAATCCTAGGGAATTCCCTGGCAGTCCGGTGGTTAGGACTCTGTGCTTTCACTGCCGAGGGTGCACGTTCAATCCCTGGTAGGGGAGATAAGATCCCCTTTAAAAGAAGAAGAAGAAGAAGGAGAAGAAGAAGAAGAAGAAGAAGTAATCCCAGAGAAATCTGAAGTGACACACACAGTTTCACACCTTAGGCCCTACCCTAGACCCACCCTCTTCTGAGTCAGAACCTTCAAGAGAGAGGTCTGTTTGGCTGAGTTTTTTCAAAAGCTTCCCAATAACAGCTTTATCTGTAATATCCCCAAACTATAAACCATCCAGGTATCCTTCGACAGGTGAATGGTTAAAAAAACCTGTGGTCCATCCATACCATGGAATATTGCCCAGCGAGAAAAAGGAATGAACTAGTGACAGAGGCAACAACTAGGATGAATTTTCAGGAAATTATGCTAAATGAAAAAAGCCAGTCGCCCAAAAGATTACATACTGTACAATTCTGTTTATGTAATATTCTCAAAATGACAAAATTATAGAGGGGGAGAACACATCAGCGGCTGCCAGGGGTCAGAGATGTAGCTGGTGTGTGAAGGTGATGAGGCTGGGATGGATGTAGTTATAAAAGGGTGACACGAGGGATCTCGTGCTGATGGAACTTTCCGTATCTTGACTAGATTCAGACATGCAAACCTACACATGTGATAAAATTGCATAAACACACACGCACAAACTAGTGCATGTAAAACTGATGAAATCTGAATAAGACTGGTGGATTATATTAATGTTAATTTCCTGGCATGATATGATACTGTAGTTTTGAGAGATGTTAACACTTGGGAGAAACTGAGCGAAGAACACACAGGATCTCTCTGTCTTATTTCTTACGACTGCCTGTGAGTCTACAATTACGTCAAATTCTACAATTTTATCAAAAGTTCGATTGAAACATTTTTTGAAAGCTCCCCCTAGTGATCCTGTTCAACCAGCGATGAGAACACTTGTCATATTTAGCTTTTTTTCATTCAATGTTTATTAAAAACAAAGCATTCACTGTCCCAGTCAATAGAGTCCACACACTTCCGCCTTTCAGTGGTCCAGGAGAAAACATGCACCCCTTCGGGATGTGGGTGTCCATCCAGGGTGGGCCCAACAGCCAGACAGCAGACAATTTCTTAATTGCGCAGCAATGGAAAGAGGGGAATTTTGGACAGACCCAGCCTCTCCTACTCACAGCTCTGCAACTTCGGGCAAATTACTTACCCTCACTAAGCATCTTTGCGAAGTGGCACACTAATTACAACTGCTATAAAAGGTGGCTGGAAGGTTGGCGATAGGGCAGTGAGGAAGCACGGAAAACGGAAGATGGTTGGTGGTCAGGGTGTTGTCAAATGCCTGGGGGGTGGTTAGGAAGTGGGTGTAGGTCTCCACTTCCACCCCGGGGGGCCTCCACTCGGCCTGGGCTCACCTGCATTCCTGCCACAGCTCCACCCCCAAAGACGTGGAAGCAGCCTGCATAGAACAGAGTCTAGGGGCCAAGGTTTATGGGAGGATTTGTCTGTCTGTAAAGAGCTGCTGTGTATCGAAAGGGGTAAAATGGGGAAGCACTTCATAAAACGGTTTCCCCTCCCGAAGCAGACACTGGGACATCGGTACCACAGCCCCAGAGAGGAGCTTGGAACTGAATTGAACCAGGATGTGTCTGATGTTTTCCCAGCTCATGTTTCATATAATGCAAGGCTTTTCTCTCTGTCGGTTGGAGGCTTCCCAGTAGAGTCTGCAGTGTAGACAACGCCAGCTGTCCAGCCCTGTGCGTGCAGACCCCTCCCTGGGTGTGCAAGTGAGTACACACGTACACACGTGTATACACACGCCTCCTTCCTATGTAGGACTTGGATTCTGACGTGAGAGGGGAGTTTGGGAATTCCACGGGGATGCCTATCTCCTGCGGGGCCGGCTTCTCCTCACCTGGGCCGGCAGAGGGAAGCGGAAGATGCAGCTGGGACGCAGGCACTTTCATTATTTATGAAGCTTTCGTTATTTCACGTATAAATAATCGATGACTGCAAAGCGCGGCGGGCACCGGCGTGGAATATTCATGAGCCTTGTTTGCGGGGATTTCAGCTGCCGCCGCCTCGGCCCCAGATGTTCACGCACTCACACACGCACACGCGCGCACACGCCCCCAAATAAAAATCATCGTAATAAAGATTTCATCTGTCAGGCTGGGGGCCTCGTCTCCGGGAGAGAGGCAGCCTGTGCATGCTCGAACTCAGAGGTGTTCGAGAGCCCAGCGCCCAGACGGTTCGGGAGGGAGGAGGTGTCGCCTGGCCGCCTGGGAACCCTGACACTCCACCGTCTGATCCACTTCTCACCGCAGCCTCGCGAGCCCCGGCGTTTAATCAGGACTCCCACTCAAAGATCAATAATCCTTTTCTCCACGTGTGCCCGCTGAGACCCCTGCTTGCCCGGCCCTCGAAGGGGCTGGTGCTGCAGACTCGGATTCCTGTGCGTCGGGGAAATCGTCCGGCGCTTGAGTTTCCTCTCTGCCGGATCCGGAGAGCTGGACGATCTGACCTCCTCCCAGCGTGGGATTCCACAGGGGGCGGGGCTGGAGGAGCCAAACAGAAACAGCAGGGCGCCCCCTGGAGGCTGGCCCTTACTTACCTCTCTGGATCCACTCTGCCTCCCATTCCAGGCCCCAGCTCCTTCCTGTCTTCGTGACTTTTACTGTTCTCTCTGTCCTCCAGCCCTTTGCACCTGCTGTTTATGCTGTTGCCTTTGCTTGAAATGCTTTTCCCTTCCCCACCAATGCCTGGCTAGTGTCCACTCAACCCTCAGGTCTCCAGTAGATGCCATCTCCCCTGGGTCATCTTCTCCAAATCCCTAAGCTGTGTTAGGCCGTTCCTCTGGCCTTCGGGGACCTGGATGCCCCAGTTCTGGCATTTGTTCCACACTGTTATGATGATAATTATTGTTAACGTCCCCTTCCCCCATGCACACACACTGGATTATAAACTATGTGAGGACGGCAGGCTCTGGCACTCAACAGACCTCAGCCGGAATCCACGCTCTGCCACTTACCAGCTGTGTGTCCTTAGGCAAGTTATTCAACCTCTCTGCCTGGATTTCTTCTTCTGTAAAGTTGGAACAATGAAAATAGAACCAACCTGGTAGGGCTTTTATGAGGATTTAATGTGTTAATCAAGTGAAAGTGTTTGGCCCAATGCCTGCCCAGAGCTCAGAAAGGGGACAGTCCCCCATCCCCTCTCCACAATTCCAGCAGCCCCAAAGCTCTGAACACCAAAAAGCTTTTTAAAACTCATTTGGCAGGGACTTCCCTGGTGGCGCAGTGGTTGAGAATCCGCCTGCCAGTGCAGGGGACACGGCTTCAATCCCTGGTCCAGGAAGATCCCACCTGCCGCAGAGCAGCTAAGCTCGTGCACCACAACTACTGAGCCCACGTGCCACAACTACTGAAACCCGCGCTCCTAGAGCCCGGGCTCCGCAACAAGAGAGGCCACCACAATGAGAAGCCCGTGCACCGCAACGAAGACCCAATGAAGCCAGAAACAATAAATAAATAAAATAAAACAATAAAATAAAAAAATTTATAAAAAAAAGAAAACTCATTTGGCCGCAAAACCTGAACTGAACTGACCTGACCTTGGAGGTACTTATGGTCTTTATCCCACTTGCTGGCACTATTCATATGTATTTTGCTACATATGAAATGAAATATGAATATGTTTGAGTGTTCCATAATTTATAGAACATTACATTTCTAAAATCTGGAAAAATTTCAGACTCGGAAGTGCATCTAGCCCCAAAGGTTTCTACAAGGAACCATGCATCAACAGCATTCTCGTGCTTTTTATGATCGATAGTGTGGTAATAGCAAGTGCCCACCAGCCAGCACCGTGCCTGGTGCAGAGCTGCCCTACGTAAACACCCGGTGAAGGATGGAAAAAGGATTGGAGTTAGAGTTAGCCCTGCTTCCCTGACCTTCTGGGAGACTGTATCCTGCCACCCACCCCCTTAGAGCCCCAAGCCCCAGACCCCGACTTCCCCGAGGTCACCCCTTGCTGTTGGTGACAAGCAGAGTTAAATTACAAACATCTCCTGGACTCTCTGAGGTTTTGCACAGGGAGCGAATTGCTTGTTCGAAATCACAGCTAAGGAGCAGGGAGCTGCCCCATGGTGATAAGTGGCCTTATTCTTCCAGGAAAGCAGGGGAATGCCCCCCAGGCCCTCCCTGGCCCCTCCCCACCATGGCACCAGAGGAAGAGCCTGGAAGGGAAGGACCCGTCAAATGAAATTAGATTGAGTTCCAATCTGTGCTGGGCCCTAAGGTATACAGATGGTAGAGATGCTCGGCAGGATATAACATATAGATGCGGTAGAGGATATAGATGTAGATGTAGATGTAGATGTAGATACAGATGGATGTAGAATATCCCAGCACTTTCTCCATCCTCACACCAAGCTCATGGGGTGGGTACTGTTAAGGTTTAACAGGTCCCAATAAATAAACTCACTGTCTCGACACCCGAGTTCAGATCCAATTGAGACAGAGAGACACTGGAACCCCACAAAGTCTAATTGCCAGCTTTAGCATTTGCCAAAAGCTCAGCTGCAGACTGTGACCGGGTGGGGAAAGGCTGGGAGCATTACAACCCTCCTCATGAAGATATGAAGCCCATTTTGTAGATGAGGAGACTGAGGCAAGTGAGTGGAGGACAAGGATTTAAACCGAGGTCTGTCTGTCTCCCCACATGATTCTGCCTTGCTTGTTGCTCTCGACAGATCCCAGAAACAAGGGCTCAGGACCTCCAGGAGTCCATGATGAAATGAATCCAATGTGAAAAGACCTTAGGGGTTGGGGAGCCTGAGCAGAGCCCTGGGGTCTGACCAAAGGCTGGTCCACAGTTTCCCCCCTCCCCTCCTCCCTCCCCTCTCCCCCCATCCTCATTCTTCTCTGTCAGATCATCATCGCTCCTTTCCCTCTGGTTACCGTGCTTGGCGGCGAGGCAGCTCTCTTGGTTCCATATCTGATCCGCACCTGAGCCAAGGGAAGGGTTTGCTTTCGGGACCCACCTCCATCTCCAGCTCATTTAGCAGCAGGTACCCTTGTCTGAGTTCACCAGTCACAAGCCTGATCCATTTCTGGCAGCTGGAACAAATCCCATGAGGAATTCAAACAATTTCAGTCACTTTGAGCCCCTTTGGGAGGGCAGGAGACCCAGGGGTTGGAAAGCCAAGTATCAAGGCAGCACCCTCTGAGGTTGCCCCGATTCTGTCTCATATACTAGAGTTGTGGTCAGTTTATAAATCAGGCAGCAAAAGTTCCCAAGTCCAGAGATTAGGCCATGCTGTTCCCCACCCCCCAGGACAGCCTGCCCCTGCAGCAGAAATGGCAAATATGTTTCCTTTTAGGAACCAACCACATGCGGGCTTTCCAGAATTCAGAGGCTACATCTGAGCTCAGCATGAAGGAGCCCTGTTATTGATTAGGGATGTCTGCCTTGGCTGCAACCTGGGAGATGGTGGTGCTCAGGGCATGTGCTCACTTTCTCAGCATTTATGATACTTTTGGCAATAGATGGCCTTTAGGGGAAGGATCCTGTGATTGTGTCACTCTGGGCTTGGGGGTTCTCTATGTGTGTGCATGTCTGTAATTTCAAAAGATATACATTGACAAAGATGCTTATAAATCAATGGTCAATGAAATCCCTTTCTTCCACACCATATGGCTCATATGACCTTCAGCAAGCACAGAACCTTCCAGAGCCTCACTGCCACATTTACAAAGCAAAGATGAAGCTGCCACTTGGGACAAGGCTGGATGCATTAAATTCTTCCCTCCACTTTGGCAAGAAGGATTTGTGTTTTTTAATGATTGTTAAAAAGCCCTACATTCTACAGACCAGAATCAGACCGTGGTAAGCAAGGGATGGAGCCTCAGACTTGCTGGTCTCCAGGTCCTGAACAGGTAAGAGCAGCAGGAAGTTCAATTGCTCTAGGATGTGGCAACCAAAGGGCCTCCTGGTGCAGGTGAATTTCACTACTAAAATCCTGTAAGAGCATCACATTTCCTTGGGACAATAGATGAAACCCTTACAATGGGCTGTGTTTCCTCCCCAGTGGCCTCTCCTACTGCTCTCCCCTCCTTCACTCCACTCCTACCACACTCACCTCCTTGCTGTTCCTCAAACTCACCAAGCATACCCCTGCCCCAGGACATTTGCACTTGCTGTTCCCACTGCCTGCATGTTCCTACCCCAGATATCTTTGCAGCTCACTCCCTTGATCCCCATAGGTCTCTGTTTCAAATGTTGCCTTATCAGAGCTGTCTGTCCTGACCGATCACCTTATATAAAATAGCCTCTCCCACCCCCATCACTTAGACATCCTGTCTCATTTTCTCATAGTACATATATTTGTCTTTTGTCTGTCAACCGCCACCCCAATTAGAATGTGAGCTCCATGAGGTTAGGAATCCTGTCTGTTGTGTGAATTGTTGTATCTCCAGTGCCTGGAACAGAGCCTGGCACATAGCAGGGTTTCAGTGGATGTGTGTTGATGGGTGAGTGAGGGCTAGGCATCCAATTTTATGGATGAAGAAACTGAAGCTTAGCAATGTGGAGTGACTTGCGCAGCAATTATAACTGTGCTTTCTGTGTCAAGCACTGTGCAAAGCCCTTTACATGCCTTATCCTTTAAATCTCACAACAACTCTACGATATGGCACTATCCCCACATTACAGATGGAGACCAGCCAGGTTGAGGGACTTGCCCAAGAGCACACAGAGGGTCTGAGGGGCAACTAAGACCTGATGCCAGGCTGCATATCTCCTGGGTCCCCACTGGTTACTTGTTGGCTCTATGGCCTCCCAGAGCCTGGAATCAAGATCTTCTGACCCGCGGTGTCCCTCAAACAAAGTACAGGCTCTGTGTTGAGCGGATCATTTAGTCCATCCCCCTGTCTCCAGGCTCTCCAGGCAGCACTACATCTAAACCACCAGACAGAATCTCTCCAAAATTTATAGACTCCTTGCCAAGAGATATCACCTTTCCCCAAGTCTCTCCTTTCTAAGGATAATCCTCACCACAGTAAGTTCTTCTTTCAGTCTAACCTAAATCCCCCTTGCTTTGTATTCAACCTATTTCTTCTTGTCCACCTTCCATGGAGCTGGGCAAGGCTAAGCTTCCAACACAGGCACCATAACCAGGTTGCTTTGTTGAACTGCGAAAAGAGAAAAGCCACAGGTTCTGCGCCCCAGCAGTTCACCACAAACCTGAGAACCCCAACTCCCAAGGCTGGCGCTGTGTCAGCACATGCTGCCCGCTCCTCTCCCCGGCCCTGCCTGCCACAGTGATTTATGGGCCCTGTCAGCTTGCAGGCTGAGCTGTGGAGACAGCTGGAAGAAGCGGGAATCAGGAGCAGCCATCCCTCAGGCCAAGCGGGGGTGGTGGGGAGGGGGGAGCCCAGAGAGGGATTGAGGGTTCATCAGGAGCATGGGGGTGGGGCTGGGACGAGGGGGGCAAGGAGGTGGGAGAGCCGGACACTCCAGATGACAGTACGACAAAGACCTGGACAGAGACCCCCGCATGGCAGGTCAGAGAGGCCAGTAGCTGGGGGACAAAGACACACAGAGCAGAGAACGATGAAGCAAGAGGGCAGGAGGGAGGGAGGGAGAGCGAAAGTCAGCCGTGTAGAAATCGACCTCGGGAGTTTCTAATTCTCTTTATTCTGAAGACAAAAGCGAATGAAGATGACAGTCGGTGAGAGATGTTTAGTGGGGTTTGTTTTTCTGCAGACCCTCTGGAGGACCAGGTTGAAATCACAAATTCGCACGCCTCCCACCAGCATGTCAAAGCCCCGGCAGGCATCAGCATCAACTGCCCCACCAGCCCCACCGGGCGCAGCTTGGTCCCTTCTGTCTCTCTCACCCTGGTTTATGCCTTTTCGTCCCTGCAGGGTTTCTGGCCTCCCTCGCCTTAGATTTCTCTTGCTCGGTACTTTGTGACCTGCCTCTCTCTCTCTGCAGGTCTGACTCTCTCTCTCTGCAGGTCTCACTCCCCCGGAGTTGCTCTCTCAGGTCAGCCTCTCTGCTCCTCTGTCCCATCTGTCTCGCTGCCCCTGGCACCTTCTATCCCTGCACGATGTCTCTCCCTACTTGCCTCCCTCCTGGTGTGTTCCCCCGGGTCTCACTCTCATGCTGTCCTTGGTCCCCCATCTTTCAACTGGCAATCGGCCTTGGTCTCTAATTTCTAAGGGCTGCAGGTGCCCCTGCCCTGACCCCGGGCAGTGGGTCCAGGTGGCCTCAGAATGGGAAAGTGGGGTCTCTCAGGCAGGAGTTGCTCCCACACCTATCTCCGCTGCAGGCAGCTTGCCACAAGGCGAGGCGGTGGCCGTAGTTAGGGAAACCGAACAGGCAGCCAGCAGCTCCCTTCATCCAGCGTGGATTGGATATTCCAGGCCAGGCCCTGCTGAACGCCCAGGCGCTTGCACACACGCACGCACACACAGAGACACAGAGCACAGTAAACGCCCACTGAGCAGCCTCAGATGGCCTCGCAACCACGCTAGAAAATTCAGTCTCTCCACAGGCGTCCAGGGACCAGAGACGCCCAACTGCAGCCCCAAAGCACCCCAACACAGAGATGTACCTCTCCACACCCCCAGTGCACCGGGAGCCCTGCGGTGGGGAGGAAGGCACCTCTGGGAACGTCCACTGCCCACAGGAGAAAGACAAGAGACCCAGACTTAAATCCACCTGCACCACAGAGACGCCAGCCTCTCCCCAGCGATGCGGCAGCAGGAGGAGGAACGGCGTTCTGGACCAGGTTCTTCTTCAGTCGGAAGAAGGAAAAGAAGATTCGTTCCCAGCACACCACGCCAGAACCCTGCCCCCTCCCCCCGGGCAGGAACTCAGGGCCACCCAAGCCCATCTGTTTCCTGGCTTCCATGATCTCTTTGTTTCCCTCTTTCTTTGTATCCCCCTTGATTTATGAACCTAAGGGAGATGATCTCTTCTTATTTAACTTACTTTGAAGCTGATTCAAGTTGTTTCAATAACAAATTAGTCTCAATAAAAAGCAAAGTTTCCACCTGCTTCCATGGGGTGTGATGGGCGGTTGCCCCCCTGATGGTTCCTGCAGGGCGGGTGGCATACCCCCTAGGAGCCAGTGTGGAGAGGGCGGTACCTGCCCTCCAGGGAACCAGGAGCTGGGAGTGGGGTGGGGAGCGTCACCATTGAGCACCATACGTGCACTAATCGTGTATACACCCTACATATGCACTACATGTACACCATGCACAGTATATATGCACCATATATACACAAGGTACAGTATACGTGCACTGCATGCACACAATACACGCATTACATATATTGATACACTATATGTATACTATGTGCTATAGACTGAATGTGTCCCTCCAACATTCACATGTTGAACTGAATCCCCAACGTGATGGTTTTAGGAGGTGGGCCCTTTGGCAGGTGATTAGGCCGTGAGGGAGGAGGTCACAGTATCTGACCCCATAGACTGCTCCAGACTCAGCTGCTCTGCTTGTACCCCTCACCCAGGCTCTGCCACCTGGGAGTGCCCACACGGGGTCTTCCAATCAGATATGGGTCAACCTGAGCCCCAGGGACCCAGGCCAGGGCCACCCAGAGCTCCATCCCAATCATGGCTCTGCCAGTGTCTAGCTCTGTGGCCTTAGGCAAGTGACTTGACATCTCTGATCGTTGTTTCCTGGACCAACGATGGGGATAATGTTAGTTCCCACCTTGGGAGTCACAGGGATTATTCCAGGGTTGAGTGGAGGCGTGGGAGCTAGTGGAGGGGCTCCGAGCAGAAATCTCAACTGATGGGAGAGCTAAAAATGATGCTTAAGGCCACACAGGGACACCCCTAGAAACACACAGCCCCAACCCTGCAGAGGGAGGCAACAGAGAGAGGCAGCGGGAGGGAGCCCGGGGGCCGGGACATTTCATAGGTACATGTAGGGTCTCAGGCACCACCCCAGGGAGCGAGCTGTAAGGAGCGTGATATTTCTCTGGCACAGTCCCCAGCCTGTCTCGACAGCCGGGGACGCATGGCTCAGTTAGGAGCCTGCTAATGACATTCTCCGTCAGCTCGGGACCAAGGGAGCGGGCCTTCAGGCCTCCCTGCCAACTGCAGGCCACACCCGAGAGCAGGGGGTCATGGCACACAGTGGCAGGGGTGGGGGGGGAGGGAGGGCGGGGGACGGGCCTGTCCGGGCCACAGGACTCAGGATGGAGGATCAGGGCTCAGCGAGGGGTCAGGGCTGGGCGACAGCAGGGCCCACGAGAGGGAGGGGCTGCATGTCAAGCCGGAGACCAAGCTGGGGTCACGGCCCAGTGAGGAGGGGGATGGGTGGGGTCTCCAGACAGGCCGAGGACGGGGAACCAGGACAGCCGCAGAGCTGGGCCTCTCAGGGGTCCCGCTGAGGCAGCCGGGTGGAGGGGAGAAGCCAGACACTCCACACGGAGGCAGGGCGGTCCGCAGCGCCCCAGCTTGGCAGCTACTGAGAGCCACTGCCTGCCGGGGGCAGGAGGTCTCTCAGGAGGTGACAGAGTGCTGCGTTTCCCCTAAAAATAACAGAGAACAGCTCGACTCCGCTTCCGTCAGCAGCTCTGCTGGCTCCTCAAAGCCCCCGCACACTCCAGGGCTAAGCCGGGTGTCGGCTGGGGTCTGAATCAGGCCTTTCCGCCCTGGCCCTCCTGCCACCAAGTGGCCCGCACCCTTTCTGTCTCCCCCTCTCCTTCTCTTGCCTCCCACTCGGCTTTATTTTTGTCCCTCAGTTCCCACTCCTCCCCGACACCCCGCACGGCAGAAGTCCAGAGGAGTTTGGGCAGACTCCATCCTCCCCCGTCCCAGGGCCCAGATGTTCTCGCCTCAGCTGTGGCCTCTGTGGGAGCCAGGCCAGCCAAGGCCGGAGATGGGAAGGGGACGTCCCTCTGCCTCCCCCCGGCTGGCTTGCAGGTGCCACCCAGCCAGGGCAGAGCTCCCATGGAGGGGCCGTCTGCAGGGGCGGCCCCGGATCAGCCACAAACCCATGTACAAGGCAGCCCTAATAAAAAGTGACGTTCCAGGAAATATGATGCCGTTTCCCCACTTGGTCGCGGTCCATCTTGGGGGGGAGGTGGGGGAGGGGTGTGGAGCGGCGGGGCTGCCTCCTCCCTCCCCACCACCTCCCGGCATGCGCTTCGGCCCTTATTAATAAGGCGCTGGCTCCCCAGGTGGCCGTCCGCTGCAGGGGCCTCCGTCTCGGTGCACTCGGGGTGCTCAGCACCCGCGAGGGTAGCGCTCAGGCTGGGAGCTCCGGGCCCACCCCCACTTCCCTCCCCCGTCCCCCACTTCCCAGCATTGGCATGTCGAGGCCTGTGGCAGGAGCGAGCTGAGCCTCCCAGCGGGAATCCCCAGGGGAGCCTCCCTCCAGAGGTGAAAGGTTCATTCAGTCATTCAACAAACATTTATTGAGCACCTACTATGAGGCGCTCAGTGGTCTAGGCCCCAGGTTCAGAGCAGTGAACAGACACGGTCCCCGCCCTCGTGGAGCTGACGGGGGGAGGGGGGTGCAGAGAGGCATGAAATGAACAAGCAATGAATGAATGAGCCCAGGCTAGATTTGAGACTTGCAGTGTTAGGTGAGATGCGGCAATGAAACAGGAAGAGCAGCTAGGGAATGCCAGGGATCCGGAGAGACCACTCACGGGAGGTGACATTCGTGCTGAGACCTGCACGATGAGAGGCGGTCAGCCTTGAGAGGATCTGAGGAAGGAGAGAACGGCAAGGGCAAAGGTGCGCAGCGGGGGCGGAGCTCCTGCGGGCCAGGGGCAGAGAGGGCCAGGATGGTGGGCTGGTGAGGAGGGGTCACGGATGAGAGGAAGCTGGGCAAGGGGGAAGGGGCTAGATCAGGCGGAGGGCACCAAGAGGACTTGGGATTTTTTGTTAAGTGGTATGGGGCGCCAATGAGAGTTTTAATCAGGTGTGTCTTTTACAATCACTCTGGCTCCTGAGTGGAGAGTGGCCTGCAGGGGTCAGGTGGGAGGGGGAGGCTCCTTGGGTTGTACTGGGGCCAAGTGATGGGGAACTGAGCAGTGGGAGGGGTATACAGCAGATGCAGGGGCATTTCACAGGTCTAGCAGGCCTCTCCTGCTGCCTCCTCTCACAGCAGGGAGAGGAATATGCCCTTTATTTCCACAGCCAGCCATCCGGGGCTGTGTCCTTCACTGTCCCCCTGCCTCCCCGGCTTGAGGCTTATTCTCACCCCAGCCGGGTTATAAATCCATGTCTTCGGTTAGCCAGAAGGAAGAAGAGAAAGACCTCGCACCAGAAAGGTTGCCCAGCGGCCAGGCTCCAGCTCAAGGGAGAATCTGACTCTGCTCGCAGCACCACTGAGAAGCTCAACCCATTTTGCAGGGGGGAATGTGAAGGCACTAGGGTTCGGGTTATTCTTGGCTTCTGTGTTGGGCCTGGGATTCAAGATCCTCCCAGCACCACGGGGGAGCAAGTAAAAGCAAGTAAGAGAGCTCAGATGTGCTATCCACAACCTGGGTATGAATTCCAGATCCACCAGATCCAAGCTGTGTGACCCTGAGAAAATGACTTACCTCTCTGAACCTATTCACTTGATTAAGTCCTTCATTTATTCAACAAATATTTAGTGAGCACCGACTGTCTTATCGTGGATGCTGGGGATGCTGCAACAAGTGCGAGAATTTAGAGCCTCAGAGGGAAGACAGCAACAAGTCAACAGTTAATACTATGACTCGCGATTCGTGCTAAGAAGTGGAAAATCGGGATGCAATGGAAGATAATAATTAGGAGAAGGAGATCTATTTAGATAGGGTGAGGATGTAAGGAGATCATATGTGTGCATCCCTCAATGCAGAGCCTAGCACACGGGTAAGTGCCAGTGCCCGCTAGCCGCTATTGCTAGGGACACAGGAGGGAAGGTGAGGGCATCAGAACTGGCCTTCAGCTCCAAGCCCAAGCTGGATGAAGGGGAGCCCGGGGCAGCCAGAGCCTGCTTTCTCCCCCCTGCCACAGGTCGGAACTCGGGCCTGGACCCTCTTACAGGTGGGCGGGAATAGCCCAACTCCTGACTCTGGATGTTCACTCCACTTCCCGGCATGGGAGAAGAAGAGGGGACCCCCAGGGCCCTCCTCCAATGACCTGCCCGCTGGGTCCAGATGGCAGGACACCACGGATGGCGGGTCCTCACAGCGCAGCTCATGGGGGATCCAGCCTTTTCAGGTTACAGATGGAATTTTCAAAACCTCTGCTGCCCCAGCCACCCAGGGCTAGAAACCCCTCTGAGATCCTTCCTGGGGGTGGCCGGAGGAAGACACAGGCCCCTCCCACAGTGGGCTTCAGCCCTGCCTCCTGCCTTTCTCCCCCTCCTCCAGCTCAGTCATCGAGATGGTTTATAACCCTCCCTGTGCAGAAGAAGTTCCCAGAGCTCCAGAGCTGGGCGCGGGGGCTGCCCTCTTCTCCCGGACCAGAAGGGAGGAGCTGGCATCTTTGCGGGGGTTCAGAGTTGGGGAGAAAGGGACAGCTGGTTATCAGTCTGAAATGGTCTCTCTGTGGGGACATCTGCCCACCGCCCAAGGAACAGACCATAGGGATGGGTCTAGTCTCCATTAAGAAACTCCCCTTGCTCCCTGGGGACACACAGTCCCAGCCCCACTCCTACCCTGCTCACCTCTCCCAGCGTCTGCTGCTTCCCTCCCCTCCCACTCCTGGGGCAGGAGAGAGGCATACAGGCCCCTTGAAAGTCATCCCAGACCTCCAGGGGAACCCCCTGATCTTTTCTCGGCATCTCCATTTCCTGGGGTCTCCGACTTTTTTAAAAAAATTAATAGACTTTATTTTTAGAGCAGTTTGGGGTTTATGGAAATATTGAGGAGAAAGTACAGAGAGTTCCTATACACTCCCTTTCCCCCTGCACACAGTTTTCCCCGTTATTAATATCTTGCTTTAGTATGGTCCTTTACCTTTTCCCATTCCCAATTTTGGGCACCAGTGTCCTGCTCTGGTTCTGCTTCCCCCTCCCTGCTATCAAATCTAGGGCTCACCACATGACTGATGCGCCAGGTAACCAATGCACCAAGTAACCAATGTACTAGATAACTAATGCACCAAGTAACCAATGCGCTAGGTAACCAATACACCAAGTAACCAATGCGCTAGGTAACCAATGCACCAAGTAACCAATGCGCTAGGTAACCAATGCACCAAGTAACCAATGCGCTAGGTAACCAATGCACCAAGTAACCAATGCGCTAGGTAACCAATGCACCAAGTAACCAATGCACTAGGTAACTAATGCACCAAGTAACCAATGTACCGGTTAACTAATGCACTAGGCAACCAAAGTACCAGGTAACAGATGCACCAGGCAACTGATGTGAGTGCCACCCTTCCCGGCGCTTGCCTGTGCTCCCCCCGTGCCCAGCTCACATCACCAGGTCTCCCAGGCTCTACCCACCCAGAAAGGTTGATTCATGAGAGAGAGGGAGGGGCATTGGTTGGGACACCTCAACATCCTTGATCTCCAAGGTCCCCAGCCACCTCCTCCTCTGAGGACCTCAGCCAGGTAAGGGACCCAGGTAAGCACCGGGACTGGGGGAAAAGAACAGAGGAAACACTGGCCTCCCTCTGGTCCCTCTGACTTCTCGTAAAAAGTTAATAAAATTGCAGGCAAGGATGACTCAGAGGACATGATTTACTCAGGCTGGGGGAAAAACTTTCAATAAGGTCCCTCCATAAAAGGCCATTAAGGGAGTGGAATAACCACAGGCTAAGGGGCAAGTGTTATGGATTCCAGAGTGGTTTACGCAGAGGAATTAAAGAGGCATTCAGAGCCGAGAGATGTTATTAATAATCGCACTGGCTCTTGGAAAGGCTTTTCATCTCAGCGAGCTTTGCAGGCACTAACTCCTCAGTGCTCAGGTCTCCAATGGAGACGGAAAACACAAGCAAGCAGGGTGACGGGCTCACCCCACTTTTAAGCGGGACAAGTGGATGGGCTGGGCTGGGGTTTTAGAGCTTCAGGGGTCCCTGGAAGATCCTGGGTGACACACTTTCTAATGCTGAGAGATGAGACTCTGGAAGGCAGGGCCTGCCCTGAGGGGGAGGATGGGGGGTGAGGGCCACGTCCACTCTCCAATCTTACTGCCAGGGCTGAGGGGGCCATGTGACATTTACGGTATATGGGAGCAGAGATTCCACATTTCCCACCCACAGGCTCCAGGAGAGGGAGTTTTCCCCTGAGGAAGAAGAGGCTACTCCTCCAGCCTCCTTCAAGCTTGCTCATGGTCACCCTTCTAGAGCCTGGGCACAGGCCTGAAGAAGCCTGGATCTCACCTTGTCTGTGGGCACCCCATCCCACCTGGATCTCCTGGATCAAAAGTCCAATGTCCACAAGGTTTCACCCCTTCCTCCCAACCCATCTTTCAAGGCTCAGTTCCAGTGGCACCTCCTCCATGAAGCCTTCCCAGCCCTCATCCTGCCTTTGCCCCTCTGAGCCACACCTCTCCACTCCCTACTCTCCATAATACAGACAAGGGCCCCCACTGCCACAAGGTTCCAGAGCAGCAAGGCTCCGACCTAGGTCCAGGGTCACCCCATCCAACCCTGGTTCTGCTTTGGGTGTCCCTAGAGGCCTGAGCTCCTGGAGACAGGTGGGCACAGAGAGGCCCTCAGAGAACCTCCCTGTGGGGCTGAATTCTGATCAGACCTGCCTGGTACGTCCACCCCAGCCTCACCCCAGTTCGGTCTTTCTTTGAAAGGTCCCCTTCCCAGAATTTATCTCTCCTGCTAAAATTAGCATTCGTTTTAAAAGTCTTCACACTCTCAAATCTTCCTTAAATGTGCATATTAACTGGGAAAATGACTCGCCTTAGCTACTTCACTCCCCCCACTACACATAACACGCCTGGTCCCCTTGGCTCAGCCTCATAAACTCAGGGTGACTCCAGAGCTGTCCCCCGTGCCCAAGGCTTACAGCTGCAGAGGGCTAATGCCACCTGGAGGGCACTGCCCTGCTGGCCTTGATGCCCATAGGCCGAGACCATTATGTTCTGTGTTCCTCATAGTACCAGCAGTTTCACCAGGGGCCCGTGACCTCCTCATTTTAACTGAGGGGAAGCTGAGTGTGTGAGAAGCTGAGTCACTCACCCAAGTTGAAGCGGGATTTGAACTCTGGGCATCTGGCCTCCACGCCCTTGGCCACCACACTGCACTCCTCAAGAAGTAGCTTGCAGAAAGAAGGTGATGGGCAGGAGGTGGTCACACCATGTGGCTTGGCCACCTACTGACTGTGTGACCTGAGGCCAGGGCAGTTAGGAGATAAGAGCAGATTTTTATTTATAGCTCTTCATGTGTAATAATACATTTAATCCTCATCACAGCCCTATGAGGTAGATACCATTACTACAGTTACCACCATTCTATAGATAAGAACGTTGATGCACAGAAAGGTGAAATAACTCGCCTAAGGATGAACAGCTAATACATAGCAGAGTCAGGACTCAAAGCCGAGGAGCCTATCCTCTTAAGCTCTGCGTTGTATTGTCCCCTCAGTAATGGCAGGGGAAGCCCACCATGACTCCACTCTTCCAGGTGGCCTCCCAACTATTAACAACTGGAAACTTCTCGTCCTGAGTCCAGTGTAACTTTCAGATCAGACCGCATCTTTGGAGTCTGTACAGCCTCTCATTTGGCCCAAGTAAAGATGTCAAAGAGCAGGGCTCCCACCCCGTGGCTCTGCCCTGCATCTCACCGCGCCAGCCAGTACTTGGCGAGAGCCCCAGGGGGCGATGGCCTTCCAGCACCTGAGTGTATGTGGCTTCATCCTGATGATTCCTCATGAGAATTCTTTGGGCTTTTCCACCAGGATTGGAACTCCCCATTGGCAAGTCGGGACACCCTCTCTAACTCAACCTATGTCTAGAAGGCAGGTCAGGCAGTGTCCAGGGGGTTCAGGCCCTGAGACTCTGTCCCTACCAGGAAGATGCCAACAGGACAGGTGACGCAGAAACACCCCTTCCCCCCCAGGCCCCTCCGCTGCTGGGCAAATGTTCGGAAGCCCCTACCATCAGGCTAGACTATAAGAGTGCCTCGGGCAGAGATCTGTCCTCCCGAATCTATAGACTGTTCCACCTTCTGCCCCTAATGAGGGTCCTCAGGTCAGTTTCAGGTGGCAGGGACATCAGATTCCTGAGTTTGCTACAGCCGCGGAGGGCAGGAGAGAGACGGGAGAGAGGTGGGCCGGCTGGTGTGTTGCCAGGTCAGGAACGGGGTCCTGGCTCCCTCGCTGGGACATAGCAGTCCCAGGGCCTCCCTGATGTGATTTACCAGACAACGACAACCTTTAACGTCCACTCTGCTATAATCTCCTTTATCTTAATACAATCTTTTCCTGTTGAACTCTCCAGACCCCAACTGCTATTTTCAATGGAAGGATTTTTTTTTTTTTTTTTTTACAACTCAATACCGTGATTACTGTCGAACTCTCAGTCTTTGTGGAGGGGAAATTAATAAGTTTTTCTTAAGCGCTCTGCACAGGCACTGCATACTGATGAGGCTGGGCTGCCTCCCTCATGGCTGGAGTCAATTATCAATCTGGCCTCTCGCCTGCTGAGACCCAACGGCTCTCACTTCTGCAGGGAGCTGGTCATGAGGTGTCAGCACCTCCAGCAAGTGCTGGACATCCCGTGAGGGGTCAGGGGTCCACCCTGCTCCGTTCCTGGATGTGTCTTGGGGCAGGAATTATAGATGGGGAATCCCAGAACTAGAAGCGACCTTAGTTTTCAGCTCATACCGGCCTTTCTCTGCTGCGGTACAGATGGAGGAACTGAGGCCAAGCGAGATGTGACCTGCTCCGGTCACAGACGGCTACAGGTTAGGCTGAGGCTGTCACTCCTAGGATGACATTCTGGGATCTTTCCCTCACTTCCCTGCCAGGAAGATATGTTTTCTCCTTCCTTTCAGTCTGGCTGCAATCCCTCTTGCTGCATTGTTGCCTTTGTCCTGTTCTAACTGGGCTGAAGGATTGACAGGTGAGTTTCTTGTCCCTGCCGGGAAAGAAAATGGAAACACAGCCCTATCCCCACCGAACCCCGCACTCTCCCAGCACCAGTCGCAGTTGGTTTCGTCGAAAGAGGGGCTCCCTCGAATATCCTGCCAGCCGGCTGCCTGCCCGGGCCAGCGTGGCAGTGAACGAACAAAACAAACAGCACCCCCTTCTCCCCTGCCTGTGGCCACCCACTCAGCCAAACTTGTCACAGCTGCCCTGGGGAGGTGAAGGGTGGGGCGTGACTAAGCTGATGCCACAGCTCAAGGCTAGGGCAGGCTTGGCAACAAGATGGTCCCGGTGCCAGGAGGAACTAGGGGACCCTCTTGGTCTCAGGACCGGCCTGGAAAGTGGAAGAAAGTTCCCCTGAGAAGACAGCCCGACCCTAGGCACCCAGCTACGCTGATGAAGAGCAGTACTGCAGGCAAAGGGAGGGAGTCAGGTTAGACAGCAGGAGAAGACTGCCAATCACAAGGAAGTTTTGTCCCTCCCTAGAATCACCAGAAACATGATTGCAGTCAAAGGAAGCTCTAGTTGGAGGCTTGAAACCATCCCCTAGAAATGGAGACCTGGGCTTCAAAGAAGGCACTGGTCCCGATGTCCTTGCTCCAGTGGACAATGGGTTCAGATCATCAGGCCTCAACTTCTGTTCAGCCTTGGCTGCATGATCTTGCATTTGTCAGGCTGCACAGTGAAGACACTGGGCCACCTGTCATCTATAGACATCACCTGGGAGGACTGCTGAGCAGGGCTTGAGGGAAGAAAAGCACAAGATCCGAAGTCATCTTGTCACAAGGACTGAGGCACGTGGGATGGGGCAGTAAGACCCTTATGTAGTCATTCATTCATTCAACAAACAGAGCACCTGGGAGGGTCCATGTCCTCAAAGGGTGCTCGTGCTCTGGAGCCAGAAGGTGGTCATGACACAGGAAACCACATAAAATGACTTCAGCTAGGGTGACTGCCACATAGGGATAAGTCAGAGAGAGCTGGGTGAGGGGGACAACTAGAGATCAGGGGGCTCTCTCTGCCACGTACAGAGGTGACATGGAGGGATGGAAAGGTCTACCTTCCCCAACTAGCTGTGGCCCCATAGCCCTCTACAGTGGGGACAGGTAAGAATTCTCCCCTTGCCACCAGGGGGCAGCAGACAGGTACCCAAGGTGACATAATGATGGGCAGGCATGTGCCTGGACTCAAGGGAACCTGGGCCACCAGTGGGCAGGCTGCAAGATCCTGGGTGGGCACCTTTTGGGGGAGAAAGGAGGGAGCAGGCACTGGGGCTGAGCTCTGACAGCAGAATGACAGCACATTACTCTTACTAAATAAATTAAAGCCATTAATCACTGTAGTTAGCAGAACTGCTCGGCAGGCCTTCAGCCAGGCTATTAACACATCGGCACAGGCTGCCCCCATGCACTGGGTGACCTCCGCACAGCTGACTGGTGCAGGCAGGCTTGGGGACCTGCTGCCAGGCTTGGCAGGAAGAGGATGGAGAATGGGGCCCAGGGGACTCAGCAGGGGAGAGGCCACTGTCCCTTCCACATGTCTCCTTATGTCATCAAGTTTTCTTTGGATTCAATGAATGGCCACCTTCCTCTAGCATGTAAGTGCCATGGGGTAGGGACTTTGTTTGCCTGGTTCACTGCTATAGCCAGCCCCAGCATCTAAAAGAGTGCCGGGCACAGAGTAGATGCTGGAAAAGTATTGGTTGAATGAATGAATGAATGAATGCTCTCTCACTTCTGAGCATCACAAACTGATCACTCTGCTTGGAACGCTTTTCGCTTTGCTGAACTAACTCCTCAGATCCTTCAGGTCTCAGCTAAGATATCTCTCCCCTGAGAAGCTTTCTGTCTCCCAGGCAGAGGTTATGTACCTCCTTTTTGCACCTGGAGTCTCCTGTGCTTACACCTGTGCTAGAACTTAACACATAACATGACACTTGCTTGTTTATGCACCTCTCTCTCCCCACAAGACTGAACACTCCACGATAGCAGGGGTTATCATGGTATCGCCAAGGCTTACCCCAGTGCTTGTACATAGTAGGTACCCACTAAATATTTGTTGAATGAAGGAGTCACTGTCAATGAATGAGGAATGGGAAACCAGCTGCTGGGCTGCTCTAAGTCGCACATGCTCTCCTCTGATTCCGAGTGGGCATGAGCATCAGGCGTGGGCAGGGCAGAGGAGGCAGAGCCTGAACCCCCAGCTCTGGTTGCTGGGGCTCCTTTTCCAGCCATTTGCATCTCCCCAGACCCGCACTTTAATAAAGGAGATGCTCAGCCATAGAAAAGAGTGAAATAATGCCATTTGCAGCAACATGGTTGAACCTAGAGATTATCATACTAAGCGAAGTAAATCAGAAGGAAAAAGACATTAAGTATCTTACCTTAGAGATTACTAAATCAGACAAAGACAAATATTATATTATCACTTTTATGTGGAATCTAAAAAAATAATACAAAGGAACTTGTTTACAAAGCAGAAACAGAGTCACAGACATGGAAAACGAATTTATGGTTACCAAAGGGGAAAGTGGGGGAAGGGATAAATTAGGAGTATGGGATTGACAGATACACACCACCATATATAAAATGGATAGACAGCAAGGATTTGCTGTATAGCACAGGTAACTATGTTCAATATCTTGTAATAACCTATAATGGAAAAGAATTGGGAAAAAAAAGAAGATAGATAGATAGATAGAGATAGATAGGGAACCAAAGCACTTTGCTGTACATCTGAAACTAGCACAATATTGTAGATCAGTTGTACTTCAATAGAAAGAAAGAGAGAGAGAGAGAGAAGGGAGGGAGGGAGGGAGGAATGGAAGGAAGGAAGGAAAGAAGGAAGGAAGAAAGAAAGAAAGAATCTGTTCTCACAGGCCCGAGCCTCCCGGTCTGCAGGTGGGGTCATCCCGTCAGGACATCCTGTCTCCAGAAGACTGTTGGCAAGGCATCCCCAGGGCTGTTCCCTCTACCCAGGCCCCCCCTCTCAGCACCCCGTAAAGGCACAAGGCCACACTGGGAGCTTCCTCTAGTGGCAGGCAGGCCCCTTAACTCAGCTTGAGCTTGACCTTCCTCCTGAAATGAACAGGCAGGTGTCCTGGGACGATGGTGGTGGCCTCAGCGCCCAGAAGACGTTCATCCTTTGAGAACACGGAAAGTGCTCAGGAAACTGGAAGATGCCACCCAGATGTGAGTGGGAGCAGGGGAGATGGTGCGAGATGAGGCTGCAGGAGGGTCTGCTTGCTCTCTAGGGGTGGGCGGGCTGGAGAATGGGAGGCCGGGAATCAGAAAATGAAATCGGGTCCACGCGAGGTTCCTCGTTGGGCCTGTGAGCGGTGGCTCGGGGATGCCTGTGCGGCCTCAGGGTCCTGTGGGTTCAGAGGAGGGCCTCTGGAGTCAGCACACGGGAGTGAGCATATTTCTCTTACTGAATTTCTCTGAGCCTCAGTTTCTTCACCAACAAAAGGTGATAACACCTACCTGGCAGGTGTGGAGCTTAAATAAGACAAAGCAGGGGAAGCTCCTGGCACATAACAAGTACTCAGTGTTTATGACACCCAGTGAAGCCCCCACCAACAATGGGACCAGGAGTCCCACTCGGTACCTGCTCCCCGACATGGACACCCCTGACTCTCCCCTACACCCCATCATTTTTCTTTTTCCCCAAACTGAAAGACCGCATTGATCTTGGGTAAACAGTCCTGACCCCTGACCTTCCTGAACAGGACCAGAGGGAGTTTTCACCTGTGATAGGCCAGCGGCAGACACTTTAGGGACACCCTGACCCACTCCTCTCAGAGTATGGGCCCCAGGCACCTCCCACTGCAGGTGGGAAGGTTATTGGTCAGGGAAGAGAAGGACTATGATTTTCCTAGGATCCCACAGTTTGGTGGATGTCAGTTATTTCTACAGACTAGTCCTCCTACGTCCTCTGAGAAACCACCCCTCCATCCAGGAGGTCCTGGTGAGGCTGTCAATCAATGTCCAAAGGGATGAGCATCTGGCCCCGCTAGGCCAATCACAGTAGCCACTCATTCCCTCGGGCAACAGTGATTGGTCCAGGTGTGGTCACATGACCCAAGCTAAGCCATTGGATTCCTTACCAGAATATAAGCTGCAGAAGGGCAGGGAAGTACCTGTGTTCTATGATAGGGGTTCCATAAATATTCACTGAGTGGATGAATTTGATGGAGTTGCTAAGTTTGGGGATGGGGGTGTTGGTGTGAGGCTGGCCTCAGGCACCAGGAGATGGGCTCAGGATAATCTGTAACCTATAGAGCATCTTACATGTATTAGGAATAAGTGAGTCTCCCTAGTAGATGAAATGGGAAAAGTGCCGCTCTGGGCCAACACTGCCTTGTACCAGGGCACAGAGCTTGGCAAGCAGAGCTTTGGATGCATTTCAGCTCCCACTCAGCCCCATAGGTGGGAGCCTTTGAGCAGTGCCTAAACAGCCAACATACAAAGCCCCATCCTCCCTGCCCTGAGGACAGAAGAGAGAACTGTTGGTGAATGAGGTCAAGAGAGAGTCAGACTGGCAGAGCCCTGATGACATCATTCGATCCCTAGATCCACCCCTGGGGTCCCCTTTCAATGGCGCAGATAAAGCCCCTTTATTTTAAACTACTTATATTGGGTTTCTATAGCTTGCCACTGAAATATCCTGATCACAACACACAGCCATGTCTTGGCCTTACAGTTCCTGGGATCCTTAGGTACCTGGGATAGTATCCCTCCAAAACCCATCCCTCCCATGGGCATGAAGGGCATCAAACCAAGAATAACCATGGCTTTTAGGAATTGGGCATGAACCCGAAGAACTGGACCTGATTTCTAACTCTTCCACGTGGTCCCTGGTGCCAGCTAGCCTAGATTTGATCCCTGCTCCATTACCTTCAACCCCTATAACCTGGGGCAGTTACCTAACCTCAGTGGGCCTCAGTTTCCTCAGCTGCAAAATGGGCATAATAGCTGTATCTACTTCATAGGGTTGTCAGAGAATTAAATGAGCTCACTGAGTACATGTGACACATGGCAAGTAAATGCAGTAAAGAAATGTCAGCTGGTAGTGTTATTACTAATTATGGACTCACCTTCCCCATCTGTAGAATGGGAATAAGAATCCCAAACTCAGAAGGTTGTTAGGAAGGCTAAATAGGATGGCGTGGGCAAAGTTATGGGCACAGGGCTTCCCACACGGTGCTCAGTAAACGCTCGTTGAATCTGAATCTTCGGCTGCTTCGCTGAAATCTTTGAGCCGAGTTCTCCTCCTGCCGGAACCTAGCGGAAACAAGCCTGCACTTCGGCGGGAAGCCCAGCAAGGAAGAAATAAATCCTCATGCAGATTATTCCTGAGTAAAAGTTCTCCTGGGACACTTTCTGCTAGGAGGCTTCTCGTTCCACAGCCAGACGCAGCAAACACTGCGGCAGTTCACCTCCGGCTGGGCGCTTGCTGGCTCATCCTCCAGGGGCAAGAGAAGGGGAGAGGGAAGGAAATTGAAGTCTTTGATTTGTTGAGCCTGCCGGCGCTGCGCCGGAGAAGATCACTGAGACCGAGGCCCTGGCCGCCAAATCACCACCTTGTTTCTCTGTCAGTGCTTCTCTGCTATTTCTTGTAATTAGTCTGTCTGAGCATTTAGGGCAGCCCCGGGGCAGGGGGTGGTGTGGGGGCGTAGGGGATGGGCAGGAGCTCCCGAGCCTGGGGCTGCAGAGCAAAGCAGAAGAGAAGCAGCTGAGAGGACCCCTGCCCAGCAGTGGCAACACACGCCCTGACATCCTGTCTGGAGACACTGCCTTCCAGAGTGTTCGTCTGTGCTGGCTAAGCTGTCTGCTGGCCTTTGATACCACAGTAGAAGCTAGGACCTGCTTGCAGGCTGCCTAGGCATCTACCAGCTGTGTGATTGAACCTGGGAGGGAGAGGGCAGGGCTGAATTTCCTCATCTGTAAAATGAACATAAGCAACATTTGCCAAGTCTCCCTGAGACATGGTAAAGACACCATGAAATCAAAGGTGTGGACATCGTCCTGAAAGCGACAGCTTCCCTGCCTTTGAGGAAGTTTATCTTCCCCCAAAGTCCCAGGCTTGGTGCTCCTGGGTTGGCTCACCTCTCACTTCATGTCTGGAGCACAGGGTGGGCTGAAGTTGGTTCTTTATTTTAGAGATGAAGAAACTGTGGCTGGGAAAGGAGAAGGTGACATTGTCAAAGTCAAGCCCAAGAGAGGCTACCCCTGGGATGAGGAGTAGCTGTGCAGGGTGGGTTCAGGCCTGAGCCCTGCCACCTTTAGCTGTGTCATCTTAGGCAAGTCACAACTTCTCTAGGCCTCGGTTTTCTTATCTGTAAAATGGGAGGGTAACAATAATAAAACTTTTTTTTTTTTTTTGGCCACACCTTGTGGCATATGGAATCTTAGTTCCCCGACCAGGGATCAAACCTGTGCCCCCTGCAGTGGACCACTGGACCACCAGGGAAGTCCCAGTAAATCATTGATAAAGTACGCAGCACATAAGAAATGTTCAAAATAATAGCTAACACATACTGAGAATTGTCTGCGTGGCAGGCACTGTTCTAAGCGCCGTTGTCATCACTACTATTCTCGTTAGCAAGAAAAAGGCTCCGTCTTCTTTTCTTGTTTCTGGTGAGAGCTGGATTTTAAAGCTCCTCTGTCTGCTCTCCTACTGCTGCTTCAGTTTCTTTCTCTCACAGAAGCACCTTCCAAAGAGCTGTTTCCCTGAGCCCTCTGCAGGTAACTACACGGCCAGATACAAGATTTGCAGCCTCCAGGCTTGGAGGTGCCCCAGGAAAGGGGAGGGCCGTTTGGTTCCCTTTCTTTTTTTTTTTTTTTTTTTAAACATTTACCTGTGTTTTTTTTTTTTTTTTTTTTTAATTATTTATTTATTTATTTATTTATTTTTGGCTGTGTTGGGTCTTCGTTTCTGTGCGAGGGCTTTCTCTAGTTGCGGCGAGCGGGGGCCACTCTTCATCGCAGTGTGCGGGCCTTTCACTGTCGCGGCCTCTCCTGTTGCGGGGCACAGGCTCCAGACGCACAGGCTCAGTAATTGTGGCTCACGGGCCCAGTTGCTCCGTGGCATGTGGGATCTTCCACAGACCAGGGCTCGAACCCGTGTCCCCTGCATTGGCAGGCAGACTCTCAACCACTGTGCCACCAGGGAAGCCCCTGGTTCCCTTTCTAATCCCTTCTCGGAGCCTCTGACTGTGTTTTTCATCGAAGGACATGAGGCCAGAAATCCAACATCAGCTCAGAAAGGGAGTAAGAAAGCAAAGCTCCCCAAGTGAGCTGCTGCGCAATCCTATAAAAACCCTCCTTCCATGTCCCTAATTTTCAGAGATGATGATTTATGGAGACACCTGTCTTCCAGCTTAAATCTACTTCCTGGACTTGAGCCGTCATCGATGTAAAACTAACGAAAGGTTTATGAATTACTGAGCTCCAGGTGCTACTGATAAACCCCCTTTCATGCCCTTGTTAGAGCTCATCGTCTGCACAGCTGCTGTGGGCCTTTGAAGCAGAGAGCAAACCTCAAAGGTGGATCATTTTAATCCTCCCCTCAGAAGAGGAAAGCCTGTTTTTGCTGCCGCCCTCCCACCCCTGCCAGCAGGAGGGAGGGGGTCCAGGCTGGCAGGAGAACTGGGGTTCAGCAGAGACCTCAAGATACCGTGAAAAAGTTCTGGACATGGTTGATGATGATAGTGCAACCTGTGAATGTGCTTAATGCCACTAACTGTACTCTTAAAAATGGCTAAAATGGGAAATTTTATGTTATGTATATTCTACCACCATTTTTTAAAATTAAAAAAAGAAAGGCCACAGCCCTTTGGCCCAGCTGCTGCCTGAGTGCTCACTGCAGTCTGGAAGACCCCATTTCCTGAACATACGCAGGGACAAAGCTGCTCTGAGGCCTCACAACTTGTGGCCTGGAGTGCCTTCCATGTGTCTGACCTCCATCTTTCTTGCCGTACTGTGAACTCCCATCTCTGTCTGATGAACTGTGGCTTCCTCATAAAAGAGAATGTTGCCTCACAGCACAGATGCAATACATATAAGGTTAGCAGAGTGGGCTCTGCAGGCAGATTCTAGCTATGCCCCTTAAGGACTGTGTGGCTTTGGGCAAGTTACTTACCCTCTCTGTGCCTCTGTTTCCCCACATATAAAATGGTGGGGGGAGGAGGGACCTACCCCATTGAGAGTCTGTAAGAAGTTAGCACTTTTACCATGCTTGATACGAACCTAACATATAGTAAGTACTCCATAAAAGTGGGCTATTAATTGTTCCCAGTTTTCCCTATGCTCCGATCACTGCTGATAGCATCTTCTTTGGATATGAAAGATGTAGCAGCTGGTGGGGGGAGGGGGGGATGGCAGCAAGCATAGGGTAGAAATGGGTGAGGGCACGGGATGGTGGCAGAGCTGGGAGTGGGTGTGCAGCAAGGGTCTGCCTTCCCAGTCTGCAGTTGCTCATGTCATGCTTTCTGAAAAAGAGTCACAGGTACACTGATATCACAACTTTTAGGGACTGGCCACTCTGGAGGCAGACACAGCCACCCCAGAGACCCCCAGCAGCCACTCTATCAGCAGTGATCATCTGGAATGTAGGGGAAAGTGGGAAAAGTAACTGCCAGCCTTTATGACTGTTTGTGACTTCTGAGGCCAGTTCATGAAAAAAAAAAAAAAAAAAACACGGCAGCTTCTGCCTTGTTCTCTCTTGTATCACTCACTCTGGGGAAGCCACCACCATGTGGAGAGGAACTGAGGCCTCCCACCAGCAACCAGCACCATGGGAGTGAAGCATCTTGGAAGTAGGTCTTCCAGCCCCGGTCAAGCCTTCAGATGACCACAGCCCTGGCTGTCATCTTGACTGCAACCTCAGGAGAGACCCAGAGTGACCTTGCTCCCGAATTCCCGACCCACAGAAAATGGGAGAGATAATAGATATAGATGTTTATTATTATTTTAAGCTGCTAAGTTTTGGGGTAATTTGTTGTGAAGCACTGAGTAACTAATACAGGTGAGGAAAGAGATGGGTGGGCAGGGCCAGGGGTATCTCCCCGGCGGTGTGGAACTGATGGAAGGGAAGACATTCCCATGTATCTCCCCTTCACTTCCACCCTGTTTTTAGCCAAGTGAAATCCACTTCTATCTTTTGCTGCTTCCCAAACACACCCTGCCCTTCCCACCTCTATGCCCGAAAATGCTGCTTTCTCGATGACTTAAGGCTGGGGTCAGGGGCTCGGCCCTTCTCACTGCAGAGCTGGCGGCCAGCTGGCTGTCTAATAGAAAGATCGCAGCGCTGCTTGTGGGAGAGGCTCTGCAGAGCACGGGGAGCCCTGTAGATTTTAATCCTTTCCCTCTTTAATCTTTCTTCCACCTCCTTTGGTTCATAGGTTTCCACATGCACTACAGTTTCAGAAGATAAGCCCGCCTACCAGACATGGCAAACCACCTCCTCTGCTCCAGCGGGAGTGGAATTCGGTCAAGCAGGAAACCACAGGATCTCCGATTGCCTTCTGGGAGCTGGAGGAGCCCATGGGTGTCAGGGACCCAGGAACCTCCACCCCAGGCTGTCATTTCCTTCAGCCTCTGGCTTAGTCCTACTGAAAACGCTCAAGGCCCCTGGATGGTCTGGGAGCTGGGAGGGGAGGGGGCTGCGTGACCCCTGGAGTGGCTGTGCTAGGCTGAGACAGTGTGACCTAACGGTCAAGAGCAGGGGTCTTTGAAGTCAGACAGGCCTGGGAGCAAATCTCAGCTCTGCCACTTCCTGCCTTGGGACCTCCGACAAATGACTTCTTTCTCTGGGACTTGATTTTGCTGGGCACTCAATAAATAGGCGTGGCCAGCAGTAGGACCAGAGTCTGCAGGTGACCCCTCCCTGACCTCAGTCCCCCTCAGCCTTCCTCTCAGTAAACTGGCAAGCAAGGCAATTCTCCCACCTCTGACCACCAGCCAGGCTGGGATACCATGTGACATAAGGATATTAAGCAATCCTTCAGGCCAGAGAATCCCCACATAACAAATTCATTCTGTGCAATAAAGAACTTGGCTGCACCTCTGCTTGGGTGTTTGAGATCCGAATTGCTGCCTTGGCACTTCAGAGACAGAGAAAGTAGAAACGAGCTCAGGGGCTCTGGGAAAAAACCTTTAGACCTGTTTTAGAAATCAGATTTGTCTGGCCGCCTCTCACCTGCCCTCCAGGTTTGGATGAAGGGAAGGTGAACTCTGGAGGGCTGCCTGTTGGGCATGGAAAACAGAGAGCGGGGAAGGGCAGGGATCAGGAAAGGGGTTTGATGGGGACACACAGACACAGGGGCCTCCCAAGCGATGCCCCTTTCCCTGACCCAGGGAAGCTCTGGGGGCAGCCAGAGGAAAGAGCTCTCTCATTGGTGTTAGGATGAGCAGACCTGAAACTTACAGACACAGACCCATAACCAGCCTGCACCACTTCTTTTTACACAGGCCAAGCTCTGCCCTCTCCCCGCTCTGCAGACTTCATGTGGACACTTTCTTCCTCCCCAAGATGGCCTTGGATGTTGCTCATTCATTCATTTATTCATTCAACACCCTTGTATTGAACATCCCCTGGATGCCAGTGAACATGGAAGGAGGGCAGAGTTGATTAATGAAATTCAAGTTCTAAACCCCAGCCAGAGCTCATGGAACCAATCATTATAGCTCAATCCACTCAGGTATCCATTAAAAAGTAGGGTATCACAGGGGGTGACAAAGAAGGTGACAAAAACTGCCCAAGAGAGACTGGGAAGGCCTTTCCAGAGGAGGGCACATCTGAGCTGGGTCTTGAAGCCTGGGTAGGAGGAGTTCATCTCAGGAGGAAAAAGAGAAAGTGGAGAAGAGGTAGAGGAGGGGGAGCAAAAAGGGCATTCTAGGCAAAGAAAGTAGCACATTCAGGCACAGAGGTGGGAAAGGCAAGGCGTTTGGGGGAAGCAGCAAAACAGAAGAGGATTTCACTTGAATTGTGTAGAGAAGTTACAAGGGGGTGTCTTCCATCAGCTCCACACCCCACGCGAGATATCCCTGGCCCTGTCCACCCATCTCCTTCCCCATCTGTATTAGTTATCCAGTGCTGCATAACAAGTTACCCCAAAACCTAGCAACTTAAAACAATAATAAACCTCTATATCATTATCTCTAGCAGTTTCTATGGGCCAGGAATTTGGGAACAAGCTCACTCTGGGTTTCTCTGGAGGTTGCAGTCAAGATGTCATCCAGGGCTGTGGTCATCTGAAGCCTTGACCAGGGCTAGAGGACCTACTTCCAAGATGCTTCATTCCCATGGGGCTGGTTGTTGGCGGGAGGCCTCAGTTCCTCCCCACACGGGCCTCCCCACATGATGGTGGCTTCCCCAGAGTGAGTGATGCAAGAGAGAACAACGCAGAAGTGGCCTTTATAAAAAAAAAAAAAAAATATATATATATATATATATATATATATATACACACACACACATACACATATGTATGTATATATATATAAACTGGCCTCAGAAGTCACAGTAATTTCTTTAATATCTTATTGGACCCTCAGATCAGCTCTATTCAATATGAAAGAAGACCACACAAGGGTGTGAATATCAGGAGTTGTTGATTCTCGGGGATGCCTCCCTGATAGCCCTAGTCGGGACAAGCTCTGCTCTATAGAATTTCAGGAAAGCAAACAGACTCTGAGGAAGTCTTTTCTATCAGTTTCCATGAGGCTTTTCAAGACGCCTTCCAATAGTGACTGGTCAGTGGGTATGGTGCAGGACAGGTTCCCTGGGGGAACGGGCCTGGGGGCCAGGAGGACCATCTGTGTCTCTCATAGCATGCCAACACATAAGACAGAACCCGTCCCTCGTCATTGTCCAACGGCCCACATGGCTTCTGGCGTGGTTATCCTTGAAGCAGGCTCATAGATGTGCCCTCCAGCACATTCCTGAGACACTGCCAGTTGGATAGCCCACACCAGGCAGGGGCCAGCCATGCCAGTGAGACCCACTCGGGGGCCCGGGACCCATTCGTAGGTTAGTTGGTAGTTGGGTCACCTCAGTAAGTCTCTACGTGCCCGGCCCAGGTCCTGGACAGCTCAGACCTGCCAGCCCCTCAGGCTGTGCAGGCCTTATATAATTGGAATGCCAGGAAGCACCTACAGACAAGTTTATCACACTCTGTGTAATGTGTAAATACCATTAAGTTGGACAGATTTTCTCATTAATTCTCGGTCCCAGTGACAGACCAGGAATTAACACAATTGATTTTCCAGTCCCTACTCATTATCAATCATCCCCCAGAACTTAGTCACATTTCGTCTGTTCCACCTGGGCCCCAGCATCTATTTGGAGGCTTCAACATATATTAAACTAATAAAGAGCAACGGGCACTGCCGTGTCTGCCCTGGAAACTGGTGGGGATGTGCGAAGAAAGAAATCTTGGGCAAAAAGTTATTTCTGGGGCTTATGGATGGAAGAATGGACAGCATTCGAGGGCACAGTCCTGTCCCCTGGGACGCTGGCATCGGCCAGCAGGTGCTCAGGCAAGGGTGTTAGCAACTGCTTCCGTTATGAATTGCTGTGGCTTGGAACAACAACAGAGGTATTTGCTCGTGATTCAATAGGTAGACTACTTGGGCTGGTCTCTCCTGGGCTCGCTCCTGTGCAGTCAGCTGGTGGCTGGGAGGTCCAGAGGGTCTAAAACTGGCCTCATGAACATGCCTGGTGGTTGGTACAGGCTGCCGCCGGGTGGGTGGTCTGGGAACCTCAGCTCAGATGGCTCATCTCTGCTTCGTGTGGCTTCTCACCCTTCAGGAGGCCAGACCCAACTCCTTCACCTGGCAGTCTCTGGAGAGCCCCAGGTGGAGGAGAGCAGAAGCTGCAAGGCCTACTGAGGTCTGGGCGGGGACGTCGTAAGGCATCACTTCCGTCATCCTCTATTGGTCAAAGTAAGTCAAAGATCAACCCAGATTCAAGGGATTGGGAAGGAGACTCTGCCTCTTGATGAGAAGAGTGGGGCAAAGGCACACTGCAAGGTGGGCTTGCCACAGGGAGGGGCTTGTTGCAAACAGGGTGTCACAGTCACCAATCTGGGATCAGGCTCTCAGACCCTCCTGCTGTGGGCAGTTTCTTCCCGATCCTTCATGCCAAGAGGAGGTGGCTCTCATTCAAGAGCTGACTTTGGTACCCACCAAAGCAGGGGAGAAATGTGGACTGCAGTGACCTGAACGGTGACCACGCCCAGCACTGAGGCAGGGGATGGCAGGTGGAGCCTGCCAAGTCAAAGTCCGTCCTGCCTCCATCTGACTTCGCTGCTACCGGGATGCTTCTGGACCACCCAGGGCCAAGTGGTATGTATTCAGAAATTGCAGTTAATTTTACACATATATGTGGAACCTAGAAAAATGGTACAGATGAACCGGTTTGCAGGGCAGAAATAGAGACACAGATGTAGAGAACAAACGTATGGACACCAAGGGGGGAAAGTGGCAAGGGGGGGTGGTGGTGGTGGTGTGATGAATTGGGAGATGGGGATTGACATGTACACACTAATATGTATAAAATGGATAACTAATAAGAACCTGCTGTATAAAAACTAAATAAAATAAAATTCAAAAATTCAAAAATAAAAAAAGAAATTGCAGTTAATTTTAATAGCAGCAAGAGCACGCACACTTACAGAAGCAAATCCTTTGCAAACAAGTGCATGTTGTATGTGAGGCACTCATTCCAAGTCCAAGTCCAGAATAATTGTGGATTATCCACTGCTTTTGACTGCCTGTTCCATCCCACCCTCACAGAGATTATTTCGATTACTTTATTTCAATGATATAATTATGGTAGTATTAACAATCTCTACTTGACAAAGGGCTTTTGGGGGTAAATATTTTCTTGAGGTGTAACATTCATTCAGAAGAATTCACAAATTTTCCCAAAGTGAATGCACCTGTGTAATCTGCACCAGGAAGACCCCCTCGGACCCACCCACCCCAATAAAGGGCAACCACTCTCCTGACTTTTTCTTTTTTTTTTTGGCCGCGCCTTTTTGCGGCTTGCGGGATCTTAGTTCCCTGACCAGGGATTGAACCCAGGCCCTGGCAGTGAAAGTGCCAACTCCTAACCACTGGACTGCCAAGGAATTCCCTCTCCTGACTTTTGACACCATAGATTAGTTTTGAAATGTTGTGTTTTTGTTCTGAAATGTTGTGTATTCGTAGAGAACACGTTTTCAGGAGACCCATTTGCCCAGCCGAGGTCCCAGACCTGGGAGATGACTAAGGCATCGTCACCGCCTTCAGGGCTGTTGGATCAGGAATCCCTGCTTGGGGCAAGGAGATGGTTTTCCAACTTCTCAGGGCTCCTCTCCATCCTAAGTCTTGAGTGTCGTCCTTAAGGCAAAGCACCTCTTTTGCCGCACCAGACCCGAGCATGGGAACAGGAGTGGTGGGAGCGGGGGTGGGCAGAAGAGTGAGGGGAGGGAA
Source organism: Balaenoptera physalus (assembly GCF_965194825.1). Classification (NCBI taxonomy): domain Eukaryota; kingdom Metazoa; phylum Chordata; class Mammalia; order Artiodactyla; family Balaenopteridae; genus Balaenoptera; species Balaenoptera physalus. Next base: position 187,692,784 of record NC_138882.1, read on the forward strand.
GAGGGAGTGACGAGAGGTGAGTAAGCCTTTGAGGGCTCTGGCCAGTTTCCTTCCATCTTCTCCCAGACAACGGTCCTCATCCAACCCTTTGTCACTCGGGAGTATGCAGCAAGCTGTTGGATGGTGTGGAAGGCAGGTGAGCTGGCAGGGGTGAAGTGAGGAGGAGAGGGTGGGAGGGCCTTAGGAAACATTCAGCAGACTCTTCCTGAGTGCTTCCTAGAACAGGACAAAGTGGTGGGGCCCCAGGGGGAGGGGGCAAGCCCTCTCTCAGCTCTCATATTCAGAGCTCACCTAGAACCATCACTAGGCAATAATACACATCTTTATGGAAACAATTTCGGGTGAATTCTTTTTTTTTTTTTAAATTTTATTTATTTTTGGCTGCATTGGGCCTTCGTTGCTGTGCGCAGGTTTTCTCTAGTTGTGGCGAGCGGGGGCTACTCTTCGTTGCTGTGCGCAGGCTTCTCATTGCGGTGGCTTCTCTTGTTGCGGAGTACGGGCTCTAGACACACGGGCTTCAGTAGTTGTGGCACGTGGCCTCAGTAGTTGTGGCTCGCGGGCTCTACAGCACAGGCTTAGTAATTGTGGCGCATGGGCTTTGTTGCTCCGTGGCATGTGGGAACTTCCAGGACCAGGGCTCGAACCCATGTCCCCTGCATTGGCAGGCAGATTCTTAACCACTGCGACACCAGGGAAGCCCCTGGATGAATTCTAATGTGCTTTATTATGTGACTTTTTTAGAAGTTCTGCTACAGGGCGATGAAATAGGTTCTGAATATTCAGTAGTAAGAGGTTACAAAGTGCATCTCTGCCTGGTGGGCACCTCCCTGGTTAATCAGCTCCCTAATACCCATCAGGTAAGGGGGGATGGCAGAACAGGGTCTCCCCGCCCCCACTCAAGGATTAGCTTCTCTCTTCTCTCATCGAAGTTGTCCAGGTGGACCACAGCGCTCTCTGCTAGGGCCTGAGCTCACCTGCAATCAGCCCATAGGCCCCAGCTAGGGGAGGAGACAGGTGCAGAGCAGGGTGTGGCTTGAGGGGGGGCCACAGGGGCCTGAGAGATGGATGGGACACTGGGGCCTCCATCCACCCCATCTCTGCCCCTTATACCCCACTTAGATGTGGATGAGGCACCTGTGGGGACAGAGGTGGCCCCATCTCCGAGCCTCCAGGGTTTGCGGGTCAGCAGAGCATTAAAAGTTTTCCCCACATTCCAGACAGGGGCAGAAGGGCTGGGATAGTTCTTTAGTCTTACACCGTCAGTCTCAAATCAGAATGGGGCATCCAGTGATGTGTGGAACAAGGTCCCTCTGAGAACTGCTCCCCCTAAATCCATCTCTCATCCAGCCCCTTAGGCCCTCCCCTCCAGGGCAGTAGCCCATGGGCTGGACATTTCTCTTCTCATCTGTCTCCCATCAAAACTTACCCATCTTGCGTAGCATTCATTTTGGGCCCCATCCTCTGTTCGCCGTGATGACAGGCAGTTTTTTGTTTTTTGTTTTTTGTTTTTTGCCCTCTGTGAGCCCTCCTCAGTTATACACTTATATTTTAGCAAGGACCTTTGGGAGATATAATGCTTTCATTCACAGGACTGACTGATGATGGAATTTGAGGCACCAGGCAGGTTGCTGCAGAGCTATTTAGGTGCAGGAGAGCCTCTGAGCTCCCATTAAATCATAGTCACGGTGACCTGATATAAGAAGATATACTGCTCTTCCCATGAAAAGTTTTCACCTGCAAACCAGCATGCTGCTGTCAAGTGCAGAGTTCGGCCTTTAAGAATGTGCTCAGGGCTTCCCTGGTGGCGCAGTGGTTGAGAATCTGCCTGCCAATGCAGGGGACACGGGTTCGAGTCCTGGTCTGGGAAGATCCCACATGCCGCGGAGCAACTAGGCCCGTGAGCCACAACTACTGAGCCTGCGCGTCTGGAGCCTGTGCTCCGCAACAAGAGAGGCCACAATAGTGAGAGGCCCACGCACCGCAATGAAGAGTGGCCCCCGCTTGCCGCAACTAGAGAAAGCCCTCACAGAAACGAAGACCCAACACAGCCAAAAATAAATAAATAAATTAATTAATTAATTAAAAGAAAAGACTTTATTTTAAAAAAAAAGAATGTGCTCAGCAGCAGATCACTGAATGAATGAATGAATGAATGAATGAATCCCAAACAAAAATGCAACCCAAGACTTTGATCTCATCAGCCCTTGACCTCATCCAGCCTACCAAATTCTGAGAGTCAAGGCAGAAGGCCGGAGGTCCCCATCATCCCTTCTCCTGACATCAATTTAGGGTCCAGTCCAGGTGGTGGACCTAGGAGAGAAGGAAGGCACTTCCTTCCAGAACCAGTCCTCAGCACCCACTGGCCTGGACGATGGGCCACCAGGGCAACTCCTCCCCAAGGCTGGCCCAGGATCACTCAGGGCAAGGGAGGAGGTCCTTCCCCGCACCCATTCTATCCCAAACTCCAAGTTCCATAGAAGTGCAACCTTCCAGAAAGAGCCTGAAATAGACACACAATTCTGTCGCAGTTTCTCCATTCCCCCTCCTGCACTAAATGCCTATTAGGGACAAAGGGACGGGAACAGAGGACAATAACATCTGTTTTTCCAACAAGCCGGTGACAATGCGGATCTGGAGGCGGAGCTCACATCAGCACCGGGGCCCAGATGCAGCCCCACGGCTGCAGAAGCAACTGGCGCTCCATCATTTCTCAGAGATTATCTCCCAGTCGGCGGCGCCTGCTTGCTTGCTTTATCCTCACCCGGGGAGCTATCGCTGCTCTCCACAGGATCAGCCCTGCCTCTCTGCTTGCTTTTCATCTCTGTCACGGGCTGGGCCCCTGCCTCAAGAGGAACCTGGAAGCCACGAGTCCTCCAGTCTCGGTGCTGCCTTCTCAAGGCTGGGACCAAGGTCAGGATGCGGGCCCACACCACAGAGCCTGGTGGAAAGAGCAGTGGTTGAGGACTAAAGGACCTGGCTTCTAATCCCAGCTTGGCCACTGGCTCTGTGACCTTGCGAGGATGAATCTGTCTGGGGACCTTGAGAGCAAGGTGTTCAACCCTGCTGCAGGAGCCTCAGTTTCCTCATCTATAAGATGGGCATCATATATCATAACTCCATCCTAGAACTGTGATGAGTCTCAAAGGTGATGCACACGTATGTGAACCTAATTCAGCCCAGACAGCAGAACTGAGGAAAAGGGCCATGAGACCCTGCAGAGTGGGTTTCTGTAGGCGATTTTGTCTGAGGCTGTTCACACTCAAAGGTGATATCTACCAAATTTGCAGGAGCCATGCTTCTGCTCCAGGTCAGAGGGATGACTGAGATGACTCTGGGGGTCAGACTGCACAAAGCAAATAGACTCATCCATCCCCCTCTCAAACAGTGGGAACCCCAAGACCCTCTCTCTGATGGGTCCCTCAACCCTACCTCTTCTAGCTCTCCTTCAACAAACACCCAGGGCAACCAGCGTGAGAAGCCCCCATGTGCAGGGGGAACTCAGGGGGGGCCGGGAGAAGGGTTAGGGAGGGAAGCAGGAGGAGAGACAGGAAAGAAAATGGGAGAGGAAGACAATGACGAGAGAAGCAGCTGTGGTTCTTTCAATATTTTAAAGGAGATTTAAATTGAAAATGAGATTTATAAAAAAAAGAGAAAGAAATCACGCTTTCCACCACCCTGTCTTCGTAAAGAGAAGCATTGAAAATGAAAAAGATTTTTAACCAAACGAGTGCTGCATTTAGAGTCGGAGAAAAGCCAATTCAGGTCGAGTACCTGCCATTCTGTGGCCCTGCGTGCGACCTTGAGCAAGTCACCTGCCCAGCAAGCAGAACTCTCAAAGCCGTGGGGAGGCGGGGCAGAGACCCGCGAGGAGAGGGCGTGGGAACTCGGAGGATGGAGACTCTGTAAGCCTGGGCGGTGTGGATGGACGGTTCCACTCCCAGAGCTTAGACTCCAGGGGGTGAACGTGAGGACGCCCTCCTCCCAGCAGCCCAGGCCACTTCCAGGAGCGGGTCATCAGACCCTCCAGGAGGGACTGGAGGACGGGACTACGGATCTCCCCGGCCAGCAGTGGGGTTTCTGGGGCGGGGCCTGGCCTCTCCCAGGAGACGGGGCCCCACCTGGGGAAGCAGGTCTTCTTCCAGCTCTCAGGCAAAGCAAGATTAGCTGCACCCGATGGCCCGGGGCACGGATTACACAGCACTCTTCCCCACCTGACTGGGTTATCTTTGTTTGACACCGTCCCCCTCGCTGTCCCTTCTTGAAAAAGGAATGGCTCTTCTCGGGACAGCAGCCCGCCCCCGTGCCCCACCTCTGTTCTGAGATCCATCTCCCTGCCTCTGCCGGAGCGGCTCGGGGCTATCATATGCTCACAGCCCCCGTGGTTCCCTGGTTTCCGTTTATCCTCTCTGCAATTGCATGGAGATTGGTTATCTGGTAATTGAGATTGTTTTACAAGGTGTCGCTCATTGCACTGAGTTTCATTAATTTTCAGCTCATCTGAACACCCAGAGTAATAACTGCCCTGTTGGTGAGGAAGCAGAGGAGTGGGTGTCCCACACGTACACAAGTGCACACATGTGCAAGTGGGCAAATTTTTTAACATAATGACAACCCTGGTAAAACAGACTTCAGATGTTTTCTGGATGTCCTTCCCCGGTTGAACTCTGACAGGAGCCCAAGGAGATGATGTTACCCGTCCCCATAGCACATTTGGGAAATAGGACCCCCTGAAAATTCCTTTAACCTAGAGATTTTTTTTTTGTTTGTTTTGTTTAATTTTTGGCTGTGTTGGGTCTTTGTTGCTGCACGCAGGCTTTCTCTAGTTGCGGCAAGCGGGGGTCATTCTTCATTGCAGTGTGCGGGCTTCTCATTGCGGTGGCTTCTCTTGTTGCAGAGCACAGGTTCTAGGCGCGCGGGCTCAGTAGTTGTGGCTCGCGGGCTCTAGAGTGCAGGCTCAGTACTTGTGGCGCACGGGCTTTGCTCCACAGCATGTGGGATCTTCCTGGACCAGGGCTCGAACCCGTGTCCCCTGCATTGGCAGGCAGATTCTTAACCACTGCGCCACCAGGGAAGCGCCTAACGTAGAGACTCTTGAAGCCCCTTTGAATGACAGGCCATTCACAACCATACGTAAGACCACCTGTCTCTCCATCCAACTCTCTCTTAGCACCTGCTCAAAGGTCAGGCTCCCAGGGCCGTAGGGCATTCAAATAGGAAGCCACCTTGACAGTGTCGAGCCCCAAGGCCAGAACCTCAGGGATACCGGGCTCTGGTGGGGGGAGGGGCAACTTTCCCATGGTCACCCCACTGGGATTCCAGTCTCCCTGAAAGGCTACAAATGGGTCCTGCCTCGGTTTCCTCATAGAACCTCGTGTGGGTGCCCGAGCAGAGCCCCTCAGGAAATCACCAAAGGGATACCCCCCCCAAACACACACACACACACACACACACACACAGAGTTTCACAATGAGTAGTTTCTTTTCTTTTCTGTCTCCCTCACTATTTTATAAGCTCTGTGAGGGCAGGGACCTGGTCTTGTTCACCTTCTATTTTTAGTGTTTAACACAGTGTTTAATACGTATCAGGTGCTCAATGAATGTTTGCTGAGTGAAATGACCGTACTGGGCATTGTGCCAGCACTGTGAAGAACACCATCACGTCAGCCAGGGATCCTCTGCCCTTTAGTGCGGAAGCCTGATATTATACAGAAACGACCACATTCTGAAATATTCATCAGTAAGAGAGGAAAGGGGACTCATTTTATGAGGTGCCTGTTACATCCCAGGCACCATGCTAAGTACTCTCTGAGCAATAGTTCATTTACACTCAAAACTACCCTACGAGGCAAATACTTTCATCCTCCTTTGTAGAGAAGGAACTGGAAGCTCATAGGGGTTACATAGCTTGGCTGAGCACAGCCAGAGGGCGAGTGATACAGCCTGGACTTAACTAAACCCAGTGCTGTCAGACTCCATGAGTGTTTCACTAGTTAAGCTCCATGAGTGATGTCAGGAGTGCCTGTTTGTCTGTCTTTCCTCTGGGACTGTAAGATTCCTGAGGATAGGGACCAGGTCTCATTCACCATTATACTCCAGAGCCTAGCCAAGTGCTGGAACATAATACTTGCTCATTTAACTGTGAATGACTAACTGGTCTCACAGCCACCTGTAGGTGGTGCCAGAGAGGAGCAGAGGTGAGACAGAGGTCTTTGTCATAAGCAGTGAATTGACGTGGGTCTGTGACAGTGGGGCGGGGAGAAATTAGTCTCTGCTGCCCTCCTTCTCCCACAGCACTTTGTGCCTCTGTTATGACACTTGAGATGGCATCAGAATAACTTATGTACGTGTGCTCTCTTCCCCAGCTTACTATGAGCCCTTAAAAGGCAAGGGCAAGCTTATTCATTTTGAGTCCTAGGACAGAGCTGGCCCAGAGTGGGCTCTCAGTGAGGGTCTCTGGCCCTGGAAGCATCGCTAGAAGGCCCTCATTGGTGACCTCTGACCCCCTCAGCACGTCCCCTGCATCTGTGCTCCTCCTCGCCTTCCATTCCCCGGTCTCAATGCAGCCCGGAGGGAGGCGGTCTTCCCATTCCCCTAACATGATGCCTTCCCTGGACCTCGTCTCTCAAGGCCATTCATCTTGATTAGGTATTGGCAGCCTTGGCTGATTAAATGCCCCACCATCCCCTCCTGTTTGTTTCTCAGCAAGGAGGTGTCAGGGTTTTTCATTCTCCAGGCTTTGACCTTGGCAGTGGTGCGACGGCCCTTAGCACACCTGCCTCGATGTTGCAGTCATGTCTGGCCGCGCTGCCAAGGAGGTTGATTAAGGAAAACTTCGCCCACGCTCTCAGGCAGCAACCGAGGGACTTTCTCCAGCCGGGTGAATTGGGGACAGCTGCCCACCAGCACCTCAGCTTCTGAGGAAACCATCACCCTCATGGCCACCTCCTCCTGGAAGCCTTGATCGCAACTCCTCATCACCTCCTCCTGGAAGCCTTCCTGATTACCTCCATCCGGCACCCCCACCCCTACCCTCAATGCACTGTGGTTGTCAGGGTTTATTCAACAGTTGGCAGGCGTCAGCCTCCTCTCACTGAACCCAGAGAGTAAGTCTTCTGTGTCCCAAACACGTGTAACTCTCAGCTCAGGTGCTGCTCACCCTGAAGGTAGGGAGGGGCTCTTTCGGTCTCCCTGCAGCCACGTGCTCAGGAAGCAGAGTCACCATTCCTGATGTGGGCACTCTGACTCAGTGGCTGGGTGAGGACTGCAAGAAGGAGAGAAAATGAAGGCAGGCAGATGGGGGAACACGAGGAGACATTTAACCTGAGGACACACCTTGCTGTGTTGTTGTGGGCGGACAGGAGCCACTCTCCGTTATTCAGGGATGGGCAGATTTGACCCAAAACCTTAGTCCACCCAGCCGGAGCAAGTCAGACAAGTGGGCTTAATTATTATCTCCATAGAGCCGGCCTCCTGGGGGCACAGGGCAGAGGGTTTGAGGGGGCCTCACCTGGCAGACCAGAGGGCAGCAGCCCAGTGCCAAGGCCAAGGGCAGTGCCCAGCCCGTGGCACCTCCTCTACCTCCAACTGCTTGCCTGTCTCTTCTCCCAGGTCGCAGGCTCTCTGCTTCCTGCGTGAGAGCGCCACCAGCAAGGAGGTGGCTGTCCCTCCCGGATGGGGACCACATCCCTGGCCCTGAGCCACCGCTGTGGGCCTGCATTAGCCCGGTCACTCGCATATTCTTGAGAGCAACCCCAGGAGACCCTGCCTAAGAGCGTTGGTGGGACCAAGGAAGTTGTGAAGGCTGTGTCACTTTTGACGCTTCTGACACCCCCTTCTCAGGCACACACCACCACCAGCCGTACTTCCCCTTCTTCACCACCCTCCCACTCCCAGGGGCGGACCAATTGACTGAGTGCCCAGTGTACAAGGTGCTGCAGGACATACAAAGGCAGAGAAGAGGAGCAGAACTTGCACTGAAATAGTTCAAGGTTAGAATCATGGCTCCATCACTTACTAGCTGGGTGAGCCTGGGCAAACATAAGACTCTCCCTCAACTTCAGTTTCCTCTCTCATGAAAAAAAGACCTTAATACACCATTCATGGGGTTGTTCTGAGGCTTAAAAGAATGGAACAATGCCTGGCACACAGTGATGGTTTTATTACTGTCATCCACTCAGTCATTCAGCAAACATTTATTTAGAGGCTTCCACGTACCAGGAAGATGAGCTGGATCTTAAAAGATCTTAAGAGTTACTGCCAAGTTTCCCTTCCTCTCCCAGCCCCTTACCGCTCAGGGGCAGCAGATGTGATGCAGCGGTCCAAACTCTGACACCTGTCGGTCAGCCCTACAAGTCTTGCCGCCCCCAGAGGTGACTCAGTCCTTCAGCACCTGCTCTGAGTCCCAAGCCCTGCGCTCGAGATGACTTAGGATGGTGAGTAAAGCCCCCTAGTCCTCCCACCTCCTGGGGGCGGCTGACAATAGACATTTGACAAACTAACAGATGGGTAACACCCACACCATGCCCGGGCCTGCCCCGCTACACCCACTGTGACCCTAATGCGGACAATTCTAAGGCAGGCTGGGGGAGAGAGGCACAAGGTTATGGCAGGAGCGCGGGAGTGTGGACTTGGGGTGCTCCTGGAGTAACAGCACGCAGAGGGCTGCCTCTCTGGATGTACTGGCATCACAGGAGGGCCCCAGGCCAACTTCCCTTCACCCTCGAAACCTGGTTGAAATCATGTGATCAAGACCCTCACTGTCCCTCTCAAGATGCTCAGGACCCTCCCAGAACTCCCGCATCTTGAGATGGGTCAGGGGCACTGAAGGGGGTTTGCCCTGCAATTATAGCCTTTCCCCTACCCCAGGAAGCTGTCTGCAGGCCCTCCTGAAGAGCCAGGCTCAGCCCTTGTCACCTCTTCAAGCAGGGGACCTGACTCGGTTTATACCACTGTTTGGCATCCTGGCTTCATCACTCATGGTGGGAGGCCTGTCCCAATTGGAAAAAGGGCAAATCACAAATGTCAACTGGCTGAGACCCAAGTGCCAGGTTCTCGCCAGAGGCACTACTTTTACACCAGCCTGCACAGTCTGGAGCCTGTAATGAAAGAGGCTGACAGTCCGTTAGCAGCAGAGTAGTCCGCGGGGCTTGGAGGAAAGGAGCTATCATCCACCTCCCTTCAAGGGCTTTCAAGGGGGAAATCAACTGTGTGTGCGTGTGCATGCGTGTATGTGGGTGTATAATCTTAAAAAAAAAAAAAAAAGAAAGTAATATCAATCACAGCCGTGTCCCTTAAAGTCGGCAGACAGACAACGATCTGACATCACAGAGAACTGTGAACATGCATTTTGTACTCTGTCCTCCCAACCCCTGGGGGCAGGTCTGAGAGATGATCCCATAATAACAGAACACCAATATCACAGGATGGGAAGACCCTTAAGGTCTTCTCATACACCCACCTCTGATGTCCAACTCTTCACTTCAATGTTCCTGACAAGGAATCATCCTTTCGCTTGAATGCCTCTAGTCACAGGGACCTCACTGCCCACTGGGATGTTTCAAACATCTCACTTGCCAATTCCTCTAATGTTTAAAAAGTTCTTCCTGACCTCAGAGCTTAAATTTGGGATCAAATAACTTCCACCCGTTGGTCCTAGCTTTGCCTTTGAAGTCTCACACACACACAAACACACACACACACACACCCTCCCACCCCAATCCCTTTTCCCCATGACAGCCCTCTCCTTTCTATGCTGACATGGTTGTAAGCGCCCTCACCAGTCTGCCTACTGCTTTCTGGACAAGATCCAGTTTGTGAATAACACGTCTTCAGAATGTGGTGCCACACTGAGAGACGTAAAATCTCTGCCGCAGCTGTTACCAGTGTGAAGACACACATGTGTGTGCAGGTAGAAATGAAATTCCTGGAGCTGTATTTTCATGCATTCCACATTTCATCCCATATTGTTGAACGCCTTGCTGAAATCCCAGTATATTACATCCAAGGCATGCTCTTCTTGATTTATCATCACATTTGCTCTATCAAAAAAGGAACTAAGAGGGACTTCCCTGGTGGCGCAGTGGTTAAAAATCCACCTGCCAACGCAGGGGACACAGGTTCAAGCCCTGGTCCAGGAAGATCCCACACGCCGTGGAGCAGCAAAGCCCATGCGCCACAACTACTGAGCCTGCGCTCTAGAGCCTGTGAGCCACAACTACTGAGCCCACGTGCCACAACTACTGAGCCTGCACTCTAGAGCCTGTGAGCCACAACTACTGAGCCCACGCATCTAGAGCCCATGCTCCGCAACAAGAGAAGCCACCACAATGAGAAGCCCGCGCACCGCAACGAAGAGTAGCCGCTGCTCACCACAACTACAGAAAGCCCATGTGCAGCAACGAAGACCCCATGCAACCAAAAATAAATAAATAAATAAATACAGGACCTAAGAGGACTTCCCTGGTGGCGCAGTGGTTAAGAATCCACCTGCCAACACAGGGGACGTGGGTTCAAGCCCTGGTCCAGGAAGGTCCCACATGCCGCAGAGCAACAAAGCCTGTGCGCCACAACTACTGAGCCTGTGCTCTAGAGCCTGTGAGCCACAACTACTGAGCCCACGAACCCTAGAGCTCATGCGCCGCAACTACTGAGCCCTAGTGCTGCAACTATTGAAGCCCACACGCCTAGAGCCCATGCTCTGCAACAAGAGAAGCCACCGCAATGAGAAGCCCGCACACCACAACGAAGAGTAGCCCCCGCTCACCGCAACTAGAGAAAGCCCACATGCAGCAATGAAGACCCGACACAGCCAAAAAAATAATAAATTTTAAAAGAAAGGAACTAAGAAAGAAGGAAAAATGCCCAGGAATGGGCCCAGCCCACCACGTGTGGTTGACAGCACAGGGATGGGCAGGACCTGCGCCTTCCTTGTTCTGGACACTAATCTATTAATTCCACCTCAGGTCACATTAACCAACATGGAAGCCAAAGCTCATCACTGACTCAAACTGTGCTTCGGGCCAGGTCACAGGCTCAGATTTTGGCTTAAATAAAGGAGTAACAGAGGAGTTGGTAAGATAACATATGATGTATTTCGCCACTCCACTCCGGAAGAGGCCAGCATTGAGCTTCTAAAGGCCCCTGGGTGGGATTTTGTGCAAAGGTCCTGCAAGGGGTGAGGAAGGAGGGAAATGCTCTGAGTAAGTCAGGTGGATGAGGCAGTTCACAGAGAAAGTGGGAGCTTCCCCCAAGACTGGGCAGAAATGGGGATGGAGCGACAGGGACAAGGGCTCTCCAGGCCCACGGTACTCGGCAAGGAAGGCTGCTGTCAGGGGCATTTTGAACCCTTCTAGAGCAGAGTATCCAAGAAACAAGGGTAGATTCCAGGGCCGAGCCCCAGCATGAAGGAGCGAGGAAGCAACCTTACAGATAGTGAGCCGACGGAGCAAGGACCCAGCCAATATCTCTGGCTTCTGGCCCCACGGAGGCCCAGGGGTCCTGGGTGGTCCCAGGGAGATAGAAGCAGGCCCAAGAGGTGAATACGGTTGAATTTCCAGCCACCCCCACTGGGGAGCAGAATAAGTCTGACTCACAGGAATAAAGGCATGTGATGCTCTCCTGCGGAGTCATCAACACCCACCGTATCTGCGGCTCTCACGCCACAGATCTTCCCCTTCTGATGTTCTATTGGGTTGGCCAAAAAGTTCGTTCGGGTTTTTCCAGCTTATGGAAAAACCCGAACGAACTTTTTGGCCAACCCAATATATCTGGTTTGGGGGACCCAAGTATATTGCTTATATAGTAAGCCCCCTACCCACGAACCTTCAAGCTGCGAACTTTCAAAGATGCGAACGTGTGTCCAATCACGTAAGTTAGTTCATATGTCTGGCGTACACTGCCGTGTGCATGCATCCTCTACAGGTGGTTGTGCTTTTGTGTACTTTACTGTACAGTACTGTATAGAGTACAGTAGTACAGTATCTTTATTTCAAGCCCAGGATGTCCAGAAGCAAGCGTAAAAGCAGTGGTGATGTAGCTGGTACTACTGTACTTTTCAAGGTACTGTACTGTAGGATTAAAAATGTTTTTATTTTTTTGTGTTTGTTAGGTATTATTTGTGTGAAAAGTATTACAAACCTATTACAGCACAGTACTATACAGCCGATCGTGTTAGTTGGGTACCTAAGCTAACTCTGGTGGATTTAGGAACAAATTGGACTTACGAACGCGCTCTCGGAACAGAACTTGTTCGTATGTAGGGGATTTACTGTATTTACTCATGGTAAAGTTTTCCTTTCACACATCAAAGCAGCCTTTTCATCTCCCAGAAATTCACCTAACTAGACTATTATCCATTCCACGTATCTCTGCTGTGTTCATGAGGCCACATCGTCAAATGCCCAGCAGAAACCCAAATGTCCCCTATCTGCTGCACATTCCCAATCTATCAGCAGTGACCTGCTCAAGAAAAATGAAAGTAGGAAACGACAGAAGGAAACAAGGTTAATCTGGCCTGCCTGGCTCTTGGCAAATCCATACTGGCTCAGAGGGGTCCCTACTGTCTTTCCTAAGGGCTCATCAAATCTGGTCAAACTCACCGCCAAAGATCAGGCACCCCACCCCCTCCCCACTACATGTGCCTGCGCTGGTCTCCTGAGGTTTATGAATCAGAGTTCACAAGCAGACGATGAGGCAAGCAGCAGGAGGAGACCACAGGGAAATGGGAAGCCAGACCACTGATAAACATTTTCCTTTTTTTAATTAAAAAAATTTGTTTATTAACAAGTCTAAAGAAAACCTTCATTGAATCAGGGGATGTAATACAAATTATAGTGACCTGCATATAAAACCTGGCATCAAATTTGGCCTCTTAGAAAGATTTATATATAAAAATATGCATTAATACCTGCGCCAGAGCACAGTGCAGAGGTTAACTGACACCCCCGAAGGGAGGGCTTACCAAGGTGGTCTGGTCTGTGGACGCAGGGAGCTCTCGGTCCGACGGCCTCAGGGGTGAGCCTTATGTGACAATGGCCTGCTGGGAAGGAGCCCGAAAAGCTTGTCTCTTTGAAGGCAGGACTCCTGTGAGCACCAAAATGCCACTAGCCTGGCATAAAACAAAAATGGTGCTGGGAGAAGACAGACAGGAGAGACGGCTGTCCTCCTTTTCCTCATTACTGGGCTCGGACCACTATTTGAAGATTCTGGAACTCTGCAGACAAACCACCTTTAACTTTAGAGGAACTTTCGCAATTTCCAAATATGTTTTTTCCAAGTAAGCTACCCAATTCTAACTCAAGGAGCCAAATCATAATTGGCCTGATTTTAAGGATTAAGAGCTAGTTCTGATGTCATTTTCTACAGGCCAAGACCCTGAAATACCTATCAGAATGGCTATAATCAATCACAACAGAAAAGCATGATGACGATGGTCTCAATCTATTTTGGTCTTGGACCCAATGCAACCAAGCAATTCTAGCCCAGAAGTTATACTTCACAGACACTGAAACAAGAAGCAGCTTTGATCAACACTGGCATTCCCCCATCCTGGGTACAAACTATCTCTGCACAAGGCAACCGAAGCCTTTGGGAAAAGCCGGGTCAGAATTGTACATCTGTCCTCAAGGAGGGGGATGCAGTTTCTTCACTGTTGAGCCTGTCACTTTGGCTGAACAGGGTCAGGACTGTCTGGCCATTGGCTTCTTCACTCATGGAGGAGCCGCTGTCCCTGGGCTGCTCGTCCTATGGTTCTGTGGACAGGGGCAACCATCCCTGACTCAGCTGCTAAGCTGCTGCCCAAACAGCAGGGCTCCACGGATGGGAGACGCACAAGTGGGGACCTGAAAGAAATGGAGGGCGGGCGTAGGGGAGTGCGAGGAAACGCGATGGGGCAGGAGAAGAAGCGGCCTCGTGGGCCTTCAGTAGTCGGCAAGGACCGCCAGGGCCTCTACAACTTCAGAGTGCTGCTGGTCACTGAAAGGGCTGGGAGTCCTTCCCGTCATGCCAGGGGGCTCTACAAGGGGAAACCAGCCGCCCTACCAGTTTCTATCCAAAAGCAGAGTGATTTTCTCAGCCGCCTCCAAGGTGATGTTGTTTGTTTTTTTTTTTCCTTCCAAGCCCTCGGCTCCACTGTCCTGCTGCAGGGTGATCTGATGCTTTTCCTCAACTGTGGCAATAAGTGAAGTGAGGACAAAAGGGTCTGAATCACAATTTAGGCAAAAAGCCTAGAGCCCCGTCGGGCTGTTAATGAGAGACTTTCTCTCTCAAGGCAGTGTATTTCAGGACCCAAGTGCTCAGGGTAAGAGACAGGGGCTCCTTGTCACTGGGGATCATCAACGTATCCTGCCAGACCAAAATAGCACAGGACACTTGGCCCAGTTACTATGGCTCTTTCAGGACAGGAGGCCAACCTGGGCGGTTCCTTCACCAAGTCTTAGGGCACTGTAGTCCACTAAAAGTGACCTGACAACACCCTCTAGTGGAAATTATAAATAAAACAAGGGCCACGCGTCCAATTTACCTTGTTCTGACACCAGAGTGGTTTCAAGAGTCCCCATAAAACGGAATAAAATAACAAAAACAAAACATTCTCTTTAAGAATGTAATAATAAAAAAAAGGTGGGCGTTCACAAGCCATCCTTAAGCCCCTCGCTGCCAAATCACCTTCCCTCCTCAGACACTCTGCCTTCAACACATTCTAAGAAAAGGGGGACGTGTTGTGGGGTGCGGCTACTGGCCCCCTTAGAGTTTGGGCAGACTGCCTGCTGGTGCCAGAATGATGCTGGAAACGTAGAAGAGGCCCAGCAGAAGGTTGAGTTTGGCAGTCCTCTGGGGCAGTTTGTTGAAAGTCTGGCTTCGGAACTGTCTCTCGAGGGAAAAGGCCATGGGAATGGTGAGCAGGGGCAGTGCCAGGCTGATGCTGCAGTGCACAGCCAGGATGCTGAAGATCAGGTAGGGCAGGAAGAGCAGCGTGTTGTAGAGCACGTAGGAGAGAGTGGGGCCGATGAGGATGGCGAGCGTCACGATGCCAGCCTCCCGGTCGGACTCCATGTCCCTGGTGTTGTTGGAATGGAGGATGGCCTCGGTGCTAAGGGCGAGGGGGATGGCGTAGACCAGCGGGAAGACCGCCAGGGACCCCACCTGGACGGCGTAGGCGAACATCACAGCCAGCGGGCCGAAAGTGATGAGGATGATGAGGTCTCCCAGAGCCAGGTACTTGAATCCAATTCCTAGGCCAGGAAACACAGAGAGTTGGTGTGAGATCAGGGGCCGGAAACCGCGGCAGTCAAAAGGCAGGCTGCTGTGGCTGCACGGGGCACGTTCTTAGGCTGTGAAGCGGGGCAGTGGTTGCATTCCCCTCCCCTCCAGAGCAAAATCTGATTTTTTTCTCCAGTGGCACAGAGAGACAGAGAAGACTAATCGTTTAGCACCCAGTTCAGTCTCAGAGTCATCCCCGAGTTTTCCTTCCTGCTGTCCCCCAGCAAAGCCCTGCCACAAAGAGCGGGGGCTTCCCAAACTAGTGGCTTCCAGTGGGGAAGAGGGTAGAGGGGCAAAACAGGGGTGGGGAGTGGGAGGTACAAACTACTGGGTGTAAGATGGGCTCAAGGATGTATTGTACAACACAGGGAATACAGCCAATATTTTGTAGTAACTGTAAGTGGAAGGTAACCTTTAAAAACTGTATAAAAGGGCTTCCCTGGTGGCGCAGTGGTTGAGAATCTGCCTGCCAATGCAGGGGACACGGGTTCGAGCCCTGGTCTGGGAGGATCCCACATGCCGCGGAGCGACTGGGCCCATGAGCCACAACTACTGAGCCTGCGCGTCTGGAGCCTGTGCTCCGCAACAAGAGAGGCCGCGATAGTGAGAGGCCCGCGCACTGCGATGAAGAGTGGCCCCCGCTTGCCACAACTAGAGAAAGCCCTCGCACAGAAACGAAGACCCAACACAGCCATAAATAAATAAATAAATAAATAAATAAATAAAAGAAATGACTCTATACCTTAAAAAAAAAAAACTGTATAAAAAATTGAAATAAGTTGAAAAAAAGAAAAAAGAGCAGGGGGTTCCGAGTCACAGACAGTTCAACGGGAGAGCCCGTGAAGGATCTCACAGGTCTTACGGTCCAGGGCTTGCGTTTCTTTCATCCTCCACCAACCCCTGCAAGACACTGCTTCTGCCAGGAATGCCCTGAGATCAGCCCCTCACGGAGTATCCACCCCAGCCTCCTACTTTTCAGCCACAACCTCTGGAAGCATCTTCTGGTTTCGAAAATCTCCAGTTAATCTCAGCGAAAGTTCAGGGTTCCCAAACTCCAGACAGAGCAACTTTCACCCACATAATGAGTAAAACAGCTAAGACAGGGAACTTATAACACTGCTTCCCCTCTCTGGTTCCCATGAAGTTAAAACACTAAATAATCCCTAATTTTTCCTCCCGTACTGCTAATCTACTTCACATCCTGTCTAATCCCCATCTTTCAAACTGGCCCAGTTGCTCCATCCCCAAATCCAAGTCACAGTCATCTTATGCCTGGAATACTGCGACACCCTCCCAACTGATGCCTCAGCTTCTGTTCTCATAACCACCTCCCCCTCCCCATCCCTAATCGAATCTCCACAATGCAGCCAGAATGATCCTCTCAAAATACCAAGCTAGTCATGCCCCTCCCCCAACATACACCTGAAAACCCTTATCAACAAGTTGTCCTCCGGATAAAAAAGCCCCAGATCTTCCACCTAGCTCACCTCTGGCCCTGCCCTGCCTCCCTCCTGCCTGACTTTGAGCCCTCCTCCCCTCCCCGCACATACTTCTTTCAGTTCCTCAGGGCCTTCAGACACTCCCCCAACCCCGGCCCCTTGCCTGGCTAACTTCTACTCATCCTTCAAGACTTTAAAGACCATTCCTCAAGGCAGCCTTCCTCAGCCCTAGACCACATTTGGTCCCCTTGTAATATGCTCCACAGCACCCCGACTTCCACTTTCATAAACTCCATCACACTTCTAGTTTTTTTTTTTTTTTTTTTGACCGCACCGTGTGGCATGCGGGATCTTGGTTCCCCGACCAGGGATGGAACCCGTGCCCCCTGCAGTGGAAGCTCAGAGTCCTAACCGCTGGATCACCAGGGAATTCCCACACTTCTAATTCTTAATCTCTGTCTCTCCCACTAACCTGTAGGTTTCAATGAGGGCAGGGCCTTGTGTCTGGCCAGTTAACAGCTGGCTCCCCAGTGCTTGACACAAAGGCTGAACTGAACACAGAGCTACAGTAACAAGCACCTGGAATTTGGAACCAAGGTCATGAAAAATGTCCCACTTGGATTGAAACAGGTAAAGCAGCATGGAAAGGGTGAGAGACACCCACTCAAAGAGGTGAACCACACATATATTGCTACAGAAGCCTGGGAAACCTCTGATCTAATCAAGCTACCAAGGCATGGCCTCAGGATCAGAAAATTTAAAAAAAAACTATTGGGTCATCAATTGCATTTTAAACAGCCTAAAATGATAAGGGACAATGATCTGTAAAAGATCTAAAAGCATGGTAGCCACAGAACAAGATGCAGCCCAAGTTTACCTCCACACCTAGTGGTTGGGATTCTTTAGTGCTAAATGACCACCCTTGATTCTTTGGAATGAAGCATCTCCAGGAAAGGGTATAAAAGGCATGGCCCTTGATACCCCCAACACACAGCAAACTAATTCTGTACTCCCCAGGCAGTGTTTTGATAAATAATTTGGTTGTCTGAGGACATGCCCTCCAGGAGGAAGGTCTCTCAAGCAGCACCTCGGCTCCAATTCTAAATTAGGAAATTGATGTCATGTGCGGTATCTCACACATTTAGGCAACTACCCCTGCCCAAGGAAGATGCCAGGCAGGAATGCTCCCAGCACCAATCTAGCAAATTTCTCCACCAGCTGTCTGCTATTCTTCTGCATTTGTTCTCAGCTCTCCAAGCAGACTTCGGGGCTCTTGACCTCTGGCAAGAGTACCCAAGAACACCACCTTAGATTGCCTGGCAAAAAAACGTGAGCAAAGCTTCTTGAGGTTATCTGACACCAGAAAATGACAAAGCCCTTGAGCAGAAAGCCCTGTTTCCTGAGGGTCCGACCCAAGGCTCATGTGCTCCACCTGATTCAGAGATGTGGCCCACCTGGCAGTTTCCTTTTAGGCACTCCCCTCCTCCCAACACCATTTTCCACATGAGCCAGCACAGTGAAACATTGGGCCAGTTCTCCACACAGCAGCCAGAATGAATTTGTCAAAACATAAATCAAAATGTTGGCATAAAAAGGATGTGGAGTAACTGGAACTCTCATGCCTTGCTGGTGGGGAGGTAAAAGCAGTAGAACCACTTCAGAAAACACTTTGGCAGCTTCTCATAAAATTAAACATCATCTACCCTATGACCCAGTAATTCGATTCCTAGGCATTTACCCAAGAAAAATGAAAACAAATATCCACAAAAGACTTTAATACGAATGTTCCGTTATAATAGCCAAAATACGGAAATAATCCAAAAGTCACTGAACAGGATAATGGATAAACAAATTGTGGTATGTCCATACAATGGTTACCTCTCAGTGATACAAAGGAACTACTGATACACATGACAACACAACGAAACTCAAAAACAGGCACAAGAATTCATACTGAATGATTCCATTTACATGATGCTCTAGACCACGCAACAGTGGTTGCCTCTAGATGGGGTGGGAAGAGTGGGGTTGACAGGGAAAAAGCACAAGGAAGCTTTTGGGGGTGACAGAAATGTTCTGTATTATGGTAGGGGTATGGGTTATACAGCTGTATGTATTTGTCAAAATTCATCAGACTACAACACTTAAAATCCATGCATTTCACCATATGTCAACTATATATCGATAAAAGTCAACGTTAAAAAAAAAACACATAAATCAGATTATGTCATTACCCTGCTCAATACATTTCAATGTCTCCCCATTTGTTCATTCAATAAATATTAAGTACTGACTACTTGACAGGCACTGTTCTGGGCACCATGGAGAGAACAAAGAGACTAAAATCCCTACCCCCAGGGAGTTTACAGCCTAAGGGGGAAGATAATTAACAAAGTAAGTACTTTATGTGGTTAGAATGTAACATGTGCTATGAAGAAAAAGCAGAGGAGAGCAATAGGGAAGGCACTGTAGGGGAAACACAGGGTGTGTGTGTGATTTTATTTTATTTTTTTCAGCTGCTGCAGAAAAAAATTGTTATTGTTTTGTAATTTTAAATAGGGTAGAAGCTGACATTAGAGCAAATGGGTGGCAGTTAGAAAGCAAATCATACACACAGATGGGGGAAGAGCGTGCTAAACAGAGGAAACAGCATCTCAAAGGACCTGAGGCAGGAGCATGCCTGGCGTGTTCCAAAAACAGCTAGCAGGGCAGTGTGGCTGGAGCATGGTGAAGAGGAGAGCAGGTCAGAGCGTTGGGGGAGGTGGGGGTGGAGCAGATAATGTCAGGCCCTGGGGGTCATTGTAAAGACCCTGGCCTTCACTCTAATGAGCTGGGAGCCACTGGAGAGTTTTGAGCATACGACTGACATAGCTGCAGGATTACTCTGGCTGCTGATCTGGGAGCACCGGGAAAGGGACAAGGGTGCATGCACAGAGACGGGTAAACAATCAGCAGAAATAAACGAGGGAGATGACAGTGGTAGTGGTGGGAAGTGACGAGAAGTGGTCTGGTCCCAAATGCATTTTAGAAGTGGAATCGCTACAATCCTGCAGCCTGTGGAACAAAAACCACATTCACAGAAAGATAGACAAGATGAAAAGACAGAGGGCTATGTACCAGATGAAGGAACAAGATAAAACCCCAGAAAAACAACTAAACGAAGTAGAGATAGGCAACCTTCCAGAAAAAGAATTCAGAATAATGACAGTCAAGATGATCCAGGACCTCGGAAAAAGAATGGAGGCAAAGATCGAGAAGATGCAAGAAATATTTAACAAAGACCTAGAAGAATTAAAGAACAAACAAACAGAGATGAACAATACAATAACTGGAATGAAAAATACACTAGAAAGAATCAATAGCAGAATAACTGAGGCAGAAGAACGGATAAGTGGCCTGGAAGACAGAATGGTGGAATTCACTGCTGCGGAACAGAATACAGAAAAAAGAATGAAAAGAAATGAAGACAGCCTAAGGGACCTCTGGGACAACATTAAACGCAACAACATTCACATCATAGGGGTCCCAGAAGGAGAAGAGAGACAGAAAGGACCCGAGAAAATATTTGAAGAGATTATAGTCGAAAACTTCCCTAACATGGGAAAGGAAATAGCCACCCAAGTCCAGGAAGCACAAAGAGTTGCATACAGGATAAACCCAAGGAGAAACACGCTGAGGCACATAGTAATCAAATTGGCAAAAACTAAAGACAAAGAAAAATTACTGAAAGCAGCAAGGGAAAAATGACAAATAACATACAAGGGAACTCCCATAAGGTTAACAGCTGATTTCTCAGCAGAAACTCTACAAGCCAGAAGCGAGTGGCATGACATATTTACAGTGATGAAAGGGAAGAAGCTACAACCAAAATTACTCTACCTGGCAAGGATCTCATTCAGATTCAATGGAGAAATCAAAAGCTTTACAGACAAGCAAAAGCTAAAAGAATTCAGCACCACCAAACCAGCTCTACAACAAATGCTACAGGAACTTCTCTAAGTGGGAAACACAAGAGAAGAAAAGGACCTACAGAAGCAAATCCAAAACAATTAAGAAAATGGTAATAGGAACATACATATCTATAACTACCTTAAACGTGAATGGATTAAATGCTCCAACCAAAAGACACAGGTTTGCTGAATGGATACAAAAACAAGACCCATATATATGCTGTCTACAAGAGAACCACTTCAGACCTAGGGACACATACAGACTGAGGGGTGGAAAAAGATATTCCATGCAAATGGAAATCAAAAGAAAGATGCAGTAGCAATACTCATATCAGATAAAATAGACTTTAAAATAAAGAAGGTTACAAGAGACAAGGAAGGACACTATATAATGATCAAGGAATCAATCCAAGAAGAAGATATAACAATTATAAATATATATGCACCCAACATAGGAGCACCTCAATACATAAGGCAACTGCTAACAGCTATAAAAGAGGAAATCAACAGTAACACAATAATAGTGGGGGACTTTAACACCTCACTTACACCAATGGACAGATCATCCAGAGAGAAAATTAATAAGGAAACACAAGCTTTCAATGACACAATAGACCAGATAGATTTAACTGATATTTATAGGACATTCCATCCAACTACAGCAGATTACACTTTCTTCTCAAGTGCGCACAGAACATTCTCCAGGATAGATCACATCTTGGGTCACAGATCAAGTCTCAGTAAATTTAAGAAAAGTGAAATCATATCAAGCATCTTTTCTGACCACAACGCTATGAGATTAGAAATCAATTACATGGAAAAAACCCGTAAAAAACACAAACACCTGGATGCTAAACAATACGTTACTAAATAACCAAGAGATCACTAAAGAAATCAAAGAGGAAATCAAAAAATACCTAGACACAAATGGCAATGAAAACACAACGATCCAAAACCTATGGGATGCAGCAAAAGCAGTTCTAAGAGGGAAGTTTATAGCAATACAATCCTACCTCAAGAAACAACAAACATCTCAAATTAACAATCTAACCTCACACCTAAAGGAACTAGAGAAAGAAGAACAAACAAAACCCAAAGTTAGTAGAAGGAAATAAATCATAAAGATCAGAGCAGAAATAAATGAAATAGAAACTAAGAAAACAATTGCAAAGCTCAATAAAGCTAAGAGCTGGTTCTTTGAGAAGATAAACAAAATTGATAAACCATTAGCCAGACTCATCAAGAAAAAGAGGGCGAGGACTCAAATCAATAAAACTAGAAATGAAAAAGGAGAAGTTACAACAGACACTGCAGAAACACAAAGCATCCTAAGAGACTACCACTCTCTTAGTAGAAAGACTAAGCAACTCTATGCCAATAAAATGGACAACCTGGAAGAAATGGAGAAATTCTTAGAAAGGTATAACCTTCCAAGACTGAACCAGGAAGAAGTAGAAAATATGAACAGACCAACCACAAGTAATGAAATTGAAACTGTGATTAAAAATCTTCCAACAAACAAAAGTCCAGGACCAGATGGCTTCACAGGTGAATTCTATCAAACATTTAGAGAAGAGCTAACACCCATCCTTCTCAAACTCTTCCAAAAAATTGCAGAGGAAGGAACACTCCCAAACTCCTTCTATGAGGCCACCATCACCCTGATACCAAAACCAGACAAAGATACTACAAAAAAAGAAAATTACAGACCAATATCACTCATGAATATAGATGCAAAAATCCTCAAAATACTAGCAAACAGAATCCAACAACACATTAAAAGGATCATATGCCATGATCAAGTGGGATTTATCCCAGGGATGCAAGGATTCTTCAACATATGTAAATCAATCAATGTGAGACACCATATTAACAAATTGAAGAAGAAAAACCATATGATCATCTCAATAGATGCAGAAAAAGCTTTTGACAAAATTCAACACCCACTTATGATAAAAACTCTCCAGAAAGTGGGCATAGAGGAAACCTACCTCAACATAATAAAGGCCATATACGACAAACGCACAGCAAACATCATTCTCAATGGTGGAAAACTGAAAGCATTTCCTCTAAGATCAGAAACAAGACTAGGATGTCCACTCTCACCACTATTATTCAACATAGTTTTGGAAGTCCTAGCCATGGCAATCAGAGAAGAAAAAGAAATAAAAAGAATACAAATTGTAAAAGAAGAAGTAAAACTGTCACTGTTTGCAGATGATATGATCCTATACATAGAGAATCCTAGAGATGCCACCAGAAAACTACTAGAGCTAATGAATGAATCTGGTAAAGTTGCAGGATACAAAATTAATGCACAGAAATCTCTTGCGTTCCTATACACTACTGATGAAAAATCTGAAAGAGAAATTAAGGAAACACTCCCATTTACCATTGCAACAAAAATAATAAAATACCTAGGAATAAACCTACCTAGGGAGAGAAAAGACCTATATGCAGAAAACTATAAGACACTGATGAAAGAAATTAAAGATGACACCGACAGATGGAGAGATATACCATGTTCTTGGATTGGAAGAATCAACATTGTGAAAATGACTATACTACTCAAAGCAATCTACAGATTCAATGCAATCCCTATCAAATTACCAATGGCATTTTTTACAGAACTGGAACAAAAAATCTCAAAATTTGTATGGAGACACAAAAGACCCCAAATAGCCAAAGCTGTCTTCAGGGAAAAAAACGGAGCTGGAGGAATCAGAATCCCTGACTTCAGACTATACTACAAAGCTACAGTAATCAAGACAATATGGTACTGGCACAAAAACAGAAACACAGGTCAATGGAACAGGATAGAAAGCTCAGAGATAAACCCATGCACCTATGGTCAACTAATCTATGACAAAGGAGGCAAGGATATACAATGGAGAAAAGACAGTCTCTTCTGTAAGTGGTGCTGGGAAAACTGGACAGCTACATGTAAAAGAATGAAATTAGAACACTCCCTAATACCATACATGAAAATAAACTCAAAATGGATTAGAGACCTAAATGTAAGACCAGACACTATAAAACTCTTAGAGGAAAACATAGGAAGAACACTCTTTGACATAAATCACAGCAAGATCTTTTTTGATCCACCTCCTAGAGCAATGGAAATAAAAAAAAAAATAAACAAATGGGACCTAATGAAACTTGAAAGCTTTTGCACAGCAAAGGAAACTACAAACAAGACAAAAAGACAACCCTCAGAATGGGAGAAAATTTTTGCAAACGAGTCAACAGACAAAGGATTAATCTCCAAAATATATACACAGCTCATGCAGCTCAATATTAAAAAAACAAACAACCCAATCCAAAAATGGGCAGAAGACCTAAATAGACATTTCTCCAAAGAAGACATACAGATGGCCAGGAAGCACATGAAAAGCTGCTCAACATCACTAACTTTAGAGAAATGCAAATCAAAACTACAATGAGGTATCACCTCACACCAGTTAGAATGGGCATCATCAGAAAATCTACAAACAACAAATGCTGGAGAGGGTGTGGAGAAAAGGGAACCCTCTGGCACTGCTGGTGGAAATGTAAATTGATACAGCCACTATGGAGAACAGTATGGAGGTTCCTTAAAAAACTAAAATTAGAATTACCATATAACCCAGCAATCCCACTACTGGGCATATACCCAGAGGAAACCATAATTCAAAAAGACACATGCACCCTAATGTTCATTGCAGCACTATTTACAGTAGCCAGGACATGGAAGCAACCTAAATGCCCATCGACAGACAAATGGATAAAGAAGATGTGGTACATATATACAATGGAATATTACTCAGCCATAAAAAGGAATGAAACTGGGTCATTTGTAGAGACATGGATGGATCTAGAGACTGTCATACAGAGTGAAGTAAGTCAGAAAGAGAAGAACAAATATCGTATGTTAATGCATATATGTGGAACCTAGGAAAATGGTACAGATGAACCGGTTTGCAGGGCAGAAATTGAGACACAGAAGTAGAGAACAAACGTATGTACACCAAGGGGAGAAAGTGGTGGGGGGGTGGGGGGGGCCTGTGATGAATTGGGAGATTGGGATTGACATGTATACACTAATATGTATTAAATGGATAACTAATAAGAACCTGCTGTATAAAAAAATAAAATTCAAAAATTCTATACTACAAAGCTACAATAATCAAGACAGTATGGTACTGGCACAAAAACAGAAACATAGATCAATGGAACAGGATAGAAAGCCCAGAGATAAACCCATGCACATATGGTCACCTTATCTTTGATAAAGGAGGCAAGCATATACAGTGGAGAAAAGACAGTCTCTTCAATAAGTGGTGCTGGGAAAACTGGAGAGGCACATGTAAAAGTATGAAAGTAGAACACTCCCTAACACCATACACAAACATAAACTCAAAATGGATTAAAGACCTTTATAAATGTAAGGCCAGACACTATCAAACTCTTAGAGGAAAACATAGGCAGAACACTCTATGACATAAATCACAGCAAGATCCTTTTTGACCCACCTCCTAGAGAAATGGAAATAAAAACAAAAATAAAACAAATGGGACCTAATGAAACTTAAAAGCTTTTGCACAGCAAAGGAAACCGTAAACAAGACCAAAAGACAACCCTCAGAATGGGAGAAAATATTTGCAAATGAAGCAACTGACAAAGGATTAATCTCCAAAATTTACAAGCAGCTCATGCAGCTCAATAACAAAAAAACAAACAACCCAATCCAAAAATGGGCAGAAGACCTAAATAGACATTTCTCCAAAGAAGATATACAGATTGCCAACAAACACATGAAAGAATGCTCAACGTCATTAATCATTAGAGAAATGCAAATCAAAACTACAATGAGGTATCATCTCACACCGGTCAGAATGGCCATCAACAAAAAATCTAGAAACAATAAATGCTGGAGAGGGTGTAGAGAAAAGGGAACACTCTTGCACTGTTGGTGGGAATGTAAATTGATACAGCCACTATGGAGAACAGTATGGAGGTTCCTTAAAAAACTAAAAATAGAACTACCATACAACCCAGCAATCCCACTACTGGGCATATACCCAGAGAAAACCGTAATTCAAAAAGACACATGCACCCAAATGTTCATTGCAGCACTATTTACAATAGCCAGGACATGGAAGCAACCTAAATGTCCATCGTCGGATGAATGGATAAAGAAGATGTGGCACATATATACAATGGAATATTACTCAGCCATAAAAAGAAACGAAATTGAGTTATTTGTAGTGAGGTGGATGGAGTTAGAGTCTGTCATAAAGAGTGAAGTAAGTCAGAAAGAGAAAAACAAATACAGTATGCTAACACATATACATGGAATCTAAGGGAAAAAGAAAAAAGGTCATGAAGAACCTAGTGGTAAGACGGGAATAAAGACACAGATCTACTAGAGAATCGACTTGAGGGATATGGGGAGGGGGAAGGGTAAGCTGTGACAAAGTGAGAGAGTAGCATGGACATATATACACTACCAAACGTAAAATAGATAGCTAGTGGGAAGCAACCGCATAGCACAGGGAGATCAGCTCTGTGCTTTGTGACCACCTAGAGGGGTGGGATAGGGAGGGTGGGAGGGAGGGAGATGCAAGAGGGAAGACATATGGGAACATATGTATATGTATAACTGATTCACTTTGTTATAAAGCAGAAACTAACACACCATTGTAAAGCAATTATACTCCAATAAAGATGTTAAAAAAAAAACAATTCAAAAAAAAAATTCTTTAAAAAAAGAAAAAAAAAAAGTGGAGTCAACGGGACTTGCTGATGGTCTGGATGCAAGATGTGAGAAAGAAGAGTCAAGGATGATGCCCATGATCTTCAGCCTGAAGAACGAGAAGGATGGAGTTGCCATTGAGTGATATGGGGAAAGCTGAGGGTAGAGCAGATTTCGTTGGGGAGCAGATGAGAAATTTGGTCTCAGATGTGTCAAGCTTGAGATGCCTGTAACCTCTCAGAGAAGTTACTAAGTAAGAAGTTGGATTTGAGTTTGGAGTTTAGTGGAAAGATCTGGTCTGGAGGTAGAAATTTGTCACCAGCTTAATAGATGGCAATAGAAGACACGAGACTGGCTAAAATCCCTAAGGGAGTAAATGGAGCTAAAGAAGAGAGGTCCAAGGACTAGGCTTGGAGGTTGGGAGTGAGGAGGAACCGGCAGAGACTGAGGCCGTATGAGACAGCACGATCTAGCCCCTGCCTGCCCCGACAGCTGCATCTCAGTCTTCCTCTTGATCACGCTGGCCTTTCAGCAGATCCTAAAAGATGCCAAGTCTTCCCCTACTCCAGGACATTTGCATTTGCTGTTCCTTCATCCCTGAAGGACCCAAATCAGACCCCAATTCTGCCCATGGCTGGCTCCTTATCTGTCAAGTCTTAGTTTAAGTGTCACCTTCACAGAGAGGACCTCTTCCATCCACCACTACCTGATACATTCATTCTATTTCAGCACCCTGCTGATTTCCCTCATTGAACTTTTTACAATTGGCTGCCAGGACACCACAGTCTCTTGCTTTTCTTCTTTCTCCTCCAGATGCTCCACTGCAGTTCCCTTTGCCTTCCTTCTCCTCTCCCCACCTCTTAATGTTGGAGTGCCCCGGGGCTCACCCTCAAGTCTATCAACACTGCCCCGCTCCGAGATCTCCCCCCATCGTACAACTTTATCTATGTGCAAGACTCCCAAATGTCTCTATCTCCAGCTCAGACCTCTTCTCCGAACTCAGACTCATATCCAACTATCAGTTTGACACCCCCTTGGAGATCTAATACATTAAGATGTCCAAAGTCAATTTCTCAACTTTCTCTCCACAGACCTATCTTCAACCTTCTCTCTCTCACTAGACATCAACACCACTATTCCAGTTACTCAGGACAAAACCTTAGAGTTATGTTTAATTTCTCTGTTTCTCTCCTGCCTCACATCCCAACTACCAGCAAACCCTGTTTACCTTCAAAATAAATTCAGAATCTGACTACTTCCCTCTCCGCTACTCCCACCCTGATTCAAGCCACCAGACATCTCTTGCCTGGTTTACTCAACAGCCTCCTTCTGGGTCCTCCTGCTGCTACCCTTACCCCTCTTTATCCATTCTCAGTACCTTGGCCAGAGTGATTCTTTTAAAACATTAAGGCTTACAGCATTTTTGTGCCACCCTGCCCACCGTCCGCCAACAAACTTCTCTTACTTTTCCTCCTTTTACTCTCTCCCTCATTCACACCCTGGACTCCATGCTATTCCTCCAACTCTTCAGGGACACTCCTGCCTTTGGCAACTGCTGCTCCAAGATACTCTTCCTCCAGATATCTGCTCAGGCAACTCCCTCACCTGTCACCTCTTACAATCTTTGTTCACATGTTACCTTTTTTACGAGGCCTACCCTGATCAAACTAGTTAAAGCAGTCAGCTGTGTCCTCCTTCCTTGCTCTCCTTCTTTTCCCTATAGCACTTATCTTCTTTTCAGGTACTGTAACCAAGGTACAAATTCATCCTGGCTTACCAGGAACGCTCCTGGTTTCCAAAGCCCCACATCTTAGGAACACTCAGTGCTGAGCAAACCAGGATGTTGATCATCCTACCCATAATTTACTATTTTTATTTTCTGTCTCTCCTCATGATATATAAAATCACTTCCACAAGGGCAGGGACTTGACTGCTGTGTTCACATAGAACAGAGCCTGGCACATAATAGGTGCTCAATAAATAGGGCTTAACCACCAGCCCATCACTACCTTAATCAGCCTGCTGCAAGGGATCACCTAGCAAACTAGCTGAAAATAATTAGGTGTATAATTTGAGCTTTTCAAATTTAATTACACTAAAATTTGAAACTGTGGCATTATAAGGTATGACCAACCAGTGGAAACTAGACACAAAAAATTTCCATATATAAGTTATTCCTAACATCCATAAACCAAGCCAGGAATGCTATCCCCCAAATCCACATGACCCAAACATTATAGATTTCACATAAAGTGGCCTAATTCAGAAAATAACCTTTGAGGACTTCCCTGGTGGTCTAGTGGTTAAGACTCCAGCTTCCACTCCCAGGGGGCGCCGGTTGGATCCCGAGTGAGGGAAGTTCCACAGGCCGCGCGGTGCGGCCAAAGGAAAAAAAAAGGAAATAACCTTTGACACCTCTCCACTAACCGTATAATTCCTATGCAAACCGCAGTTTCCAATACCGGCAACTAAGACCTGCAGCATAGCAAACAGGCCAATTCTTACCTCCTGTGTAGAGAAAGGAGCCAGACAGGCCTCCGAAGTAGATGAGAGCTAAGTGCTCCAGTTTCAGAGGGGACAGGTAGTAGAGGCAAGCAGCACAGACACAGCCCAAGGTGTAGAGGAAGACTCCAAACCGGACGACATCCTGGGGCTCCAAGATTCGGTCCACCAGGGTCCTGTCATCACTCTTTTTGTGGTCAATGCCCTTGGAAAAGTCGTAGTAAGTGTTCACCAAATTGCCAGCCCCGTGCACAGCGAGGACAGCTACGGCACAACCCACCAATAGCCTGGGATCCAGGACGCCCTGGGATCTGTAGGCCAGGGCACTGCCCAGGGCCACCGGGGTGAGTGAGGCACTGAAGCTCCAGGGCCGCAGGGCCAGAACATAGGAGGCGCACTTCTGCCTCCACGAGCGCTGCGGTGGTCTGTCCTGCTCGGGACAGCCGTTCCCCAGCAGGTCCCTGTCCCCGACCTTGGCCGTCTCTCCTGCCTGGATGTTAATCTTCTCCCCCGGGACCTGCGAGGCCGCCATGGAGAATGCACTTGGGTGAAGTCAATGTTAAACAGTGAGCCACCCACACACAGCGTCCGCCCTGAGGCGAGGACGGGCGGGGCGGCGGACCTGACCTTCTTCGGTTCCACCCGGGGGCAGGGATAGGGAGGCGGCGGGGCCCGGGGACTGCAGCGAGCGGGCCTGGCACCCCACGAGGCCCGGCGGCACCTCCCCGACCTCCTATCACCTAGGCGAGGCCTGCTTCTAGACGCCCGCCTCGCCCTAAAGCCCGAGACTGAGCCGCGGCCGCCTCTACGGAGCTGCCGGGGCGACCATCTTGAGCGCCCGCCACTGTAGGCCCGCCGGGAAACAGGGACCGGCTGCGCGGGCCTGGGCCGGGGCGGGGTTGAGGGCGGGGCCAGGCTGAGGGCGGGGCCGGGGCTTGGGGGCGGGGCCGGGGCAGGGCAGCGACCCAGCGATCCAGCCCTTCCTCTCCCCGAGGGTCCGCGAGCGGCAATTGCTCCCGGACTTGCTGGAAATAGCCTCACTTAGTATCTCAAGAAGGGCCACGGAATGCGTGTCGCTTTACGACTTACCAAGAGCTTTCACTCACGGAAATAGGACTCATTCATTTTTCTTCATTCAACACGCATTTATTGAGCGCCTACTGTGTGCAGCAAGATTTACTGAACACCTACTATTGCACGCAGCAGTGAATAAAACGGACAAAAATCAGGGAGCACACTGAGGGTGATAAGAAAGATGTAATTAAACTTCCTTTTCAAATGGGAAAGCCGAAGCTCTGAAATGGGAAATGACGTCTAGGAAATTATTAGCTTAGCCAAGACATTGAAGCAACCTAAAGGTCCATCAACAGATGAATGGATAAAGATATATATAAAATGGAATATTACTCAGCCATAAAAAGAATGAAATATTGCCATTTGCAGCAACATGGATGGACCTAGAGATTATCATACGAAGTGAAGTCAGACAGAGAAAGACAAATATTATATGATATCACATATGGGGAATCTTAAAAATAATACAAATGAACTTTTTTATAAAACAGAAACAGACTCACAGAAACAAAACAAACATGGTTACCAAGGAGAAAGGGGGGGAGGGGTAAATTAGGAGTATGGGATTAAAAGATACTCACTACTATATATAAAATAGATAAACAACAAGGATTTACTGTACAGCACAGGGAACTATATTCAATATCTTGTAATAACCTATAATGGAAAAGAATCTGAAAAAGAATATATACATATGTATCTGAATCACTTTGCTGTACACCTGAAACTAACACAATATTTTAAATCAACTATAGCTCAATTTAAAAAAACTAAACTAAAATTAAAAAAAAGAAATTATTAGCTCTGGTAATAATCACAACAGAAATAATTCCCACTTTTTATTATGCATATTCTGTATACTGCCCTGACTGCCTTTTTATCTTTCTTCTAGTTTATGTACTTATTCATGCACAGAACTGCCCTCCTCCCCACCCACCAGTTGGCCAGCTTTGTGTCTCCATTTCCTGCCTTCTGGGAGCTTATGGTCCATATCTGTAGCTTGTTCTGGCTGGAGAGAACCAATTGTTAAATTTTTAGGAATTTTGTGAGCAGTCATTAAGCAAAGCCATTATTAAAAATTAAATTATACAAACTTACAAGTAGATCCATTATATTAAAAGCCAAGGTAACAAATACTCAAAACTCATTACTTCTTAATTCTTTCACTACACTTTACCATTTATGCTCTTCAGGTTATTTATGTCTATTTTATCTGCATTGTGGAAATACTACATAATGATATGCTGCCGCTTATCTCTTCCTACCTGTTCATTCAGTGATATCCGCTGGTGGTTCGAAATCTGCCATGATGGGAGTATTCATACCACACAAATCAGCAAATGCTTCATAATTGTTTTGTACATCATCTGGAATTAAGAAAGTGATGGAGAAAAGTTAATAATGCAGATTAAATTTTAAGAGTGTGTCAACTCTGTAGCTGTTTCGTTTTGAGTAGCAGCAAAAATTTGAGGAAATATACTTCCAGTATTAGAATATTATCCAATTCAGCAAAGAAGCCATTCGTGTCATTGACGGACTAGTGAAGTTCAATCTATCTCGATTGTTTCACTTTCCACCTACTCCTTAACGTAAAAGATAATACTGGGACTTCCCTGGTGGTCCAGTGGGTAAGACTCCGCGCTCCCAATGCAGGGGACCCGGGTTTGACCCCTGTTCAGGGAACTAGATCCTGCATGCATGCTGCAACTAAGGGTTCTCATGCCGTAACTAAACATCCCACATGCCACAATGAGGATCCCACGAGCCGCAACTAAGACCCAGCACAACTTAAATAAATATTTTAAAATATATATATATATATATTTTTTTTTAGAAAAGATAATATCAACCAACAGTCATGTTGGAACTACACTCATTGGTCAATGCAACCATAGGGAGGCTACACAGTATCAAAGAAAGCATACTGTTAGAATCAACTGGCTATATGGAATTTATAATAAAGAGTATTGTGTATTTTATTATTATTTGTAAGTTTTGTGCTACACATTCTTCATATTAGTGAACGTTATAATACACATATAACATATATGGACACAGGACTGACTACATGATTTTGGTGCCCAGTGCAAAATAAAAATGCAGGACCTCTTGTTCAAATATCATTAAGAATTTCAAGACAGAGCATTCTGACCTCACAGGTCACACATCATGAAGGGAGCCCAGTATATACATACATGCCGCCCTCCCTTCCCAGCTGGTTGTTAAACATTTACAGCTCCACCACCCAGCACATACTTGCAATGCTGGCCAAACCTGAATATCCAATGCTGTCGAATCAGACAAGAGGAAGAAGCAGATATGTTCAAATCCTGGCTCTACCACTTACCAACTGTATGACCCAATTCCTCTGGACATCAGATTACTCCTATACAAAGTGGGAACAATATGACTGCCTCATTCATAGAGATGTTCAGGAACAGCAGTGACAGCATTTACTGACTGTTCATATGTGTCATACAGTGTTTTGGGTACTTTACATGTATTAGCATTTAACCCACACAGTACCACCTACCGAAGTAGGTACACTGTAATCCTTCTAGTCTTTTTTTGTTTTTGTTTTTGTTTTTTGGCTGTGTTGGGTCTTTGTTTCTGTGCGAGGGCTTTCT
Source organism: Balaenoptera physalus (assembly GCF_965194825.1). Taxonomy (NCBI): domain Eukaryota; kingdom Metazoa; phylum Chordata; class Mammalia; order Artiodactyla; family Balaenopteridae; genus Balaenoptera; species Balaenoptera physalus. The sequence goes on from NC_138882.1 coordinate 187,725,364, forward strand.
CTAGTTGCGGCAAGCGGGGGCCACTCTTCATCGCGTTGCGCGGGCCTCGCACTATCGCGGCCTCTTGTTGCGGAGCACAGGCTCCAGACGCGCAGGCTCAGTAGTTGTGCCTCACGGGCCTAGTTGCTCCACGGCATGTGGGATCTTCCCAGACCAGGGCTCGAACCCGTGTTCCCTGCATTGGCAGGCAGATTCTCAACCACTGCGCCGCCAGGGAAACCCCTCCTTCTAGTTTTGTAAATAAGGAAATAGGTACATAAGTGCTTTCTCATATAGTCAGTAAATGTTGGAGCTAAGTTTCAGATTCGGTTAGTTTTGACTCCAAGATGCTTTTAACCACTACTCTATAATGTCCGCCAAAACGCCTGATAGCTTGTAAGTGCTCAATAAATATTAGTTATTATTTTAACATAATGGACAAGAAAGCTCTTTGTAAACTGCAAAGAGACCTATAAATGCACTGATTACTATTGCTATAAAACCATCTTTGATTGTTAATTAGAAAACAGGGCCATACCACGTCTTAGGGAGACAAAACCTCATATATTGCTTGTGGAAATGAAAATTGATACCTCCCTTAGAGAGATGAATTTGACAATATCCATCGAATTACACATGCATTTACCCTCTGACCCTATAATCACATTTCTGGTACTATTTTGTATAGCTGCCAGGGAATAAAATTATATATCTACGAAGGCATTCATTGCAGCATCATTAGTAATAGCATGAATTTGAAAATAACACGTGTCCATCAACCGAGAAATGGAAATATAAATTATGATATATCCATGTGATGGAACACTATGCAGCTATAAGAATAACAAAAGAACAAGGAAGCCTTCTGTACACTAAGAAAGATCTCTAAGATATCCTAGAATTTTTTTTTAAAAGAAATTTATTTATTTAATTTATTTCTTTTGGCTGCATTGGGTCTTCGTTGCTGCGCGCGGGCTTCCTCTAGTTTCGGCGAGCGTGGGCTTCTCATTGCGGCGGCTTCTCTTGCTGCAGAGCACAGGCTCTAGGCACGTGGGCTTCAGTAGTTGCAGCACGCGGGCTTCAGTAGCTGTGGCTCGCGGGCTCTAGAGCGCAGGCTCAGTAGCTGTGGCGCACGGGCTTAGTTGCCCCGCGGCATATGGGGTTTTTCGCGGACCAGGGCTTGAACCCATGTCCCCTGCATTGGCAGGCGGATTCTTAACCACTGCGCCACCAGGGAAGCCAAGGTATCCTAGAATTTTAAAAAGTACAGAACAGTGTGTATAGCATAACAAAAGAGGGAAATAAGAATATATATTTATATTTGTCTTTTATTTACATAGAAATGTAAAAAATGTAAAATCTAGGGATACATAAGAACTAAGAAAATAAGTAGTGAAGGGTCAGGGGTGGAGCAAGACTTATAATGATACGCATAATTTTTAATTATTTTGAGATTTGAACAGTTAGTGTATTACATATTCAGAAATGTTTAACGACTAAATATAGAGATGTTGAAAACAAGTGAAAAATGTGAAATTCAGAGGAACAATTATTTCACAGAAGAATCAATGTAAAGATTCTAAACCTAAAGAAGTAGTCATGGGACTTCCCTGGCGGTCCAGTGGTTAAGGCTTCACCCTCCAATGCAGGGGGTGTGGGTTTCATCCCCTCAGGGAGCTAAGATCCCACATGCCTCATGGCCAAAAAAAACAAAACATAAAACAGAAGCAATATTGTAACAAATTCAATAAAGACTTTAAAAATGGTCCACATCAAAAAAAAAAAAAAGTAGTCACAACTTCTTTTTCTCTTAAATATGCCAAAGCGTTTTTTAGCCACAGAATATTACCAAACCTCTTTTATTTGGTAATTTAGTACTTCTGGAAACTTACACCTCTTCAACAAACACTTTTTATTTAATTAAAGTAAAAAAGTAAATGATGGTAATGTGTAAAGGAAAAATATGCCTTCCCCAAATTCCATTACACCTTAGTTGTATATTTTCCCCATGTGAACATAGACACATAAGAAACATAAATTTTTAATAGGTTATATTATACTTACATGGTATAATTGTGAACCCTTTTCCTTCTTAGCAAATATTCATCTACATTACGATTATTAATGGCTACCTACATTTTCCTTAATATAAATTACTATATTTTATTTAATCGGACTCCTATTGTGAGGTATTTAGGAATTTTCAATGTTTTCTATAATAAACAGACCGTGATTTTTAAAAAAAGAAATGTAGTCAAATTCCATTTTTGCTATTGATTTTCGAAAGGATGTTTTTTAAATGATACTACTTGGAAATTATTTGTTTACGAGCAGCTTATTTAGCTAAAACTTGTCTACGGTTTCTCGCGAATGATCTTGTGAGCTAGATAATTTTGGAAAAGTGGGGAAATCTAAAAGCGCTTTCAAATGCGTATTACATTTCACAAAAGAGAAATCACGGATGCACAAGTAGCGCTAGTCCGAAAATTCCACTTCTTTTGCTCCAGTAATTACAAGGCGCTGGCATCGCTCACACTCTGGTCTCGAAAATTAAACCCGGCGGGGTCGCGAACCTCCGCTTACCGCCTAGTGGTTCCATTCCACGGACCCAGACAGCGGAATGCACACCTCCACAGCCCAGGTGCAGAGGGGACTTATAGTAGCGATGCACCGGATGTGTGCGTGGAAGTGACTGAAGTCAACTCACGACCGATTGGTTCTCCCGAGTGGACCTAAGCCTCCTTTCACCTGCCACTGGCCACCGGGTTTGTCTATTTGAACAGTCCCCGCCCCCTTGAGAAGCCGGGTCCCGAAGCCTCACTTCTCCTTAATGACTATTGGCCGGTGTTCCAGTCCATCTTCCTCTTACGCCCGTCGATTGGTCCTTAGGGCTGGGAGCCCGCCTTCCCTCCCGCCCGGCTTAGAGGACAGCGGGGAAGGCGGGTGGTGGGGTCGGGGTCCTGAAGCGGCGGTACCGGCGCTGGCGACGGCAGCTGAGGCCTTGGCCGAAGCCGCGCGGTGAGTCTGGGACCTGGCACCGACCCCTCCAAGGCGGCGGAATTTCCAGACCCACGGTCAACCTGGTCCGTGGGGGGACCCCGGGAAGTCGTCCGTCTGGGACGTGAGGTCCCCTCAGTACTGGCCCCCACGGAGTTGGGCGCCGCCTGAGCCCTGGACCCGCACCCCCGAGGCAACGCCCACCTCCTCCCGGACCCGCAGGAAACCCCCGAGTCCTTTAGCCTGCTGTGCGTCTCTGGCGCCACGAAGGCCGGCCCATCAGCTCCTGTATTGCTGGGGCTCCTTGCCCATCAGTCGCCCCTTCTTCAGAGCCCCCTACAAATTGTCCTCAAAGAGGACCAACGTCAGTGTCAGCCCCTTGCGCTCCACCGTGGAGGCCTCTCAAGGACCCATTCCCCGGAGCTGAGCTCGGTTCCATCCCAGAGTTTCATCCTCTCTGCTTCCCCCGCCCCCATCCCTAGTTTCGGCCACCTGACTTTAACTTCTGTAAGCCCTCGCCAAGACCCTTCGGATATTTAACTTCTAGTATTTTAATTGAATTCTCCCTGGAGCAGATGGCCTGTGGGCCTTAGACCTTATAAAGATCTGCTGGTTCGTTCCTGAGACTGGAAATTCCTTGCTAGCCTCCCTCCCCCAGCCGAGCGCACACACTCTGTGGTTTTCTCATCTGGAGTCCTTGGGTTTCCTCTCCCCTGAAGGCTGACACTTCCTTCTGCACTCTTCTCGGCACTGGAGTATTTAAAAGCTTTTCAGAACCAATTATTTCCTGTTTTGTTTTGGTTTTTTCCTCTGCATTTCACAAATTATTTGAAAAATAAGAAGTTTTGAAAATTTGATTTTCTAATATAATCTGGACATACCTAGGATAGGTGCATATGTTACTGACATAGCAGTCTGCCAGAGCACTATCATGGCCACTTTATTGTGGTCGCCTGATTATTTGTATTTCCCCCTAGACTGTAAGCTTATTGAGGGAAGGGACAGGGCATAACTGAAGAATGAACGAGTGATCTCAGGAACGAATCAGTCTCTTTTAGAGCACATTCCAAGTCCTAATGTTCTATAGAACTGCGCTGTTATATACAATAACCATCAGCCACATGTGGCTTAGAGCACTTGAAATGTGATTGGTCCAAGTTGAGATTACCCTAAGTGTAAAATACACAGTAGATTTTGGAGACTCAGTACAAAAAAGAGAATAGAAAAATATATCAATAATTTTTATATTGATTACATGTTGAAATGATATTTGGGATGTATTGGATTAAATAAAATGTATTTTGCCTGTTTCTTTTTACCTTTTCGATATGGCTACAAGGAAATTTAAAGTTATTTTACATTTGTGGCTTGTATTTCTATTGGGCACTGCTGCTACAGAATAATAATCAATTTCCCTCTTTAAATTGAACTGCTGGAGGAAAAAGACAGTCTTAGGCATGCTTTATTTTTTCTCTACCTCCCCACCTCTAGTACCTCACTCTGTGCCATGTACATAGTAGTCATAATGATAATCATAGCTAACAACTATTAAGAACTCACTGTGTGCCTGGCACTGTTTTAAGCACTTTTTAACTGTTTAGTGTGTTAACTCATTTAATCCTCACATCAATCCTATGAGTTAGGTACTGTTATCCTCTTATTACAGTTTAGGAAACTAAGACATTTTAAGTATCTTTCCTCAAGGTATATAATTTTGGACTGGATTCACACCCAGGTAGCCTGGCAGCACAGCCCATAATTTGACCCTCTCTCCTATGCTGCCTCTTTTAAACATCAGTCATTGTTGAATGAATCGAGGCTCTCTGCATGTTTTTCAGTGAGGTGTCCCAACCTTTTTAGGATCCCCAGCCTGACGTGGATAGGGTGAAGATCTGTGTTGAGGAGCTGGGGCCATAAATGAGTTCATCGCCATGGTTTGTTATTCAGAATATTAAAGGAAGCTTCTCTCCGAAGAACCTCAGGGCAAGATGCTTGGAACCGGCCCTGCTGCCGCTGCCACAGCTACCACCGCATCCAGCAATGTGAGCGTCCTGCAGCAGTTTGCCAGCGGCCTGAAGAGCCGGAATGAGGAGACCAGGGCCAAAGCCGCCAAGGAGCTCCAGCACTATGTCACCATGGAGCTCCGAGAGGTTGGGATTGCTGTGGTTCGGGGCCGTTCATCATGGAGTGTTGGGGTTACATATACCACCCCTGGTTTAGATGCCTCTTGACAGCTAAGTGAGGATTCGGAAAATGCAGAGATTCCATTTTAGAAAGGCACCGATTTCTCATGTCTGTAGAATGGGCAGGTTCCTTTGCAGTTACACATTTCTGTGGCATTTCCTGTATTGTGATATTTTAGGAGTCGGCTGCTTCTTTTCATTTTTTTTTCTTTTTCATGCCACATTCCAGACTTTCCACTCTTTCTGCCTGATAACAGTGGTTGGGATGGGTTTGACAAGTTGGCTGCTTGGGGCTTTCTTTCTTTCTTTTTTTTTCCCCCCTTAATTTTTATTTATTTATTTATTTTTATTTTTGGCTGTGTTGTGTCTTCATTGCTGTGTGCAGGCTTTCTCTACTTGCGTTGTGCAGGGGCTGCTCTTCCTTGCGGCGCGCGGTCTTCTCATTGCCTTGGCTTCTCTTGTTGCAGAGCTCAGGGTCTAGGCACGCAGGCTCAGTAGTTGTGGCTCGCAGGCTTAGTTGCTGCGTGGCATGTGGGATCTTCCCGGACCAGGGCTGGAACCCATGTCCCCTGCATTGGCAGGCGGATTATTAACCACTGTGCCACCAGGGAAGTCCTGGGGCTTTCTAAATAGAGACCAGACTTGAGGTCAGGGACAATGTCTTGTTTATTCTTATACCTTTGGTACTAGGTAGAATCTAGGACGGGACGTGGCCTGCAGAGGAGTAGATACTCGATAAGTATTTGTTAAATACACCGATGAATTGCTCTTCAGTTTAAAACTATAGAAATAGACAGTGGCCATGTCATCTTTGGCTGGAACTGTACCTCCTGGCTACCTCTCAGGTCCTAGTTTTTGGAAGCCACCCCACCACCAGGGAGACATTAGAAACTGTTCTGAGTACATCTTCTTTTGTAGATGAGTCAAGAAGAGTCTACTCGCTTCTATGATCAGCTGAACCATCACATTTTTGAACTGGTTTCCAGCTCAGATGCCAATGAGAGGAAAGGTGGCATCTTGGCCATAGGTAAGGACAGAGTTTCTGGTAAGGTGAGAACTGGGAATAAAGGACTCTTCAGCTTTGTGTCTACTGCACCCTGGGTCTGCTTCTTACTGGACACTTAGTTCACATTTGTTTAATGAATTTTAAGGAGCCTTGTGGCTTTCAGTATACTTATCCAGCTATTAATTCTAGCAATAGTCCTGGGACGTCGACAAAGCAGGTTTTTTCAGATATGGAATCTCAGAACTGTTAAGCGACTTTTCTAGGGCCAGTGTGCCTGAACTGAAACTAGAAGCCTGCTTTCTTTCCACTGCAGAAATGCAGGCTCTGGTTTCTCTGTAGAGCAAAGTTTGGCATAGTGGGGCTTACGAATAGAAAAGTAGAGTTGGGGTGCAGTGAATGAAAGGCAGGTAATTTTCAACCTCCAGGGACTGGTCTTCCGTCCTGTGAACTATTATTCAGTCCCAGTTTGTTTTCCTTTTTTTCTTGGGAAAACAAATTATGTATACTAAAGTGAGGTTATTTTGCTTTATATAAGTAGTTCTGGCACAAATATGAAATCTGTTGGTTAAAATGAAAATTATTTGCATCCTTACTGTCTGGAAATTGCAGTCTGTACTTAAAGTAAAAGGAAGGGGGTCACTGGCTAGCTTTCCTCTGAAGGCGGCATACTTTCCTGGACAGCATGTGCCCTTCCTCACCTTTTGCTTTCCTCTCTTTTCCAGCCAGCCTCATAGGAGTGGAAGGTGGGAACGCCACCCGAATCGGAAGATTTGCTAACTACCTTCGGAACCTCCTCCCCTCCAATGACCCAGTTGTCATGGAAATGGCATCCAAGGCCATCGGTCGCCTCGCCATGGCAGGGGACACTTTTACCGCGGAGTATGTGGAGTTTGAGGTGAAGCGAGCCTTGGAATGGCTGGGTGCTGACCGCAACGAGGGCCGGAGACACGCGGCTGTGAGTGCGTGGCGAGTGGTGGCTCCACGTCGGGGTCCTTCACGCGATGTGCTCAGGTCCCTGAAAGGCAAAGAATGAGCGGGGTGCTCCAGGCCAAGGCACTGGGCTTCTTGGTGGCCCTCGGTTCTGTCCTGAATCCCTTTCTCTCTTCACCCTGAGCTCCGTACCTGAAGAGGAGGCTTAATGTTCTCTTTTGTTGCTTGAGAGGCAGCCCTATGTGCAGTGCTTGTCCTGACCTCCAGTTTTCCAGAATCAAAAATGCCTCCCAGGCAGAAGGCATCCCCTCAGCCGTAGGGAAGAGAAGAAGCCACAAGCCAAGAGGCTTACAAAGCCCCCAGACAACCGCGCTATCTGCAGGATCCCTCTGTCAAGGTCCCTCCATATCCCGTGGGAAAATGGGAGTACTGGGCTGAAGAGAGGAGCAGGGAGGGACTCACTCTCCGTGCTGGGAGAGTTGGCCTGCCTCCTCCCAGGCCTTTCCAGTTTATTTTTTAGTCATTTATTGATCGGTCGGTACGTAGTCCAGACTTCCTCTTTCCCGTTGGCTGTTCTTCACTTGAGAAAGTGGTGGCTTCTTATCCTCTTCTTCTAGACGCACATACTCATTGCTTTCTGAGGCTCATCCCTGAAACAGGCTGGTTTGATGGGCTAGGAATCCAGGCTGTGAGATGGGGGAGAGTCTGTCCTTAAGAGAGAGAATCTAGGAATGAATGTGATGGAGATCAGAAGCTTCAGTTGGATCCTTTCCAGTCGGTTCCCTCTTTCGGGGACAGCACCACACGGAGGGAGCCTGCCTGGGTGAGGGGCCCACACATGGACCCTGGTGCTACTTCCTAACTCTGTAACTTGGGGCAGCCTCCGAACCTTCAGTTTTTCTAGGGTCAGATGAAAATAATAGCAAGATTACATATTAAACAGGATTATTCATTCATTCAATACAATGTTTATTGAATGCCTGCTGTATTTCGGGCACATTCTAGGCTATCAGTAGAGCAGTGTGCAAAGCATTAAATACGTCTGCACTTTCAGAACTTGTGTTCTAACATTACAAGCATTCTGCTTCTAAACACCCTAGGATAATGAACACTGAGATGTTTGATCAATTTCACTCTCCTTCCTAGGTCCCCAGAATTTCTGAGCTAGAAGAGTGGGCAAGTGTGCTCTCTTCCTAGTGTATGTAGGCTCTAGGATGACAGGAGGCTGTGTCCCTGAGAGAACAAGACTCTGACCCAGATGAAAGTTCTCTGTGCCTTTTCTCCCAGGTCCTGGTTCTTCGTGAGCTGGCCATCAGCGTCCCCACCTTCTTCTTCCAGCAAGTGCAGCCCTTCTTTGACAATATTTTTGTGGCCGTGTGGGACCCCAAACAGGCCATCCGTGAGGGAGCTGTTGCCGCCCTTCGTGCCTGTCTGATCCTCACCACCCAGCGGGAGCCGAAGGAGATGCAGAAGCCACAGTGGTACCGGGTGAGGAGATGGTTCCATCCCAACCTCCAGCAGAGCACGTTTGCGTAGAGTATCACCGGGCCTACAGGGCAGCAGCAGGCCCCTTGCCATAGAGCAAGTAGCCTGTCTGCTTTGGTCTCCCATGGTTTTTTAAGCTCAGTATGAATCAGTAGTTATTTTATTGTTTTTCACAAAAGCAAAGATTGATCGATAGCCACACCATTGTTTTCTGTACCACTAAGAGTGAGCCTATAGTGCCAGTTAAACTCACTGCCTTCTTATCAACAATTACAAGACATCTTTTTTCAGAGATGTTAATGTATAGAAATATGGGTGTCTCTGGAGAGATGCCAGTGCTCCTCTAGTGTCGTGAGTCCCGTGCTGACTGCCGCTGCCAAGTGAACCTGCTAAGGAGCCTTGTCCTGCAAAAAGAGCCCTGAACATGGGAACCTGGGATTGGAGACCTGGGTTCTCGTCTCGGCCGCTCTGTGACCTTGGACAAGTCACTTAGCTTCTTTGAGCCTCTTGTTTTTTCTCTATTAAATAGGGGTGGTAGTGGTATCTCCCTCATGGTATTGCTGTGAGAGTTGAAGCTAAATGAAACGAGAGAGCTCAGTGAGTTAGGATTGTTGGTGACACCGGCACGAGGCCCTCAGCAGGCATGGTAACCTCAGAGCCCCCCATGTAGATGGGTGGGGCTGCTTTCTAACTCTGGACGTTGGGTAGTTTAGGCATTCTGTATCTCTCCGTAGCACACGTTTGAGGAAGCAGAGAAAGGGTTTGACGAGACCTTGGCCAAGGAGAAGGGCATGAATCGCGATGATCGGATCCACGGAGCCTTACTGATCCTCAACGAGCTGGTTCGCATCAGCAGCATGGAGGGGGAGGTGAGAAGCGCGTCTCAGGGTGTCCAGTCTTCTCACGTGCCATTCTGGGAGCGAGACGAGGCGAGATCCCTGTCCTCAAAGAGCTGACATTTTGTGGGGGGAGCAGGCAATAGATAGACAAATAGGAACATTTCAGGTAGCAGCAAGTTCTGTGAGGAAATGGGGTGGTGGGTAACGGGGGTGCGGGTGACTCCCTCCCTGAGGTTGGTGCCGTTTGAGCTGAGACCACATGACATGGAGGAACCAGCCTTGCAGCGGGCAGGGAGGTGGTGCTCCAGGCAGAGACTTTGAGGTGGAAGAGAGTTTGATAAGTTCAGGCGAGAAGGGAAGTGTGGCTGGTGCACCGTGAGCAAGGGAGAGGGCGGGAGGGGCCGCACCGGGGGCCTCACAGCTCGTGGCCCCGACTGGCTCCCGTTCTCCTCACAGGGCTGTGTCCACAGGATGACGTGATGGCATCCATCTTTAACAGTCATTGGCTACTTGTGGGGAAGAGCTTGTGGAGAGGCAGGAAGGGAAGCAGGGAGGTGAGTTAGGAGGTGTGCTGGCTCAAAAAGCAGCTGCAAAGTTGAGTTTAAAAGTGCAAGGACTGTATTAGGGAAATAAACTTTGAGAGAAAATGGGGAGGGAGCTGGGAGAGGCTGGGAGAACCATCAGGCCTCAGTGCGTAGCTGACCCTGAGAGAACAAGAGCGGGAAGAAAAGTTGGATGGAAGCACCCTGGTCTGCTGTGCGGAGCCATCACAGGGTCCTCAGGCCAGAGCTGGCCGTCAAGAGGAGGCCCACCGTAGCCTTCCTACCGTGTTCGTCGTCGGCTAGAAGCAGCTCGTGGAAAGTGTGGCCTTGGCGCAGAGGTGGCCATGGATTTCAGAGTAGCAGCTGGGGCCCTGGGTCGGTTACACTCCTTGTAGCTGGAGGTCCTGTTCTCACAGCCGCCCCAGGAGGCAATTGCAGTCACCTGGGCGAGCAGTGGTGGTGGCTTCAACTGGCACTGGCAGTGTAGACACAAAAGTAGATTCAGGGCTTCCCTGGTGGCACAATGGTTGAGAATCTGCCTGCCAATGCAGGGGACACGGGTTCGAGCTCTGGTCTGGGAAGATCCCACGTGCCACGGAGCACCTGGGCCCGTGAGCCACAATTGCTGAGCCTGCGCGTCTGGAGCCTGTGCTCCGCAACAAGAGAGGCCGTGATAGTGAGAGGCCCGCGCACCGCGATGAAGAGAGGCCCCCGCTCGCCGCAACTAGAGAAAGCCCTCGCACAGAAACGAAGACCCAACACAGCAAAAATTAAATAAATAAATAAAACAGGAGAAAATCAAACAAACAAAAAAAAGTAGATTCAGGGTCAATCCACTGACACCAGATTCAGGGTATATCTGGCAGGTAGAGCCCCACCTGTGAGTCTTCCTGTGGGGAGCCAGTTGGTGTGGACTTTCACCCCCGGGCTTCCTGCTTTCGTAGACCCAGCGATCATTTGGTGATGGCTGTGCCCTAGATGTGGGAGCAGTGTGTGCTGCAGTATGTGTAGAAGCACAGCGAGTCTGGCTTTGGATCCCCGCTCCTCTCTATACTGTGTGACTTGGGTAAATTACTTTCCCTCCTTATTTTGCTCAGTTTTAATGGGGATCTTATCCACCTCATTGGGCTCCTGTGAGGTTTCTAAATATATGTGAGGTGCTTAGCACAACACCTGATGCCTAGTGGGCATTCCATAAATGGTCACTCTCAGAGTTTTCCCCACCCAAGTATAATGTGGTACTTTCCACTGTACCCCACACAGCTCTGGGATCTTTGTTTTCTTCCAGTAAAACAGGGCAATATCACCTAACTGATAGGTTTAAATGAAATAGTACTTGTGATGGTGCTTTGTAAATTATAAAGAACTATCCAAATGTAAGGTGTTATAATTTCATAACTTTTTCATTCATTCAACAAATACTAATTGAGCACCTACTGTGGGCCAGCTATACCGTGTCCTAAGAGCTAGAAGAATAAGGCAGCAGTGAATAACACAGTACATTGTAGCAAGGGAGGCAGACAACACACAAATAAGTAAAAATACACAGTGTGGCATCTGGTGATAAATGCTGTGGAGAAGAGTAGGGCAGAGTAGGGCGGGGAGGAGGAATAGGGGACGCTAGCATGGGTCAGGGGTGACATCTTAAAATACGATGACGTTTGAGCACAGCCATGAAGGAGGTAAGAAAAAAGCCATACAGACATCTGGGGGTGGGCTTTCTTCCAGACCGCTGGTCCTGGAAGCATGAGGCCCCGTGTCAGGAGCGTGCTGCTTTATGAAGGGAGCACGATTGCTGTTGCGACTGAGCTGAGTGAGAGGAGCTGGGAGATGGGGTTGGGGGAATACCTGGGGCAGGGAGGGGGCTCGTCACCTAGGGTCTCAGACGCCCCTGTACAGACTGTGCTGGGAATGGATTACGGGAGGGGCCAGGGCTGAGGCCAGGAGTCTAGTCGGGGGGGAACTGCAGCATCTCAGCAGTAGTGGGAGCTGTCGGGGTACAAGGAGGGGCTGAATTCTGAATTTGGGATTTGGAGGTCGATAGCAGAAAAAGAAGGGTCAAGGTTTGGGACCTGAGCAGCTAGAAGGGTAGAGTTGCCATCTACTGAGATGGGAGCAACAGGTCTGGGGTAGAAGGTCAGGAGTTTGATTTTGAACGTGTTAAGTTTAAGATGCGTGTTGGGCGTCTGAGCGGAGTTATTGAGTAGCTTTGGGGAGAGATCTGAGCAAGAGAGACAGATTGGGGAGGTCATTGGCATATAGATGTTATTTCCAGTCGTGAGACTGGATGAGGACCCCCGGGGAACTAGGATAGTTGGAAGAGAGGTGGGGGCTGAGAACCTGAGGTCGGGAGATGAGGAAGAACCAAGGGAGACCAAGAAGGAGCAGCAGCAGGGGTGGGGGTGGGGTGCCAGCAAAGCTCAGGGTCCAAGGAGCCAAGGGAAGAAAGGGTTTCAAGGAGGAGGAAACACTAAGTTGGATCAGGTGCTGCAGACCATCCGATTTAGCAGCCTAAGAGTGCTGGTGACCTTCACAGGAATAGTGGATAAGATTTCCTGAAAAATGAAAATGTCTGTGGAAAGAGTTTAGAAGTTTGGAAATTAATTGGTTTATATCTTTCTCAATTTGGAAAGCTGGAGAGTGAGTTATTAAGCAGCCCTTTGAATAGGTAAGAGATGGGGGTTCTCAGCCAGTCAGTGTACTCCATGCCTCGTATGGAATTCCTAGGACTCTGAGAAAATTAACTTGCCTGAGTTGTCTCTGCCTGGGTTTCTGGTGAGAAGAGGGAGAGCAGAACGTCCTTAGCAGGTTGCTGGCTTGAGGCTGCCCCTCACCCTCGCAGGAGGCTCCGTTGCTAGATCCTAGGTCTGTTGTCACAGCCATCCGCAAGTCAGCTTTCCCAAACCAAGGGTGGAGTAGGGGGTTCTTGGGGGCCAGACCCCTGCTGCTTCTTCATTGTTCAGTAGGTGGTGCTCTTCTGCCTGATTTAGAACAGATTCAGGCCCCCTGCAAGGTTCTGGGGAAATCGAATCCTAGAGATGAAGAGTGGCCGCCGCCCACTGTGGGAAGAGTTGCATTTCAGGGTTGGGCTCGTGTTGTCGGCAGACTTCCTGGTGCCTAGGCAAATGCCACTTGTAAGTAAAGGTGACTTTTCCCCCATGTATATAGCGCCTGAGAGAAGAAATGGAAGAAATCACACAGCAGCAGTTGGTACATGACAAGTACTGCAAGGATCTCATGGGCTTCGGAACGAAACCTCGTCACATCACCCCCTTCACCAGTTTCCAGGCCATGCAGCCCCAGCAGTCAAACGCCTTGGTGGGACTGCTGGGGTACAGCTCTCACCAAGGCCTCATGGGCTTCGGGGCTTCGCCCAGCCCAGCGAAGTCCACCCTGGTGGAGAGTCGCTGCTGCAGAGACTTGATGGAGGAGAAGTTTGATCAGGTCAGTGGCAGGAGGTCCGCTCCCTCTTCTCCCAAGCTCCATGCCTCCCTTTCCTTTGCCAACCCTGTGTCCTTCCTGTCTCAGGTGTGCCAGTGGGTGCTGAAGTGCAGGAATAGCAAGAACTCGCTGATCCAAATGACAATCCTGAATTTGTTGCCCCGCTTGGCTGCCTTCCGACCTTCTGCCTTCACAGGTGAGGATGTCCATGGACGTGTCATGTCATTACCCATTCAAGGGTAATTAAACAGAGAAGACGAGATGCCAGAAAGTTATGTCTGCTTCTCATTTGAAGCAGTGCCTGCTGAGGGGCTAGTCTCTGGTCTCTTTCCTCTATCCAGCTTCAGTGGCATCTAGTTCAGGTTTTCTGTAAATGTCTGAGGCAGCAGACACAGGAACAATGCAAATGTGCAGGCAGAGAGGCACTTCTAGAGCCAGGCAAGCTCTCGTGTGTGGAAGCCAACACATCCATGAGTGGACTTCTGAGAGACCACACGAAGGGCAGTATCGGTTTCGGTGGTGTGCAGCCTCCAGTCTGTGGGGCAGGGAGGATCCGGTGACAGGCCTGTGTCTGCTCCTGAGGTGGGCACCGGACTGCCACCCCCTCACAGGGAGGAAGGACTGGACGCTTCAGAGGCTGGTTTCATGGGTAATAGACTGTGGGTTCCCGAATTCCTGAATTCTTGCCCTGTTCCCACTGGGCGGTGTGAATTCCTGGCTCTTGAAGCTGGCCCAGCTCAGACACTGGCTTCTCCCTGAGGCCTTGCTGGGTCACTCTAGCTAGAAACGTGCTTTTCCTCTTGCGTTACAACCCCCAGCTGTGGAAAGGCTTTGGCGTCATCAGACCTGGGGTGAATCTTGCCTCTGTTCTTAACTGTGAGGTTTGGGGCAGGTTATTTGACCTTCCTGGGCCTCCACTTCCTGACTTGTCAAATTAGAATGACAGTCCTTGCCTCACGAGGTGAGCTGCTTTAATGTCTAGCACCTCTCTAAGTGCCTGACAGAGTAAGCGCCAAGAACTAGAAACCATTATTGTTCCTGCTTCCCCTAGCTATTTCGAAGCCATTTGAGAAACAAGCTAAAGGTAAAAATTATAATAATACTCCAGTTGCCTGTTCATACTTAGTGTCCTTGTCTCACCTCCCTCCTAGCTGAGTGTAGAGAGCCCGGCCCTACATCTCTTTCCTCTTCACTATGGTGCATGCTTAATAAGCGTTCAGGACCCAGTGAGAGGCAGGATGGGAAATGAAAGGCCAGCCTGACCCTCAGCAGATGCCGTTCCCTAGCACAGACTCATTTCACACCACCCAGCTCAGATGAAAGCAGAGAAATACAGCCGGTGAGGTGTTAAATGTGCTGGGTGTGAGAATAGGACGTGTTGAGCGAGGATGAGACAATTAGCCACATAAAATCGCTGAACCAGAGAGAAGGGATGTAATGAGAATCACCCATGTTTTTTCAGTTTTCCATCCTTCTCACCTGGTACCCAGCAGCTTTTCTCTTTTTTAATGAACAGACATGCCCCTATTCAGTAGAGCTTTAAATGATCTTGGTTTGAAAGTCTGTGGCTCAAAAGAGAATAATAACTAGGCCAAATTTGATCAAAGTCTGGCATGTTGTAGAAGCAGTTACCTTAGTAAGTTCAAAAGACGGCCTAGCAGCAGGATACAAAGGCTCAGAGGGGCCCCTAGGTTTGTTCTTTTGATGTGAGTTTTTGTTGTTTTATTAAATAATATACTAAAATACGTTCTGGAAATTCAGCCTGGGCAGCCTCCATAAGTACAGTCTCATTGGGAATGTGCCACTTTTTTAAAGCTTGCAGTTTGGAAGTCATTGCTTGCACTTCCTGATGATGCAAGCTTTGGGAATATCAAAAATACTTCCCCTAGGATTGAGCTGGAATCTCTAGCAATGTCAGATTCCTAATCTCTTGGGGTGCTAAGTCTGGAAAAGGAAATTACCTTCTTGATTTAAGCTCATTTCCTGCCGAAACGCTGTCCTGCTCTGCAAAGGTCCCATTTTTCTCGTTGGTGCACTCTGATTTGAGAGTTGTATCACCCTGGTCTCTTGACTGTTTTCAAGCTCCAGCATGCTTCAACGGCATTTGACCGTGAGCTGTGAGAGAAGACATTTCTCGATAGCATAAATGCAGTGATGTATGTGTGCTGTTTGGGAGTCTAGTTCACCGTCTCCTAAATGTGGTCCTGGTGGCCTTGAACACCCCTCACTTTCCACTGGATGCGTGGTCTTGCTTGTATGTGCTTCTGGTGCACAGACTTGAGGCCAGAAAGATGGAAGAGAAGAAATGGAAGAAGGGCAAGAGGCAGGAAATACCAGCCTTCTGAGGAGTCGTAGCACTTTAGCTTAAACTGCCCAAGAATCGCCTACCCATGCACACTGGCTTATGTAAACTTAATGAAAACACATATGTGGCTTTCCAAATTACGGACTAAATCTTGTTCTATTAAATATAACTGTAACAGAAGTCTTTAGGTGATAGCAAAGTGATTTCTAGGCCTAAGCTGAATGGAATAGCCTGTTTATTGCAAACAGTTTTCAATATTACTTTAAATTTCCCGATAATATAAAATAGCTTAGATGATCCTGTCTTTGTTTTTAACCAAGGTTTAACATATATTTCTTAAACAAAAGCATGTAATCTTTCCCTCAAAATATAATGCTGATGGGGATAATTAATGCAATATTGTTTTGGAGACACTTTTAAGTTTTTTGTTTTTTTTTTTAATTAAAGGAAAAACAGCTTATATTTCTAATATTTTCTAAAAGCTGTATCAGAGGAGTGATTATCAAGCAAAGAGTTTGGTTAGTGCATTCTCTAAATTCTTCTTAATATCTTTCCAACAGGCTCTCTTAATTTATTCTTAAATTTAAGTGTTTTATAGGAACTTTGACCTTTCATATGTAGACCACCCCTCACCTTGAGCCATATACACTTTGTCGTTTCTGTGCTCAGATACCCAGTACCTCCAAGATACCATGAACCATGTCCTAAGCTGTGTCAAGAAGGAGAAGGAACGGACAGCAGCCTTCCAAGCCCTGGGGCTACTTTCTGTGGCTGTGAGGTCTGAGTTTAAGGTCTATTTACCTCGTGTGCTGGACATCATCCGAGCAGCCCTGCCTCCTAAGGACTTTGCCCATAAGTAAGCATCTCTATTATGATTTCACCTTCCACCCCCTTTGGTTGGAGAGGGAGGATGCTCCATCCCAGTTTCCATGGAGCTGAAGCCTGTTCTCTGTGTCATTAACCAGCAGATCATATAATGAATAGCCCTTCCTCAGTGGAGTTCCAGCCTTTCCCAAATGAAGTGACATGGATGTAAATATTTGGGGAGGTTGAATACCTGTGAACATGTTAGATACCAGTGCTGTTCTCAATATTATTTACTGGGAATCTCCTAGTTTTGTTCTTTTCTCTGGCTTTCAAAGGTCTGACTTTGATAACAACTAAAGCGAGGGTTCCTAGACTGGAACTGAGGGGACCTAACGGTCACCTTTTTCTTTATCATTGAAGTTGGATACATTATCCTACCTCTTGAAACGTCCCAGTGAATAAAATATGAGAAAGACCTTCAGCACCCTGCAAGGTGGCGAGGCTAGGGTATCTTCTCTAAGTCTTAGGGGGTCAGTGTTAATTAGAATTATGTCTTCATAGTTCCCTGAGTTAGTAGCGAGGATTGTGCTGGTGAATTAATAAGCCTCGCCCGTTTCAAGCCCAGCATTCTCCTCATAGGGAGAAGAATTTCTTCTCATATGATGGCTGTGCCCTGCACTCGTGGTCCCTGATGTGCACGTTGTTCAGTTTGCTTCCTAAATAGGGACCTTGGCCAGCACCACACTAACCCACGTGGTGCCTTTTGTGTGAATTCTGAAGTGGGGCCCCTTCCTCAAGAGACTTTACTGCCATCTGCTGGTCATTTGTTTTAAATATACAAGTCTGCAGTGACTACAGTGTGATGGGCCCCTAGACTGTGCAGTAGGTAACCTGCACACCCACATGGGGTGGCCCCGCCTGGGTAACCTGCCCTCCTTGCCCCAAGGTAATTTTGAGGTAGGGTGTCACAAAATGGCGTTATGTCTAAACTAGCCGCTGTCTGGTTCTCTGCAGGAGACAGAAGGCAGTGCAGGTGGAGGCCACAGTGTTCACCTGCATCAGCATGCTGGCCCGAGCGATGGGGCCGGGCATCCAGCAGGACATCAAGGAGCTGCTGGAGCCCATGCTGGCGGTGGGACTGAGGTGGGTGCCGGGAACCTGAGCTGTCCCCGGCTCGGGTAGTATGAGGCTTGAGCCACAGTCCTGGGTCTGTGTTGAAAGAGCGAGGCATGGCTATTTACATGTTAAATTGGATAGGTAGAATAGCTCACACTAAACTCATAGGCTAGTTTCAAATCCAGGTTTCATCACTGTCTAGCTGGGTGATCGTAAATAAATTATTTACCTTCTCTGAGCCTCAACTTTCTAGTCTGAAAAGTGGGTACAGTAGCAGTTCCTATGGTCTAGGTTTGTCGTGGGGATTAAGTGAAGGAGTTCACGTAATAGCCACTCTTAGTACAGTGCAGTGTGTATAAAAAATACACCACTGGGGATTTCTTGGCGGTTCGGTAGTTAGGGCTCAGCGCTCTCACTGCCCGGACCCGGGTTTGATTCAATCCCTGGTTGGGGAACTAAGATCCCACAAGCCATGTGGCGTGGCCAAAAAAAAAAAAGTGCTCCGTTAATGTTTGCAGCTATCATTTATATTATGATGGGCAAATTGCTTAAGCTCCCTACACTTTTGTTCTCTTCATCTATAAAACAAGGACCATGCTCTCAATCTGCTTCCCAGATTGTTTATTGAGACTTGGTTTTCCATAGTGACTGAATTACAGTAAACAAGTTCTCTCAAGGCAAAACCCAGAAAATCATAGATTGTTTTGAAATACGGGATCAGGCCAAGAGAGTTTAAGATATATATTCTATTTCATTGTATCCTTTCTGCCTTAAAGACTAAGCAGAGATGGGGCCCGATCCCCTTGCTAGACAAGAAGGGTTGTTTCTTCCCAAGAACAGACCAAATGTCATATATCCAGCCCCTTATGTGACTGGTTTCCTCTCCCTCAGCCCTGCCCTCACAGCTGTGCTCTACGACCTGAGCCGTCAGATTCCACAGCTGAAAAAGGACATCCAAGATGGACTCCTGAAGATGCTGTCCCTGGTCCTTATGCACAAACCCCTCCGGCACCCAGGCATGCCCAAGGGCCTGGCCCATCAGCTGGCTTCCCCTGGCCTCACGACCCTCCCTGAGGTCAGCGATGTGGGCAGCATTACCCTTGCCCTCCGAACTCTTGGCAGTTTTGAATTTGAAGGTAAGAAATTGAGATGGTACAGATGAACCGGTTTGCAGGGCAGAAATAGAGACACAGATGTAGAGAACAAACGTATGGACACCAAGGGGAGAAAGTGGCGGGGTGGGGGGGGTGGTGGGATGAACTGGGAGATTGGGATTGACATGTACACACTGATGTGTATAAAATAGATGACTAATAAGAACCTGCTGTATAAAAAAAAATTTTAATTTAATTTAAAAATTTTTTTAAAAAAACCAAGAAATTGCAGTGGCTCTTGCCAAGATAGTCAGTGATACTGGGAACCTCGAGAAAAGAATGAGGGTGCCTAGAATTCCTGGATCTTGCTGGGGGTCCTGGAGACAGGGTAGCTGGTTCTACAGCAGCTCGTCTTTTTATAGTCTTTCCGTATACTGCTAATCCCTACCGTTTGTTTCTTTGCCCCATACAAAGGCAAAGGCAAAGGGGGTGGGGGCAGATGGTGTTGAGGAGAGGTGCGCATTGATCCAAGGGGCTAACGCTGCAGCGATGGGTCCCCTCCCCTTGTCACCTCCCGTTGGCTGAGATGGCACTGAATTCTTTAAAATGTATAAGCAGGGCTTGGGGGTATTTTCGTTACAATGGCGGTGTGATTTCCAAGACCGCTGTACTGTGTAGTTCAGTTTGGAATTCTAAGCTACAGATAAACCCACATTAATGCCTTAGGGAGATACGTTTCAGGAGAGAAAAATGGACACTTTTGAAATTTAAGATTGTGTAGGTGGTATTGGTTAAGGCTACAGGGAAACAAACAAGTACAAAAAGCGTAGACATGCTGTCTGAATACTTACAGCATCGGTAGTTTCCCTGTTGCAGTTCCTCCATTTACACTGATTAACACCCAGGATAATCTATTTCTTTTCTTTTTTTTTTTTTTTTTAACATCTTTATTGGAGTATAATTGCTTTACAATGGTGTGTTAGTTTCTGCTGTATAACAAAGTGAATCAGCTATACATATACATATATCCCCATATCTCCTCCCAATCTATTTCTAAGGAGTAGAAAGTAGCTATATTTAAACCCAGCCTATATCAAACTCTCTTTTTGGTATTTAAATCTGGGAACTAAAATAGATGAGGTAAATTTGATCAAAAATTTGTTTTACTCTCTGAGAATATAAAGGGCTGGGTCCGAATAAAACAAAATAATTCACTTTTTGAAGGAAATAAAGGATTGGGATGGAGGCAGGGAGGAAATGCCTTTTTTATGTCTCCCAGCTCCTTTTCCAGCTCCCTTCTGCCTTTCTGCTCATTGGAAGATCATTTGTTACTTTTTTAAGAGAAGAGCTTGGGGTCAATATCTTGCTACTCAGTATCTTGTTGAAAATTAAATTAGTAGCCATGGAATGGAAAATGCAGCTAGCGAGTTGCAGACCTGCTGTCCAAAGCAGCAGTGTTTATTTTGTCTTCTCTCTGCCTTTGTATCCAGGCCACTCTCTGACCCAGTTTGTCCGCCACTGTGCGGATCACTTCCTGAACAGCGAGCACAAGGAGATCCGCATGGAAGCCGCCCGCACCTGCTCCCGCCTGCTCACGCCCTCCGTCCACCTCATCAGTGGCCACGCTCACGTGGTTAGCCAGACCGCAGTGCAAGTGGTGGCGGATGTGCTCAGCAAACTGCTCGTGGTTGGGATAACAGATCCTGGTAAACTTTGAGACGGAGGCAGTCTAGGGAAGTGTAGGTGCCTGGGGCAGTTGGAAGTAGCCAGTTTCCTTTCATGGCCTCAACAAGCTGATGTCCAGCATTTTCTCTGGCAAAGCCTTAGGCTTGGCTACGCCAGCCTATTGCTGTAAGATAATCGGCCTTAAATTCTATTATCTTGGACTTCCCTGGTGGCGCAGTGGTTAAGAATCCGCCTGCCAGTGCAGGGGGCATGGGATCGATCTCTGGTCCGGGAGGATACCACATGCCGCGGAGCTGCTGGGCCCGTGCGCCACAGCTGCTGAGCCTGCTCTCTAGAGCCCGCGAGCCACAGCTGCTGAGCCCGTGTGCCACAACTACTGAGGCCCACGAGCCTAGAGCCCATGCTTTGCAACAAGAGAAGCCACCGCAGTGAGAAGCCCACGCACTGCAACGAAGAGCAGCCCCCGCTCACCAAAACTGGAGAAAGCCCGCGCGCAGCAACGAAGACCCAACGCAGCCAAAAATAAATAAATAAATTAATTAATTATTTTTTAAAATTCTATTATCTTTGCTCCTGTGAGTAGAGAAAAAAATGACAGGTTTGGTGAGAGAAGGGTATCTGGAATCCTCCCCCTAGGCTGATGGCAGTGGAAGCAGAAACTGGGAAAGGACTGGAGGGAGGAGAGGAGTGGAGAGGCACTGAAAGGCTCCATTGCTCTTGCAGACCCCGACATCCGCTACTGTGTCTTGGCATCCCTGGATGAGCGCTTTGACGCACACCTGGCCCAGGCAGAGAATCTGCAGGCCCTGTTTGTGGCCCTGAATGACCAGGTGTTTGAGATCCGGGAGCTGGCCATCTGCACCGTGGGCCGGCTCAGCAGCATGAACCCAGCCTTCGTCATGCCCTTCCTGCGCAAGATGCTCATCCAGGTAAGGATGTGACGGTCACACCGCGCGGTAGCGGGGAAGGCACGTTCGTCGTGAGTGCTCTTTGGGGAACGAGAGTTGAGGAGGAGGAAGGGAGAGAAAGAGTGAGATGCCTGGTAGAAGCCACATTTGGCTCCAAGAGCCCACGTGTTTTCCCGGCTTGGTAATTGCGGTTCTAGTGCTTATCACCTCATAAGCCTCTTGTCAGCGTGACTCGCAAGCTAACCTCTCACATGGCTCTTCCTTTTTCCTGGGAAGTCACCAGCGAGTCCGTTTCTTGCCCCTCTTCACTGCCTCTGCCGCAGATGGTGTCAGTCTGCGCAGCACCTCTCAGTCCTTCCGCCCCTGCTTCTGCTGATGCCAGGCCAAGCACAGAGACCGAATACGGGGATGGTTCCAGTGCTGTTTCTCGTCATCCTTGCCCCTGGTCTGTGGTCCCTGGCTGTCGTTCCTAAATAATGTGAGATGCCAAGCTAAGCTGCTTGGACTAGAGCCTCGGGTAGATGCGGGTTGGCATTGCTGCTAGAGCTGGTAGGATTTCCATTTCCTGCTGAAGCCTGTCTTCTGGTTCTTGTCTTCACCCGGCCGAGTAAGTTCTCTGGCTGCCTTGTGAACGATGCACGGAGTCCAGTCCTTCCCGCCTCGAGTTATTTCCACCCACCTCTTCTGGGTCTCAGTGTGGCTCACCCGGTCGTCTACTGTCCCCCGACCCCATCCTGTCCCCACCACACCCTCTGCTTCGTGATCCTCCCCGTGGTTTCTTTTGAAATAAAGACTTTTCATAACGTATAAAGAACTTAAACCTAGAAAATTATTAGTATAACTTCTACCCTAAAGAAATGTCATTTATTCACAGTCTATCATAATTAAAGTGACTGTGAGTTATATCATCAGTGAACAAATTAAAAGATTATACTTATGTTGGCACTTGTGTTTTTAGCCTAATGGTTCATTCCTTAACTGCTGGCCCGTGTTAGGAGTGCCTATCCTTTTAAGTCTTTTTGAAATAGCTAAAGTTTGGGAAAGGAAAAGAAATCATTGTTGAGCCTGCCTGCTCAAACCATGCTAAATAAGCTTGACAGAGAAATATCTCCTAATGAGAATATCAGTACGTTCATTCAGACAACAGATATTTTGAGCACCTTCTGTGTTCCAAATACTGCTGGGTTCTGGAAGCATGCCAGTGAACAAGGCAGGCATGGGCTGTGTCCTCAAGAAGCTTATAGTAAGCTATCAGGCTGTCCGTTTTTCTGATACTGGAAAATGTGAAGCATCATTAAATGAATTTACTATGTACTGAACTTAGCCCTTGAAACTCCAGAATTTTATTTTATTTTATCTTTTCTGTTTTAACAGAAGGCAGCAAATCTACAAACACTTCATTAGCAAAAGGAATGAATAAAACAAGTACAGCTTGGGAAAACATTTTTAATAATTTTTCTTGTTTTTAAACTTTGATACAGATTTCCCCAAGTTGAATTGTACATTTTCATGCCTTGGTAAGGGACCTTGCCTAAATGTGCTTTGGCCTTTTCTTGGTGTCTTGCTCATCAAGGTGGGCATTGGGTATTGTTATTAGGGTGCAGCGGCGCTCTTTGGCTCTGGAGTAAATTGGGGGCTGTTTGATCTGGCCCTGCGCTGTCCCGGAGAGTTGTGCTCTCCTCACTGGTACCCATTTCCCCGCAGACAGCCATCTCTTGCAGTTATGCTTCTGTTCTTAGTATCCCTCTCCATCCCCTCTCACTGCTGTATGCTGTGACCAGGTGAAGACAGACTGCCAAGGGGGTCCAGGAAATCAGGATTATTAAATCAATAATGTGAGACAAAACATAACATTAAATTGGAGACGACTCCTTTGGGTAGCTGAGTTAACACGAGCTTTGTTTCTCACTTTTCCCACTGTGCAGAGATTTCCTTCTGGCAACTTCAGCTCTCCAGAAGTCTGTCTATATTAAGTTGTTTATGTCTGTGTCACCAGGAGCATAACGTGCTGATTTGCTGGTGTTTTCAGCGTGTCGGTTGGATCGCACATGTTGTCTCTGTTCATTAAAGTCCAAGGGGATTCTATTGATATGATCCCTAACTGTTTGGGTTTATCTAGAGGTGCCCGAAACCACAACTGAGTATCAGTATTTCTTTCCACATCACAGCTGTTCAATGTTGATTCCATTGTCATTATTTATAGGCACTCTGAGTGACTTGCTGTCTGTACAGATATTTTTCTTGCAGATATTTTTCTTGCAGAGAGCCCTTCCTTCATTCTTTTTTTTTTTCAATTAATAATTTATTTTATTTTTTGGCTGAGTTGGGTCTTCATTGCTGCACGCAGGCTTTCTCTAGTTGCAGTGAGCGGGGGCTACTCTTCGTTGCGGTTCGCGGGCTTCTCATTGCGGTGGCTTCTCTTACTGTAGAGCACTGGCTGTAGACACGTGGGCTTCAGTAGTTGTGGCATGCAGGCTCAGTAGTTGTGGCTCACGGGCTTAGTTGCTCCGCGGCATGTGGGATCTTCCCAGACCAGGGCTCGAACCCGTGTCCCCTGCATTGGCAGGCGGATTCTTAACCACTGCACCACCAGGGAAGCACCCCCCTTCATTCTTTATTTTTGCAAAACCCTGCTCACAGCGAGGCCTGTTGGTTTTCTCCGTCTTCTATGACTGTCTACACCGTTAAAAGCTATGCTTTGCAGAGGGCTGAGAGACCTTGGAGTACTGTGACAGAAGGAGAAAGGGCCGGTTTCAAACAGTTTTTCCTCCGGTCACTGCTGTATCCAGGACTGTTCTGTGACCTGCAGAGATGGCCTTGCTTGTGGAGTATCTAGCAGCTCCTTGATCCGCAGTGGAGTTCTGGTTCCTTCCTCTAGTTCTGCGCCTCATTCTCGCTTCAAACACACAGTCCCTCTCGAATTTCCTCTGCCATAGTAAGCCTTTCTTCCCTACAGATTTTGACAGAGCTGGAGCACAGTGGCATTGGAAGAATCAAGGAACAGAGTGCCCGCATGCTGGGGCACCTGGTCTCCAATGCCCCCCGACTCATCCGCCCCTACATGGAGCCTATTCTGAAGGTAACTTGCAACAGACAGAGACTGGTACTTTCTCTCCAGGATGTCTTGGGATGATGGGAGTGTTTCGGTGCTCACTGGTACACTGAACAAAGTAGATAATTTCTTTGGTCCCAGGCTCGCAGACAAGGGCCACATCAAGCACCCTCAGTTCAAGAATACCAAGAATCTCACCAGTTGCAGGAAAGGGCTCTCCTTCTAAGAGATAAGATATGATGTTTCAAGCACCTCATCCATTGTGCTTGGAGAGGAGGAGTAAGATAGTGGCATAAAGTAGCTCCCCCAAAATGAAGAAAAAGTGAGCTTTAAAATCTGAGTCAACCTTCAAGTCTATGTTAGACTCATGTGAAGTCTTTCACAACTTATGTGAATCTGGGTACATGATCACACAGATACAGTTTAGAGAAGGCATGGGAAATGTTTATAGATCATGGCACTTCCCAGCTCCCTCATACGTCAGACTTGTGTGCAGTATGGAGAAAGGCTTAAGAATCCACATTCCAGAGGAATCCTGGATTCATAAAGCCTTAGAAGTAATTTATCTATGACTGAGATGGTCTCTTTGGTGAATTTTACTTATGTGAAGAAAAGTTTTCTAGTAGACTCTAACCAGCATTCGTTTTCTCATACCTTCTTTCCATAGGCTTTAATTTTGAAACTGAAAGATCCAGACCCTGATCCAAACCCAGGTGTGATCAATAATGTCTTGGCTACAATAGGAGAGTTGGCTCAGGTAAGGGGACAACTGCTTTTCCCATAGGATGGGAAGAATTATTTCACCTCTAATGAAGTCAAAATACTTCTTAATGTCATAATTTCTAATGCTATCTACCACTTCCTTTTTCATTTTGTAGGTTAGTGGCCTAGAAATGAGGAAATGGGTTGATGAACTTTTTATTATCATCATGGACATGCTCCAGGACTCCTCTCTGTTGGCCAAAAGACAGGTGAGTACCACTACTTCGTGTTTGAGCAGGATAGGCCCCATGAGGCCAGGGACCTCGTCTCTCTCAGTCACCTTAGTGTGCCCAGCCAGTAATGCCTAGCACGAGTAGGTACTCAGAAATATTTGTTGACTGCGTAAAAAGAAGAAAGACTTGGAGCTAGAATTAGCTGTCATCCTGACCCAGAGTCACTGTCAGTATCAGGGCTGACCAGTGCCATTTCCTCTAGACAGAAAAAAAAAAAAAAATGCAGGTCATCTATCAGAGCCCCGGCCCCTAAAGGGAAACAGAAAGTCTTGGCCTCTGGTTGTGGAGGGAAGCGGAGCTTCAGCTCACCCTCCCCCGGCCCTGGCTTCGCTTTGGTCATCGAGGTCATTAGGTGACTAGACTGAAAGTAAGAACAACCTTAATTTCCTTTTGAGTGCGGTTTCTCCTGTCAATCACCCAGGGTATAGAAGAACTATATACTTTCTGAGAAAGGCGGGACTGTTCTTTACCTTTGATCCAGTGATTGTTGTGTTGGTTTGTAGCCTTGTTTTTATGTCCCAGCTCTCAGGATTTTGGTTTATGGTTAGTGCCTTTACTGGGCATTCTTTTCTTGTAATAGCCTCTAACACTTTGTTATAACCATTTAATGAAGAGTACGGAGTATGCTTTCTTTTCTCTCTTACTGGTGCTACAAACCATGTGATCTTTTGCCTGTCCAGGTGGCTCTGTGGACCCTGGGACAGTTGGTGGCCAGCACTGGCTACGTGGTGGAGCCCTACAGGAAGTACCCCACATTGCTTGAGGTGCTGCTGAATTTCCTGAAGACTGAGCAGAACCAGGGTACACGGCGAGAGGTAGGAAACACAGCAAACTTGGTGTTTAACGACTTTGCTGGGAGAATGGAGAGACGTTTGCGGCATTCACATGCTCTGACAGTACTGATGGGACTTCCTGTTCCTCTCCATTTTGTCCCTGTAGCTGGTCGTGGGATGTGAATTGGGCATCATGGAACACGAGTATCCATGAGAGCTGTGGTAGTCAGGTGCTGTGATGAGTGTCTTCTCTTCCCCTCCCCTGTCCCACGCAGGCTATCCGTGTGTTAGGGCTCTTGGGGGCCCTGGATCCCTACAAGCACAAAGTGAACATTGGCATGATCGACCAGTCCCGGGATGCTTCTGCTGTCAGCCTGTCAGAATCCAAGTCAAGTCAGGATTCCTGTAAGTTGAGGAGAACCGTGAGTGGCTTGCCAAGTTCTTGCCTCACAAAGCCCTCACCGGCTGTGTTTAGAAAGAGCCTTGGGCTGGATAACTGTGAAATTATTGCATATTGACTCACCTTGTGACTTTTGAATGGAACGTCAGTAGTTGCCTCTTGAGTCACAGCAGGGGCGCTGCTTCCCAGTGTGTCCAGTCTTCCCGTTTGTCCAGGTTCTTTGTTAAAGGTCAACAGGCTATGTCTGTAGTCACTCTTTGGTGCTGATGAGAGAGACGTGAATTATCACCCCGTCACACTCATTCATCTGTCATTCTTTGTTAGTGCATCTTTGATGTTTTCTATTCCCATGGCACCCAAGGAGGAAGAGGGTAAAATTTATTCTCCCTGTTTTAATTGATAGGGAAATCTGATGCTAAGGCTCAGAGGGCGTGGAAAAACTAGTAGCAATCAGGATCCAGGGCTCTTTCTTCCATCAAGTGATCTAGCCTAGAGTTCCTTTATCTTTAGATAAGTAGCCTAAGAGATTGGGTAGGGCGTGGGGATGCAGGCGAGTTTTCTAGACTTAACCCAGTGTCCATCAGGGCAGGCGTATTTCTGAAAGTGTGAAAGTTCAGCAGTGGTTCTCCCATCTAGTTGAGCAAAATGTTATTTTCCCCAAATAAAATAATTCGTTTCTGAACTCTGTGGATGGGATCATACTGCTTCCAGTTTGTTCTTCTGTATATGAGAGAAGTGCGCCTGCAGTGTTAATCCTGTCAGACCCACAGCTGTTGAGCAGAGCCTGAGCCACATCCTCCAGAGTTTACTCCGTCCTCAGAAGTGGCAGTCATCCAGTCTCTTGGATGTTCTGGTTCTTAGAGTCCTTATTGTGCTGTTAAACCCCCACCCACCCCCATACCCTCCCCCACCCTCCATACCCTCCCCCGCCCCTCCCCCACCCTCCATACCCTCCTCCACCCCCAGTCCTTGAGATCCTTGTCGTTCAGGTCAGATAGTATTTGTTGTTAACTTCTCTGAATTCCCTAGGGGGACCAAGCAGCTGCTGAACAGATGTTTGCCTAATTTAATCCCCTTTACTTTCATTTGGCGGAGTAACTTTTTATTGATGGTTTCAGCTACTGAAGTTGTGAACTGGCATGGTAAGAAGCTAAATTAAACGTAGCAATTTAAAGAAAAGCCGTCATGTACTGTGTTAGGCTTTTGTAGTTTAGATAATAGACAAGCCAAAAACTGTTTGTCCTTCATGGTGAGAGCCTATTCACTGGCTCCTAATATACCTGGTATTCCCAATGGTGTTAGAGTATAGCAGGGAGAGAGATATGAATGCTAGTGACCGTCAGGAGGTTGTGCTTTGTCCAAAGTCAGAGTCATGTATAGCTCATGATCCTCACCTTTGTTTGATTCTAGCTGACTATAGCACCAGTGAGATGCTGGTCAACATGGGAAACCTGCCTCTGGACGAGTTCTACCCAGCCGTGTCCATGGTGGCCCTGATGCGCATCTTCCGAGACCAGTCCCTCTCTCACCATCACACCATGGTCGTCCAGGCCATCACCTTCATCTTCAAGTCCCTGGGGCTCAAGTGTGTGCAGTTCCTGCCCCAGGTCATGCCCACATTCCTGAATGTCATTCGGGTTTGTGACGGGGCCATCCGGGAAGTAAGTGGGTAAACCCCCAACCCTTGCTCCTCCCTGCTCCGTGCCATGCCTGCATGGAAAGTCCATCTGTGCCTCAGCTTCCTAATAATGTACTCTGCTTGCCGTTATGCCTAATGCCTTTCCTCCCCCTGAACTTCTAACACCTGAGTGTACAGGTATAATCAGTTCAGCTCAACTTCCTGTTTTATACCTCAAAATGGCTAAAAGATGAGTGGCTGGAGAGGAGGTGGGGGGACAGCATTGTTATTCTCCGTAATCTACTGTTCAGTCCAATAATCTGATGGACTATCCCACAGTGCATTTCTGGTTGCTTCGGCATGGTTAGATTTATGTCAAACGCTTAGTGGGAATACTACAGAGGTGCAGTTACAATGCTTCATAATGTCAGTTTGTCCAATTATTGTTGGTCTTAAGTTTGAGCACATGGTGAGGTTGGTATGTGTCAGATCTCTCCATTGTAAAGTTACCTTTCTTCCTTAGTCATTAAGTAATGTGTGGGGTGATACTTTGAGACTGTGTCTGTCCTATTCCCCAGCTACCTTTTACCCAATGATTTTAGCCACCATTGATGATCCTTGCTGGAATCAATTATCACGTTGGTTGCAAAGTAATGACTTTTATTTTTTTTTAATTTATTTTTGGCTGAGTTGGGTCTTCGTTGCCGCACGGGGGCTTTCTCTAGTTGCGGTGAGCGGGGGCTACTCTTTGTTGCGGTGCACGGGCTTCTCATTGCGGTGGCTTCTCTTGTTGAGGAGCACGTGCTTTAGGGGCACAGGCTTCAGTAGTTGTGGCACACGGGCTTCAGTAGTTGTGGCTCACGGGCTATAGAGCGCAGGCTCAGTAGTTGTGGCGCATGGGCTTAGTTGCTCTGCGGCATATGGGATCTTCCCGGACTAGGGCTCGAACCCGTGTCCCCTGCATTGGCAGGTGGATTCTTAACCACTGCGCCACCAGGGAAGCCTGCAAAGTAATAAATTTTTAGTTCTATCATTCCTTCTACTTTTTTTTTTTTTAATAAATTTATTTATTTTATTTATTTATTTTTGGCTGAGTTGGGTCTTTGTTGCTGCACGGGGGCTTTCTCTAGTTGCGGTGAGCAGGGGCTACTCTTTGTTGCGGTGCACGGGCTTCTCATTGCGGTGGCTTCTCTTGTTGAGGAGCACGCGCTCTAGGCGTGCGGGCCTCATTAGTTGCGGCATGCAGGCTCAGTAGTTGTGGCTCACAGGCTCTAGAGCGCAGGCTCAGTAGTTGTGGCTCACAGGCTCTAGAGCGCAGGCTCAGTAGTTGTGGCTCACAGGCTCTAGAGCGCAGGCTCAGTAGTTGCAGCTCTCAGGCTTAGTTGCTCCATGGCATGTGGGATCTTCCTGGACCAGGGCTCGAACCCGTGTCCCCTGCATTGGCAGGCAGATTCTCAACCCTTGCGCCACCAGGGAAGCCCCTCCTTCTACTTTTAATAGCTGGCATTTTTCTGTAAAGAAGAATTTCCCCCTTTCCCTCCCTCTTTCTCTCTCTTGCTCTTTCTCTTTTTTTTTTTTTCCTCTGAACCATAGAGCACGCACAGTGGTTCTGTGATTACCATACCTGTACCACTACCAACAGCGATCCTACCGAATACAGTTCAAGGTGGCTTTGCAGTTCCTACTGTTCTTAGAAAGTATTCCACAAGGTGTATGGTCAGAGTACTGCGTTTTAAAGATCCTGGAATTAATTATTTTTTCTTCTGTGATTACATATTCAATTTGATGTACATTCAGAGGAAACAGTATTTTTTTTAGAAAGTATATTTTCTAATTTTCTGCGTGGAATATACAAGTGCAGTTTATTTTTACGTAATCAACCTCATTGAATTCTTACTAATTCTAATAATTTACCTGTAAATTTTCCCAGGTTTTCACTCTAGCTAATCATATAGTCTGCAGAAAATAAAAAACAGTTTTGGCTTTTTTGTTTTGGTCGGTAAAGCAGTTGTTACTTTTCCTTACTGCTTTCCTAGGACCTTCACTGCAGTGTTGATTAGACTCTGTGATAGTGGAAATCTTTAATCTTGTTCCTGATTTTAATGGGACTAGTGTTAAGATTTCATCACTAAGTACAATGTTTGCTGTAGGTTTTTTTTTTTAATCTTTTTTGGAGTAGAGTTGCTTTACAATATTGTATTAGTTTCTACTGTACAGCAAAGTGAATCAGCTATATGTATACATATATCCCCTCTATTTTGGATTTCCTTCGCATTTAGGTCATCACAGAGCACTGAGTAGAGTTCCCTGTGCTATACAGCAGGTTCTCATTAGTTATCTATTTTATACATAGTATCAATAGTGTATATATGTCAATCCCAGTCTCCCAATACATCCCACCCCACCCCCCTTCCCCCTTGGTATCTATACGTTTGTTCTCTACTAACATCTTTATTGGAGTATAATTGCTTTACAATGTTATGTTAGTTTCTGCTGTATAACAAAGTGAATCAGCTATATGTATACATATATCCCCATATCCCCTGTCTTTTGCATCTCCCTCGCACCCTCCCTATCCCACCCCTCTAGGTGGTCACAAAGCTCCGAGCTGATCTCCCTGTGCTATGCAGCTGCTTCCCACTAGCTATCTATTTTACATTTGGTAGTGTATGTATGTCAGTGCTACTCTCTCACTTCGTCCCAGCTTACCCTTCCCCCTCCCCGTGTCCTCAAGTCCATTCTCTACGTCTGCGTCTTTATTCCTGTCCTGCCCCTAGGTTCATCAGAACCATTTTATTTTATTTTTTAGATTCCATATATATGTGTTAGCATATGGTATATTTTTTTTTTCTGTTTCTGACTTACTTCACTCTGTATGACAAGACTGTAGGTCCATGAGGGTTATAAACGTTCCCTTACAGTCTTATTTGCTAGAGTTTCTATCATGAATGGGTATTAGATTTATCAAGTGCCTTTTCTTTTTTTCAAATGCCTTTTCTTTATCTCTTGTGATGATCATTTGGTTTTTCTCTTTTAATATGTTAATATATTGAATTACATTGATATATGTTTTAATGCTGAAGCATCCTTGATATCTTGTATCAGAACCATTTTGGTTATGATATAGTTTTTTAATACATTGATTTTATATCTAATATTTAATTTAGAATTGTTGCATCTGTGTTCCTGAGTGGAATTGACCTGTAATTTTTTTTTTTTTTAAAACTATAGGTTCAAAGATCTGTTTAGCTTTTCTGTTTCTTCTTGAGACAGTTTCAGTCACATGTTTCTAAGAAATTATTCATTTTATCTAAGTGATAAACTTACTGGCATGAATTTGTTCACTATTCTTTTACATTTTTTTAAATTAATTAATTTATTTATTTATGGCTGTGTTGGGTCTTCGTTTCTGCGCGAGGGCTTTCTCTAGTTGTGGCAAGCAGGGGCTGCTCTTCATCGCGGTGCGAGGGCCTCTCACTATCGCGGCCTCTCTTGTTACGGAGCACAGGCTCCAGACGCGCAGGCTCAGTAATTGTGGCTCACGGGCTTAGTTGCTCCGCGGCATGTGGGATCTTCCCAGACCAGGGCTCGAACCCGTGTCCCCTGCATTGGCAGGCAGATTCTCAACCACTGCGCCACCAGGGAAGCCCTCTTTTACATTTTAATTTCTTGCTAGAGATTTGTCATATTTTTCTTTTTCAAAGAACCAACTTTTGCCTTTGCTTCTCTTATCTCATATCTTTGTTTCTATGTCATTAATCTGTTCTTTACTATTACTTTCCTCCTATTTTCTTTTTTCTGCTTTTTGAAAAAAATTATTGTTTGAATATTAGCTCATCAATGGGGGATCTTTCTTCTTGCCTAAATGTAATCTGTTAAGGCTGTAAATTTAACTCCAAGTATTAGTTAACTGCATTTCAAAACTTTACTGAGATGAAATTTACATACCATAAAATTTACCCTTCTTAAGTAAAATTCAGTGATTTTTAGTATATTTACAGAGTTGCAACCATCACTACAATCTAATTTTAGAAAATTCCCATCACCCCAACAGAAACCTCCTACCCATTTGCAGTCATTTTCCATTCCTATCCCAACCCTAGGCAACCACTAATCTACTTTCTGTCTCTATAGATTTGCCTTTTCTGGGCATTTCGTAGAATTGGAAGCATACGTAGTTTTTTGTGTCTGGCTTCTTTCACTTTTGAGATTCGTCCATGCTGTAACGTGTGTCAGTAGTTCATTCCTTTTTTATCGATGAATA
Organism: Balaenoptera physalus; assembly: GCF_965194825.1. Taxonomy (NCBI): domain Eukaryota; kingdom Metazoa; phylum Chordata; class Mammalia; order Artiodactyla; family Balaenopteridae; genus Balaenoptera; species Balaenoptera physalus. Next base: position 187,757,784 of record NC_138882.1, read on the forward strand.
GTAATGTAGTATTTTCATTACTGTTCAGAAATAAGTATTTTCCAATCTTTGTTATGATTTCTTTCATCATTGAGTTACTTAGAAGTGGATATTTTAATTTGCAAACATGGGATTTTAAATTTCTTTCTTGAATATCGGTTTCTAACTTAATTGCCTTGGGTTTATGATTCTTTGATGTGTGCTGAAACTGCCTTAATAGTCTAATGCTTGATTGTTTTTGGTTAATATTTCCTTTATGCTTGGGAATAGGGTGTGTTTGCTAACATTTTGCACAAGATTTTACATATGTTATTAGATTTGAACTTGCTGTGTTCAAATATTTTGTATTATTAGTATTTGTTTGCTTAATCTATCAAGTACTGAGAGAAGTGAGATAAAAATCTTTTATAATGATGGATTTATTAATTTCTCATAGTGTAGTCAATTCTGTTTTATATATTTTGGGGGTTATATTTTTAGGTGCATACACATTTTAAATTATCGTATCTTCCTGGTAAACTGAATCTTTTATCATTTTACAATGACCCTTTCTATCTTTAATAATACCTTAAAATTTATTTTGCCTTATGTTAATTTAGCTATACCAGCTGTTTTTGGAGATGTATGTCTTTTCTTATCCTTTCACTTTTTTTTTTAAAATTTATTTATTTATTTATTTATTTTTGGCTGTGTTGGGTCTTCGTTTCTGTGCGAGGGCTTTCTCTAGTTGTGGCAAGCGGGGGCCACTCTTCATCGCGGTGCGCGGGCCTCTCACTATCGCGGCCTCTCTTGTTGCGGAGCACAGGCTCCAGACGTGCAGGCTCAGTAATTGTGGCTCACGGGCCTAGTTGCTCCGTGGCATGTAGGATCTTCCCAGACCAGGGCTCGAACCTGTGTCCCCTGCATTGGCAGGCAGATTGTCAACCACTGCGCCACCAGAGAAGCCCTATCTTTTCACTTTTGACTGTCTTATGACTTTTTGCTTTAGATGGGTATTTCATAATAATATATATAATAATATAGCTAGATTATCTTTTTAATCTAATTTGAAAATCTTTGTCTTTCAATCAGTGCATTCAATCCAGTTACATTTATTGTGATTGCTGATAAATTTAGGTTGATTTCCATCATCTTACATCGTGCTTTATTTTTGTCCTACTTTGTGTATTTATTTTCTTTCTTTTCTGTCTTTTTTGGGCTTGATTCAGCTTTCATTTTCTTATCTTTTGCCCTCTACTCTTTGGCCACCTTTAATTTCATTAAACATTTTGTAATGGAATATTTTAACCATAAACAGAAAGTAGACAATTTATATCAAATTCTCATACTCATCAACAATTATTTTATCAATTTGGTTTCATCTTGTTACCCCCTACCCTCAACACACACACACACACACACACACACACACACACACACACACACTTTCTTTCTGGGGTATATTAAAGCAAATTCCAGATAACATATTATTTCACCATTCAATTTTTTTTTCCCTATATAACCACAATTATGACACCTACAAAATTAATGAAAATTCTTTAATATAATCTAATTCCAGTCCTTCTTCAGATATCCTTGTTTGTCTTAAAAATTTCTTTTTACATTGGATTATTCAGATCAGAATCCAAATAACATGGCATTTGGTTGACATGTCTAATTCTCTTTCTATATCTTCTCCCTTTTCCCTCACTGTTTTTCTTTCCGTGCCATGTGTTTGTGGAAGAAACCAGGTCATTTGTCCTACATAATCTTCCATTCTGGATTTGGCTGATTGTACCTTCAAGATGTCTTCTAAGTTTTTTTTGTAAACCAGTTAGATTTAGAGGCGTGATTAGATTCAGGTTCTATTCTTTCGGCAAGAAATACTTCATAGGTGGTAGCATATACTTCCTATTTCAACATTTAATAAGCAGATATTTTCTAAATGATCCACTTCTAGTAATGTGAAGGTTAACCAGAGGATTCAGGTGCTGTGATTCTGTGTTCACCTTCAGCCTTTCTCCCAATCATTTTATCGTTTATTGATGATTGTTTCCTAGAACCATTGTTTGAATAGCAACTGCAAAATGGCGGTTTTCTAATTCTGTTATTCCTTCTGGATTTATAAACTAGAAATCACCTATAAAGAATGCTATGTCATCAACTATTTAGTTAATTTGATGGATAGTTCGTGCAGGAAAGGCAGAATAAATACATGATTCTTTCCTTTTATTCATCAGTTTTTCAGAATAATGAATCAAGTCCCTTGCACCCTCTTAAAAGTGACCCAGGCACCCCCCTCGACCCCCTGCCATTTTTTGAAGTATCATTAACAACTCATGGGTATCTGTCCATCTATCTAGTGTTTCTATTCATTGAAGACAGTCTTCTTTCAATGATCTAATCATCCCACTCAACCTGGCTTTGTGTTCTTTTAACATTGCGCAGTAATCTTAGTCTGTGACCACTTTCTTTCTTTCTGGCAAAAAAAAGCTATTTCAGACTTACCAAGTATACTTCACTCAAGCCTAGACATAGCCGCTTGCAAGGAGCTATGGTTTCTTCAAGTGGGAGAGGAGCTTAGAGACTGCAGTTTGTGTGCTAGGGTGCTCACTGCTGCTGCCGTGCCGTCGTTTCTAGGTCTTCCCAGTGGACAGAACCAGGAATACGTAATGGTTTTTAAACGGGAAAAAGTGATACATAACTTAATACTGATATTTCCAATTCAGATTTAAGATTGAAGAGTTTTTACTTCTTTGATTTTATACTTGTATCTCTCTTCTGTTACACTGAAAAACTTGATTCCTTGGTTCTGACATCTCCGTAATTTCTTGCTTTATCTTGCAAAGTATATGTATTTTTGTATACATATAAATAGTATATGACCAGTATTAGTATTAACAATATGATTACTGAATGCAGTTCAAGGTCTTTTACAATTTGTTATTGTTTTTAGGATGTGTCTTGTTGGGGATATACACCAAAATACTGTGTTCAAAGTCACTTGAAATAATTTTTCCTTCCTCTATCATTTACTATTGCTGCTATAACAAATCACCACCAATTTAGTAACTTGAAACAACACAAATTGATTATCTTACAGCTCTTTAGGTCATAAGTCTGGCATAGATCATACTGAACTACAGTCAGGGTGCCATTAAGGCTGTGTTCCTTTCTGGAGGCTCTAGGGGGAACCCCTTTCCTTGCTTTTTCTAGCTTCTAGAGGCTGCCTGCATTCTTTGGCCTCCTTCCTCCATCTTCAAAGTCAGCAACATTGTATCTCTTTGACTCTCCTTTTTCCCTCAAATCTTTCTCTCTGAATATAACCAGGAAAGGTTCTCTGCTTTTAAGGACTCCTGTGATTAGATTGGGCCCACCGGGATAATCTCCCCATCTCAGCGTCCTGCTCCCTAATCACATCTTCGGAAGTCCCCTTTGTCATGTAAAGTAATTTATTCACAGGTTCTAGGGATTAGGACATGGACGTTTTTTGGGTACCGAAATTCTGCCTACCATACTTCCCCCCCCTAAGCTAACCAGTTTTATCAGTTTTTAAATTTATCTTTTCAGTATTTATTTTTGAAAATGTAAGGAAATATATGTCCCCCACCTTCCTTCCTCAGAAGAATAACATAGTATAAACTTTCTGAATCTTACTTTTTTCCACTTTCACAGCAGCATATCCTGGAGTTCATGCCATAGCAGTATAGTGAGAATGTCTTCATTCCTTTAGAGGCAATTGGTACTTCATTGTGTGAACATGCCATAGCTATTTGACCAGTCCCTGTTGATGACTGTGTTTTTCCAGTCTTTGATATTTAAAATAATGCTGCAATGAAAAGCTTTGTGTATACATCATTTTCACCTCTGTTTCTTCTTGTACTTAAATGGCTTCACCTTTTACATTTAGATCTTTGAGCTCTTTGGAATATGTCCCAGTGTACAGTATGAGGAATGCATCCAATTTTATCTTTTTCACCCATAAAATTTGACTTGCATACCTTATTTAACAAAGTCTAAAATTAGTCATTGTCTCCATCCTTTCCCTGAACAATATACAAAACTTAGAATGACTGATCAAAGTATTATATCTCCCTTCCTTCTTATGTTATTATCTAGTATCACTTTTTTTTAACTCCAAATTAAACGTTACTGTTATTTTATGCAGACAGTGTTTATGTTTATCCCTTTTGCCACTTCATTTCTGTCTCCCGTCTCAGAGCTTCCTCCTAGGACCATTTTCCTTCTCTCTAAGGCAAATTCTTCTGAGCATCCATCAAAGTAAATGCTCTGTTTTTGTTTATCTGAAAAAAATCTTTATTTCATCCTCTTGTAAAATCTTTATTTAGCTGAGAATACAATTCTGGGTTCTCCTTCAGCTGTACATATTATCCCACTGTTTTCTGACTTCTTTTGTTGCTGTTGAGAAATTATGATTCCTTTTTATGTAATCTCCCCTTTCTCTATGGCGGTTTCAGATCTTCTCATTTTTTTTGTTGTCCTGAAGTTTCACTATTGTAAATCTAGATATGCATTTCTCTTTCTTATCCTGATGGGGATTTGTGGGCTTTCTGAATACGATGATTCCACCCTTCTATTTTTTCCTTCCAGAATTAGATTCAACATTTAGAGCTTCTTACTCTGTCCTTAATGTCTCTTAGTTTCTTATCTGTGTTGTTCATCTTTGTCTCTCAGAGATGTATTCTGGATATGTCTTCACATCCATTTTCTATTCACTGATTCTTTAGCTATGTCTTTTTGACCTGTCATTGAGTTTTTAGTTCCTACTACATTTTATAATTTCTAAAGTTATACTAGGTTCTTTCAAACATGCCTAGTATTTTTGATAGTATCTTGTTCCTTACTCATATTTTTTTTTATTCTCTTATTCCTTTAAGCATTTTAAACAGGTTTACTTTATATTTTCTATCCAATAATTCCAATATACATAAGGTTTTTGATGAGTCTAATTCTGTTGTTTATTGTTTCTGCTGAGTCATACTCGCAGCAAGTCTGTAAGTCTGTCCTTATGTGTTTTACAATTTTGGATCATGCATCATATTCAGCTGGACTTCCCCTGGAGCGGTTAATACTGGAATATCTGCTCTGAAGTTGCATCTCTCCAGAGAGGGCTTGCATTTGCTTCTACCAGGTGGTCTAGGAGAACTTTTAGTTAGTTTCTTGGCTTAGAGTTTCTCAGGCCACACAGGTAGTTAAAATAACCCCCTAAACTCATATGAGAGTGGCCTGAAATTACAAACTCTTAGGAAGGCTTTTTTTTCCTACCTAGACCTCCCATCAAGACTCACAGATTACTTTGTCTCCTTTGCCAGTGGACAGATTTGGGGGTAGGAGGTTTCACCATTTTTTTTGATATGTAGCTTTTTGAAGGTCTGGCTTTATGTGAAAGGTTTCAGTTCTGATGATCTAATAACAACGTTTATCTTTTATGCATTACTTTTAAGCTTTTCATAGCAAGGGGATTTAGGAGGGGATCTAACCCACCATATTTTCAGGAACAAAACTACGTGTTCTTTTGAAATACTAATGTTCAGGAGGGAAAAGAGAAAAAAAGCTTGTGAAAGAATCTAAGGGAGAAGAAATGAGGTGGCTACTCGGGCCCCCTCCCTGGGGATGAGGCACCTGCCTGGGGGTATCCGTTGATCCTTATGAATCAGCCACCGGAGAGGCTGCCCCATGGACACCTCATATGAAGTGACAGCAAGGATCAGGAGGCTTTTGTCCTTTCGTCTCAGGGTTTCCCCTGACCTGCCATCCCCGATGCCCTGCTTTTCCTCCAGTTTAGATTTTTACCTTCTTTCAGGTTCTGCATAACAAAAGTTTAACTAAAAAACCATTGTATTTTAGGGTCTCCTGTCCCTTGATCTCTGTAATATACTTTCGTAGGGACCATTTCACAAAAACTGTCAGCAGTGATTCTATGAGGAGGTGCCCAGGAGATAGGTAGGGATGGCTCTACCGAGTTGAACCTGCGTGCCATGTGAGACCAGGTTCTAACCCCCTTAGAATCCACTGGTGTCCCAGTCCTTAGAAATTAGTCCAAACTCTCTTTGAGCCCAGTTCTGTGTGTCCTATCAGTCTCACCTCTTCAGGTAATGAGTTCTATAAGTCCATTACTCACTATTTGAAACATACTTTTTATTTTTCCCCAACTTACCCAAGTTTTAACATGTGGATAAGGGTGAAAATACATATGTACGAAATTATTCTTGTTAATGGAGGGCAGCAAAGGCATAGAGAGCTATAAAAATTGGGGGGGGGTGGGGAAGGGAGGTTTACACTACGATTTGCGACTTGATATTGACATGTAGCACTATCTGAGGATCATAACAAAATAAAAACTACACCCTGAAGACATCTTTAACCTGGAAAGTAGTTGGGATTTCTCTTACCTAAGCTGTCTTTATTCCCAACTTTATTTCGTGAATGGCATCTCTTAACAGTTGCAAGATACCAACCTAAATAGAATCTCCTTATCCCAGCCCTCCCTCAATTTGCTTGCTGTTTTGGTTCACAGTTTCTTTCTTTCTTTTTTTTTTTAAATTAATTTATTTTATTTATTATTTATTTTTGGCTGCACTGGGTCTTCGTTGCTGCACACGGGCTCTCTCTAGTTGCAGCGAGCGGGGGCTACTCTTCGTTGCGGTGTGCGTACTTCTCATTGTGGTGGCTTCTCTTGTTGCGGAGAATGGGCTCTAGGCTCGCGGGCTTCAGTAGTTGCGGCACGCAGGCTCAGTAGTTGTGGCTTACAGGCTCTAGAGCCCAGTCTCAGTAGTTGTGGTGCACGGGCTTAGTTGCTCCGCAGCATGTGGGATCTTCCTGGACCAGGGCTCGAACCCGTGTCCCCTGCATTGGCAGGCGGATGCTTAACCACTGCGCCGCCAGGGAAGTCCCCACAGTTTCTTAGAGACACAATTAACTAGTTAATTAAGACCTAATTAATTGAGTTAATTACTATAAGTGAACCACAATACCCATAATAGTTAGCTGTATTTATTTTAGAAAGTAAGTGGTAGTGAATTAAGACTGAATAAACAAAAGATACATCTGCAGTTAATTAAAAATTTCATGTCCATTTTTAAGTTTTCAGTGACTCCAGAAATCCTTCAATGATAGATGATGTTCATTGGGCATTTAACAGTATTTGTGTCCCTGTTCTAGTGGTTTCCAGGTATTAGCCCAGTTAACTCTTACCACAAGCCTATGAGACAAGAATTGTTATCTCCCATTTTCCCACAGAAGAGGCTGAGTGCAGAGAGATTAAATGAAGGTCACAAAGCTAGTAGGTAACAGAAACAGTTCAGAACAGCTAGTCTGGCCCCGAAGCCCCTGCTGAGCAGAAACTGCCTCACCTGGTGAGTAAAGCCACTGACATATTTTTCAGCCCTCACCACCATTACCACCGATGGTTTTAAATCTCATTCTTTGAAGCTTATTCTCAGAAGAAAGGGTGGTGCAGAAACCGATTCCATAGTTGTCTTTATTCATTAGCGTGCACTTGGGGTAAGCCTGGGAGTTCTACATCCTCCGTGGTGCCAACTTGCTGACCTCTTCTCTGTTTCAGTTTCTGTTCCAGCAGCTGGGAATGTTGGTGTCCTTTGTGAAGAGCCACATCAGGCCTTACATGGATGAAATAGTCACACTCATGAGAGTGAGTAGAAATTAATGCTTTGGCCTGTTCCTCAGTGTTTGGGTCCAGGAGCATTCAGCAGCAGGTTTGGATGATGTGGACATTTTTTTCATGGGTCATCATAGAGCCGTTATAACCTGAGGATAAAAAGTGGAGCAGGGTATCCCACTGGATTATGAAAGGGGGTGGAGGGGCTCTCGCTACAGGCTCCCAGGTACAAGAGTTCAAGGTATAAAGTCTGAGGAGAAATCCTGAAGGAATTGTTCTGCCAGAAATAAACTCGAGTTCTTTGCCTCACACACAGCAAAGCAATTTCACTTTAACATCACAATAGTGCTTTACTATTCTCACAAAAGCCCTCTTCCTTACTGCCTGTAAAACCATGGCTTTAAGAGAGGATTGGGGATTGGGCTTTCCTGGGGCCATTAAATATGATGGACTCCTGTCAGGCTCTGAGGAAGAAGGTGATGCTTTTCCCTGCTATCTTCAAAAGCATAAATGCCACCTTCTGACTGCAATAGTGTTGTGGGTTTTTTTAATACATAAATTTATTTATTTATTTATTTTTGGCTGCGTTGGGTCTTTGTTGCTGCTGTGCAAGCTCTCTCTAGTCGCAGCGAGCAGGGGCTACTCTTCATTGTGAAGCACGGGCTTCTCATTGCGGTGGCTTCTCTTGTTGCGGAGCATGGGCTCTAGGCACGACAGCTTCAGTAGTTGAGGCACGCGGGCTCAGTAGTTGTGGCACGTGGGCTCTAGCGCGCAGGCTCGTAGTTGTGGCACATGGGCTTAGTTGCTCCATGGCATGTGGGATCTTCCCGGACCAGGGCTCTAACCCGTGTCCCCTGCATTGGCAGGCGGATTCTTAACCACTGCACCACCAGGGAAGTCCCTGCAACAGTGTTTGAGAAGAGGCTCTCGTCGCAAATTTTATAACATGCTTTAAGTAGGTGCAGAGGACTCCCCACTGATGGCCGTATCGTTTTTCTGTATTGGGGGTGGGAGGCTGCTTCCTACTGTTCTCTATAATTTCAGTGTCTCTGCTGGGGGGATTGCTTTGCAGAGATGGCTGTGTCCTCAAAGAACTGGAAGACAGTTATTCCAGTCATTTCTGTTCTTCTACACCAGACCTTTGTAGTTAGCTTGGAAGAAGCAGCAGGACTAAAATGAAAGTGGCTGGCTTCAAAAATGGAACTTCCCCGAAAATGAGTCTCAGAACTGAAAAACTCCTATTTGTATAAATAAGTAAAAGCTGCTCTGTTCCCTGCCTCCTGCCACAGGGGCCTCTGTACAGGAAGAGTTAGGCAGGATGCTAAAGAGCCTGCGGGTGGTGGTAAGGGAGTTGGGGGTGGGGCGGGGAGGGAGGAAGCAGTGCCCTCGGGGGTTGAAGCTGAAGTAATCTGTGACTTATTCCCCAAAAATGACTTTCGACAAAACATATAGGAGTTTGAGGCTGGGAGCCTTACACCTGCAAAATACAGCTTTCATTTCCTCCAAGATAGAGAAGGTACCAACAGGGCTCTTCTTTGGCTCTTGATCCTGGGCATTTTAGTGAGCTACTCCGAGCCCAGGAAGAGCTCGGGGCTTTGTGAACAGTGATCCAGCCGATATCCCTGGGGAGGCTGCCCGGTGTCTTTGACTTAGAGAAAACCCCTTGGGAGGAGCCCCGATGACCCTGCCGTGGAAAGGTAGGCGGGCTTTCTCTAAAGAAGGCAGAGTGTGGTCCCAGTGAATGAACATCAGACAAACCACGGAGGCCATAAAATTTGTGGTGTTTCTTTGTCGAAGCTTTTTATCTAGAGAAAATAGCTTTTTCAAAGAGAATACCTCTCTCCAAGCAGAGAGAAAGAAAGTTTTACCAGCACCTTTTAGTATAGATTTTTTTAGAAATGTTTTTACTTTCTAAACTACTATGATTTAAGAACAATTTTTTCTAAATAAAAATACCTTAGGCTTCTTTTAAAGCCTTCCATCTGAGGAGTTATCTTTTTTTTTTTCCACTGACTTCTACTCTGAATTAAATGGGGGCCCAAGAGTATTAATAAGCATATGTTGCCATCATTAAGTCTCCTACTCTAGAGGTTTTAAAGAAGGCAGTAGGCCACTGTCTTTCTGAATTGATTTGAAATGACAGCTTTTCCTGGAGTGAGAGACTTGGACCAATTTGCCTTGTAGTACCAAGACAGGATCTGGAGCCAGTTGGCCAAGTTTTTATTTTAGTAATTTATGTGGAATATAATTAGATGAATGTAGAAAAATGCTCCTCTTGTGGCACTCTCCAGGCCTGAAAATGGTTTGGGACAGATGTCAGATGCTGTCGAGCAAAGTCTCAATCCAAAAGGGCAGGAAATCTTGTTAACACTGAAGTCACCCTCTGGCAGAGCCCAGGTGCTACCCAAAGTGGGACCACCCCTAGACGGCTGGAGAGCTCCTGGAGTGATGCAGGCCTGGTCGTTCGTTCATTCTGCCAGATGGGTTTGGGTGGCTGGAATATGCCAGGCGCTCTGCTAGATTCAGGGAGACAGAGAGGGATCGGAGGGTTTCTTGCCCTTAACCAGCCTACAGTCGAGTAGAGGGAAGGCGGCAAAGAAAATTAAGTATTACAGGTGCTAGAAGAGAGCAGAGCAGAGGGACCCACAGTGGATAATGGAAGGAGATAGGAACGCCTTCTTAGGCGAAGTGAGGCTTGAGCCAGGTCTGGAAAGACAGATGGGCTTAGCTGAGCAAGAGGTGGGATTCTAAGCCGAGAGCCGCATGACCAAAGCACGGAGGAGCCATGTAGCCTGGTGCTTTTGGGGAAATGCAGTTGAGTTGCTCACTGTGACTGACGTAGGAGACAGGGAGGCCTGGGGAGAGGGGGATAAGGAAGGAGTCCCATGGCACAGACCATGCTCACTGCATTTGTGCTTCGTTTTGGCTGTCTCAGTTCCTTGGTTCATATTTCAGCAGAAGGGCCCCCGACTTTTCTCCTCTGTCTCTTCCCTCTTTATAGGAATTCTGGGTCATGAACACCTCCATCCAGAGCACGATCATCCTTCTCATTGAGCAGATTGTGGTAGCTCTTGGGGGTGAATTTAAGCTCTACCTGCCCCAGCTGATCCCACACATGCTACGAGTCTTCATGCATGACAACAGCCCAGGCCGCATCGTCTCCATCAAGGTGAGTAACCCGGGACATCCTCTGGAGAGATTCCCAGAGTCCATCAGAGTCCCTGGATGGGCATCTAAGAGACCCTGTTCTGAGTGACAGGGGTATGCTCGGTCCATGACGCTGACTCTAAAGAATACTGTAGTACCTGATGCGTGCAGTGTACAGTTTACAGGATGTTTCTAATCCTCTCTTGATTATCCTTATGTTTTGTCTCTTTTAATGGATTATTCTTGGTAAATATTTTATTTAGCATACCAGTTTTCTCTATTATCCAGCAACTTATTCCTTACCAGTTGAAATAAGTTCAGAGAAAGTGAAGTAACATATAAGTGAAATAAAATGACGGGGAAAAGTGCTACCAAGAGAATGTAATTCAGAGCCATTTAATAAAGGCTTTTCAGAGTCCCCAAAGAATTTTGAATTATCCATACCACTGCCGCCCTTCAGGTACTTAGATACTTGATACCTGACTGTATTTGTTCATCGCCGTGCCTTTACTCCTTTTTGCAGTTGCTTGCTGCAATCCAGCTGTTTGGCGCCAACCTGGATGACTATCTGCATTTGTTATTGCCCCCTATCGTGAAGTTGTTTGATGCCCCTGAAGTTCCATTGCCATCTCGAAAGTGAGCACCTACCCTTTAGGACTAACAGTTATCAAGCTTTTAATGTTTTGTTGAAAATGCCCTTTTCTTAAGTCCCCAGGCCATCTTTCTATTTTTTTGTTACTTCAACTCTCATTAGTTTAGTCCAGATAAGTACCAGGTTTATGGAAATCTTCACTGTCCGCATCCCACAGGAATATGTGTTAGATCTCTGTACCCAAAATAATGTCAGAAGCCATTCCTTCCCGTTGGGTGCTGATTGTTAAGGTAGCCCTCAGCCACTTCTCTTACTCTTGGGCTGTGTGTTAGCAATTACTGTATGTCAGCGATTGTTGTAGGGCAGCGTTAGAGACAGTGGACCGCCTGACGGAGTCCCTGGATTTCACTGACTATGCCTCTCGGATCATTCACCCGATTGTGCGAACGCTGGACCAGAGCCCAGAACTCCGTCCCACAGCCATGGACACGTTGTCCTCACTCGTGTTTCAGCTGGGGAAGAAGGTGAGGCAGGAGTCCTCGACACGCGCGCTCTTCTGCCTTTGCAGACTCCTCCACTTGTTAGTCTGTAGGCCTCAGTCACTGACAAAGAGCTAGGAATTGTTTGTGCCTTTTTTTCCTTCTTTATTCAGCAAGTATTTATTGAGCCACCTATGTGGGCTGAGTGCTGTTCTGGGGATAACGCTGTAAACAGAATGACGTCCTTGTTCTCACTGAGCTTACGTTCCAATGAAGCAAAGCTACGAGACATAATTTATCTCATAAGAGGAATGGGAGGGAGTAGGGAGAGATGCTGTTTCTTTAGAGGCAGACCTCTCTGATAAGGTAACATTTCAGCAGAAACCTAAATAAAGGAAAGGCCCAACGCCAGGGAGCTGGCTGCAGGCAGAAGGATTAGCAAAGGCAAAGGTGCGAGATGGCAGTGTGCTTGAAGGGTGGGGGCAGCAGGAGAGCGGTGACTTCAGGGGAGGGAGCCAGGGGGAAAGTACTTGGAAAAGGTCATAGAGAGAACCTTGTAAAGGCTGTGCTGGCGGTAGGCATGGAAGCTAGGTATTGTGGCCAGTGGTTCTCAGATTGTGATCCCCGGACAAGTAGCATTAGCATCTACTTAGCTGGGCGCTCCTTAGAACTGCAGATTTTCATGCCTCACCCCAGACCTACCAAGCCAGCAATTCTGACCGTGGAGCCCAGCAATCTCTGGTTTCATATGCCTTCCAGGTGGTTCTGATGCCCACTAAAATTTGCACATCGCTGTTGTAGGCCATTATAGTTGGCTTTCAGTCTGAGCAAGACTAGAATTCTTTGGAGATTTTGAGCACAGGAATACTGTGATCTGACCTAACATTTTTCAGTGATCATTCTCAGTGCTGTGTGGAAGAATAGACTGGGCCAAGAGGGGAAGCAGAGAGACCATTAAAATAAGAGGCTGTTGCAGTGACACAGATGGAAGGTGATGGGGATGAGGATCATAGCACAAGGGGTAAAAAGTACCACAGAGCTAGTCCCAAACCCAGAAGTAGTAGCTGCAATGTGGTAGGGGTAATATTCTTTTTTATATTTCCCACTCTCCAAAGTAATGGTTTCTGATCTGCTTCCTCTCTTGTTATAGTACCAAATTTTCATTCCAATGGTAAATAAAGTTCTGGTGCGACACCGAATCAACCATCAGCGCTACGATGTCCTCATCTGCAGGATTGTCAAGGTGAGCTGTGCTTTGTTTCTATTTCCAAGTCCCGCATTGTCTTTCTCAATTGGTATTCTTGTAATCTTAGCAGTGGGGGTATATCTAGCTTTTTAGCTCTGAACTGGAGAGTGGCAAACTTTTTCTGTCAAGATAGTAAATTTTTTCAGCTTTGTAGGCCATGTGGTCTCTGATGAAACTACTCAGCTCTGCCACTGCAGCCTGTAAGCAGCCATATGCATGTGTAAACGAATGAGCCTGATGCGTTGCAGTAAAACTTTATTTATGGACACCAGAATATGATTCTCTAACAATTTTCACGTGTTGCAGAATATCAGTCTTCTTTCAATTTTTTTTCAATCATTAAAAAATGCAAAAACCATCCTTGGCTCTCAGGTCCTACAAAAACAGGCAGCAGCTCCTTGCCGGCCCAGCTCTGTGTCACGTTTATGGCTCACGGCTGTCTCACATTTGCCAGTTGCACGCTCATACTACTAAGTCAGTGCTTGCCAGTGGCCAGGAGTGACCAACACAGACTGGTCTCAGTGCGGAATACAGCCCACCTGTGATTCGTTCTGTCCCTATGTGGAATCTTCACCTAAATCCTGGCTCTTCCAGAAGGTGTGACCCTCCCAAGGTTTAAGGATGTTTTCTAAACTAAACTGGGAGCGGCTTGTGGAGTTGCAGGGCGGTTCTCTAAATCTCTGGTTGCAGGGATACACCCTTGCTGATGAAGAAGAGGACCCTTTGATTTACCAGCATCGAATGCTGCGGAGTGGCCAAGGGGATGCCTTGGCTAGCGGACCAGTGGAAACGGGACCCATGAAGAAACTGCACGTCAGCACCATCAACCTCCAAAAGGCAGGTCCATCGTTTCCGGCGGGGGGCTTGGAAAGGAGAGCCCCTGCTCTTCTCTCTTGTTCAAAACTTTCAGCTCTTGCTGTCTTCTGTTTAAAACAACCAAAAACCAAGCATCTTTCTGAAAATCTAGATACCACCAACTTAGGTCATTTTGTTTTTTCTCCAAGTATCTGAATTATACAATTTTTTAATAGAAGGAAAATAAAGAACAAGGTGTCCTTTTGTGTCCCCTTGGAGCTTTGACAGTGGAATGCATTGTTGCAAATAGCGTTCTCATTTTTTACATGAACAGAACACAACCAGTGAGCCTCTTAGTTAGCACTGAGCCTGATGCAGGCTCTTTAAAGCAGTGCTTCTCAAACTTCTCAGACTCATTGGGCTTACCACATGCTGGGGAGCTTGTTGTTAAAATGCTTGTTCTGATTCAGGCCCAAGCTCAGGCCTTGATAGTCTCCATTTCTGACAAGCTCCCAAGTAATGCCAATGCCAGTGGTCCACGGACCACACTTTGAGTAGCAAGGTTTTAGATCTCTGCAGATCAGTACTGGATTCTCTATGCTGACCAAAGCCTGGGATATAACCAGCTTCTCATCATGTATGCCACCAGCTATGCACTTAAAAACAGGCAGTTTCAAAGCATCTCTAAACAGAGTAATCATATACTTCACTGACTTTTAAATAAATATACCAGGTTGCTTATTTTCCACATTTTGCATTAGTCTTTAGTACTTCTAGTGACTGTAAGCAGCTCCCAGTTTGAATTTCAATGTGGTAGTTTTCTTTATTAGCAGCTGATGCAACACAGCTGCATTTCGTGTATAGCAGCAGATAGAGGTAAAGAACTGGGCAGGGCTGGGTCCTAGTTGACTTGGTGTCTTCTTTTGGCCAAGCCCATAACGATTTGCACACAGAGCTGTGTGCGTGTGCTCACCCACAGCTTTGAAACACTGGCCTGTACTCCTGACATCAGTCTTCACCCACACAGACAGCTGCAAAGTGACCACTACTGAGAAACGTTTGATGGTTTAAGATGAAAGTGGTCAAATACCCCTGGGTCATGAGTGATGCTGCTCTGCCTCTGTGTGTTTTGTAACTGCTAGTCCAAGACTTCAGGAGGAGAAAGGGCATCGACACCTGGCATTCCCAAGCAGTTGTTGAGGCCACCGTGCCGACACCTCACATTTGAGGGAGGGGCCAGACAAGGAGGCCAGGTGCACGTTCCCACCCAGATGTTTTCAGCCTGCCTAGGTTCAGAATGTCCTTCCAACCAGGCAGCTGTCCACTCAGCTTTAGGGCTTTGTTCTCTCTATTTTAGGAAATTCCCCAGCGGTCTAGTTTGCTTCCAGAAAGTTTTGCTTTCTACCCAGGACTTGGAAAAATAAGCATAACCTTTGCCAAACAGAAAAAAGAATCTCAGTCTGTCTCACCTGAGAGAACAGATCAAGTTAAAAAACCCTAAGCAAAGCTCTCCACAGCTGACTGTCAGATCCATTTCATCGAAAAGTAAATTGCGCTTCTACATATTCATGTGATGATAATTAGGGATTGGTATATTTGTCAGTTTTAACCAGCTTTCAGAATAATAATTTGCCACCTCGGTCACCTTTCTGTTGGCTATGCTAATAGAGGATTTACGTAGTACAGAAAACATACAAACCATTTATGTGTACCTCTAGGATGCCTTCCAAGATTCTCAGCAGCTTTCCTGTCTCATGATAATCTATTCGGGCTTACCTTCTAAATGAATAAGCTGGCGTTCCATCAGCGTGCAGCAGTGTAACCAGATGAGGCAGTCAGTGGCGGGTGGGTGAGGAGAGGAAACTGGCTGGAGTTTCAACAGTTACTGTAGAACCCAGAGAATTGAGAGTTGATTATGTTTTAAATTACAGAGCAGTGGGGAAAGGCCCAGGTGAGGGACATATCCTGTTTGATAGATTGTGCAGTTGTTCCTTAAGCTGAAATTTTTTGAAGAGCCTTTTGCTACCATTTATCAAATGGTACCAATGTTAATGATAGCACTAACCACCACCAACATTTGTTGAGCGCTTCCCATGTGTCAGGCACTGTTGTGAGCACTTTACATGTATTGACGCATTTAATCTTCACAGTAACCCTATAAGTTTGACGCTGTCATTAGTGTCCCCCTTTTATGGATGTGGACATTGAGGCACTGAAAGGTTAAGTAATTGGCCCAATGTCAACCAGTAGATGGTGGAGCCAGGATCTGATCCAGGTATGACTCCAGAGACCAGTCTCTTAACCGCTGTGTTGCATTGCCTTTGCCTTACCCAAGCTCAACCTCATATCATTAGAGGGCAAAAGACGTTAGTAATGCTTCCTTGTATGTGTCTGACTTCTAAATGCCTTGTAATACAGTGCCGGTATCCAGAGACTCGCTGTGTAGGAAGGAATCCAGAAATCTGTGGATCGAAAAGGACTTGATGTTCCCATTTCGTTCAACAGAACAAGGTCTAAAAGTCTTTGGTATCTTCTTCTAGTTCAGGGGTTCTCATTGTATGGGGAGTGAGAATCCGTCACATAAATTTTTAATTTGTCTCTCGTAGTATCTCTACTTCAGTTTTTGACAAAAAATATTAGTTTATGTAATGTTACTCCTTGGTAACTCATCAAAAGCTATAGCAAATCTCCATTTATCCCAGGGAGGTGATGGGTTGAGTCATTGATGGTCAGGTGGTGTAGCACATGGGTGTCTCTTTCACACCCTGGACTACTTCACTTGAGAACTTCTGCTTTAACTTATCTGATTTCCCTATTTAAAGAGGATTGACATGTCTGTTCTGCCAGAAAAATCTTTTAAGAATATATTTTAAAAGTTAGGGATTTAGTAGTTAGGGCTAAGCCAATTCAACGAGGTGTCATTTTGATAATACGAGCCACCATGTTTTGCTCGTCTGTTCCAGCTAGGCCCTTTAGCTGCATTATCCCTAAATGAGGAAGATTAAGACTCAGACAGCAGTGTACAAGTAATTTGCCCAGAGTCGCTACAGCAGGTGAGTGGCAGGGCCAGGGTTCCAGCCAGGTGTTTCTAACTTCAGAGTAGCAGGCACTCAGCGTAAAGCACTGACTTGTGCTGAGAGCACTGTGCTAAATCCGTTACACATATTAACTTAGTTAATCTTTTTTTTTTTTTAAATCTTGGCCATGCTGTGTGGCATGCGGGATCTTAGTTCCCTGACCAGGGATTGAACCTGTGCCCCATGCAGTGGAAGCATGGAGCCTTAACCACTGGACTGCCAGGGAGGTCTCTAACTTAGTTAATTAATCCTTAAAACACCCTCTGGGGGCTTCCCTGGTGGTGCAGTGGTTAAGAATCCGCCTGCCAATGCAGGGACACAGGTTCAAGCCCTGGTCCAGGAAGATCCCACATGCCGCGGAGCAACTAAGCGCATGCGCCACAACTATTGAGCCTGCGCTCTAGAGCCCGTGTGCCACAGCTACTGAAGCCCACACGCCTAGAGCCTGTGCTCCGCAACAAGAGAAGCCACCGCAATGAGAAGCCCGCGCACCACAGCGAAGAGTAGCCCCCGCTCACTGCAACTAGAGAAAGCTCGCGCGCAGCAACAAAGACCCAACTCAGCCATAAATTAACTAATTAATTTAAAAAAGAACACACCCTCTGATGTGGGGACTATTATCCACACTTTACAGATGAGGAAACTGAGGCACAGGGAAGTTAAGTAACTTGCCCAAGATCAGACACCCAATATGTTACATACCTGGGATTTGAACTCCAGCCACTGAGCTCCACAGAGTGTGGCTGCTGACCACTCCCCTTTACTGCCCAGCTCCAGGGCCTGAATCTTTCCATCCACCTCCCTAAGCTGCCCCTGCTAGGACCTCTTGGTGCCTGGAGAGCTCAGAGTTTTGAGGAAAGTTGGAGGGGATAAACTGCAAAGTAAAAATTCAATCTGTTCAACTCCTTTTGTCTCATTCCACCATACTGCCGTGTACTCTGGGCTCAGTGCTCACCTGATGGTCACACTATTGAGGATGGTGTCAACCTGAGCATTTCCCCTCTCCCTGTGTGACTCTGCTGCAAGATGAGCCAGTGTCCCACTGCAGGGTGTCCCGGGCCCCTCACACACTGCTGGAGGCCATTCGGCTTTGTTGGATGCATTCTGAGTGTGACGGTCCCCATCCACTCTGGGGCTGTAGAGGTCTCTGCTTTGCAGATAGAGTCCAGCGCAAATGAGGTGTAAAACAGGCTTTCTTTATATTATGAGAGTTTGCTGCTTTTGTTTTATGGCTTTAAATATTACTCTTTTGTATTTGTGCTCGGGGAATTTTATCATGTGAGGTATAATTTTATAAATCAAAGAAGTGGAATAATCATTAGCTAGGCAAGGGCTCTTTACAATTGGCCCTTACAGTTGATGGTTTTCCTTTGTCGCCTGTGGCATGATAGGCCTGGGGAGCTGCCAGAAGGGTCTCCAAAGATGACTGGTTGGAATGGCTGAGGCGGCTGAGCCTGGAGCTGCTGAAGGACTCCTCATCACCCTCCCTGCGCTCCTGCTGGGCCCTGGCACAGGCCTACAACCCGATGGCCAGGTATGGTGTGTCAGGGCTCCCTTCCTCCCAGCTTCAGATTGGGATCAAGAGGATCAGCACGTAGAAAATGTTGTATAAGAATTAGTTTTTATTAGCAGTAATAGTAAAAGGGTTTTTTAACTTTGTTAACCTCTGAGGGAAAAGATAAAAAGGCAAATTGAACAAGCTCTTATTATAGGAAAAACATCCATCTTAACCTTGCTAGTATACCTTTCCTTAGTAGATCTAGGTCCAAAACTTTAATTACAAAGTCATTTAACTCTGAAAACAACTATGTAATAGCTTAACATAACCTGTTTTCCAATAATAGTGATACTCCAGTTATTTATTGCTGCATTACAAATACCCCAAGACTTAGTGGTCTAAAACAACAGCAGTCTAAAATTACTTATTTTAGTCACAAATCTGCAATTTGGGCAGGACTTGTGGGAACAGCTTGTCTCTGCCCCACACAGTGTCAGGGGTGTTTGTCCAGGGGCTAGAAGATCCACTTCCAAGATGGCTCATCCGTATGTCTGGTAAGTTGGGGCTGACTATCGGCTGGAAGTTCAGCCCTGGCCAGGGGCCCTGGTTCCTCTCCACGTGGATTGCCCTATGGATTGCTCAGCCTTCCTCACAGGATGCTGGCTGGGTTCAAGAGTGAGTGTCCCCAGGGGAACGAGGCAGACGTGCATGGTGCTTGTGTGACCTAGTCTTGGAGGTCACATAGTGTTACTTCTGTCCCACTGCGTTGTTGAAGGCAGTCACAAAGGCCTACTCGGGCTCAAGGGGAGGAGACGTGGATGCCACCTTTTTACAGGGGAGTGGAAAGATCCTAGAAGAGCATATGGAACAGGAGCTAGTGCTGCAGCCATCTTCGGAAAATAGAATTTGCCATAAAAAATACTACGAACCTGTAACAGTGAATCTTGGTCATTGAAAATTTGGTTTATAAAAAATTTTAATGCATGTAAAAGATTCATAGTATGATGTAAGTGCATAAAATGGAATACAAAATGGTATAAATGTGTGATTTCAACTATTAAAAGTATATGTACATAGGAAAAAGATCAGAAAGTAATACAATAATGATTATCTCTAAGTAGGAGGATTTAAGGAGCAGTTCTTTTCTTTTTTATTCTTTTCCTTATTTTCTAAATTTTTCTACAATGGACAGTTCTTATTTATAATGAGGCATTAAAAGGTGATTTAATTAACAATCCTTTTCATTAGCAAGAAGCAAAAAATGAGGTGTTCCATTTCACTTTCATCAGCACAGCTGGTTTGCTATTTGGAGTGTATTTAGCAAGAATAGCGACGGTCCCTGAGGCTGTTGCTTGGATGCCATGATTTAGTTCATCTGATTTCTTTCAAATATTTTATAATGCTTAAAAATCATTCCTAGGACTTCTCTGTTTCCATAGTGTGCAGATTTCACATGCTCGGCTACTGTAGCGTACCTCTCATCTGCTCCAAGTCCCTTTTGGGCACACTGTCATCCAAAAGAGGCTTGTGATAAAAATACACATATGTGTCTATCCCCTTAGTGCCAAGTATGTTCATTTGGGAGCCAGCGTGGCCTTGGACCTAGATCAGAAAGCTTACTTCTTAATTTACACAGGGTTTCTTTCGGTCTTCATGTTATCCTTTGAATTTCAAATTTTGTTTTCTTCCATCAGATTCCAAAATTATATATACATCGATCTGACGTAACCTTTTAAAATATGTAATGAAAAGTAGATGTATAAGCATCAGATGCTTTACCCCATACATTATCCAGGCATATCCTGTAGTTTCCAACTCCCCTCTCCACACATTCACCAAAAGAAGAGGGGGGTAGGATTAAAATTCAGATGTCAGGGGTAGCAAATATATTCACCCAAGTGGTGCTGTAGTGATTTTAAATAGTTGTAGTGATCCTAGAAATGATACCTGTGCTTCCAGGTCTTCCCAAGGCCCCAGCTGTTAGAGGTTTGGCTAAGAGAATCTTTTAAGACTTATGGATTTGGATTCTATTTTCTAATACTGCTAGTTTCTTAAGTTCTGTTGTCATTTTGTTTATGACCATCCTACTAAAGGTTCTGCTTGTATTTTGAAAAGCAATAGCAGATGCTGCCTTTGCCACTTCTGATCTTAGGACTTTGGACATTGCCTGAGAAGAAACATCCCAAGAATCATTTGAAGATTATTGTTTTCTGAATCTGTTATGTCAACTGCTATGTTAGAAGTCCCTTTCTGTTCATGCCCTCCAATGAAGAGAAGTGATGCAACCACTGTGGAGACAAGTTGCTTTTCTCTGCTCTTCTTTCTCCCCACGCACCCCGCCCCGCCCCCTCCCCCAGTCCCCTGTACCCCCCACGCACCCCACCCCGCCCCCTCCCCCAGTCCCCTGTACCTGCGCTGTAAAATACAAGTCACTAGCCACGTGTGCTTCTTTTAACTTAATTAAAATTAACTGAAACTTAAAATGCAGTTCCTTAGTCACACTGATCAAAGTTCAAGTGTTCATTGACCAATGGCTACCATATTGGACAGGGAAGATATAGACCATTTCCAGCAAGTTCTTTTGGACAGCTCTGGCCTGTATAACCATAATCAGTGATGCCGGGAGTAGATTGATAGGTGTGACTCTGTGGCACCAGGCAGAGGCAGGAGAGGCATTTCCAACATTTGTCTCCACTCCTGTCTGCCTTCAGGGATCTCTTTAACGCTGCGTTTGTGTCCTGCTGGTCTGAGCTGAATGAAGACCAGCAGGATGAGCTCATCAGAAGCATCGAGCTGGCCCTCACCTCCCAGGACATCGCTGAAGTCACACAAACCCTCTTAAACTTGGCTGAATTCATGGAACACAGTGACAAGGTGAGACTTTGCCCAATTGTCCAGATGGAGCCTGACAGGGAACCAGGTGGTGAGAGGGGAGAAGCGCCCACTCTTGCTTGTGCCCCGTCTGCCATTTTCCTGTGCTGTGGGGTTCTGCTTTTCTCCAGGGCCCCCTGCCATTGAGAGATGACAATGGCATTGTTCTGCTGGGTGAGAGGGCTGCCAAGTGCCGAGCATATGCCAAAGCGCTACACTACAAAGAACTGGAGTTCCAGAAAGGTCCCACCCCTGCCATCCTAGAGTCTCTCATCAGGTAGGCCATAAACCCTTTTTAATTGCTGCCTTCATCTAAAATGACCTCTCTTCTCCCACTGCCTGGTGACAGTTCACTAGAGGCACTTGGAGACCTCTGCTCTGTGAAATCTGCCATCAGGCCTGGCCAGCATGTTTAAATGAGATGTGGTTGCAGATGGCTCTCCCCAGTATTCTAGCCAGAAGTGTCATTTCTGTTGACCCTTAGCACCTGGGCTTCTGTTGTTTGCCAACCTGTGCTTACTTGTCCCAATGAAATTAGCCTAGAAGCAGTTCTGTGGACAGAGCAGCCTAGGAAAGATAGATTTTACGACCGGGTTAGATCGCGATCTCTGGCTTGGGACTAGGAGCTGGATTCTGTGCCTCAAAGACCACCCAAGGGCAGGGTGGGTTTTTATTGGCTAAATATGTTGGTGCCTGAGTCTTCCTCCTTGGAGTTCTATGAATGTAAAAGACAGAGTCTGAAATTCAGTGGTCTTTTCCCCTCATTTGCTTATGTTCTCTCATAAGATGGTTTTGAGTCTTCTGGGTATGGAAAAAAATAGGTTGTTTAATAAATTTTTTGCTGTTATGAAATTACAAGCAGCCTTAAATGTTAGCTCCACAGCTCCTAGAGAACTGTTCACTTCCCCTAATGATCATCAGAGAATATTAACTTCAGGATCTAATTATCTTCATGTAAATGCTAACATGGTTGATTATTTCACTACAGATAGTTTAGGAAAAATCACCCAGCTAGTAAGTACCTCCACTGTGGCTGAAACAGCCTGCTGTGTGTGGTGCTTCCTTCATTTGAAAGGATAATCAAATAACCAAGTTCTCTGCTAGCTCTGCTTTTGAGTAGATGCTAAAAAGTGTTCCTTTAAACACTTTAAAAAGTGACCAAAAAGATAGAAATAGAATCGTTTTTGCCCAAATAAATTGGACTTTGAATGTCGATTTCTAAAATACCACATATGGTGACATTTTTTTTTTGACATTAACCTTGTCACAAAAAGTTTATACTTCAGTTATTCAATCGTGTATCTATAAAAGTATGAGTAAATTTCAGCAACTATAGGTTTTGATTAATGTAATACAGATGTTTTGTCCCTGCCAACTTTATTGAGGAGTAATTGACAAATATAATTGTATATATTTAAAATGTACAGCATGATGATTTGATATGCATTATGGAATGATTACTGAGATCAAGGTATTTAACACATCCATCACCTCTCATGGTTAACTCTTTTTTGTGTGTGTGTGGTGAGAATGCTTAAGATCTACTCTCGGCAAATTTCAAATATACAAAACTATATTATTAGCTATAGTTGCTATGCTGTGCATTAGATACTCAGAACTTACTCATCTTACAACTGAAAGTTTATACCCTTTCACCTACATCTCCCCGCTTCCCCATTCTCCCATCCCCTGGCAACCACCATTCTATTCTGTTTTTATGAAATCAGCTTTTTAAAAAATGATTCCACATATAAGTGATACTATACAGTATTTGTCTTTCTCTGTCTTAATTTACTTAGCATAATGCCCTCTAGATTCATCCATGTTGTCACAAATGGTAGAATTTCCTTCTTTATGGCTGAATAATATTCCATTATGTGTATATTATATGTGTGTGTATGTACATATATATATACACACATAATATATATATACATAAACTATATTTCACATTTTCTTTATCCATTCATCTTTTGAAGGACATTTTAGGTTGTTTCCATATCTTGGCTATTGTGAATAATACTGCAGTGAACATGGGAGTACAGATATCTCTCTGAGATAGTGATTTTGTTTCCTTTGAATATATATCCAGAAATGGAATTGCTGGCTCGCATGGTACTTCTGTTTTCAATGTCTTGAGGAACCACCAGACTGGTATAGTGGTGTAGTAGCTGTACCACTTTACATTCCCACCAGCAGTGCACAAGGGCTCCCTTTTCTCCACTTCCTTGCCAACCCTTATTATGTCTTGTCTTTTTAATAATCGTCATCCTGCCAGGCGTGAGGTGATACCTCATTGTGGCCGTGCTTTGCGTTTCCCTGAGGATCAGTGGTGTCGGGCACCCGGTCACGTACCCATTGGCCAGTTGGATGTCTTCTTCAGAAAAATGGACTGTTTAGGTTCTTGGCCCATTTTTGAATTGGATTATTTGCTTTTTTGCTCTTCAGTTGTGTAAGTTCTTTATATATTTTAGATACTAATCCTGGGTTATGGTTTACAGATATTTTTCTCCCATTCTGTAGATTGTCTTTTCAATTTATTGATCGTTTTCCTTTGCTGTGCAGAAGCTTTTTAGTTTGAG
This sequence comes from Balaenoptera physalus, assembly GCF_965194825.1. Lineage (NCBI taxonomy): Eukaryota > Metazoa > Chordata > Mammalia > Artiodactyla > Balaenopteridae > Balaenoptera > Balaenoptera physalus. Next base: position 187,781,668 of record NC_138882.1, read on the forward strand.
GTAATCCCACTTAATTTATTTTAGCTTTAGTTGCCTAGAGCCTCAATTTTCTTTAGTTGTGGGATGTATAGCTGATGAGAGAAAATTATTAGCTACTTCTGCCCTAGGCATCTTGTGCTCTTCCTTCTCTTCATCCCCTAACCCCCAATCTTTTTCTTCTCTCTCCAAGCAGTACTGTGCTGGCCCATGAGCATCTCAGATCCCCTGCCTGCCTTAGGAAGTTTCTGTCTGACTGCCTGTCCCATGGGAAGCCCTACTCCAGTGTACTTCTCCTCTACTCACTTTACTTCTTTGAAAATCCTGAGGGTCTTGTTTTTAAGGTTAAGTAGGTTCCCAACAATCAAAGGACTATAGGTACAGTAGAAAATAGTGAGTTCGAGAATTATGCTTACCTTACACTGACTAGTTCAAGTGAATGGTCCTTTTTGACAAGGAAAAATTGCTTCCTGAAGGTCAAAATTATTTGACATCTGTTATGACTAAAGATGTTTCTTTTCCCTCTGCGTATATGTAAGTTTGCTCAAGTAGAAAGTAGGAGTGTTGGTTTGCAAAGTGTTTTGAAGCCAGGTGGTGGCGCTGGCCGCTGTGGCGTTGGGTGGAGGTCAGACAGAGTCTGACCTCTTCCAGTGGATGCTGCTGCCCTTTTTGTCCCTCGCTTTTTCATCTTTGGCTTCCTGCTCCTCCCTTGGTTTCCCTGAAGACTGCAACACACTCAGAGTCTCTTTCTCACGGCTCACTCTCTGATTTTTCACTTAAAACTTTCCACCGTGCTCTCAGTGGTAATAGTAATAATTTTAAAAGGAACGAGGTTTAAAAGAGTTTATTGTAGAAGGAAGAAAAAACTTTGAATGTTTAAAACAAACTACAATATTGTATTTCTACAAAGCAAAATGCTTATATACAGCATGAATTATTTCTTAACCATAGTGCCATTTACCTTCCTGCTTCAGCCATTTTTTATAGATGAGATAAAAGAGGAAGCTCTTTGAGCCCTTTTCTTACAAAGTAAATAAAAATAGACATTATCTGTATTGACTGTGAATATTTTAAGGCAGTTTTTTGCAAGCGTCCACAGGGACTTATCTTCCCCTCCTGCTGGAGCTCCTGCCACCTCTGGACCCACTTCCTGCCTCTCAGTGCTGGGCCCTGATCGAGGCCGAGCAGGGGAGGTGCTCAGAGGCCAATTGCAAGGCCCAGAGCCCTGGAGTTTCCTCCGGTCAATTCCAGCCTGGGTCCGTTCACCTCCAGCAGAAAAATGTTTGTCTTTAAAAAAAAAATTGTGTAGACTGAAGATAATTTCATTGGATTTAAAAGCAGAAACTCCTCTCCTCCACCACCCTCCTCACTCCTTTCTCTAACACCCAAGAGAATCAAAATAATCTGGTCCTTTTTAGCAAAGGGATTTATTTTCTGCCCTCACATAAGCTAGGCCTTAAGGAAAATGGTTAAAGTGAGCTCACAATTATTTTTCTTTCACAGAAAAATCCTGTGGAAAAGAAGCTGCTGCTATGTCAGGGATCACAGGCAGACAGCCCACTCAGGCCAGCCCCCTGAGAAGTATGTGTCTGGACCCATTGTGTTTAAATACTTCCTCCCGTTTACTGTAACGTCCTCAGTACATAGTTTTTTTTTTCTCCTAAGAGACTTACTCTCTCACTGAAGATGATAGGCCATTTTCTGTCCCTGCCCTTTCTATACTCCCTTCCTCTCCTCCTCTGCCTTTTCCCAGCCTCCGTCTGTCTCCGTTTCTGCAGCCCTGCTCCAGAGCAGGCTTCTTTTCATGGCTGGAAGTCTTCTGGGCGGATTTTCATCTCCACTCGTTTGAGGGAGTAGCTAGAGCCGTGCCAGCCGTACCAGGTGATGCCGTCCAGGTGCCTGTTGTGCTCCCCGAGGCGGTAGTAAACGCCGTTGAGGTTGGAGTCTGTGCAGCAGTTGTACCAGTATCCACCTGGGACAGGAGACAGGTCAGTGCTGGTCTGTCCTTGGAAATAGCTGATAGACTAGGCAGCAGGGATTTGTGATGTTTTTTAAACTATACCTGAGCCATTAGGGTCAGTGTCAAACAGGAGTACCAAAGCCAGAATACCAACTGCAGTTACAAATTCACTCTTTCTCCTCCAGTGGGACTATGGCCTTGTACCTGAACTCCCACCTCCCAACCCCAGCTCTCACCTTTCCGGAGCTGGGCGCACTTGTCTAAGCAGTTGTCATTGTCCTTGTCCTTGGTGCTGAAGGCTGTGTTGTTGTGATAGACCAGGGCATCGTTCCCCACGTTGCCGCTGTAGTTCCCCAGGAAGAGGCGGTAGCTGTTCCGTTCATTGCCCAAAACAAAGTGGCTGTACTCAGCGTAGCGCATGTTGCCCTCCCAGTCCTGTCCGGGGGGCAGAGCCTTAGAAAACTGCAGCGGGGCCTCCTTTCCTACCATCCTGCACCTCTTCCCTCTCCCCAGCTGCAGCCATACACCTTTTTACTACTTTTTACTTCTTTATTACTTGTCTACCTCTAGTTTAACACACTAACCTGGGAATCAGAAAACAAGGGTCCTAGATCAGACTTCTCTCCTGGGTCACCATATGGCCCTGGTTAGTCTCTCGTTCTCTTCCCCTTTACATCCCTGTCTGTAAGGCGTACACGTATGTGTGTTTTGCTGTATCCCACTCTGAGATGTCATAAGAGTAACTTGAGAACATAGTGACGCTTCAGGGCCTTTGATGAGGGTCACCAACGGATACCAGTAAGGTTTGCATGTAGAGGACCTCATGCCCCAGGCCAGGGCAGGGACCACAGTGTTTCAGCCCAGCTGACTGTTGGATTCCTCTGCTCTGGCCTGAGTCTGGCCTCTCCCTCGTACCTGCAGCCTCGTTTTTGTGAAAAATAGGAAAAAAACCCTATTATTCCTCAACTGTACTGCAACCTGCAGGAAAACCATCATAACAAGTACCCCAGCCGATGGTGAACAGGAGTAGGAATGACGCCCAGGAGCTGTGCGCAGCGGGGCGTGGCGGGCCTGGTCTCGTGCTCACCTCCATCTCCACGCGTAGCCGGGTTGGCCGCCTGGAGAGCCGGTGGATGTGGTCGTTGCCCAGCCAGAAGTCCCCGTGGATGCTGCCGAAGCCCTGCTGGTACTGCTTCCAGTCCCGGAAGAAGGAGACGAGGCCGCTCTTTCTCCTCTGAATGGTGGTCCAGCCACCACCTGAAGTCTCCATGTCACAGAACACCTGGAGCAGAGGGGGTGCCCTCCCCGGTCAGGACGTGCCCAGGCAGGCAGCACGAGCCTGAGCGTGGCTTCCCACCCTTCTCCCACCCCGCAGAGCCAGGGGACGTGTGCCCTTCCACAGCCATGCTGGCTCACTAGGCAACGATTCTGCCCCAGGGTTGGCAAGCTGGGCAGGCTGGTGGTTTGCTGAGATCAAAATTGAGGATAAGAGCAAGTGCACGGAGAGTCTGAAGGGAAAAAGTCCAGGTCCTTCTGACACACTCCCTATATGTTCTCTTTTCTCCTCCCCAAAGAGTCACCGCCGTAGGATGCGGCAAGGGATCGCAGCTAGTTAGGTGATGGTTATAGCATTATCTAACTATGTTAGAAGGTTTAGTGTTTGGTTGCTAATGATTTGAAGGAGCAAAGCAGACGCCTGGATTTTTTTCCCCCATGAATTGAGTGTTTAGATAGCTCTCTGGTATTGTGTGTTTGCTTCTCTGTCTTGAGTTTCCCTCTCTTTAGACTGTGTGTGACTAGCCCTGTTGTCCCCCGCCCTTGAGGGGGTGGAGGATAGATGGTAGTACATGGGCTGTGACGACCTCACCTCCAGCTCAGGGCTGCCCAGGAAGTCATCGGGAGGAAGCTTGTACACTCCAGAGATGCGGTAGTTCTTCTGGTAGAGAGACGAGCAGTCATAGATGGCATCTACAGAAGGAGGAAACCACAGCGTGAGCGTCCAAACCCAGGGGCTCTGTGGCTAGCCGGCATCCCTGCTGCGTCTAAATTGAAAGTTTAGGAAGGGAGACTTCATTTCTACCACAAAATTCACAGGAGTGTTCATTGCTGGGCAGTGTCTGGACTTGGGAGAGGTGGGCATCAGGAGGCCAGGAACGGGTGTGTTTTGGCCTCACTGGTGGTAGGGCTGAGGGCTAGGGAAACCCTTCACCTGGATAGCACAACGGTACAAACAGGTGACTTCAGGTCTGTGCTGAAATAAATGATCCTCCTGTAGTTCTAGGGCATGAATTCTGGAAACGTTACAGTGTGTGAGGGCCACTCACAGATCCTCCTGTTTAATAGATGCAGCTTCTGGGACAGCCAGCCTCTATTCCTAAATAAGTCATGAAGATCTCATAGGGTTTGGTTTTATTGTTTCTCGGTTTGTTTTTCTTGTTTTTCAGAGGTAATGGCTACTGCCTACTAGGTCCCTTATTAGCAGAGATTTATAATTTTATCTTTCCCTCCTTAATCCAACACTGCTAGACAAATGAAAATGCAAACACCCTAAGGAACCCTTGGAGGCCTTCCCCTGACACCATTATTAAAATAAGGAAATGAGAGCTTTGGGCAGGCGGGCTTTCACTCTGGGGTTGATTTTAATGTTTCCTCAGCTGCCCTGGGGGCTAGTGCTTTATGAAAGATTTTGTCTCCTTGTTGTTCTAAATATCAAAGAGCATTGTGGAAGGGACAGCCTTTCCAGATAGGATTCAGAGAGCAGGAACTCTCGCCTGTCTAGGAGATGCCTCCTGCCCACTGTATCTTGGGATTCTTTTCTTGGTGACCGCTGCACTGGACCTTCAAGAAGAGGACACAGTTGGCAGTTTCCCGCTGTGGGAATTGTTCAAGGCAGAGCACTCTGGGGAGGGGAAATGGGAGACCCTTGTCTTCCCTATCAGAGGTCATCACTTCCTCTTACTGATGAAAGCATCAACTTACTGCTTTCTCCAAGGGGCTAGCTACTTACAAAGTATAAAGGTGACCCCGCACCTGGTAGCAGAGAAAAAAAGTAAGGAATGATGGCCTGGGCAGGAAGAGTGAGAGGCCCGGCAAGGGAGCTGCATTTGACTCCCAAGAAACTCCTTGCTGGGAGATGAGAAAATCCCGTTTGGAGGAGCAGGACGTGACATTGGTCAGATTCCTCTGTCTCGCCTGGTCTCCTGTGTGTCTGGTTTCATCACACAGACCAAATCAGGACTCACTTGTCTGGAAAATGGCCTGAGAAGACCTTTCTAGTCCCAAACTGAGAGTCAGGAAGTACATGCTTAGAAAGTGATTTACACACACAAAAATTTTTTTATTGGAGTATAATTGCTTTACAATGTTGTGTTAGTTTCTGCTCTACAGTGAAGTGAATCAGCTATATATATACATATATCCCCTCCCTCGTGGACCTCCCTCCCCCCATCCCCTATCCCACCCATCTAGGTCATCACAGAGCACCGAGCTGAGCTCCCTGTGCTATACAGCAGGTTCCCACTAGCTATCCATTTTACACGTGGTAGTGTATTTATGTCAAACCTAATCTCCCAGTTCATCCCACACAAAATTTTTAAGCTTAATTTCATGTTAAAGCTTTTTCTTCATTTGAGTTGAGGATAACCAGTAAGACTCACTCTGCTGTTTATTCTTGGCTTGGTTTATAATATGACCAAAAAGATTTTCTTTTAAGTTTTTATATCAGCAAGAAATGACATATCTATAGACTATGCTCCTTGTAACTAATAATTTCCTGATAATTTCAGCAAACCAAATTTCTGTCTGAACAATAAATTCACCTTGGCCTGTCTAAGCCAAGCTAAGTAGAAACTGAAAATTGTTTTGGAAAAGAAAACAGTAAACGTATCTTATTTTCGGCCTACTAAAAATGTAAATTTCAACATTGCATTTTCCTATATAACTGGGGAGAATTTTATTTGCAGTTGTGGGAAAAAATAGAAATACCAGAATTGAGGAACCTTGAGGAGCCAGTCCTTTTTGAACATGAAGGAATCCTTCAGATGGCTCTGGGAGGTGTCTGTGCACTTAATTCTGAGCCAGTGAGAACTAGGTTGGCAGACAGGACACCAAAGTCCATTAATGCCCATTCCACTAAATCCCAGGGACCCGAGAGAACTGTTTTTGGCAAAACTTTGCTTCTAGAAACGTTATGATTTTGGTGTTCATTCCTGCTTCCTTGGGACTGAGGGTACAGCCGGTCAGCTCTGGGTAAGGAAGTGGACTAATCAGGAAAACTTGAACCCAGTTTCTAAGACTTGCTTTGTGACTTTGAGCAAACCGCATGATCTCTCTGTGTTCCAAGATGGTAATTCATACCTTCAATGGGCCGAAACATTGCAGGGATAAAAAAAAGCTGGGTAAATGTACAGAACCTTAGAACTCAAAAGAAATACTTCGTAAGCCTTTGCTAAAGAGAAAATAGAGCTGGTGGCACGTACCCAAGAAAGTAAGTTCCATAAGAACCCCCAGGATCGTTCTGACGACCACGTCACCTAGAAGCAATGCTGCAGATGGGAGGCGCTCGGACTATGTGAGGGGGAAGGTGGTGAGTAGCGTGAGGACACGTCCTCCTTACCTGCCAAGGTCTGGGTGACAGTCTGCGCTGCCTGCAGCTGCATGATGCCGATCTGATTGTTCATCTCGGAGTACTTGCTCTCGGCCTCTGTGAGCCGCGACTCCATGCGCTTGGAATTGCTCTCCAGCTCCATCACCTGCATGACCACGCTGACCCAGTCCCTTTCCTGCTTCCTGCTCAGGTCGCTCAGCAGGCTGCTTAGGTTGGCAATTTGGGCCTTGAGCTCCTTCGCCTCCTCACAGCAGCCGGCCGCGGTGAGCTCTGCAGGTGTCTTGCGCTTAGGGGGCTTCTGTGGCCACACTGGGTGGCTGACAAAGGCCACGGTGAAAATGCAGAGCCAGGCCACGGCCGAGAGAGTCTCTTTCAGCATCTTTCGTGGGTCTGGTTGAGGAAGGCTCTTCCTCTGGGGAAATCTGGCTGTGCCCAGCTGAGGTATGCAAAGCTGCGGCAAATTAGAACCTAGCCCTTTTGCTCTTGGTGGACTTACCACCTTGTTGTTCCTCTCTCCTTGCTCTTTCTTAGCCTTTCTCAAAACTTGAGTTTCTGAAAGCGCAGCTTAATTGGGTATCCTATAGCTTTCCTTCCCAAGACTGAATGCTCGACAAACTCAGCATCTTAAATATTGTTTGCTGCCTGCACCTCCACCCCTACCATGGCCGTGCATAGCGCTTTAGCCCCTCCCAGCTCATCTGGGAGGGTCAGGTGCCTGTTGGGTGAAGTCAGCGTAAACTTAGGCCAGAGGAGGGGAGGAGAGAGACAGGGGCAGTCTTTCTTTCCTTGCCTGCACAGTCTCTGGGCTAAGACAAGAGGACTGAATTCGTGTGTTTCCAGTTTTGCCTATTAGATTGTACCCCTGCCAGCCACTGGCTCTGCTCTATCAGCAAACAGGGCAGGGTCAGAAGAATTTCCAGATTCCATTCTAAAGGTTATATAACCATGGGGTGAGCATAGGGTAGGCAAAGAGAGTTGGGAATAAGACTCTCCACTCACAGGGAGACCTGTTAATGCAATCCACGCTGTTTATACGAGGCTCTAGTCTATTTTGGCATCCTTCTGAATGTGCTTTTAACAAGGCTCGTTATTCCCTTCTCTGATCATCATTCAGTGTTTTACAAAACCCTCTTTTGGCCTGGATCTAACGCTATCTCACATTTGAAAATTTCCAAGTTAGAAAAGCTTTAGAAATAGAAGGATAGAGGAAATCTCTTAAGAAGCAAAAAAAGACTTTGTAGCTTGTACCCACAGGATTTACCCAGTTGTCTTTCTTTTTACGTACTTTCTCCTTCAATAAAGAATGGGCCAGTGTTCGCCTCTCACACTTGACATTTGGCATGGAAGTGGCAGCGATGGCAGCAGGGGTGAAAATGCAGGACTTGGTCCCCGGATGGGCATCTGCACACCCATCAGTGTTCAGGCAGAACAGAGAACAGGCACGGCCACGGCCCATGGTTCTAAACCTGGAAAGTATGTTAAAACGTAGAGAAAAGCATCCCCATTGCCTAATAATCCATGTCTAGAGTCTCATTTCCCTTGTCCTATGGAATATGGTTTGCAGATTTATTCTCTATATATGATATATATATCCCTGACAATAGGGATATTGTAATTTTTCACGTACTGTATTTAAAGGAGATTCCTCCTTTGAAAACAAATGGGGGAAAAAGCTGGGTTTTCAGCAAATCTTAAATCCTTAAAATGAGCTTTTCACTAAGAAGGTAAACAGAGTTCCCTCTGTCCATGCACGGTAACTATCTTCGGAACATACTCTCGCTGTTTCCGGGTGCAGTGCTTATACTGTTGCTATTCCGTATGGGCCCTTCACACACAAGCCTGAGGCCGGGCAGCCCTTCCCGCCGTGACCCCCAGAGCCTTTTTCCAGTCAGGGCTTCTGTTTCTCAGGAAGTCATTTCTGTTCAGGCAGCTGGAGTTACCAAACACTTTTTTTTTTTTCCTGTAAATCAAAAAGCAGGAGTGGATCAGGTGGATCAGGGTTTGTTTGCTCACCTCCTCATCTCCTTTGCCTGCTTAGGAGCGAGGACGTCGCTGGAGTCCTATAGCAGCTTGTCATTCTGCTCAAAGGGGTCTTTCCAGAATTGGCACCGTCAGCCAGTCCCTGCTCTCTCTTTGCACGTGTCTAGTCCCGCCGGGCACTGCAGCCTTAGCTCATGGAGCTCACTTCACTAAGGCGAACCTGGCCCCGACCGCCAGCATCCGACGGGGTCGTTTAGCGGGGTCTACTGAACTCCATGAGGATCTTCAAGATGACCTCCTAGCCAGCTTAACCGACACTGAGCCCTGCGCTTAAACCGTGCGGCACACGACTGTATGTAGCATGACACACGATGCTGCTGCCTTGGTAGAGAACATCACGGAACAATGGCGCTTTATGGATTCCTGGCCGGCTTTTTGTTTGTTCTTTCCAGTAACCATTTCCTCTGCCCAAACAGAAAAATCTTGTTATGAATAGATTTTCATATCTGGGCAGAAAATGAATCGATCATTCATATTTGCAACCCATGTAGCAGTCCTTTCCAGGAAAGGTAGGAAGGGGTTCCTGAGTTTGGATCAGAAGCATCTAGCTTTTAGCATGAGTGCCTACTCTCTGACATTTGTTTTCTGGAAACTTATTTCTAACATAAGGCTTAAGTTGGAGACAGAAGCTTTTTTTATTTGAACATTTTCTTAAATTGTCTAAGCTGCCCAAATCTTCAACACCCCCCCGCCCCATTTTGAGAAAAATAGCTAATTAAGAGTATATCCCATGCCAGAAGATTATCTGTCCTCCAAAACATCTACAACCCTAGGGTGTCCTAGATTCTGAATTTCTGAAAGAAGGAAAAATAAGTCCTTGTTTTGAGTACAGCTAAGCCAGTAGAGAAAACCAGGACAAATGCGGAAGACTAGAGCAGTTTTCCCTTCTCTGAGAGGCTTTTAATCCCTTCTCTGCCCTTCGGTGAACAATGTGACCATAAAAAATGGGAATTAATTGAGAAAATATGGAAAACCTGTGTTGGACACCTTACAGTTTTTCCTTTTCTCCATTTTGCTGGTGGTGAAAGAGGGTCAGCTTGGAGCTCCTGAGAAAGATGTTTATGAGAATAAAGCTTATGTTCTTTTGGGAAAAGCCAGTGAGCTTTTACTTCACAGTCTGGGCTGTGCTGCCTTAGGCTGGCACCAAGGATTGGAGGTGTCCGAGCAGCCTGGGAATTCCAGAGCTGAGAAGGGCCTAGAGCTGGTCTTTCCTTCTCCCCCAATAGGGGCGTCATGTCTCATTTTCTTGAAAATGTTCCTGTTGGAGAGACTCCTCGTTTTCCAGTGTATTCACGCCCCTGCCTACTCTTACACCATCCTGCCAAACTGGTGAGGGAGGAACAGCTGCCCTCAGTGCCAGGCTCTGTTGAATGAATACATCTCAGAAGAATCTGCCTTGTTGTTAGTTTAGCTGTGTGTTTGTGGTCATATTTTTTTTTTTTTAAAGGGAACGCTATTTATTTATTTATGGCTGTGTTGGGTCTTCGTTTCTGTGCGAGGGCTTCCTCTAGTTGCGGCAAGCGGGGGCCACTCTTCATCGCGGTGCGCGGGCCTCTCACTGTCGCGGCCTCTCTTGTTGCGGAGCACGGGCTCCAGACGCGCAGGCTCAGTAGTTGTGGCTCACGGGCCCAGTTGCTCCGCGGCATGTGGGATCTTCCCAGACCAGGGCTCGAACCCGTGTCCCCTGCATTAGCAGGCAGATTCTCAACCACTGCGCCACCAGGGAAGCCCTGTGGTCATATTTTACTTCCGAAGTCTTCTAATGAGCCACAGCTGCCTTACTACATGTGGCCGTTTAATCCCTGACCCTTCTACCGCTCAGTCCTACTTCCATCTCAGCCCAAAGTCCAGGTCCATCGCAGAAGGTATTTGCACCTCTTCCCTAAGCCTTCTAGTTTGCCACTTCTCCCAAAGAGTGTGTCCTGGGCTTATTAGAAACCATTTCTTTCAGGCCTCCTCTTAGCGTCTACTGTTTAATTATAGCACCTGCAAAAAAGTCTGTCTCTAAACCCTCTTAGGAATTTGTAGCCTCCGGTGCCTCGCAGGCTAGGTGGAGAGACAGACAGCTGAACTCCAGGGCAATGTGACATGCTGGGGTGGGGGACACAGCAGAGGGGGAGTGCCCAACCCAGATGAGGTTCTGGAAGGTCTCCCGAGGGAAGTGATATCCAGGGTTGTTGTTTTTGTGGGGTTTTTTGTTTTTTTGTTGTTTTTAAAGGAAGAAATAGCCAGAAGTGGGAGAGGCATTCTGAGCCAAGGTGCAGCTGTATGAAAAGCCTGGGCTTATAGAACCTAAGTAGTCAAGTGTGGTGTTAAGGGGCAAGAAGGAAGAGGAGTGGTGGCAGGAATTAAAGCTGGAGGAGTGGAGGCGCGTCGGGCCTGAGGGCCCTTGTGCCTCCCAGCAAGGCTGTAAGTGTTACTTGGGAGACAGGGGGCTGTGGAAGGAAGCCAGGAAGCTTTTACTTCTTGCTTTGTTTTTTTTTTTGAGTCTCACCAGGACAGTGGCTCTTTGTAGTTACCAAACAAGATTTTTAACTGGAAGTGGGTGGCTTAGAACATTAGAATTTCTTAAAATTGTAATGCATTCATATTAAATGCCCTGAAGGGCTCATCTGGCTTGAGGATTAACTGAGGTGGTATCTGAGGGACTTAAAGTAATTAGGTCTAGAATCAGATAAATCTGGGTTCTAATCCCTTCCCATCACTTGATAGTTATATGACCCTGGGCAAATTAATTAACTTCTCTCGGAGTTGACCAATCTGTGAAATGGGGATAAAAATTTTAACTACTCCTGGACTTCCCTGGCAGTCCAGTGGTTTGGACTCCGTGCTTCCACTGCAGGGGGCACGGGTTTGATCCCTGGTTGGGGAACTAGGATCCCACATGCTGTGCAGCACAGCCCAAAAAAAAAAAAAAAAATTATAACTATTTCACAGGATTTTTGTGAGGACTAAGTTAAATATAGCAAAAGATTAAAAATAGCTAAGGCATTTTTGAAGAAGAAAAATAAATTTGGAGGAATTACCTTATTAGAAATCAAGATTTATCTTAAAGCTACAGTAAGTAATTAAGGCAATGTAGTATTGGCACAAGGATAGACAAATAGATAAATGGAGCAGATTTGAATGTCCAGAAACAGACCCACACATATATGAACCCTTGATTTATGACAAGGTACCACTATAGAACAGTGAGTTCCTCTGGGTAGGCTAGATAGCCTTATGGGGGGATAAAGGTTCTTGACCCTTACCCCATACCGCACCCAAAACCTCAAGTCCAGGAGATTTAAATTCTAAATCGGAAAACAGTAGGTCTTCTAGAAGATAACATAGGAGATTATCTTCAGCATCTTGGGATAAGCAAAGATTTCTTAAACAAGATTTGAAAAACACTAACCATAAAGGAAAGCATCATTAAATGCAGTAAAAGGAGTCATTTCTTTTCACTGGAAAACACCATGAAGAAAGTGAAAAGGCAAGAAGGTATCTCCAGTACATACTTCTGTGTATACTGTACCCAGAGTATATATAGAACTCCTAACAAACAAACAAAAGGTAGCCAATGAAAAGATTGGCAAGAGATGTGAATAGGCACTTATTTCACAAAAGATTATGCCCAAAAGGCCAGTCAACACATGAAAAATTGCTCAGGCTCATTAGTCATTATGGAAACTCAAATTTAAACTATATGGTGCAGGACTTCCCTGGTGGCGCAGTGGTTAAGAATCCGCCTGCCAGTGCAAGGGACACGGGTTCGAGCCCTGGTCTGGGAAGATCCCACATGCTGTGGAGCAACTAAGCCCGTGCGCCACAACTACTGAGCCCGCGAGCCACAACTACTGAAGCCCGCGTGCCTAGAGCCCGTGCTCTGCAACAAGAGAAGCCACCGCAGTGAGAAACCTGCCACACCACAACAAAGAGTAGCCCCTGCTCCCCGCAACTAGAGAAAGCCCACGCATAGCAACAAAGATCCAACGCAACCAAAAATAAATAAATAAAAATAAAATTAAAAAAAAATAAACCAGAAGGTGCAACTTACACACCAATCAAAATGGCTGAAATGGAAAACACTAAATTCCAAGTGTTGACAAAGATGTGGAGCAACTGGGATTTCCGTACCCTTCTGGTCGAAATGTAAAGTGGCAGTTTGTCAGTATCTTCTGAGACTGGAACATGCCCCTGTAAGCGAGCAATTCTACTGCGAGATTTGTTCCCACCAGAAATGCGAGCACACACGCACCAAAGACACATATAGGAATATTTGTCTGGACTTCCCTGGTGGTCCAGTGGTTAAGACTCCGCCCTTCCAATGCAGGGGGCATGGGTTCGATCCCTGGTTAGGGAACTAAGATCCCACATGCCGCGTGGTGCGGCCAAAAAAAAAAGGAATGTAGTAACGTGACTTATCATAGCCCCAAACTGAAAACAGCATAAACCCCCATCGACAGTAAGACAGATAAATTGTGGTATGTTCATACAGTGACATACTATTCAGCAGTAAAAAGACAAAACTACTGTGGCATGCAACGACATGGACGTATCTCGTAAACATAATGTTGAGTATTTATATAGAGTTCAAAACCTGGTGAAACTAACCAATTGTATCAGAAGTGAGATAGTTGTTACCTCTTATGAGTTGTTACCTCTGGGGATGAGAAGGGAAGCCGTGATTGGGAGAAGGCTTGGGTGCTTCTGGGATGCTGGCAGTGTGTTGTGTTCTGTTTTCTGGTCTGGGTGGTAGTTATAAGGGTATCTTCACTTTGTGATAATTTATCAAGCTGTACAATTAGGTGTATACTTTCCTGTGTATATATGTTGTACTTCAGCCAGGAAGCTTATTTAAAAATAGATAATGCACATAAAACACTTTGTTTTTGTTTTTTTAAAAATTTTATTGAAGTATAGTTGATTTACAACATTGTGTTAATTTCTGCTGTACAGCAAAGTGACTCAGTTATACACATATATATATTCTTTTTCACATTCTTTTCCATTACGGTTTATCACAGGATATTGAATATAGTTCCCTGTGCTATACAGTAGGACGTTGTTGTTTATCCATCCTGTAAATAATAATTTTCATCTGCTAATCCCAATCTCCCAGTCTTTCCCTCCCCCCACCGCACCCCCCCTTAGCAACCACAGATCTATTCTCTATGTCTGTGAGTCTGTTTCTGTTTGGTAGATACGTTCATTTGTGTCGTGTTTTAGATTCCACATATGAGCAATATCATATGGTATTTGTATTTCTCTTTCTTACTTCCATTAGTGTGATAGTCTCTAGGTCCATCCATGTTGCTGCAAATGACATTATTTCATTCCTTTTTATGGTTGAGTAATATTCCATTGTATGTATATATACCACATCTTCTTTATCCATTCATCTCTCAGTGGACATTTAGGTTGTTTCCATGTCTTGGCTATTGTAAATAGTGCTGCTGTGAACATAGGGGTGCGTGTATCTTTTCAAATTATAGTTTCATCTGGATATATGCCCAGGAGTGGGATTGCTGGATCAAATGGCAACTCTATTTTTAGTCTTTTGAGGAACCTCCATACTGTTTTCCATAGTGGCTGCATCAGTTTACATTCCCATCAACAGTGTAGGAGGGTTCCCTTTTCTCCACACCCTCTCCAGCTTTTATTATTTGTAGACTTTTTCTTTTTTGAACACTAGTCCTTTGGGGGTTTTTTTAGTATTTTTTTAAATTAATTAGTTAAGTTAATTTTGGTTGCGTTGGGTCTTCGTTGCTGTGCGCGGGCTTTCCCTAGTTGCGTGGAGCAGGGGCTAGTCTTTGTTGCAGTGCGTGGGCTTTCTCATTGCGGTGTCTTCTCTTGTTGCGGAGCACGGGCTCTAGGTGCATGGGCTTCAGTAGTTGTGGCATGCAGGCTCAGTAGTTATGGGTCGTGGACTAGAGCATAGGCTCAGTAGTTGTGGCGCACGGGCTTAGTTGCTCCGCGGCATGTGGGATCTTCCCGGACCAGGGATCGAACCTGTGTCCCCTGCATTGGCAGGCGGATTCTTAACCACTGCGCCACCGGGGAAGTCCCTTACTTGTAGACTTTTTAGTGATGGTCGTTCTGACCAGTGTGAGGTGGTACCTCATTGTAGTTTTGATTTGCATTTCTCTAATAATTAGCAATGATGAGCATCTTCTCATGTGCCTATTGGCCATCTGTATGTCTTCTTTGGGGAAATGTCTATTTAGGTCTTCTGCCCATTTTTCGATTGGGTTGTTTTTTTTTTGTTATTGAGTTGTATGAGCTGTAAGACACTTTGAATTGTGTCTGACACATAGTCTATATCTAGCAAATATTAAGTAGTATTGATATTTAGGTAATCGATTATCATTTCATCAGAAAAACCTCCCTGCCCACCTGAAACTAAAATAAGTCCCCTGTGCCATTCTCCATCTCTGTGCTCTGTTTTCTTCATGGTGTTTACCTCCACAGCACTTATTACCATTTGTGTTTTGTATATCTACTTCACTGACCTATAAGCTCTGTGAAAGCAAAGACCATACCTGTCTTATCTACCATAGTAGCTCTAGCAACCAGCACTTAGCACAAAGCCTGAGACAGAAGAGATACTGCATTGGGACTTGTCAAATGAAAGAATGAATTCCCAGCAGAAGGTTCTTTTCTCCTAAATAAACATCTGACATGGAGACTTAGAGTCTCTCTCCATGGTCATTGCCAGTATTTTTATCATGGTGAGTTCTTCATTGCAGGGGATTGCCTTCTCTCCTGCTTTAACATTTTCTTCCATAGATTTTAGTCATAGAATCAAAGAAAGTGAGAACTGGAAGAGTTGAGATCATTTGGTTCAGTCTTCTTTTTTTTAACCAGTAACTTGAGGTAGCATCCTGATTGTATGATCACTTTGTATCCCTGGAAACCATCGATTTGCATTTCACCCCTGTTTCTTTACATATGAAGATGAGTGAGAGGGCCATAGAGCATTGTGGTAGGGTTTTGTACCCCCCAGCCCCCCACCCCCGCCGTTGATTCTGGAGGCCTGTATGAATGGCATATCCGATAACTTGACCCTGCATCGACCTGTTGGTTAACCCTCATCACGGCCTGAGGGCCCACATGCAGCAGCTCATGTTGAAGACAGAACACAGAAAGTAACATGTCATATCTCTGGGCAGCTGTATTCCCCGTAATTAATCCAGGAACCCAACAAATCTTGTCTGTCTCCAAAGGGAAATCAAACACCCATTACATTGCAATTGCAAAACGTCACTCTTAGCCAAAGACAGATTCCTGCCAGGGTGCAGGACAAGATTTCACGTCCATGTGCAGTTGCCCTGGGACTGAGGAGCTTCCCTTCAGCCTGGGTCTTAGCCTCCCTGACTTAGGCAGCACTAATGGGAAATGGCCTGTAACTCTTGGAGAATGTTAAAGAAATTGAACCAGTTTGTGCCTGAGCAACCAATTAACAGCGAGGGTGACTGGGCTTTACAGCCTCCAGGCAAGGGGCTAGATGGACGAACAAACCCACTCTGTGTCTGAATTCTAAACACACGTTCCCAAGGTGTCTCTGTTGTGTTGCTTGGAAGTATGAGCCCAGCTTTTACAGTTGTTTCCAGGCTTCCAGAAAAGGTACACAGTCTTGTTCTTTTCCCGCACCTCTGCTGGAAGAGAAAACGCTCTGTCCAGAGGGGAAGGATTTGCTCAAAGCTTCGCACTTCTCCGTAAAAACACATTCCAAACGTCTGGACTCATGCTGCCTTCAAAAGTGCCAGTGTGCCTCGAGGAATCCGTACCCCTGTAGAAAAGCTCCAAGCAGCAAAGAGTGGGCAGATGGAGGAAACCCCTGTGTAGCCCGAGCACAAGCACAGATTATATCTTTCTTTTTAGCCCCATCTTTTTCTTTAATGCCCTCTTACATCCAGCCATTACCCAAGAGGCCAGGTCCCTCACCAGTCATCAGTAGAGCTTAAATTTATTTCTGGCTGCTCTAAAGACTTCTTACAGGTTCACTTTACAACAGCTTGCCTCTATAGAGCATCTTACAAACTCCAAGGAAAGCTGCTTTTCAGTGCAGAAAGCTGACCATGAGTGAGGAGTTGTACAAAGGGAAGAGTCCTGGGGTTTCTCCTAAAGCTGACCAAAAGGACAGAGGGTCTTTCATTGTAACCCAAGACCATTCTAAAGGGTGCCGCTTGCTGTCAGCCAGTAGTTAACCTCTTCTCCTCCACTGCATCTAGCTCACCCTCAGGAATGGCGGGAGATTTAGTGAGACCACTCTTACGGTGAGTTAGCAAAGCTGCTTCTGATTTTCATGTACCACTGCGGGGGGGGAACAAACTGCTGGCAATTAAACTGGCTCACAGCACTCTGAAACCTTGAATTATAAGCTGTATCATGGTTTCAGAGCTGTTAAAGTGTACCTCTTAGAATTGACGAAATACGGTAGGTGCCCCATGGCCGCCTCTGACACAGTCTGTCCCAGTGACAATGAAATGTATCCGTGGTGACACCATTGACCTCTCCGGATTCTTTTGGACATCTCATTGGCTGTCCATCTTGGTGCTTCAGTTACAGTATGTTATGGTCCTCGTCTGTCAGCTTTTCCTTACTAAAAAGGTAGGCATATTTTTTTCCTTTTCCAGATCCCAGAATGGGCATCAGTATTTCTACAATGTGGCCTAACTCCGTACTGGAGTACAAGGCCAGCGCACATCTGCTCACACAATTATAAGTGTGGAGAGTTCAAAGCTGCCAAGTCACTGGATGCCAGGTCATTTAATTTTTGTTTCCCAACTTCATCCACATAATAGACTGAGTCAGAGCTCTTGGACACGCAGAAGCCAAGAAATCAGGATTTTACCCAAAATTTCAACTCTATTTTGAGTCAAGGTAGTTGAAAATAAGCTTTGGGCTTCAGTCTGTCAGCCCTCCCCACTTTGTTGTTTCCTGACAGCTTCTTCTTCCTGATCGTCTCTCTCAGAGCTCTTCATTTCACTCTGGATATGAAGAAGCGGAAAGGAGGAGAAAAACCTCCAGGCATCACCAGAAAAGGAGCAGTGCTCATTGTCATAGAATAAAAATATAATGGCCAATTTGTCAAGAAGTGTTGACAAGAAAGATAAAGTTGGCAGTAATTAACTGGCTGACATGCTGGGAGTGATGTGCCTGCCAGTGGCTCCCTAAATCAGCCAGAGCCTTGGAAATGTGACAGCCATTCATCATTTTTACAGCACGCCTCTGACAGGCCCCTGGATTGGAAACCCGGCCAGCACAAATCGTGTGCTTTGACACTCCGGGTCTCTGCAACCTCTCGGTGCCCGACGCTGGCTGTGCTGGGGAACCCGGGCCCCGCATCCAGCCAGGAGGGGCCTGGAGGTGATGGGTGAACTGGGACCGCTTGCCCTGCTTGTTGCTGAGCTCTGTGCTCATCCTCAGGGGGGCCGCTCTGACTCCCAGGGCCGACCCTGCAGACGTCTACAGGACAGATCACCTGTGAGCAGAGAGTGTGGGCTCCTGCCGCGCTCCTGGCGCCCCGGTGGCTTAACTAGTGCTGCTCTCACCCAGCCACTAGGCTGCGCCCACGAGACGGGTTCGTATGTGCGATCCAGCAGCAGGGTGACATTCTTATGCAGCTGTTAAAAATAATTATGAAGACTCTGGATAAAGTAGGAAATCCCTGTGATATGTGAAAGAGCAGAATCCAAAACTGTATGATCACTCTAGCTAGCACTGTGTATAAAATATGTATTTATACAGAATATGCATGGGCAAAAGTAACATTCTCATATCGTGGTGAACTGCCCTCCCCCCAATTTTTCTTAATTAAAAAAAAACAAACGATATACTTCCCCCTACCAGTCTCGAAAAGATAGTTTTTTTTTCTCCTTTCCATAATCTACACAGTTGTTAGCATTCTATCTTTTTTATTCTTAAGGCCCCACTTTCTCACGTACAGATCTGGCAAGTCTTCTAGATATCATGACAGACGTGTCATTTACACTGTGAGCAGACAAAAGAAAGGGTGAAGACAAAGTAAGAGCTTATTATCCTTAAGCCACTGTGGTCTGAGACGTCAGGAACCCATTTGATTGTCCAAGGCAGTCCACCCACCTCCCTTGCACCAAATTTTTTTTGTCTTGGTGCCTTAGGTCCGTGAGGGTGCCAAGGACACCAAATGTCCCAGCTTTGAAACTGTCTAATGAGGCCAGCCTCCTTTTCTTAATATGTAGAAAAGGAGTAAATTTACTCTTCCTAAGTTTCTGAAGCAAGAAAGGAAAGTTTGACCTACCAGACCCTGGGGTGCTATCTTCATGCCCTGACTGTGGCTTTAAGGGGGGGACCCTAAGGCCTGCCAGTCCCCTTTGCTCTCCCTACCCACCTGCATTTGAATTGCCCCTCACCGCCTTTCTCCGCTGCACATTTTGGATGTTCTCACGTTGCCTTCTGTCTTCACTGCTGTCCTGCTCGAAAAGAGACTGTCACACCCTTGAGCTCCCCAGAGTCCCAGGGGAACTGCCTGATGAAAAGACATCAGGGGACTTCCCTGGTGGCGCAGTGGTTAAGAGTCTGCCTGCCGATGCAGGGGACACGGGTTCGGGCCCTGGTCCGGGAGGATCCCACATGCCGTGGAGCAACAAAGCCCGTGCGCCACAACTGCTGAAGCCCGTGCTCCTGGAGCCCATGCTCCGCAGCAGGAGGAGCCCCTGCTCGCTGCAACTAGAGAAGAGCCCACGTGCAGCAATGAAGACCCAATGCAGCCCCCAAAAATAATAATAATAATAATAAATAAAATTAAAAAAAAAAAAAAAAAAGACATCAGGGCCCCACCAATCCTGGATGTTCCTGGCTCTGTACAGGAATCAAGATGTTTTGTTTTTAATCATCCGTTGGACACAGAGCTAAGTCTTGCTGCTGGAAGAAGTGACAGGGATGGACAGAAGCAGCGACCGCTCTATAAGAGAAATAAGAAAGACTGCTTGGGGGACTTCCCTGGTGGCACAGTGATTAAGAGTCCGCCTGCCAATGCAGGAGACACGGGTTCGAGCCCTGATCCGGGAAGATCCCGCATGCCGTGGAACAACTCAGCCCGTGCGCCACAACTGCTGAGCCCGCGTGCCACAACTACTGAAGCCCGCGCGCCTGGAGCCCACGCTCAGGAACAAGAGAAGCCACCGCAGTGTGAAGCCCACGCACCGCAACAAAGAGTAGCCCCTGCTCACCGCAACTATAGAAAGCCCGCGCGCAGCAATGAAGACCCAACGCAGCCAAAAATAAATTAATTAATTAATTTTTTTAAGTGCATAATTAAAAAGATAAAGCATCAGAAAAAATTCATAAAAAAAAAAAAAAAGACTGCTTGATACAGTGGTGGGGACCCAAGGCAGGGTCCATTTGGGCCTCGACTTGGCTGTTGCGGAGCTCCTCAGCCAGACCCACCCAGGCCCGCCGTCAGCTGTGTTGCGTGTGTCAGCAGCCCAGCACCGAGGGAATTCAGAGAATTCTTACTTGACAGAGAACCAAATAAAACGTAGACTACAGTCTGCACTAGAAATAGGAGAGAGAAGGCCCAGAGCCATTTGGGAGGCAAGTGCATGACGTTCTCATAAATTCCTGATGGGAGCACTAGGAAAGCCTGAGTAGTCCCCCAGATGTGACTGCAGATGCTCCTCGTGTGACCGGCTTTCCAATGGGCTCCAGCGCGTGTTGAGTGATCCTGCATCACTCTGCTCTTAGTAGCCGAAGGTCATCAAGGCACCAAGGCTAAGAGATGAGGTCGATAACCAAGTGAGCCGTACCAGGAGGAATTACCAGGCCAGATGACACGGGATTTGACATCTGTCCAGAAGCCCATGGAGCAATGACTTAGGAAACAACACAGTTCCTCAGGTTTCCCTTCAGGTGGTAGGAGTGGCATTTGGATGCCGAGCCAGAGACCCTCCTATTGGTTTGCTAATGGGTCAGCGTTGGTTAGGATGTGGAGCAGTTAATGACCCGCCGTTTCTTCAGTCTCATCCTCAGTGAGACTGGTCACCACTTGCCTGGGAAAAGCACTGAGGAAAAGATTGAAGGGGCGAGTCATGGGGAAGTAAACAGTCCCCACTCCCAGCACTAGCTTCTCAGCCATCACTCTTGGACGAGGAACCCACCAAGGCAATGAGAAGCCCCTTCACGTCTGAGTCCTTTACTCAGCTTACACACTTTCCCTACGCCTGGAAAGAGAGTTTTGGATATTGGAGAAAAGATGCCTGGTGTAATCTGTTTGGTGTAGGAGGCATTGAGGCCATATCTTATTCTTATTGGTTAATTCGACTCATCTCTCAAAAGTGTTTCCCTCAATTGCCAAGAATTTACCAGTTTCAAGCTCTTCAACTCAGCTTCCTTTAATAAAAATTAAATCTTGGAGTGAGGGAGGGGAGGTGGGGAATGAATGAGTGAATATGTCTGAATAATTGCCTTTTCCCCTCTTGGTATCCTAATTCATTGTGTTTTCCTGTCTGTCTCTCTTCGTTGTATTTCTAACACCAGGTTTTTTTGTGGGCTCTGCATTTTATTCTGTGGGTAGGCAGCTTCTGTTTGCTCTGTCGACTCGCAACTATACAAGAGCTCAACTGGATGTTCTCACTGCGCAATGAAGTAGGATACAAATCTGCCCCGACACCCATGCCAAGACAGCACTGGGACGGGATCCACTAGCCTAGAAATTCTTGCGCCGCAGCCGTCTTTTCCTTCTGGCCTTGGTGAGCGTGGAGAGGAGACAGGCTATCTGGTTGACCTGTCATCCTGTGCACTGTTGTCGTGGGCACGTTGCTGCCTAAGCCTCCATCTCTCTACACGTGTTCGTTAGCGTCAGTGAGGTCTGGTTTGTGTTGTTAAGCTCTCCTCTGCTGTTGGGCTGAGCTTTGAACAGTCTGCCCTTTATAAGCCTCCAGCATTAATAGGGAAAGACTCCGGGGCACACAAGGGAGCGTTTATTGAACGGGCTGTAGAAAACTCCCAGCTGCCCCATAAAACGAGAGCTCCTCATTAGGGGGCCTTTGGAGCAAAGGTGGTTTCTGCACATGAGCCACACGTACAGTCTCTCCCTTCAGTCTCATAAAACTACGTCTGAGTTTAAAAAGGGAGTATTTGAACAGACAGTCTTGTGTCACCCAAGCAAGCAGGAGACTGGGGCCTTAGTAGCTGGGAACTACTGAGTTTCCACAGAGGCTTATTCATCCCCGACTTTGCAGCCTGGGCTCTGTCTGTAAGCCTGGCAGCCTCGAACAAGCTGCCTCGGAAAAGCCCACTGTGGCCGCATGCTGACTGTCCTGCTGGGAGGTGTGGAGGCGTCGGCAGTGGCTTCTGAAAGGAAATAAAAAATAGGAAGCGGGAGCTTAGGGGTCAGAGCAGGGTGTTAGCCATGGTATGGGTGAGGAAGCTAAAGTGAAGGTGCATTACAGCTCCTGTTTCCCGTACAGCAGATTATATACAGGGTTAGCTCATGGAAACGTCCCATGCCGTGCTTTCAGTCACTTATTTTACACGTATTTGCTCAGGCCCAGTGATGCCAAGAGTAGACAGCTGACACGCTTCTCTCCCACTGCAGAGCTGTACCCTTAGTTATTAATTCAGATCCTTTTAATGGTACAATTTCGAAGGGAAAGGATGACCGGCTGGGCCACGGTTTCTTTATACGTAAAATGGGAGTGTTTATAATGTCCACCTCGTAGGGTTAAGATGACACGTATCAGCAGTAATCAGCATGGTGCCTGGCACCTACAGTGAGCTCTCAGTAAATTTAGGTATCTTTTTGTTGTTATTATAATCCATTGCCTCCCGTGATGGAGTGCCAGAAGCCGTGGAGGAGGGAGAAAAAGTTAAGGTCCCAAACAAGATGGTAGACTCTCCTGAGCACCAGGAGAACCTCCAGAGCCTCGGCCCCTGCAGCTGCGTTCTCCAGCAGCCTTGTAGGCACACACGGGAGACCCCACGGAAGGAAAGGAGAGAGAAATGCATTTAGGGAGAAAGTTCTATAGGAAAGAAGAATGCAAACAGGGAGGAGGAAAGAATAAACAGGATGAGAACAGCTGGTTAACTTGAAATCTCTCCTCTCTGAACAGTCGAAAGTAGGTGCGTACAATCTCCTTTACTTTCAGGTCCTCAAACCAGAACTTAATTTATCAAAGGGACCCTTTCTGTCTGCTCCCACTCATTTTTCATGGGTTTGTTTTAGTCCATTTAGTCAAAGTTGTCATTCTTCAGTGACTGTCCTTACTGCTGGACAAGAGCTTGTCATGCATCTCAAGGTGCACCCCAGGTTTTCCTGGCCATTGATCGAGGCCTGGTCAGTGTGGGTCCGCAGTGAGCCCAGCCCCTCTTTCCTTCCCACGGGGCTCTGTCTGCATCCTCACCTGCTTGCACACATATTCAAGCGGGAAGTTCTATGCAGGTGACTTATGTGGACTTTCTCTTAAAGGAGTTGGGGCCATGTGATGAGTTTTCTTTTTAAGTTTGCAAAGCTGTGTTGGTCTGTCCTTAGAGGAGGTATATCAAAGCCATAGCAACATTAAGGTAAAATTTGTATTTCTCCTCTGAGGTCTCTAGTCACAACTTCCTGATTTTGATCAGTTTCTTGTAAAATTCTCCTTTTTATGTATAACAAATGGGAGAGTGGAGGGGGGGAGTGATTTTGCTTGCTTTTGTTTTTGTGTTGCTTTATTCCCCAGAGTGAGGCAAGTTTTGGTAATGTTTATAATTCATTCTTGAAAATTAGAGTATGTTCCAGAACATAAGATTGGAAGACAGCTATTAGAACTCCTGGACTTTTATGTCTGATTCTTAGAGTTAACTTCTTTTGGTTCAGGCAAGGAGCACTTTCCTTATCTTCCTCATCAGAACACTTTACATTCCTACCAGGGCCATCCCAATAGTCCACATTAGGACTAAAAATAATACATAGACTGTATCATTATATATAGTTACATATGATATATTACATATTTGAGTATAATATAATATATAGAATATATACTGGCTTTCTTTTTTCCAGCCTTCTTATGCTTCCAAAATCTTTATTTGGGCTCAAGGAACTAGATTATCACAAATCTGTACCCAGTAATATTAATTATTAATACGGTTTACCCAGCCCCACGTGAGTGAGCAACAAAGCTGAGAACCTGACTTAGAAGCCAAGAGGAATGGGAAACTGCTTCACAATGAGCATGCAGTGGAATTAGTCCCTTTGGACTTGGCTTTTCATTCTCAGCTTAGAAAAACTCTCATAGGGCTTCCTAAAGGAAACCATGATGTTACAGCTTCACTTTGAAATTAAAAATATTTCTGAATCCTGCGGAGAACATTTGGGCTCATTGCTTTGCTTGGGACCCACACAGAAGCACCAAACAGTCCACCCAGTAGATCCCACACAAGGTTGCCCATCTACTCCTGTAAATAAAGGAGAGGGATGTCTGTGCAGTTACTTTTGCCTCTGGCTGCAGAGCCTGGAGCCTTGAGCTTGGACGCCCAGTCTAGACTGCCAAGTTGGTCTGTCACATTTTGCTCCCTGCCTATGAACAGATGTCGTCGTCGTTGTCCTGTGGTTTTCTCAAGCCTGCTCCCTCCCTCTCTTCCTTCCTTCCTTCCATAACTCAAGCTTATGTTTAGTGTTGGGTTAGTTGCTGCTTACCCTCTTACATAGGTCCCTATTGGAACAAGGGTCTGAGCCTTGCAGCTCCCCTACTTTCAGGACCTCTTCACAGCCTCTCTGATGAACCAACTCCAGGCAGCAAGCCTTCCAGCTTTCCTGCCCAGTTGCCCCAATACACTTAACAGTTCTCCAGCCCCAACTGGCCATATGCTGCCCACAGATGACATCAGCAAAGTTGTGTGTTGTTATGAAAAGCATCTCTCCGCCAGAGAGACCAGGCAAGTGACTTGGGATGCGGTCCCTTCACAGCCTGCTGCAGAGGGAGGGCATGGTCTTTGAAAAGGGACTAGGGAAGTGTCTGAATTTCAAAGAGATGGGCCCCTTCAGGGGAGCAGTCAAGACTGTGGCTGGGTTCTCTGTCATTGACGTGGATGACCCAGCCTCAGTGCCACTTCTTTGTCACCCGCAGAGCCTGATGATTTTTATTCATTTTGGTTATTCTTATCACCAAGGGCAACTGATGAGAAGAAGTAAGAGTTAAAAGTTCAGAGGTACCTCATCTGGTTGTGTTCTACAACAGGAAAGGTTCTGGAGCCAGGGTTTCTAGTTAAAAAACAGACATGTGCTGCCTGACGTATGATATCTGAGAGGAAACCAGTCCGCTGCTTGGAGGAAGGGCCGCAGAGCAGGCAAGGCCTCCTGTCCACCAAATGTGGCCCCTTCAAAATTAGGAGTATGAGATCAAGATGAAGTCATTCAGGCCAAGCTTTCTGGGTGGTAATAGATAATTGATGCTCTTTCTACATCTGTAAGACATTGTCCCCAGCACGCTGGTGAGCCATCTGCCCACAAATGACCCTGCACGTCCCACCCTCTGGCGTGCTGAGTGTAACCACCTCTTCCTTTTGTTTTCCCAGCATTAATAATAAGCTACAGCAGCCAGAGGCAGCTGCCGGGGTATTAGAATATGCCATGAAACACTTCGGAGAGCTGGTAAGTTGCCTCATTCCTTTTAGAAGAGCAAGAGGTAGCCACCTGGCTAGGGAGGCACTAAGCCACGACCTTGAGAAAGTTACTTTCCTTTTCTGTTTTTTTTGCCAATTGTTAAAAATCTGATGCTGACTTACCTGTATCTTGAGGTTGAAGGAGGCAGTGGCTGTATGGAGTGTATTCAAGCTGAACAGAGATCGTGAGGGCAGAATCTAAAAAACAGTAATAACTTGTATTTATCAAACTCTCAGCATGCGCCTAGCCCTTTGCTATGTGCTTTATGTACTTCATCTAATTCAGTCCTCACAGCAACCCTTTGAATGTGTACTATTGTCATCCCGTTTTACAGATGAGGAGACTATGGTCCCAGCAGGATAACAACCTTACCTGAGCTGACAGAGTGAATAAGTGGCAGAGCCAGGACTTGAACCCCAGGCAGTCTGGTGTCAGAGGCCAGGTGTTTAACCCTGACCAGAGTTGTCTTTGTGTCATCTGTGACAGCCAGCATTGCCACTGGCCCATAGTTAAGGCTCAGTACCTACTTCAGAGGAAACCATGGGTAATTCTCCAGAAAAAATATGCCATAATTTATACCTGATATTGAGGGATTGTTCCATTTCATTATTGCTTATATAGCTTCTTGCCTCCTGCCATCTTTGCCCAACCGATATTAAAATGATTCCGTTACTCTCTGTAGCCCTGGGAGAGTGCTTTGGTAACTCCCAACCATATATAAGGCATCAACTTAATCAACTTAACATTGACTTCCTGGAAGGTCAGGAAGTTCTGGGTCCATATATTTGATGAGGAGCCTTTTATTAGTCAAGTAGGTCACTTACTCCGGTCTGCCTTAATCAAGAGCCCAGTGTGAAGAAACGTGACTACTTCACGGGCTTTTGCCTTCTACAAGGGCTGGTCAATTGGACTGAAACATTTCAGGGAATATTTTGCCATCTTGAGCACATATCTGTGACTAGACTAAGAAAGCATCTCCAGATGACAAAGCAGAAGGGACTGTGTCTCGTCTGTCTTTGCCACAAGCCTTGTTCGCAGAGGGAAGAAGGTCAGCAAAGAGGGCGCTTCATGTACTCCACCCAGAGATGTCCTCTCCTGTGATATCTTAGCGCTTAGACTGCAGTAATTGAAACAAGGATTCCACAAACATCTGGTATTCAGGCGATTTTATACCCCGGTGGCTCAGAGTGCCAACCTTAAATGAAGAGTTCCCCCGTCTCCAGGTTCTAAAGGTGGCCATTGCTCCAGGATGACTGCTAAACCTATGGTAGATTTTCTGTTATATTTAGGTGGCTGAGTCACATTAAGCTCGACAGTGGTTGCTTTTTCTTGGCAGGGCCTACGCTTTCTCAGCGCAGTTTAGGTAGCAGCAATCTCATTAGAATTTTGTGTGATTCGTTGCTTAAACCTTATAGTTTCTGCGATCTGTTGCAATTCAAAATATCGTGCCCCCTAGGTGACCCGCTCCATACGCCGCTCCCCCTACTTTCTGCTTGTTCATGCTGAGTGTGTGCCATACATTAGTCGTGAGCCTTTGTTTCTTTTCCACCCAGTGCAGAAATTCAAAATGGGAAATTTACCAGTGTTACTTTTTAATTTCAAAGTTTTTAATTGTACGGCCTCTGCAGTCACTGTTTTCTCTGTAAGTTTTTGCTTTCATATTTAGGCGTAGTAGAGCGGCATGATTCTAGACGAGCTTGGGAAATGGAGCTTAGGTGGTTTTACCCTCTACAGAGTCCATTTTGGCAAACCTCATTGTACACGGACATTGGGGAAAGGGCTGTTGTGGCCGCAGAATTAGGCCAGGGGAAGCAGAGGGGGCTGGCTCTGCTGAAGACACACGAGGGGAAGCAGGCACAAGTTAGCTACCTAAAATAGAAATGACCTCCTCACAGAGGTTCAAGAAGAAAAGATTCTGTCAGAGAGCTTAGCACAGTAGCTGTTAGTGTACGTGCTGCTCAAATAAGAGTTTCATTTAGAAAGGAGAGGAAGGTAATGGGGGAAGCAAATGTGGGCCCTGCATTGTATCATACAAATTCCACTGCAGGATCGTACTGTTGTTAAATAAATCCCTGGAGAGCCACTCCCCTGGCCCAGTAGAGAAATGGTCATTTACCAAGCTGGTTATGAAGGAGCCCAGAAGACAGACGGAGGTGGAGGCAGATGGAGCGCAGACAGAGACATAAAACAGTCCCCGGGCCATTCAGAGAGCCGTAGTCTGCAGCTTCTAGACTGCAGCAGCGCTCATTCACGTGGCCGACACTGAACTGCAGCGTGGCGCGCCATCTGCCGGGTAATGGAACCCGTCCTTTGGCCCCTGCCGCTGGTAAAGCTGCCAAGTGCTAAGCAGGAGGGAACA
Organism: Balaenoptera physalus; assembly: GCF_965194825.1. Taxonomy (NCBI): domain Eukaryota; kingdom Metazoa; phylum Chordata; class Mammalia; order Artiodactyla; family Balaenopteridae; genus Balaenoptera; species Balaenoptera physalus. Next base: position 187,809,218 of record NC_138882.1, read on the forward strand.
TTGGATGGGAGACTCTAGAAGAAGGGAGGAAGGTTTTTCCAAAGAATTTTAAGTGGCAGTATTATATTGTATTTTAAATTATTATTTCCTGAAAGTTTTAAAATGCATTAAGAAACGCAGAGAATCGAGAGCTTTTAAAAAGCGAGTGGTTTTCCTCCAGCAAATATGCAGATGTGGCCTGGTCTTTCTGGCCTCATCAGGAAAGCAGCTGCCATCCCTGCCATGTGGCCCACTGTCAGCATTCCAGCAGATCGAGGCCTTGGCATCCTTATAGGAGCCCTGGTCGGGGCTTCCTGCCATCCTAAATGATTTCCGCTGTCCTCATATCCCCACATGCTGGAGTTCTGCTGACTCCTGTGTCTGGGCTGGAAGTGATGGGGGGAAGGCATGGCCTGACATCTGCTCTCTGATTATCCCAGGGTTGTTCCATCACTGTGCCAAGGAACCAGCATTCCCACCGTCACCAAACATACCTCCGGATATTCTGAAGTTCTTTTCAGGCAAAGCCAAGGCACACTGTGATGGGTGAAGTGTCACGCATACAGCACGGCACACTCGGGAAAGAGAGTCTGTGGATTAAAAGAAATGCACCCCTGTGTTCTCTGTGCCTCCCAACGGTCCTCTTTCTTTGCCACTTGGCAGGAGATCCAGGCTACGTGGTATGAGAAACTGCATGAGTGGGAGGATGCTCTTGTGGCCTATGATAAGAAAATGGACACCAACAAGGATGACCCGGAGCTGATGCTGGGCCGCATGCGCTGCCTCGAGGCCCTGGGGGAATGGTAAGCTGTAGCGGGATGTTGGCCGAGTTGCATTTGAAATGCTTCTCCCAACCAGAGTTCTCATCTAAGACTCTCATTTTTGTTTCACTTGGTTATTTTCCCAGTAATCATCTATCACTTTGGAGTGTTTCTCTCTCTGTTCTGTCTCAGTGCTAAATAGAAAGACTCTTTTTTTCTTTCTTTCTTTCTTTTTTTTTTAACTTAAACTTTGTAATGCTCTGGGACAGGACAGGTGTGGGTGTGCTCCTGAGATCTACACCTATTTTCTGTCTGCCTCTTGACCTTGACTGACTGATGAAGACTTCATATTCTTACTCTGGAACCTTGATTTTTTTTCTTTTCTTTATTACCTCTTGCTAATGATTTTAGGAAAGAAGAACAGATGACTGCTTTCTTCAGGTGCTTCACCTTTATTGAATGCTTACTACGGGCTCAGCACTATGCCAGGCTCCAGAGATTAAAAAAAAAAAACACAAAAAATAACAAGGCCTCCTCCTTTGTGAGGCTGATGAGACAAGCACGTTGCAGGCAGTTACTAGAGCCTGAGAGCCCAGGGACAATGAATGGTCTGAGCACACAGCTCTGAAAGACCGAAGTGGGGAACAGGGTGATCTTGCAGTTCTCCCTGGAGGAAGGCCTACGGTTGGGAGACAGGCGAAGGAGAATGGGGAGAGGGAAAGGGTATGCCAGGTAGAAGTGACAGTAATGCTTGATTTAGAACACTTGCCTGCATCTTGGCCTGGGGAATTGTTAGGGGATGTTAAAGGAAAAATGGTTCCTGTTCCATTTTCCAGCATCAAGTGCAGGTTTTTAAAATAGCTGAAACAAAATGCCATCCTGCACTCATGAACTAGTTTAACTACAGTTTTTGTTTTGTTTTGTTTTGTTTTTAATCAGTCATTGATTTTATACACATCACTTTATACATGTCAATCCCAATCGCCCAATTCAGCACACCACCATCCCCACCCCACCGCAGTTTTCCCCCCTTGGTGTCCATACGTTTGTTCTCTACATCTGTGTCTCAACTTCTGCCCTGCAACCTGGTTCATCTGTACCATTTTTCTAGGTTCCACATACATGCGTTAATATACGATATTTGTTTTTCTCTTTCTGACTTTACTTCACTCTGTATGACAGTCTCTAGATCCATCCACGTCTCAACAAATGACTCAATTTCGTTCCTTTTTATGGCCGAGTAATATTCCATTGTATATATGTACCACCACTTCTTTATCCATTCGTCTGTTGATGGGCATTTGGTTGCTTCCATGACCTGGCTGTTGTAAATAGTGCTGCAATGAACATTTGGGTGCATGTGTCTTTTTGAATTACGGTTTTCTCTGGGTATATGCCCAGTAGTGGGATTGCTGGGTCATATGGTAATTCTATTTTTAGTTTTTTAAGGAACCTCCATATTGTTCTCCATAGTGGCTGTATCGATTTACATTCCCACCAACAGTGCAAGAGGGTTCCCTTTTCTCCACACCCTCTCCAGCATTTGTTGTTTGTAGATTTTCTGATGATGCCCATTCTAACTGGTGTGAGGTGATACCTCATTGTAGTTTTGATTTGCATTTCTCTGATAACTAGTGATGTTGAGCATCTTTTCATGTGCTTCGTGGCCGTCTGTATGTCTTCTTTGGAGAAATGTCTATTTAGGTCTTCTGCCCATTTTTGGATTGGGGTGTTTGTTTCTTTAATATTGAGCTGAATGAGCTGTTTATATATTTTGGATATTAATCCTTTGTCCGTTGATTCGTTTGCAAATATTTTCTCCCATTCTGAGGGTTGTCTTTTCGTCTTGTTTGTGGTTTCCTTTGCTGTGCAAAAGCTGTAAAGTTTCATTAGGTCCCATTTGTTTATTTTTGTTTTTATTTCCATTACTCTAGGGGGTGGATCAAAAAAGATCTTGCTGGGATTTATGTCAAAGAGTGTTCTTCCTATGTTTTCTTCTAAGACTTTTATAGTGTCCGGTCTTACATTTAGGTCTCTAATCCATTTTGAGTTTATTTTTGTGTATGGTGTTAGGGAGTGTTCTAATTTCATTCTTTTACATGTAGCTGTCCAGTTTTCCCAGCACCACTTATTGAAGAGACTGTCTTTTCTCCATTGTATATCTTTGCCTCCTTTGTCATAGATTAGTTGACCATAGGTGCGTGGGTTTATCTCTGGGCTTTCTACCTTGTTCCACTGATCTATGTTTCTGTTTCTGTGCCAGTACCATATTGTCTTGATTACTGTCGCTTTGTAGTGTAGTCTGAAGTCAGGGAGTCTGATTCCTGCAGCTCCGTTTTTTTCCCTCAAGAGTGCTTTGGCTATTCGGGGTCTTTTGTGTCTCCATACAAATTTTAAGATGATTTGTTCTAGCTCCGTAAAAAACGCCATTGGTAATTTGATAGGGATTGCATTGACTCTGTAGATTGCTTTGGGTAGTATAGTCATTTTCACAATGTTGATTCTTCCAATCCAAGAACATGGTATATCTCTCCATCTGTTGGTATCATCTTTAATTTCTTTCATCAGTGTCTTATAGTTTTCTGCATACAGGTCTTTTGTCTCCCTAGGTAGGTTTATTCCTAGGTATTTTATTCTTTTTGTTGCAATGGTAAATGGGAGTGTTTCCATAATTTCTCTTTCAGATTTTTCATCATTAGTGTATAGGAATGCAAGAGATTTCTGTGCATTAATTTTGTATCCTGCAACTTTACCAAGTTCATTCATTAGCTCTAGTAGTTTTCTGGTGGCATCTTTAGGATTCTCTATGTATAGTATCATGTCATCTGCAAACAGTGACAGTTTTACTTCTTCTTTTCCACTTCGTATTCCTTTTATTTCTTTTTCTTCTCTGACTGCCATGGCTAGGACTTCCAAAACTATGTTGAATAATAGTGGTGAGAGCGGACAACCGTGTCTTACTCCTGATCTTAGAGGAAATGGTTTCAGTTTTTCACCATTGAGAACAATGTTGGCTGTGGGTTTGTCATATATGGCCTTTATTATGTTGAGGTAAGTTCTCTCTATGCCTACTTTCTGGAGGGTTTTTATCATAAATGGGTGTTGAATTTTGTCTAAAGCTTTTTCTGCATCTATTGAGATGATCATATGGTTTTCCTTCTTCAGTTTGTTAATATGGTTTATCACATTGATTGATTTGCATATAATGAAGAATCCTTGAATTCTTGGGATAAACCCCAATTGATCATGGTGTATGATCCTTTTAATGTGCTATTGGATTCTGTTTGCTAGTATTTTGTTGAGAATTTTTGCATCTATGTTCATCAGTGATATTGGCCTGTAGTTTTCTTTCTTTGTGACATCTTTGTCTGGTTTTGGTATCAGGGTGATGGTGGCCTCATAGAATGAGTTTGGGAGTGTTTCTCCCTCTGCTATATTTTGGAAGAGTTTGAGAAGGATAGGTGTTAGCTCTTCTTTAAATGTTTGATACAATTCGCCTGTGAAGCCATCTGGTCCTGGGCTTTTGTTTGTTGGAGGATTTTTAATCACAGTTTCAATTTCATTACTTGTGATTGGTCTGTTCATATTTTCTGTTTCTTCCTGGTTCAGTCTTGGAAGGTTATACCTTTCTAAGAATTTGTCCATTTCTTCCAGGTTGTCCATTTTATTGGCATAGAGTTGCTTGTAGTAGTCTATTAGGATGCTTTGTATTTCTGCGGTGTCTGTTGTAACTTCTCCTTTTTCATTTCTGATTTTATTGATTTGAGTCCTCTCCCTCTTTTTCTTGATGAGTCTGGCTAATGGCTTATCAATTTTGTTTATCTTCTCAAAGAACCAGCTTTTAGTTTTATTGATCTTTGCTATTGTTTTCTTTGTTTCTATTTCATTTATTTCCACTCTGATCTTTATGATTTCTTTCCTTCTGCTAACTTTGGGTTTTGTTTGTTCTTCCTTCTCTAGTTTCTTTAGGTGTAACGTTAGATTGTTTACTTGAGATTTTTCTTGTTTCTTTAGGTAGGCTTGTATAGCTATAAACTTCCCTCTTAGAACTGCTTTTGCTGCCTCCCATAGGTTTTGGGTCGTCGTGTTTTCATTGTCATTTGTCTCTAGGTATTTTTTGATTTCCTCTTTGATTTCTTCAGTGGTTATCTAGTAACGTATTGTTTAGCCTCCATGTGTTTGTGTTTTTTACATTTTTTTCCCTGTAATTCATTTCTAATCTCATAGCGTTGTGGTCAGAAAAGATGCTTGATATGATTTCAATTTTCTTAAATTTACTGAGGCTTGATTTGTGACCCAAGATGTGATCTATCCTGAAGAATGTTCCGTGCGCACTTGAGAAGAAAGTGTAATCTGCTGTTTTTGGATGGAATGTCCTATAAATATCAATTAAATCTATCTGGTCTATTGTGTCATTTAAAGCTTCTGTTTCCTTATTTATTTTCATTTTGGATGATCTGTCCATTGGTGTAAGTGAGGTGTTAAAGTCCCCCACTATGATTGTGTTACTGTCAATTTCCTCTTTTATAGCTGTTAGCAGTTGCTTTATGTATTGAGGTGCTCCTGTGTTGGGTGCATATATATTTGTAACTGTTATATCTTCTTCTTGAATTGATCCCTTGATCATTATGTAGTGTCCTTCCTTGTCTCTTGTAACATTCTTTATTTTAAAGTCTATTTTATCTGATATGAGTATAGCTACTCCAGCTTTCTTTTGATTTCCATTTGCATGGAATATCTTTTTCCATCCCCTCACTTTCAGTCTGTATGTGTCCCTAGGTCTAAAGTGGGTCTCTTGTAGACAGCATATATATGGGTCTTGTTTTTGTATCCATTCAGCAAGCCTGTGTCTTTTGGTTGGAGCATTTAATCCATTCACGTTTAAGGTAGTTATCGATATGTATGTTCCTATGACCATTTTCTTAATTGTTTTGGGTTTGTTTTTGTAGATCCTTTTCTTCTCTTGTGTTTCCCACTTAGAGAAGTTCCTTTAGCATTTGTTGTAGAGCTGGTTTGGTGGTGCTGAATTCTCTTAGCTTTTTCTTGTCTGTAAAGCTTTTGATTTCTCCATCAAATCTAAATGAGATCCTTGCCGGGTAGAGTAATCTTGGTTGTAGGTTCTTCCCTTTCATCACTTTAAGTATATCATGCCACTCCCTTCTGGCTTGTAGAGTTTCTGCTGAGAAATCAGCTGTTAACCTTATGGGAGTTCCCTTGTATGTTATTTGTCATTTTTCCCTTGCTGCTTTCAATAATTTTTCTTTGTCTTTAATTTTTGCCACTTTGATTACTATGTGTCTCGGCATGTTTCTCCTTGAGTTTATCCTGTATGGGACTCTCTGCGCTTCCTGGACTTGGGTGGCTATTTCCTTTCCCATGTTAGGGAAGTTTTCGACTATAATCTCTTCAAATATTTTCTCTGGTCCTTTCTCTCTCTCTTCTCCTCCTGTGACCCCTATAATGCGAATGTTGTTGCGTTTAATGTTGTCCCAGAGGTCTCTTAGGCTGTCTTCATTTCTTTTCATTCTTTTTTGTTTAGTCTGTTCCGCAGCAGTGAATTCCACCATTCTGTCTTCCAGGTCACTTATCCGTTCTTCTGCCTCAGTTATTCTGCTATTGATTCCTTCTAGTGTAGTTTTCATTTCAGTTATTGTATTGGTCATCTCTGTTTGTTTGTTCTTTAATTCTTCTAGGTCTTTGTTAAATATTTCTTGCATCTTCTCGATCTTTGCCTCCATTCTTTTTCCGAGGTCCTGGATCATCTTGACTATCATTATTCTGAATTCTTTTTCTGGAAGGTTGCCTATCTCCACTTCATTTAGTTGTTTTTCTGGGGCTTTTTCTTGTTCCTTCATCTGGTATATAGCCCTCTGCCTTTTCATCTTGTCTGTCTTTCTGTAAATGTGGTTTTTGTTCCACAGGCTGCAGGATTGTAGTTTTTCTTGCTTCTGCTGTCTGCCCTCTGGTGGTTGAGGCTATCTAAGAGGCTTGATGGGAGGCTCTGGTGGTGGGTAGAGCTGACTGTTACTGTGGCGGTGAGAGCTCCGTAAAACTTTAATCCACTTGACTGTTGATGGGTGGGGCTGGGTTCCCTCCCTGTTGGTTGTTTTGCCTGAGGCAACCCAACGCTGGAGCCTACCTAGGCTCTTTGGTGGGGCTAATGGCAGACTCTGAGAGGGCTCACTCCAAGGAGTACTTCCCAGAACCTCCGCTGCCAGTGTCCTTGTCCCCACGGTGAAACAGAGCCAGCCCCCGCCTCTGCAGGAGACCCTCCAACACTAGCAGGTAGGTCTGGTTCAGTCTCCCCCAGGGTCACTGCTCCTTCCCCCGGGTCCCGATGCGCGCACTATTCTGTGTGCGCCCTCCAAGAGTGGGGTCTCTGTTTCCCCCAGTCCTGTCGAAGTCCTGCAATCAATTCCCACTAGGCTTCAAAGTCTGATTCTCTATGAATTCCTCCTCCCGTTGCCGGACCTCCAGGTTGGGAAGCCTGACGTGGGGCTCAGAACCTTCACTCCAGTGGGTGGACTTCTGTGGTATAAGTGTTCGCCAGTCTGTGAGTCACCCACCCAGCAGTTATGGGATTTGATTTTACTCTGATTGCGCCCCTCCTACCGCCTCACTGTGGCTTCTCCTCTGTCCTTGGACGTGGGGTATCCTCCTTGGTGAAGTCCAGTGTCTTCCTGTCGATGATTGTCCAGCAGCCAGTTGTGATTCTGGTGTTCTCACAAGAGGGAGTGAGGGCACGTCCTTCTACTCCGCCATCTTGGTTAATCTCCAACTACAGTTTTAAATAACAAACAGAATGCCGTACTGCCTCCCCAGGAGCAAATTATCTCAACTTCCTCTTGCATATGGGACTGAGTGCCCCATTCATTCATTCAGCCAGTCGTACTGAGCGCTTACTCATTGCTAGTGTCTGTGCTAGGCCCTGAGGACACAGCATGAACAAGAGGGACACAGCCCCTGCCTTCCCAGAGCTTACAGGGCAGACGACCAGGCTGCTGTAGCACAGAGTGAATACAGTTATAAAGGAGAAGAGAAGCCCAGGGGCTGTGGGATATCAGAAGGGGCCCTAATCCTAGCTTGGAAGGTTCTGGAAGGCTTCCACGAAGAAGTGATACCTAACTCGGACCCAGACAGTGAGGAGGAGCGAGCACATTATTATGTTTAGGGTTCTGAAAGTTCAGTAAGGCTGTGGGGTCGAGTGTGATGCGGAAAAGAGGTAAGAGGTGAGGCAGGAGAGCTAGGCAGGGGCCAGATCAAGTGGGGCTTATGGTCCACGTTAAGAGTTTGAACTTTAACCGAAGGGCTATTGGTCGGCCATTCTCCAAACCCCACAGAATTTTTTTTCTTTGCATTCTTTCATTCAGTGCCCTGAATTGCTCACCTCTTCTTCTCCTTTTTCTACTTTTTGAAATTCTCCCCATCTTTCAAGGTCCACCTGAACTGTTTCTCCCTCCTTGAAACCTTTCCTGCCCTCCCCGCCTTTCATAATTAGTGACAACCACTGTCCTTAGGTGGGTTAAGTAGGGTTGGCTTGGATGCGTTAGAAGAGACTTTATATGCGATTTTGTTTAATCTCCTTGTGTGACCGTTGGGAAACTGAGGCTCATAGAAGTCGACATAGCCTCCGAGGGCAGAGTCATCCAGGTCTCCTGACGTGCACTACCCAGTGCCATCTACCTCTGAGCTCTTGAATTTGTTCCAGTTTTATAATTACCTGTGAAGTATAAGTGGCTAGTGATGCTGACCAAGGGGTTTAAGAATGCAGTAGGCTGAAAGAGATTTTAAAAAGAGATGAAAGGAGTAGAATTCTTTTCCTGATCATATGCAGGTTTTTTATATGGTTTATTCAGTCAGTTCTATTTAGAGTGCAACTTTTAGATTGCTTTTGCTTTGAGTATGTATCCTGAACATGCCCGAGGCAGGTGTTCACCGGAGGCGGCCCTCAGGAATGATCCAGGGTTACCAGTGAGCTAAGACCGCCTCCCCGTGCTCACCAGCCTCCGGGAGCTGAGCACAAGAGACAGCCCCCACTTCCCCAGCTCCGCAGCCACACCTGCAGCCACTGGAACCTAAGTAAACCTCCTGCCCGCACTGTTCCTTTCCTGGCCTCTGAGTCCTTGAGGACAGACCCCTCAGGAATGACATCATAGACAGCCAAGTACTTAGGCGTTGCAAATTGAAGACCACTCCTTACACTTTTTGCTGCTGCACTAGGTGGGAAAGTCAGAGTCTTGGAGGGCCTTTTACCCAGTCCTCCCTGGTGTCAGTGAGAGGTGCCAAAGAGCCTCCTAGTGGTTGCCCCACAGACAGTCTCATACTTTTTATTTATTTGATTTTGTTCGCCCCCGTGCCTTTGAGAGTTAGGACTCAGTATATTCTGCATCCTTATTTGTAACAAATGTTTGTGGGAGAGGAACCCCGCCTCTGTGTACACCGACCAGGTTCTGACAACTGTTGACACAGCCTCAGCGTGAAGTCGGTGCCTGTGTCCCCTGGCGGGGCTGCCTTTCAGGGTGCTGCTCCTGCACTGCCCCCTGCTTTGTCTCTGGAGTTAACAGTTTGTGGCGTTTCTCACTGAACTCGCTCCCTGCCTCGAGACGAAGAGGAAAGCTAAATCCCAGACCTGTGACGCAGAAATGGGGGGTCCTGACGAAACAGCAGAGGGAGGCTGAATTGCCTGTGGCTACCGGCTATACAAATTTGAATTCTAGGGTTGGAGGGAGCATTCAGAGATCATGTCGCTCTTCTTTACCTCCAGACAGGACCCCAGCAAAAATGTGCTGCCCAGAGGGGCTGTTCTGTGCTCTGAGCCAGTGGTTCTCAAACTGTGGCCCCTGGAGCACAGCATCAGTATCACCCAGTTCAGACCTCCCGAATCAGAAACTCAAGGGATGGCACCCAACAATCTATGTAAGGAGCCCTCCACGGGATTATGATGCACGTAGCAATCTGAGAACTGCTGCTCTAAGATAACCTCCAGCAGGACCCAGAGTGAAGGTTTCTCAGTTTAGACGGCAGGAAAACAACACTGAGGTTCATCCAGCTGCTGTCTCTGAGCTTCAGTAAGTGCACAGGGCAGGATGGCTGCCCACTTCCTCTTCCTCTTTTTTATCTTGGCTGTGTACTGAGCTAGAATGCTTGTGTCCCTGGCTCTCTTGACCTTGTGCCGGAGAGACAGTGAAAGGTAATGACTGCCAGGCCATGATGCTGGACATAATGGCCCCGAGCAGTTCTCCTAGATGTGGTCACCAGTCAGCTTCTCGGTGAGCTCAGCCCAGATCCCTTCAGCATCTTTATCTCCTCCCCCCTCCCTGTCCCCCATGTCACCTTATAGTGCAGTGTAGCTCGTGTCCCACGAGGCTTCTGAGCTGGGCCACTTGGAACTTGTACCTTTTCTCTTGACTCCACTCCCAATACCAAGTTAAAACATCCTGCAGCATCTCTTTCAGAAAGCAGGAAAGATTAAGGAGTCTCCTAGCTGAGTCTTGAAGCTCACATGAAAGCAGGAGCTCGTATTTGCCCAGTAGCAGGGTTTTATTTCCTTTCCTTCAAAAGTGCAACATGGGAGGGCAGCAGTTTTAACAGCCAACAGGACATCTCTTCTTGAGGGCTTCTGCTCTCTCTGTGTATCAGAGTCTGCTGAACACCATACGTATCTCAGTGTCTCCTAGTCATACCCACACTCACGGTAGGTATGCGCAATTCTGAGAGTAAGCAACATCTGGATTTCTGGTAGATGTGACCGTTGTAGCGCCTTCTTCCTTCTGTGCAGATTGATTTCATTTGCGTTTCATTTCAGACTGCAACCATTGGTATAATACTTTTAAAAGCCACTTCTCCCTATAGCTTGGAGCCCAAAAGAATGTCCAGATGTGCCTCTTCCGATTGCTTTCTCTGTAGGCCTGCCAAAGGGAAAGAGCCCAGAGTTCATTGGCATAGGAGAAAAGTTATTTAATATTTATGAAGGGGGCCAGATGTTCACATTTCACGTCACACCTAGTTAGACACGGTCCCTATCTTAAGATAAACTCGCTCTCAGACAAATTATGAGCCACCAGGCCATAGAAACAACAAATGGCCAGTCACTTCTCAATTATATCACACAGTCAAAAGTACTTTTTCTTTAAAAGCTCCCGGTTCAAGGCAGGCCCCTATCATCCAGCTCCTCCGCAGCCTCCAGCTAACCTAAGGGGCTAGAGAGAAAGACGGAGGTGATATCTGTTAACCCGACTGTATAATTCTTTTCCTTCAGGGGGCAGCTCCACCAGCAGTGCTGTGAAAAGTGGACCCTGGTTAATGATGAGACCCAAGCCAAGATGGCCCGGATGGCTGCTGCGGCCGCATGGGGTTTAGGTAAGGCTCCCCTCCCAGGCACCCAGTCAAGGTGAGGACAGTGAGGCTGGGGGCTCGCATTGGAAAAGTATGGCACTGTGGCTGCAGGCAGAGACGTCAGGTCTATAGAAGCATAACACTGTTCATGTCCACTTCTCCCTCCTCCGTCTGTCCTTTCTGCCTCATGACTTTGACTAACTTTGTTAGATGTGTCTAATAATGGCTGTTCACAGGGAGGCCCAGGAAAACAGTGAGCAAGCATCAAAACTGAGAGATTTAGTGAAGTTTGTTTGTGTTCTGGCTCCATCATCGTTAGCCTTTTTCCATATTTCTGCTTTGCATGGGGTCGCCACCTCATGATGCAGTATGGTTGCTGGAGCTCCACCAGCATGTCTTTATCCTACAGGAATAATGAGAGAAGTCAGCTGCCTATCTCCTTTTATTTCTTAACTTTTATTATAGAATTTTCCCAACAAATATAAAAGTGACTAGTATAATGAACCCCTATATGCTGTTCACCTTCTCCAACAGTTATAAACATTCTGGCAATTTGGTTTTCTCTGTTCTCCTCCTTGCTGCCCAACACTCAGCCACCTTCCTCCCACTCCCTGAGTGTTTTCAAGCAGTGATTTCCTTTTAATCCCCACAGACAAGTGTCACTTTCTGACATCAGACTCCAGCAGAGAGGATTCCCAGTGTCTGTTCCAGGGATGTTCTCAGTAAGAGGGGAAAGGGCCCATGGATGTCCCAGGTGGAAGCGGCACCTGTGGAGTCCAGAGCAAGGTTACATAACATCCACCTCCATTCTCACCCTCTGAGTCACAGAGCTTATATCCTTTCCTTTCATGAGCTCTGAGCTGGATCCAGAACGTTTTTCAAAACCAAACTGCTTCCTGAGGAGTCATCGTTTGTTATTTGCTTTTGCCCAGAGGCATAGAGAATGGATGCACCAGTGGTCTGGAGTGAAAGGCAGGAAAAGGCCTCGTAAAATCAGCAGCCCTGCAGTCTGCGGCTAATGAAGCTGGTATCTTTCCTGCAGATGGTTTTGGAAATCCTGGCATTTGATACATGCTCACCCCACCAGGGGAAGTGACTATGTCTTTCCAGATGCCACCATTTCCCCAGTCTGCCCTGATATGACACTACTGTGCTATGACCTAGCCCATCTTTCTGTTGTAACAGAGCCTCTTAAAATATTTATCTCCTCCCTCTGAGGCAAAGGTACTGCCAGAGTGAGACAAGCAAACTGTTTGTCTCATCCTGTCCCCTGTCCGGATAACGGCCGTTTCAGTTGTTTAGGGGGAAATGTAATGTCCAAGATACCATTGAACTGTGAGATCCTCCGTGGGTTGGGAAGAAAGCTCTTCCGTCTCACCTAGAGGAAGCGGGGCGAGTTCTCTAGGTTAATGAGGTGCTGCGTGGCACCCTCCTGACCTGTGCTTATGCGGCTCCTTCCATCTTTCATGGAACTCCCTGGGGCAGCAGTGGAGCCCTGTGTTTGGAAGACAGATGTGGCCTTGTTACACTGGCTCTCCGCCTCACAGAGTGTAGAGGCTCTCTGCGGGATTCGGATACAGCAGGCTCAAGTGTGTCCTATTTGAACCCCAAGCTAAATTCAAGTAACAGTGACAAGGCCTATTTGAGATGCTGCCTTTAGCCCAGCAAGCTGACCACCCTAATGCTTTTCTGTGTGTGCGTGTGCGTGCGTGTAGGTCAGTGGGACAGCATGGAGGAGTACACCTGCATGATCCCTCGGGATACCCACGACGGGGCATTTTACAGAGCCGTGCTGGCGCTGCATCAGGACCTCTTCTCCTTGGCGCAGCAGGTACAAACCTCCATGTACCCAGACCACCTCCAAAGGGAAGGTAATCACGTGCGCCCCGTCTGCGCCTAGCACGTGGTGCCTGTGTACTTCAGCTCTGGCCTTTGGCTCTGTGGCCTCGTTAGAATGGCTTTGGAGCACAAGGCTTAGTAAGAAGATGACTCCCAGCATATCAGCCAGGGCCACTTCCTGCTCTGAGAGAGGGACACGTGTTCTGGAAGTTACCATTTAGATTGCTTTTGGAGTTGGCTTCTTGGGTCATCGTTGCATCCTTTTTACCATGTTACTTTAGCATTGCTTGTGGTAGAGAGAAACTGTTTTACCAAAGGAGAATTCAGAGAGCAGCATGCCCCCCTCTGCAGCAGAAATCAGTCACAAGGTTCTTCTGGCTCTGCAGGCATGTCACACACTGGTTACCTTCTAGGAAAGTTAGCACTTGATTTGGAAATCCTGTGCTGACTTGCAGAATAAAATAACGAGGTAATCACATCCAGCCTGTCAGACACCCGACTGTCTTGGGTGAGGTGCTTGGGTAAATGACCCGAGCGCTACCAGACGGGGACATAGTCATATTAACCTTAAACATTCAAAAAAGGAAAAGCTCCACGTGCAGGGGTTTTAATTGATGAAACAGAGAAGACTCAAACTGCAGTCCTATGGCATACCACCCCCCCCCAAGCTCTGATTTACACAATGAGAACTGAGACCTGGGTCATTCGTGTCACAGGCACAAAAGCTCCCATTTACATGGAGAGGATTGGCATTCTTCTGCCAATTTCAGAGGCACTCCCTCAGGAGGACAAGGTGCTTAAAAGCCAGAGACAACCAGCTGGGCCATTTGAGTGCTTGCACAGTCTGTTCTTACCAACATGCCCAGCATGGAGAAGTTGAAAGAAGGTAGATCCACAAGTTGTCCTCTTGAGATGCAAGAAAACGGTGATTCTGTTTCTAAGCATGAATTTCCCTGCCTTTGTTACCCAGGATCTAAGATGTTAAGCTTTTGGCTGCCATACGTTTCTTTCTTTTCTGAGAAATCAGATAATGCACTTCTCTAGGCTTTCAAATCTGGTAAAAGGTTTCTTCCCTCCTTCAGTGAACTTTTCTCTTCGTCACTAGAATTTCAGTGAGACAGGTAACTTCTGCAGCTAGTTGGGAAGCCTGAAAATCACAGCCCTCCCTCCCCTCAGCTCCCAAGTCCACAGCTCAATTCCAGGGCTTTTCTTTTTCTGTTCCAGTGCATCGACAAAGCCCGGGACCTGCTGGACGCCGAGTTAACTGCGATGGCAGGAGAGAGCTACAGCCGGGCGTATGGGGTGAGTGTGGACCATCTGCATGGTGCAGGGTTGGAAGCACATTTCAGTTCTTATTGCAGAGTGGGCTCGTGGGGACACACAGGCTGCTGAGAGCGTGCCTGTGGGACCCAAAGGAATGACTGAAATGAAGCCTGGCTTTCGGATTGTTCATGCTGTGTTAAGTTGGAATGCGATTTGCTTCCATCAGGCCATGGTTTCTTGCCACATGCTCTCCGAGCTGGAGGAGGTCATCCAGTACAAACTTGTCCCCGAGCGCCGGGAGATCATCCGCCAGATCTGGTGGGAGAGACTGCAGGTGAGCCTGGTAGAAAGCCCCGCTTAGCCTGCCCCCTCCTCCCCTGCTCAGCATAAGCTTCCTGCTTCATCACAGAGGTTCCATTTGCATTCAGAGCAGAACACCCACAGGCTTCTCACCTAATAAGCCTCTAGCTGCGTGAGGATGACCTCTTTTCCGACCTCCTTTTACCCTGCTCTAGGAAGAAAAGAAAATATCTTTTTTTTTTTTTTTTTTCTTTTTTGGCTGCACTGCACAGCTTGTGGGATCTTAGTTCCCCGACCAGAGATCGAACCCGTGCCCCCTGCAGTGGAAGCGCAGAGTCCTAACCACTGGACCACCAGGGAATTCCCAAAAGAAAATTTAATAAGTGACATTATGGCCAGCCAGTTGAGAATCTTGACCTCAAAATCAGTGGTTCTCAACTTTAGCCACACAATAGAATGACCTGGAGAGCTTTTTTTTTTTTTGCCTTTTTTTAAAAATAAATTTATTTATTTTATTTATTTATTTTTGGCTGTGTTGGGTCTTCGTTGCTGTGCACGGGCTTTCTCTGTTTGCGGCGAGCGGGGGCTACTCTTCGTTGTGGTGCCCGGGCTTCTCATTGTGGTGGCTTCTCTTGTTGCAGAGCATGGGCTCTAGGTTCGTGGGCTTCAGTAGTTGTGGCTCGCGGGCTCTAGAGCGCAGGCTTAGTAGTTGTGGCGCACAGGCTTAGTTGCTCCGCGGCACGTGGGATCTTCTCGGACCAGGGCTCGAACCCATGTCCCCTGTTTTGGCAGGCAGATTCTCAACCACTGCACCACCAGGGAAGCCCCCTGGAGAGCTTTTAAAAATCTGGATACCCAGACCACTTCCCAGACCAAATAAACAAAATTTCTGGGGATAGACCCGGGATCAGTATCTTTTCAGCCTTCCCAGATAATTCCAGGATGTGACTGACGCTGAGAACCACTGCTCTAAATCCACTTGCTGGCCATCTGCATCCAGCCCTTTAAGTGCGGTGGCCTGATGTGTTCATTTACTAACCCCTGCCGTTTACGGTTCCTCAGGTCATAGTCATCCCATACGCTCTGTGCAGACTTTTTCCCACCAAAGTTTCCCCTCATCGAGAAACTTTTCCAAGTCCTCCATCAGTATTTTCGTTGTACATTCTGATCGTTTTAGCTTGAGGAGCTGTCAGTTCCAGATCTGGGAGTCAGGAATCTTCAGTGTCCTTGGAAAGGACAGGTCTTCCATTCCTTGAGTAGGGAGGAGGAGGAGGAGTTTGTCGGCAAAGCCTTCACTGCTCCAGAAGCCATTTGTCCCCCTGCTTGTCATAGTCAACTTCCTCGATTTTAAGCTGTTTCCTCTTGACCCAATCCACACTTAATTCCAAATTCTGTCCCCAGACAAGTTGAGGTTTGTGCTTCCAACTTTTCAGTAGGCTGTGGCAGGGCCTCTCGACTCCAAGTTGCATTCCTGTCCACAAAGTTCCGGGCACATTCCACTGGAAAGGAAAAGAGCGGGGCAAAGGATTGCCTATGAATACAGTCGTTTATGCTCTGAAATGAGCACATGCAGTTCTTTCACATGTTTTATTAGCAATTATGAAGTGCCCAGTGAATGTTTTGATGGAAAATTGTCCATTGAACCCCAGAAAGGAATTCCACGAAGCCAGAATTTCCCACTTGACTTGTACACACCCTGGTGTTTTTAAGTGCCTGTAATGAGGTGAAGAGTTTCCAAATCAGAGATCTGATGAATCTTCTGCCATTCTAACAAGTGGGCAAAATAGAGACTTGGAAGCGGGGTAGATTAAATGAGTCTCAGAGAGGAGGGACCCGTGTTTGACTTTACTGTGTCCAAGATACCATCATCATCTTAGGCCTTCATGACTTCCCTACCTTAAGACAGGAAGATGCTTTTTGGTTTCCAGGGGCCAAGTGATTTCAGCATCTGGGAGAAACTAGCAGATGATGAGAAGTCACCAAAACAGTCACTCAGTGTACTTTTTTCTGTTTTTCTAACTTTCCAAATTACTGTTGTTACACATAACAGGACAGAAAATTATGGTCCAAGGCCTAAAAATACAGCGTTAACTTTGTGGTAGGAATTTGGCTCTTGTGGATGGCTTGCTGTCAGAACACTCAACCAACTGCCTAGGCTGGAAGAGTGCCATTTTGCGATCAATTAAACTGAACTCCCCAGCCACTGGCTCCCGCGGGGCAGTTTGAGAGGTCAACCTTACTTGCGTTGGGTCTTTTCTTGCCTTGGGTTCTTTATTCAGGCTCAGATTGTGTCCTGTCATGTTTAAAAGCCTGCAACCATTGTCACTAGACTTTTAGACTTACCTCCATGGAGGACAGCTCGTTGTTTGGTTTCATGGAACTCTCTGATGAAGTGATAGACCTCAGAAACCCATCTCCCCTGGTGTTAGTCTCTGAATCTGACTTATTCTCAGGAAGGTGGAGGAGGAGAGGCTCGCTCTATTCTCAACAGTCTTTTGATATCAAATTAGCTTAGCCCCTTTGATAATGATTAATTCACTTTGTTTCTTCTTAATTTAAAAGAATTTATATGTGTGAATGAATGAGTCCCTTTCCCTTCTATGTGCAGTTTTTGATCTGAGACGAATAAAAATGTAGAGGAAAGACAAGGTCAAGATTTGAGTGCAAGTTTAGGCTCTGATAACTTCAGAAATATAAACACCACCAACTTTCAAACAACATCAATTGAAAATTTAATTATTTCAATTTTTTTTACACTTAATTAGTTTTTAAAATTTTGAATGATACATTTTAAATTTAATTTCTTTGTCAGTGATAGGCATCTTCAACCAGAGAGACTGAAGCAAAATATTAAAGCTAAAAATACATTATTTACAATTCAGAAAAGAAATTTAAATAATTTAGTTCATTTAAGCCTCACCATGGCCCCATGAAGTTGGTACCATTTTTATCCTATTTTACAGATCAGTCACAGAGAGGTTAAGTAATTTGTCCAAAGTCACATAGGTAGTACAGTGGACAGGCCAGGATTCAGGTTCCAGAGTCCTTGCTGTACTGCTTCTCGAATTTTGAGAAGTTCCTGAGAGGTGTTTCACTCACAGTACCCTTCACTTGAGAAAGATGAGATTATAAAAATGAATCTCTTTTTTGTTTCGGGGTGGATTTCACTGTTGCTTGTGAGGGGTTAAGTTATAGTAGAGCACGTGTCTCATCCTCGCTTCTGGACGTTCCAGGGTTGCCAGCGTATTGTGGAGGACTGGCAGAAAATCCTCATGGTGCGGTCGCTAGTGGTCAGCCCTCACGAGGACATGAGGACCTGGCTCAAGTATGCAAGCCTGTGTGGCAAGAGTGGCAGGCTGGTGAGTGTCCCCACCGTGTGGGTAGGGCGGGAGTCTGAGGGGGTGCTCCTGGCCCAGTTCTGTGTATAACCCCAACCTCTTGTTTTGAAGGCTCTTGCTCATAAAACCTTAGTGCTGCTCCTGGGAGTTGATCCATCTCGGCAACTTGACCACCCTCTGCCAACAGTTCACCCCCAGGTGACCTACGCCTACATGAAAAATATGTGGAAGAGCGCTCGCAAGGTCTGTGCCGCAATCCCGCAGGAGACCACATTTCTCCAGAATGCTCGCCTAATCTGCTTCTCACTGCCTCCTCCAGGCCCGAAAGGAAACAGCGTCCAAACCACCATGCCAGGGAGTTCACTCCTGCCAGGAGGCTATTTGGCCTGATTTCAAAAAGTGAATCATATTCGAGGAGATGCACATATACCATTGATCAAACCAACAAGTGCAGTCACAGTTCTATTTATTAGCAGCTAGAATGTGCTAAAACATAGAAAAAATTTCTGGGTTGTGTTGTTTTTCCCCCTAAGAGAAGTACCCAAAAAAGCAGAATGTTTGTGAAAACACAGACTGAAACTTTCGTAAGACCAACTTGGTTTTTCAGACTTCTTGTCTCCTCTTCTGTCATCAGTTTGGGATTCAAAAGCAGCAACACCCAGAGTGTGATGCTGAAACCAGTGGGGAAAGTCACCTTGAAGCCAATATAGAATTCCTCTGACTTTATTTACAGACAGGTCCTTGGGAAATAGATGTGGCTTCTTTTTTGTTTTTATTTTTTAAAACAATCTCCCTGGACGATGGTGACGATTAACAAAAAGTAGGCCCTGGAGGCAAAATCGGCACCTGCTTTGGCTCCCCCATTGTCGTCCTTATGAAACAGAGGAGGGAGTCCCAGCTCTCCTCTCCCTGTTGTTGTCCCCATAGTGTCCCTGAGATGAGAAAGGAATGCAGAGCAGCCACTGGAGCTGTGGCTGTGGAAGATGTGATAAAATAGCAGTGGAGTCTTGGCTGAAGGCTTACTTGGGAGATCCCTGGACTGTGTCAGAAGCTGATTTCTTTTGTGGGTGCTGGATTCTGTGACTCTGAATGCCACCCAGAGTGGGAGCCACAGCCCTGCACCACACACTGGGTCTTTGATTGGGGCATACTTCAGATATCATGGCCCAAGTGTCCTTCTCCAAATGTGCAGTTTGGGGTTTTTTCTTTTGTTGTTGTTTGAGAGGGGGTTGTTTAGTTTAGTCTCTGTGAGCCTCCCAGGCCAGAGCACTTCTGATTCAAAGCCTGACCTTCCTCCAGGCAAATGAGAAAAACAGAAGGTGCTGGATCTGAATACAGTCTGGTTTCCTTCCTATATGTAGCCTCCAAGTCTTTGAATGTCTTGCCGAAGGCAGGCGGAAGGAGTGTTTTGGCTAATATTTCAACCAAGGAGTGGCTTCTTTCAACATAGGACCACAGCCCAACTTCTCCACAGATTATGGCCTTTTCTTAGGAACCCAGATTCTGGAGGGAGACCATAAAACCACATGGATTAAAGATTTAGAAATCTATTTAAAATTAGGTGCTTGAACTTCAAGCCCAGAGCTAGAGATGCCACATCTTCGTAAGAGTTCAGGAGCTACTCCAGGAAAGCTGACTACTTAATAATAACTGTGCTGTTGAGCAGGTCGCTTTCCTTCTCTGAGCGCTGTGCTCTTCCTCCATAAGTAAGGGCTGTGCCCTCTGCTTTGCCTGAGGCGGACGGAAATGGGGAGAAGCAGATCCCGTTCTGCAGGAAGGCATCAGGCAGTAGGCGTATGCCCACTGCTTTTCTAGACAAGACAGTTCACGGAATCTGGAGGCAGGCTGGTTCCTTCTGTGAAATTTCACTAAGCCGAGAACATAGTTCTTGCCCACAAACCACGCAGGCAGTCAAGAGCCAGAATAGTCTGCCCAGCTTACACTCTGGGCCTGAGAGAAACCCCTTCCTCCAAGCGAGCGGTCCATCATCTGTAAGAGAGAAAGAATCATTTTTCCCCCTCCTCACTTCCTGGGGATGGAGAAAAGAAGGAGTTTTTGTTTTGTTTTGTTTTTTTAATCCTTCATGGGTTAGGTTTTTTTTTAAAGCGCTCCTGACTTACTTATTTATTTTTTTGGCTGTGTTGGGTCTTCGTTTCTGTGCGAGGGCTCTCTCCAGCTGCGGCGAGCGGGGACCACTCTTCTTCGCAGTGCGCGGGCCTTTCACTGTCGCGGCCCCTCCTGTTGTGGAGCACAGGCTCCAGACTCGCAGGCTCAGCAACTGTGGCTCACGGGCCCAGTTGCTCCGCGGCATGCGGGATCCTCCCAGACCAGGGCTCAAACCCGTGTCCCCTGCATCGGCAGGCAGACTGTCAACCACTGCGCCACCAGGGAAGCCCCAAGAAGGAGTTTTTAGTAGAACATTTTCAATTCCTTGGAAATAAGTTGCCTCCATGCCACAGAGTAGAAAGATACTAGAGTCTCCCATGCTGGGTAAACTGACTAAACCTAACATTGGGCTTCAAATCCAAACTAATACCCAGCCTTCCCAGTTTTGGCAGTTTTTGTTTTGTTCTTGTGGAGTCTCCCGAAGAGAATTTAAACCCTCTCTGGACAGTCAGTGACACGTAACCTGTGGGCTCCGAAAAGCACCGGGCATGCGAGTTCCTAGCCCAGTTCTTACCTGCTTGATGTGCACATGTGCGCTGGCCACCCTGAGCTATCTTCCACCTTTTTCGTGAGGGGTCATTTAAGGACTCCCTCCCAGTTCTTTCTTCTCTTCCTAATCAGATTCAAGTCTGGCCAGTGTAGTTCCCAGAGAAGAAAAAGTAAAGGAACACTTATCACTTCCCAGGTGGGAGATGCTAATATAGCTCGTTTTTCAAAGCCACTGGTGAGGAGTGGAACTCTGAAGGCAGATGTCTGAGGGAGACAGGTGTCTTGGTAACTGTTAGAACATCTCTGTGTCTGCCTTGCCCTCACGCGTGGATTAGCTGCCTGATAAATCGTTGTCACGTCATTCTGCCTCTGGGTTAAGCCCTCTCGATGCCAATTAATTAATTCCTTATATATTAAAAGTATCTGAGGTTGGTCCTGGCCCCCAAGCCAGGGAGTTTCAGTTTTCCTTCAGGGCCATCATTACTGACATGTTTCTATTCAAAAAAAGAAAAAGAAAAAGACTCTTACGTGATTCACAGTAAGGAGATCATTCTGACATTTATTTGAAGCGTTGGGTTTTTTTCTCACCTTTTCTGTAGCAAAGAACACATATTCTCTTTTTCACATTTATCACGATGCTGGTATGTGTGGGCATGGCAGGCTTATACAAATGGCTTGTAGCTGACTCTCAGATCTCTGACTCTGTCTCTGCTCTTCCCTAGTTCCGCTATCTGCTACTAACCCAGATGGCTTCTGCTCACTTCGTATAAAATCACGTAGTGTAAAGAGATGTGACTGCTGGAGGACGCTCTGCAGATTTTGCTCCTAAGCCACCCTATTCAACTAAATGTTTGCTTGGCTAGTGTCCCCCCCATGCCACTTGGATGTATGAGGGGCCTCACCCCATCTCTGTTCTATTTGGGTACTGAGGGTTCTGTCAGATTTTTTTAAATATTTTATTGAAATACAGTTGATTTACAATGTTGTATTTCTGCTGTACAGCAAAGTGATTCAGTTATACATATATATACATTCTTTTTCATATTCTTTTCCATTATGGTTTATCACGGGATCTGTCACATTTTTTTAAACTGTAATTTTTGCTATGCTAGTGTCCAGGGTACCACAGTGTTTTAAACACATGCTAAAGTTTTACTAGCCTGAAACAATTCCCCATAAGCCTGATTTCCCCCAGGGCAGTATATTGATAGTGAAGTAAGCAGTGGTTTGAGATTACTTCATATGAATTATTTTTTGGGGTAGTCAGGCGAGTAGTTTTTCTAAGGCTTATTAGACTTTTAATTACAGTTGGCCAAGAAGAGCTAAGACTTGAGTTGAAAAAATATGAATCTTCTTGAAAAGCCCAGCCATCTCTCAGCATCACACCCCGGTCCTCCATCCTACGGCATCCTCACCCTGTGTTCTAGGGTGTTCCGTCGGGAGATGGTTGGCCCAGGTGCCTGTGAACAGCGGTTCTTGTCCCCTGAGGTTGGGCCCCATGCCAAGTGGCTCCCTGTGCCTTTGTCCCGCTGCAGATCGATGCCTTCCAGCACATGCAGCACTTTGTTCAGACCATGCAGCAGCAAGCCCAGCACGCCATCGCCAGCGAGGACCAGCAGCACAAGCAGGAGCTGCACAAGCTTATGGCCCGGTGAGCGCCCCGCGGCCCGGCCCGTCGCGCCAGCCCGGCCCCGCCGGCAGCCTCTGCTGCCAGGGCCGTGTTCAGGGCTCCCAGGGCAGCCGCTTGCCGACGTCTCCCTCACCTCTTCCAGTAGGGGTCCCAGGCAGCCATCGAATCATGCCACTCCAGAATCTCTGCCACTTACTTTCCCAGGATCCAGCAGCCCAGGAGCACCTGCGTGCTGTTCTCCTGGTGTCTGGCTTTCGAGTTTGATATGCTGCTACTGCCAGATATGCTGCTAATTTGATGTGTGACTTTAGATAAGTTACTTAACCTCTCTGTGCCTCGGTTTCCTCATGATGTGCAAAGGGGATAGTGAGAGTGCCTTTTTCCTAGGGTGGAATAAAATGGTGTGAGGATTAATGGAAAGAATACATCAAGCCTTCAGCACAGAACCTGGAATAGCGTAGCAATCAGTTAAACGTTAGCTGTTAATTTTATCATATCAAAAATGGAGGAGAAGGAAAAAGTAAGGGAGCAGCCATATAGTAGTCAAAAGAAAAATTGCTCTCAGCAGCTACCACCCACCGTAATGAATTTGGGGGAGGCAGGTCCATTCACACCTCCGTGTGCCAGGTACCTGGTTTATGCTAGCATTGAAAGAGAGAGGGCAAGAAGAAGAGACCATCCCTTAAAAGAACTGATCCCCAAAGCCCGTCTTTTTCCTTCCACGTGGCTTAAGAATTCTGACGGTTCGCTCATGTTGCTTCCTGAGAGGAGGAATAAATATCAGGGAGGCTTTTGTGCTCCCACGATGTAACTCATTGTTCTCCTTGGAAGGGCTCTTCTGAGGAGGGAGCAACCTGGGGGCTTGTTTCTCTGTTTTCAGATGTTTTCTGAAACTCGGGGAGTGGCAGCTGAACCTGCAGGGCATCAACGAGAGCACGATCCCCAAAGTCCTGCAGTATTATAGCGCCGCCACGGAGCACGACCGCAGCTGGTACAAGGTAACCAGAGACGGGCACCTCCCACTGCCTCCTCCAGACGCCTGCCTGTGCACCCCAGTGGCTCGTGCTTTACAGCAAGGCCTTGGTGGCCTGGTCTGATACCGCGAATTGGCTTCTTTGAGTGCTGGGAGCCAGTTTGTTAGAGGCCCTTTCCACGTCTAATTGATAGATTCTTTGACTTGAAAAAGACTTATTATACCGTGAGTGTGTGCGTGGCTCTGGGGATGCTGTTGTCTTACAGACTCTTAGCGGCTTGTTTTCCTAGAGCATCTGGACACATGGTTAGTCTCTGGAACTTTTATCTTCCCTTGGGTCATCTGTTCCTTCCCAGCTTCTTTCTGATTCCCATCCCTTTCTGCTCCTCATCTAAGAACTGAACTTTCTGTTTTTATTGGAAAGCTCTGGGTAACATCCTGTTATATCATAGGAAATTTTTCAAGAAGATAAACAGAATTAGAAAATGTATAAAAGATGTGATTGACTGGGAGAGGACTGAGTCTTGGGCGTATACGTCTTTGGTGAGAGCACACATTCTCACGTTTTTCTCTTTTCTCTGAGGGGCCTCCTGGTAAGAGCTACGTGGTGTGACAGGTGTCCTCCATTTCTCTCCGGTGTCTCCTTAACCAGCTGATAGTGTGAATTAATCCCTCTGGGATCCAAACCTGCATCTGGAGACCACAGAAACATCTACGACGAAATTCTTATGCTGCTTTCAGCATGCATCAGTCTGATCTGAAAAATGCTCATTTTGTGAAAGCAGCAGTAGTTATTCTCTCTAGGACAGCTTCAGTCTGAGGCTGGAAGAATATGTCCAGTGAACCCTTGGTTAGTTGGAACCTTACTAATTAGAACTGTGTCCTAACCGGATTACTTTTCTTCATTCAGCTTTTCAGAAAGAAACAAATCACAAGTAAAAAACTGACTCCGGGACTTTTAGTTTTAGTTTTTTCCTAGCATGGGCCCTTTTGGGTCTATACTGTCTTCTACCATCAGTGGTGTATGTTAGTCCCATGTGCGTGCAGAACTCTTTCTGTCTTGTTCAGCGGGACCCCCAGCTCATAGTACATATATAAGAGGTATTTGTCGAATAAACAAAAGTATGGGAAAACTGAACCTGGGTCATTGTAGGATTCTTATTCATCAAATAGAGGTTGATTATGATCAATCTACTCTGCTTAGCTGGGGAAATGGACACTTCCATGTTAAAGAAAGGTTTTTAGCAAGGGATGCAAAGGAATTTACTGATTATCCAGAAAGTCCAACTATGAGTAGTTTTTTTTTTTTTTTTTGGCTGTGATGGGTCTTTGTTGCTGCACGCAGGCTTTCTCTAGTTGCAGTGAGCGGGGCCACTCTTCGTTGCGGTGCGCGGACTTCTCATTGCGGTGGCTTCTCTTGTTGCGGAGCACGGGCTCTAGAGCGCAGGCTCAGTAGCTGTGGCTCGTGGGCTCAGTAGTTGTGGCTCGCGGGCTCAGTAGTTGTGGCGTGCGGGCTTAGCTGCTCCGCGGCATGTGGGATCTTCCTGGACCAGGGCTCGAACCCGTGTCCCCTGCACTGGCAGAGGATTCTTAACCACTGCACCACCAGGGAAGCCCAATGAGTGGATTATTTAATATCCTCCTATCACTGCAAACTTACCAGGTCCCAAAGCAAACTCTCCCTCATGCTCTGTACACCAGGCAATGCTATGCCATAGCGTCACTGCAGCTCAAAGCCTCTGAGGTGTGAATGCTTAGCACCAGAGGCTTCTTCTGGCAAGCAGTCGCTGAGCACTGGCTCTGACAGGCCCCAAGCCAGGTGCGAGGGACGAACGATGACCAAGAGTCACCCTCCGTGGTGGTCCTGTGCTCTCAGTGTGTCTCCTTCCCCACTGTCCTCTGGCCTGGTTAAGACCTTCACCCGCACCCCCTGAACCTGTGCCCTCTTAAATAATCTGTTTGATATCTGCTGCCAAAGGAATGTTTGAAGCCCAGCTTTTAACTCAGCTTTAAAAACTCCATTTCCTACAGACTGAGATGGGACGTCCGTGGTCTCACATGCCAGCCGCTCCGCGGTCTGAGCCTGCCGCTCTGCTGGGCTCCCCCTCACTGCTCTCCTGCGTGTGCCCTAAGCTTCAGTCACATCTGTCTGCTTGTTTCCTGTGAACTGTGCCGTGCTTGCCCAGCCTGCATCTCTGTCCCTGTTCCTCCTCTGCCAGGACGCCCTCCCTGCCGCCCTCTTGTGCCGTCCTTGCCCATCTAAGGCTGCTCAAGACCCACCCCAGTCTCTCCTCTGTGACGCCTTGCCCGCCCGTCCCTGGCGTTCCCGTTGTCTGTCTCTCGTTGCCCCGGTCGTGTTCTGCCTGTCTTTAGGTTTTTGAGTGACCTACCCTACTAGATTAACAGGTCCCTGAGGTAAGGCCCATAGTTTATTCCTCCTCATGTGCCCCCCACCCCGCCCACGGCACTCATCACAGCCCCCGATACAGCAGATGCACCACAAAGTGAATGAATTTAGTAAAATGCCCCGTTCCCCAGTGTTCCTTGAGGTGAGAGTTTGCTCTACTGACCTCTGAGAAGAAAGGGCAGCCCGCACTCTTCCTCAGCTGTGGCCTCACGCCCCTCAAGGCCCTTGATGCCTGAGCTTCCTGCCCCTGCTGATGTCACAGCCCCGATGTCTGTCCTCTCGTCCCCGCCCCCAGGCCTGGCACGCGTGGGCTGTGATGAACTTCGAGGCTGTGCTCCACTACAAACATCAGAACCAAGCCCGCGATGAGAAGAAGAAACTGCGTCACGCCAGCGGGGCCAACATCACCAACGTGGCCACTGCCGCCACCACGGCGGCCACGGCCACTGCCACCAGCACCGAGGGTAGTAACAGCGAGAGCGAGGCTGAGAGCACTGAGAACAGCCCTACCCCATCTCCTCTGCAGAAGAAGGTCACTGAGGTACCCTTCCTTCCTCCCCCATCAAGGACTGGCCCAGGCGCCAGGCGCTCTGAGGGATGGAGGCTGATAGCAGCCCGAGGCCCTGCTCTGAAGCTCTGGTGGAAGCCAGAAAGCATGGTTTGCCATCGGCATTGTTTGAGACAGTACTTTTGTTTATATATTTGGGTTTGGGGAACTGACGTAGCCCCTGTGCTGAAGAATGAGGTCCTCGTCATGCTTCCCATGTGACTGAGCTCATCTCCTAATGCTCTGCACCGGTGTGAAGGCAGCCTGCACATCTTCGGGCCCACTCTGAGCACAGAGCCCGGCAGAGTCCATCCCCTGTCTTTTTCTCTCCCCTTCCACCTCCCCTGAGGCTGTCGGTTCAGGGCCTGGGGCAGCTGACCAGCCCAGAGATCAGCATGTCCAGGGCCTTAACCCCACCTCCTCTGCCACCCTGTTCAGGAAGCCACTGTTAGCCCAAGATAGTAACAGTTACGGCACCATTGCCATTACTGAGTGCTTTCTCTGTGCCAGGTGCTGATCTAAAGGCTTTCTGTGTATTAGCTGATTTAATCCTCATAACCACTCTTTGAAGTGGATACTATTTAGTATGCAGTTAATGCCCATTTTACAGATGAGAAGACTGAGGCAAGAGTGTCACTAACATACGTGTGTTCCAACAGGATTTGTCCAAAACCCTCTTGATGTACACCGTCCCTGCTGTCCAGGGCTTCTTCCGATCCATCTCTTTGTCACGAGGCAACAACCTCCAGGACACGCTCAGGTATCAGGGAAAGGAAGGGAAGCCCTGGTGGGCCATGTGGATGGCAGGTCACAGAAGTCACACATAAAGTCCTCTTTCCCTACCCACCCCGATGAGCACATCCCAGAGTCGCAGCTGACCAGGCCCCACCTGTGCGGGTGAAATGTGCAAAGGGGAGGGAGCAGTGGCCCAAGGACTGCCTGTGTGTGGCTTGTTATGTAGGAAGAAGAAACCCAGCTGTTTCTCACAATATCGCTGAAATTCCTTCAGCTTTTGGAGGCAACTCTGAGAGGCCTAAACAAATGGCACAGGCCAGCCAGTCCAGAGGCTCTAGGTGACTAGCCCTCCTGCGTTTGGGGGTCTCCACCGGCTACGTGCCAGGTTTCCAAGTTGCTGCTGTGCTACAGGCGACTCTTTCTGCACATGCAAAGCTTATGCATGGGCTCGTCTATTAGAGTTATGAGCTGATGCCATGGTGACCCCTCTGTGTTACCTGGAATGAAATAATCATTCACTTGGAATGATCTTCCTGTGTTTGGCCGAGCACCGCTGGCCATCCCCACCCACCCACCCCCAAGCAGTCCCAAGACCAAACACATTGGAGAGCCACTGATCTGGAATTTTGCCAGTTCTCTTCCCAAGAGTCTTGAAGATGAAAAAACAGACAAAAGCTGGTAAATTAGATTTTCTGACTTTCATTTTTCTTTTCCAGAGTCCTCACC
The DNA here is from genome assembly GCF_965194825.1 of Balaenoptera physalus. Taxonomy (NCBI): domain Eukaryota; kingdom Metazoa; phylum Chordata; class Mammalia; order Artiodactyla; family Balaenopteridae; genus Balaenoptera; species Balaenoptera physalus. Next base: position 187,836,706 of record NC_138882.1, read on the forward strand.
TTATGGTTTGATTATGGTCACTGGCCGGATGTAAACGAAGCCTTAGTGGAAGGGGTGAAAGCGATCCAGATTGACACTTGGTTACAGGTGAGGACGCTTGGTTACAGGTGAGGACGCTTGGTTACAGGTGAGGACGCTTGGTTACAGGTGAGGGTACTTGGTTACAGGTGAGGACACTTGGTTATAGGTGAGGGTACTTGGTTACAGGTGAGGGTACTTGGTTACAGGTGAGGGTACTTGGTTACAGGTGAGGATACTTGGTTACAGGTGAGGACACTTGGTTACAGGTGAGGATACTTGGTTACAGGTGAGGGTACTTGGTTACAGGTGAGGACACTTGGTTACAGGTGAGGGTACTTGGTTACAGGTGAGGGTACTTGGTTACAGGTGAGGGTACTTGGTTACAGGTGAGGATACTTGGTTACAGGTGAGGACACTTGGTTACAGGTGAGGATACTTGGTTACAGGTGAGGGTACTTGGTTACAGGTGAGGACACTTGGTTACAGGTGAGGGTACTTGGTTACAGGTGAGGACGCTTGGTTACAGATGAGGGTGCTTGGTTACAGGTGAGGGTACTTGGTTACAGGTGAGGGTACTTGGTTACAGGTGAGGGTACTTGGTTACAGGTGAGGACGCTTGGTTACAGGTGAGGACGCTTGGTTACAGGTGAGGGTACTTGGTTACAGGTGAGGACACTTGGTTACAGGTGAGGGTACTTGGTTACAGGTGAGGACGCTTGGTTACAGGTGAGGACGCTTGGTTACAGGTGAGGGTGCTTGGTTACAGGTGAGGACACTTGGTTACAGGTGAGGGTACTTGGTTACAGGTGAGGGTACTTGGTTACAGGTGAGGTACTTGGTTACAGGTGAGGATACTTGGTTACAGGTGAGGGTACTTGGTTACAGGTGAGGGTACTTGGTTACAGGTGAGGACACTTGGTTACAGGTGAGGATACTTGGTTACAGGTGAGGACGCTTGGTTACAGGAGAGGACACTTGGTTACGAATGGGGATGGGTCAGATCTTGCTCCCCGTTTGTCTCCTCTTAGAATCATACACTGTAGAGAGTAGCAAGGAAGCGTGTGCTGTACAGTGGTGAGGAAGTAGGGATCGACCCCAAGGTCAAGACTCCATATTTTCTTCAGTTCCTTTTAGAGAACTGAAGAGAATGAACCATTTCCAAGCCCAACAGCATCTACCAAACAAGTCATAAGAGCTGTTCGTGGCTCAGAAGAATAACTGGAGTTGTTTCCACATCTCATGCTGCACACTGTGTCTTTCTGAATATCAGGTTATACCTCAGCTCATTGCGAGAATTGATACGCCGAGGCCCTTGGTGGGACGTCTCATTCACCAGCTTCTCACAGACATTGGTCGGTACCACCCCCAGGTACGTGGAGACCCGGGGCAGTTTCTCATCTAACTGCTGACCTTCTGATTTGGTGGTCAGCCTTTTCTAAAGCTGCTCCAGAGATATGAGTGCAACTGGGAGCTAAGCGTCCTGTCCTGCCCCCGGGAGGGCCTGCCCAGCTGGCAGGCTCTGGGACCCAGGGGCCTTCCGGGAAAGAAAGAACCCCTGCCAAGATGGTATAGCCCCTGCCTGGTAGACTCGGACGCGTGTCGGTATCATATTCTTGTCATCCTCCTTTCACACGAGTTTGCAAACGTTCCTTCTGTATTTGCTTCAGGCCCTCATCTACCCGCTGACGGTGGCTTCTAAGTCTACCACCACGGCCCGTCACAATGCGGCCAACAAGATTCTGAAGAACATGTGTGAGCACAGTAACACCTTGGTGCAACAGGCCATGATGGTGAGTCAGGGCCGGGGCGGATTTCACGGCCTCTGGTCACCGAGCAGAGGTCTTGAGTGGGAAGGTCTTTCTTCCTCATGACAGGGCTGCGTACTCCCTCTGGCTGCCAGAAAGAGTACCTTCTGTTTCTCCGAGACAGGCCTTCCTGAGCTTAGCTTATCCTTGGTGCTTCCCTCCTTCCCCTTTCTGATCCAGGTGAGTGAGGAGCTGATCCGAGTGGCCATTCTGTGGCATGAGATGTGGCACGAAGGCCTGGAAGAGGCATCTCGCTTGTACTTTGGGGAGAGGAACGTGAAAGGCATGTTCGAGGTGCTGGAGCCGCTGCATGCTATGATGGAGCGGGGACCGCAGACTCTGAAGGAAACATCCTTTAACCAGGTATGGGGTGAAAAAGTGTCAACTGACGGGACTCCAGAGGCTTTTGCAGACGCCTTTCCCTCTAACCTCTTTACTGACTTGAAGAAAATGTATTCTGATGGAGGGAGGTCATAGGATATAAAACACCAGAAATTTATTTGTCACTAAGTTACAAGAACCCTCCCGAAACTTTAATTGGAAAACTATGGGATTCCTCACGAGGCCATCTCGTCTCTCTTCCAAACTTACTTTACCTGAGAAGCCATCCTGAGGTTGGGACTTTGGGGCTGGAATACTGCCGAGCTTCCCGGCTGAGCGAGCCAGGCCAGTGGCTTCTGGCCAGGGTGCGCTCCCGAGGAGTTCTGCTGTCTGCTTGGGGACTCAGCCTTGTGGCTTAGTCAACACAAATGACAACTTGCGGATTTCCCCTGCATTCCCTCTCAGGCGTATGGTCGAGATTTAATGGAGGCCCAAGAGTGGTGCAGGAAGTACATGAAATCAGGGAATGTCAAGGACCTCACCCAAGCCTGGGACCTCTATTACCACGTGTTCAGACGAATCTCAAAGCAGCTGCCTCAGGTAGGATCTTGAGGCTCCAGCAGGGTTAACGGTCATTATAGTCCTTTCTGTTTTATTGTCTGTGAACATTCTGACATTAACCCCCCAGCACCTGGTTCCACGTCTACCTGCAGACTTTGGGACAAGTCATCGCTATTGGCAACCCATTGAAAAATACTTAAATGGCATTTAAATTCCTCCCTGAGGCAGAAAACTAAACCCTGTGGTAATTATTCACAGCTCACATCCTTAGAGCTGCAATACGTGTCCCCAAAACTTCTGATGTGCCGGGACCTGGAATTGGCTGTGCCGGGAACATATGACCCCAACCAGCCGATCATTCGCATTCAGTCCATTGCACCATCTCTACAAGTCATCACATCCAAGCAGAGGCCCCGGAAGCTGACGCTTATGGGTAAGGACCGTCGTGCGGACCTGAGACTCGGGTAAGGACCCAAGTCTCCCTCCCCCCTTGGCGGACCCCTCCCCCTCCTGAAACGACTGCTTGCTGTCCGCACGACTAATCTTTCTCCCGTTCATTGAGAGCCTTCATTGAGAGCCGAGTAGGGAAAAGTGGGTTTCTCCTTACTGCCTCCTCCCTGGGGCCCCTCGTTGATTCATACAGCTGTGCTTACTTAAGTGAAGCATAACACTCCCGCCCGCCCCCGGAACAGGTGGAAGGGAGCTGTGAAGGCCTGCGATGTGGAGGATGGGTGGGTGGGCAGCTGTCAGGGAGCTGATGAGGCAAGAAGGAGGCCCCGGATGCAAGCACGGCAGGTGACAGGCCACGTCGAAGGAAGGGCACTGGGCTTGAGTGTCCTTGTTTACTCTCACGTTCTCTCTTTGTGGGAAATGCTGTGTAAAGTGAACAGACTGAAGTAGAAATCAGTTCTAACAGCGAGGTTTGTTACCTAGCGGGGTGGTTTCGGGAGGCCTGAGTGCTCTGCTGGCACTCTCGGCTCTCTTGCCTTTAACAGTGCTCGTGTTTTTTAAACAGTGATTCTTCACCGGCAGCAGCGAATGGTGGTGCACGGGTTATTGTCTGTCCGTGGGCTGGCCTTTTCTAATACTAAAACACCTGTTGGTCAGCTTTCAGCAGCGTCTAATTAAAGAGACTTTACCGAAGGACTGTTTTCGGAGGTGTGGCTGAGTTAAGAGAGCCGGTAGTGTGAAGTTAGTACTCACCCCCAACCTCCAGCCTGAAGAGGGCACAGAGCCCGGCAAGGGCTGTAACCTGGAAAGAGAGGCCGTCCCCTAGAAGCCGTGGCTCAGACAGTGGGAGGGAGCTATTTCCAGAACCGTAGCCTGGCCAGTTGTCAGGGGCAAGGACCCTGACCTCTCCCTCTTCCCACCCTCTGGCCTCCTGCCACTGCCCCCATTGGCCAAGCACACAGGGGAGCCCAGGGGATGTGGTCTCTAGGGGTCAGGCTTCTCGGGTCAGAGCAGGACAGAGAAGGACAGAAAGTGGGTTGGGGAGGGGACATGTAGAGTGACCATCTTAGTGCAGACTTGTTCCTGGCCCTCAAAGACAGAGTTTTTAAAAATTTTTACTTATGTTGATTTGAACAACATCTCATTGGGGGACCATTAACAGGAGAGCCATTCTTTTCATCCGTTCTAGGGAGTGTTTCTTCTGTTTGTAGGGACAGTATGACTGGGTAAGTTATGTGTCCACAGACTTGTGAATGCAGTGGTGGTCCACCAGCCAGTGGGATTGAGACCCTCTGATCCTCGCTGACTGCTCCCCCCATTCTTTACAGGCAGCAACGGGCACGAGTTTGTCTTCCTCCTGAAGGGCCATGAAGATCTGCGGCAGGACGAGCGAGTGATGCAGCTCTTCGGCCTGGTCAACACCCTTCTGGCCAATGACCCAACATCTCTTCGGAAAAACCTCAGGTATTCAGGATGCCGTGAAAGTGGCACTGATTTGAGAAATCTTCTAGTTATTTCTTAACATCTCTCCAGGTAGTCATGTACCTTTGCCAAATAAATAATTACATACCTGACAGGAAGTCATCAATAGCCAAGGTGTCAAAAAGAAAAAGTCTCCAGGCTTTTAGAGTATTCTCATGGGAAATGTGTTTGATAACCTCCAGAGGATTCAGAAAGGAACACTTTGTGGCCTTTAGACTGGAGAGTCCACAAATTCAGTGTGTTCTACCCTTACAGGATGACAGCCCTGCCGAGCCCTTCCTGTCCTCAGTCTTCTCTTACTCCTCTTTCTGTTAAGAACATAGATATTAAGTGGGGAGGTTATTTTAGGCTTAGAAATAATCACGGGATTGTTCCCCCAAAGGACTGAGTTTGTTAGACAGCTTGGGAAGGTTGATGGTGCCTTCACACCATCAGCCCCCTGACTCTGTGTGATGCTTTATCCTTCACAAAACGTCCCTCATCACACACCCCACAATAGCCCTGTGCCGGCGGGTTCATTAAAACCAGTTTGCATGTGCCGTGAGTGGATCAAAGTTCTACTCTGTTTTCTGCTCAATGACCCTGCTTCCCGTGGGTTTTAGCATCCAGAGATATGCTGTCATTCCCTTATCAACCAATTCGGGCCTCATCGGCTGGGTCCCCCACTGTGACACGCTGCACGCCCTCATCCGGGACTACAGGGAGAAAAAGAAGATCCTTCTCAACATCGAGCATCGCATCATGCTGCGGGTACGTGATGAGTCTGCCAGGCCCAACCCTTTAATGTCTCGGAGGCAAAACTCACAAGTCAGGGAATCTGTACAAAGCTGCTTTTCTTGTTCTCCTATACGTGTCCATCACTGAAAAATCTGTTTGAGGGAATTAGCTGTTGACGAAGGATTAATGATGTGAGTCCTAAAGCAGATAACCTTCTCTAAGAAACAGAAGGACCCTAAAGCCCAGAAATTAGGTTTCCATCACCCTCCGTGAGACTGGACAGCATTATTTATCAGGCAACATGTATCTACTGAATACTAATAATGTATACAGAGCACTGACTGGCCACATGGGGAAATAATGCTTAGTAGGTGTGTGAGTGAGGAGAACGAGAATCGTTTGTTACCCAAAACCTTGAACCTTCCAGTGTTCTCGTTCATACCGGTAGGCTGGTACTGAGGCAAGGCCTGTTTTACCCTTACGCCCTGGCACTTCCTGTGGTCATTGGGTTAGAGTGGCCACTGCTTTTCCTGTTTCCCTTCTCCTTTTGGCGGTGGTGGGGAAATCAGAACCCAGCCCGGCCTGGCCGCAGAGCCTTGTTTCTTCCTGGGTGTGAGCTGCCTGTCTCAGGCCACTCCCTCACGACCCTTGTGTCCTGGTGCAGATGGCTCCGGACTACGACCACCTGACTCTGATGCAGAAGGTTGAGGTGTTTGAGCACGCCGTCAACAACACGGCTGGGGACGACCTGGCCAAGCTGCTGTGGCTGAAGAGCCCCAGCTCCGAGGTACGGCACCCCCCCCACCCCACCCCCAACTTGTGCCGCTGCCCTTTGGTGCACCCCCTCTGGTCAGGAATGGTTTTCTTGTTTGTTCCTGTGCACCTGGTGGACGAGTCTCTGTAATGATTAGCTGTGGATGATGGGCAGTCTTTGAGAGCAGAAATTGAATGGGCGAGCCACGCAGTCTAGCAGTAGTTAGTAGTTTCAAGTTTCAACCATTGCTTTACGATAGTATATTATTAAGGCTGTTAAATCTTTTTCGTATGTATTATAAATTTCCTATTTATTTGGTTTTTCAATTTTGTTAACAGTATGTTTCTCGGTTTGAAATTCTTGTTTTGTTTTGGTTTTGATGTGCATTTTTAAATGTTAGAAGTTAATAGATTTTTAATCCTTTTCTTTAAAGTCTACCTTTGGCTTTATATTTAGAAAGTCTCCACCTCAAGATTACATATCTTTTCTTGTACTAATTATAAGATTTGTGATGTGATATGATACTGCTGTATGATAAATATAAAAGATGTTAAGAGAGTAAATTATGTAAGTTCTTATCACAAGGAACAGAAAAATTTGTGTTTACATTTAAATCCTTAACCCAAGTTGGAATTTAAAGTTAGGGCATAAATTTTATTTTTTAAGATGATTAAGCAATATTTTAGTATTACCAAATCATCCATCCTTTCACCACTGTTTAAAAGAGTCAATTTTTATTATATACTAAATTCTTATATGCCTTTGGATTTCTTTCTAGAATTTCTATTTCATTGATCTTTCTGCCTGTCTCTCCTCAAGTATCCCACTGTTAATACAAGTCTCTTCTCATTGGCTATTTACATATAATTTTTTTCCAGATAATTTTGGGATCATTTTGTCAAGGTCCCCCAAAAACGTGCCAATGAATTTTTATTGAAATTACATTAAGTGTATTAAATAATCTGGGAGGATATTACATCTTTTCAATCTTAAGTGGATATCCTTAAATGGATATTTTCATTTACTCAAGTCTTTATATTTCTAAGCAAAGTTTAATTTATTTATCCATCTAAGTTCTGTACGTTTCTAATTAAGTTTATTCTGAGCATAGTTTATCTTTGTAATTATGAATGTGATTTTGGTTCCCTTACATGTTCTAACTGGTTATTGATGGACGATAAGCAAACAACTGATTGGGGTATAATTATGTTGAAACAAGTTAGTTTCCAGAGCCTTGGTTCACGTGTGCTCCTGTGTTCTAGGTGTGGTTTGATCGAAGAACCAATTACACCCGCTCTTTAGCGGTCATGTCCATGGTTGGGTATATTTTGGGCCTGGGCGATAGGTGAGTGAATTTGTTTCTTTGAGTCTTGTTTCTTGAATGGCTTCATTTTGTAGCCGTTGTAGTTTTCTTGAATGGCTTCATTTTGTCTTCCAGTGAGATTTATGACCATTTGGTAAATATTTGTATTTTGTACTTGAGGCGCTTTTTGGGGCATCAACCTTAGTCCCCTATTTATTGTCCATGCCAACAGAACAACACATCAAACTAAAGAGAAGAAGAACCATAGTTCAAGGGTACTACTTTCTCCATAGGTTGGTTTAATGTATTAAAACCCATATTAAATCCAGTTGATTTTATTGATTCAATAAACATTTATCAATCACCACCATGCTAAGATAAATAATTCTATTTCCTTAATTGAAACCAACCAAAGTAGATCCTTCTGATATTCCTACATAATAAATTTCATCCTAGTGTACTGACTGAAAGAGTAGTTTAGCAATGTTCAGAAATGCAAAAAAAAAAAAAAACTAGTATTCCGACGTCTACTGTTCTTCTCCTGAGATCATGTTTCATGCAATTATTTGAGAGTGAAAAAAATTTTATCCCACAGAAATAATAAATTCCTGTTTTTAAAAAACTCAGAGGGACTTCCCTGGTGGTCCACTGCTTAAGACTCCATGCTCCCAATGCAGGGGGCATGGTTCAATCCGTGGTCAGGGAACTAAGATCCAAAAAAAAAAAACTTAGTAAAACACCTGTTGAATTGGCTCAGGGGCTCAGGGAGATGAGACCCTATGATAGGTGCCAAGTAGCGAAGATAGAGCCTTGTCACTCTGAGATGCCAGCGCTGCCAGAAACCATTTATTCTGTGACCAAAGACCTTGGGAAAGCAAATTGTCTCGGTATCATGGGGCAACTTGTGATTCACACAGATAAATTCTCAATTGAGCCCTAGGGCAGGGGTCGGCAAACTTTTTCTGTAAAGGGCCAGATAATAAATATTTTAGGCTTCGCTGGCCATACGATCTCCGTCACAACTACTCATCTCTGCTGCTGTAGCATAAAAGCAGCCTGAAACAATATATAAACAAATGAGTGTGGCTGTGTTCAGGTAAAACTTTACTTACAAAAGTTGGATGGGTGCTGCTAGATTTTGCCTGAGTGCTGTAGTTTGCCAGCCCCTGGCCTAGAGTCTCACAGACTTGGGGATTTGTTCATCTGTGCTGCTCTCTTGACCTCCCCCGGTCTCTCTTCTGTTTCTCAAAGACACCCATCCAACCTGATGCTGGACCGGCTGAGTGGGAAGATCCTGCACATTGACTTTGGGGACTGCTTTGAGGTGATCACGCGTTCCAGAACACCACGTAACCTCACCTTCCCGGATGACCACTTTCCACCCCCCTCCAGCCATTTAGGCAAACTTAAGCCCAAAATGCAGTATCCTCACCCCTGCCTTTCCTACCAAAGTGACAGAAAATCAATCTAACAAATGAAATCCATGCTCTTTGATACTTGCCATAATTGGACTCAGAAAAGGTGGGTGGGGGGCACGGTTCACAACCCTCCTTTGTTTGTTTTTTTCTTTTTGGCCGCTCCACGCGGCATGTGGGATCTTGGTTCGCCGACCAGGGAATCAAACCCACGCCCCCTGCATTGGAAGCGTGGAATCTTAACCACTAGACCACCAGGGAAGTCCTTTTTAATTTTTTTTTTTAAGTTTCTTTTTTTTTTTTTTTTTTTTTGATGTGGACCATTTTTAAAGTCTTTGTTGAATTTGTTACAATATTGCTTCTGGGTTTTTTTTTTTTGATGTTTTGGTTTTTTGGCCGCAAGGCATGTGGGATTTAGTTCCCTACCAGGGATCAAACCCATACCCCCTGCACTGGAAAGCGAAGTCTTAGCCACTTAGCCAGGAAGTCCCCACACACCCTCTTTAAGTGGAGGAATCCGTTATCCTCGACGTGGCCTGCTGGTCAAAGGCCTGGGCATGATGCACACTTGTCTTTTTCTTTTTTTCTCTCTTTTTCTCCCTCTCTCTTTCCTCTCCCTCTCTCTCGCCACCCTCCCTCTCCCCCTCTCTCCCTCTCCCCCACCCTCTCTTTTTTATTTTTAGTTGTCTATTCGATCCCAGTGACAAGACCTGTCACTAAACTCAAGCTGCTTCCTTTCTGTGCTCTAATTGAAGTCGGTGCTGGTGATGCAAAGGAAAGCCACCTGCCTGCCCCTGGCTTCAGCTGAGGAAAACAGTCTAACCAGTGGACTTGGTTTTTCCCTTTATTATCCTTAGGTTGCTATGACCAGAGAGAAATTCCCAGAGAAGATTCCATTTAGACTAACAAGAATGTTGACCAATGCTATGGAGGTGAGTGGATATTGGTAACGAGCTGATTTGAAGTGGGACCAATACAGTTCCAACCCTCTCTGAGGACAGACTTCCTTCCTTGTTGGATCTCCAGTTCCCCAAATGCCCAGGTTATTCTGTAGTCGTTTCCTGGTATTTTCCGTTGTGTTAGAAATGATCAGTCTTTGAAAGTCTTACCAACCTTTGCTCCAGACCTTGTTTCACATGAATCACAGTCCTGACCTGACCCTCTGCTCTGAAGACATTCCCAGCCTGGCCCGTCAGTCACGGGCTAAGTCGTCTTCCTGCGTGGAGGTGACACGCCCTCTTGACTGCCTGACTTGCGGTTGTAAGGCCTTCAGGGGCCAGTGTCGGTGACCTCTGTGGTGAATGGCTCTGGCCCGCCTGCAGGTCACGGGCCTGGATGGCAACTACAGAATCACATGCCACACGGTGATGGAAGTGCTTCGGGAGCACAAGGACAGCGTCATGGCCGTGCTGGAAGCCTTCGTCTACGACCCCTTGCTGAACTGGAGGCTGATGGACAGTGAGTCTTAGCAAGTGCCCGGGAACTGGGGTCCGCGCCCTCCCAGAGTGGGGGCGTCTGGCGCGTTCCACTTCACGGTCCCGTCCCCCTTCAAGCGCGGGGCCCAGGACACATTACTAGGCTGCTGCATTACATTTTCACAAAGCAGCTCTGGTGGCTGGAAATGAATTTCAAGTGTTTTTATTAACTAAGACAAAAAACTCCAGTCATCAGTTTAGATACTAACTGAAACCTTTTTCAGGGTAAATTAAGTGCTCTCATGATTTTTGTTTAGGTTTCATGTTAAGTAGCAGATGGAATTTTGACAGGAGATGCAAGCAGTTGTGGTATCTCAGCAATATCTCAGTCTATTCTTTTTTCCTACCTCCTTAGAAGGTGTTTACTAATAAGAGGCGTCTTTTCCACTGTGCTTGTCATACTTTCACCTTGTTGTCTGGTTTACATAGTCTGAATCCAGCTCAACCATATAAAGTGTCCCTCAGGATGGGATACCTGTGCTAACATCTACCCGTTTTCTCCCGAGCAGTACGTCTTTGGTTCTCTCTTAGGGGTTATAGCTTTTGGGAAAATTATATTTTTATGATTATAAGAAAATATATCAATCAAGTTTTTTTCAAGTCAAAGTTTGAAGCACTTTTTAATCCTCCCTTTATTTCTTTCCCTAGCAAATACCAAAGGCAACAAGCGATCACGAACGAGGACAGATTCCTACTCTGCTGGCCAGTCAGTAGGTGGGCGCATCCCCTGAAGGGTTGCAGATTCTGTCCTTTTCTGTCCATAGTGTTTCTAGAAGAGGGTGAGCTTTGTCACTGCCTTTAGGAAGCATGACTTAAAGTAGTAAGCACCTAACGTGTGTTTTATTTAATGCCTCTCAGGAAGGAGTGGGTAGCTAAAGCTCAGAAATTTTGATCAAACTATCCAATCTTAATCTGTCTGTAAAAACATAATTAAAAGTATGTCTGAATATTAGCCTGTATTTAGCCTGCCCTTTAATGGTGCCTGGGTTGTGATAATTACTAGCTATAATACCTTAATCCTAAAGCTTTGTTAATAGCTCAGAAATAGGAAGATGGAAGCAGCAGAAATGTACTCACACTGCTGCCTGAGGAGCTGGGAAACCACATGAAACATTGTTTCCAAGAATGTGGTCCACAGAACAGGGTTCCAAGAAGATAATGTCCTTCCAAGAGCCAGAACAGGGTCAGCGTATTAAATGCTCTGAGACATCTCAAAGTAAAGCTGTTTAACTTTGTTTACCCTTGCCCTTTGCTCCCTACCCTCAGCCCAACCGTTTGACCCCCACATCTAACAACATTCTACACAGTCATCCTTTGGGAAGTACTGTCAGGGTGTATAACAGTAAAATATTCTCTACAAATACTTATGGAACATTTGCAACTAGTTACTTAGCTAAGCCAAATAGTGTTTAGAGGTGCAAAAAGAATGTGGGATACCGAGAATGCCCTGAAGAAGCACACAATCCCATTATGGAATTGACCAGAGTATATATGAAAAAATAAAGAGAACAGTGCACTGCACAGGTACCACATGATTTGGTTGGTAACAGAGGGATGGTGGGCCTTAGAAAGGAGATACCACTCTGAACTGCAGTGGTTTAGGGAGATCGTGGGCTGGTGGAATTTAAGCTGAGCCTTACTGGATGTATGGAATCTGGATGTGTAGAAAGGAAGAGAGTGTTCTTGGCAGGAAATTGGGATCCTGGATTGGTATCATCTATGAATAGCTTGGACTCTACACTGGATACCGTAAATACCTGAATCACCCACGGTGTCTGGGGGGCCTCATACAGATGACTGGCCTCACCCAAATTACGTGATACTTACTGGTTTAACTCTCAGGGTCCACCTCCTTAATACATTATTGCAGAGGGGAATTAGGACAGCCTGTTCTGGTGGCACCAGGTGCTGGTGGACCTGGTTGTTTTTATGTGGCTTAAAAGTTAAGTTCCAGGGACTTCCCTGGTGGCGCAGTGGTTAAGAATCCGCCTGCCAATGCAGGGGACACGGATTCAAGCCCCGGTCTGGGAAGATCCCACATGCCGCGGAGCAACTAAGCCCATGCGCCACAACTACTGAGCCTGTGCTCTAGAGCCCGTGAGCCACAACTGCTGAGCCCGTGTGCCACAACTACTGAAGCCCGTGCGCCTAGAGCCCGTGCTTCTCAACAAGAAAAGCCACCACAGTGAGAAGCCCGTGCACCGCAACAAAGAGTAGCCCCCGCTCGCCACAACTAGAGAAAGCCCGCGTACAGCAATGAAGACCCAACACAGCCATAAATAAATAAATAAATAAATAATTTTTTTTTTTTAAATGAAGTTCCAGGGACTCATTAATAAAAGTATTATTATTACTAGCTTCAGTTTGAAGGCCTGTGATGTCCAAGGACAATGTGAAAATAACTTCATAGTTCTGATTCTAGACTGCTTTCCTGAAGGCCACGATCATTGGAGGGTGACCCTAAAGCTTGTGGACTTTTTCTCCCCAGAATTGATGTATAAATTCCTCCAAGGAATAACATTCCAGTCATGTGTGTGACCCATTGAAAACTGGTTTTCTTTATGTCATTACCAGTTTTTGTCCAACCAAATTTTGTTACTGGATCTTTGACTCGTGATCCTATTCTGTATGTCAGAACATTTTATTAATGCTGTATGTTTGCAAATTCATGCTTTGCAGATTTTAAAACTTTTTTATTTTTGGCTGTGCCATGCAGCTTGTGGGATCTCAGGTCCCTGACCAGGGACTGAACCCAGGCCACAGCAGTGAAGGCGCCAAATCCTAAACACTAGACCACCCAGGAACTCACTAAAAACTTTTAAATACATAAAGAGTAACATAACACTTCCTCTCTCCTTTCCCCTCTGAGATAGGTAGGGCAGGTGTTAAAGGGAATATAGTACATGAAGAATTAGAGCTAATACCTTGAAACAGTGGCTTCTTGGTGTTTGAATTTTCTGCTAACTGATTTTTTTCCTCCTAGAAATTTTGGATGGTGTGGAACTTGGGGAACCAGCCCATAAGAAAACGGGGACCACAGTGCCAGAATCTATTCATTCTTTCAGTAAGTCCAACCTCTGAGGAATTGCACCAGTGACTAGCTCATTAAGAAAATAGCAGCTGTGTGCACCATGATGAGGGTCAGTAAGAGGAAGCAACAAAACTGCCTTTGAGCAGAAAAGATCCTGTGAATTTCTCATTATATTCTGAGGACAAAGATAGACAAAGAAGAATTACTCAACATTTACAAAGTGAATATTTGAGAAAAACAGGGGCATCCATTGAACCTGTTGTGATGATCCAATCTTACTGTTATTTCTACTTTTGTATATTCCAGTTGGAGACGGTTTGGTGAAACCAGAGGCCCTAAATAAGAAAGCTATTCAAATTATTAACAGAGTTCGAGATAAGCTCACTGGTGAGTGTGTGTATGTGTTTACTTGAAAGGGACATAAAATCTCCTTTAGTGGGTGGTTGGCCCAGTTTCCAGTGGTGTTGGTGCCTAAACTTTGACCCTATGCCGCTAACTGGAGTGTCTCTGAGGCCATCAGTTAAGGACCCTCTCTGATTCTCTAATGACCAATAAACTTTAAGTAATGCTGTTAACCTTGTTTTAACAGTGAAGTTTAACAGTAAAGTTCTGTTGGGTCCAGAGTCAGCCAAATTCAGGAAAAACTTTTTTTATTATTATGGCTTGATATTAGAGCAAATGTGACCACTTGATTCATTGCCCATCTGTACTCAGGTAGCTGTTATGGAGTGGAGAACATGGAAGGGGAGAAACACGTACTTTTGAACAGGAGACATGTCACATTAACCAGATGGTGTGACTTGGGGGTGGGAGGCGGGGAAGCCAAAGACCCCTCAGAAGGCGGTGAGGATGAACTGAGACCTGGGAGGCCCAGCGCTGAGCATAGGGCCTGGCACATAAGCTTTGTCGTCAAGGCACATTGGCTTATTGAGCACCCATAAGTGCTGGATGCTGAAGAAACGGTGTTGGTAAAAACAGGCAGCTTCCCTGCCTTCGTGGGGCTTAGAATCTAAAGAGGAATACTGTTGTGAGTGGAAGAGAGAGACTGGGGTTATGATGCCAATAACAGGGAATTTAAGTTCAGGAGTTCAGGACAAGCTTTCCTCAGCAAACTACCCATGAGCTTAAAATCTGAAAGAGGAGTTGATTAGGGCAGATTGTTCCAGGTAAAGGAAACAGCGTGTGCAAAGGCCCTGGGGTAGGAGGGAGTATAGCAAGAAAAAAGGTCCGAAAGCCTGCCGGTCTTAACTGCCCCAGAGAAAGGTGGGAGGAGCACAATGCAAAATGTTTTGACTCTGGGTAGGCCAGGGCCAGATCATACAGGACCTTATATTTTTATCCTATGTCTTATGGGCAGTGGGAAACCACTGAAAGGTTTTAAGGGGTTGGAGGGCCTGGGCAGGTTTGCATTGTGAAATCCTGCCTGCTCTGGCTACGGGAGGAGCAGGGGCTAAGGGGAGGAAGCAGTTGCCACAGTCATGCAGGCTGGACAGTTGATTAGACAAGGGCGGCAGCGGAGGTGGATTCAATAGCCGCTTAGAAGGTAAAAGCCAAAGGATTGATGATGGGGCATGAGGGGCGGGGCGGGATCAAGTGTGGCTCCAAGTCTCTGGTGACCTTCTGAGAGCTGGGATGAGCCTGACAGCCAGACTAAAGCAACTGAAGAGAATGTGAAGTGAGAGGGAGAAGCGAGGGAACGGAGACAAGTGGAAACTCTTGAGAAGTTTGGCTGTGCAGGGAGGAGCGAGGATGAAGCTGGAGAAGGAGCAGTTGGAGAGGCTTTTTTTTTCCTTCAGTAGGAGAGGAACGTGTTTACAAAAAAAGCGAGAACGTGAGGGGGAGAGTTTGATGATATGAGTGAGAGGCAGGAGAGTCGATGTAAGGCTCCTAAGAAAGCAGCAGGCGGGGGAGCAAAGTGCAGGTGATCTCGGCCTTAAAGGGGAGGAGGGACAGCTCTGTGGGGTAACAGGAAGGAAGGAGAGGAAGCCAGCACCTTGAACACTGCCCGACACACTGTGCATGCAGCGAGTCCATTACATCGTAGAGGGGGAGATGAGGGCACTGACGAGGGTGAGGAGCCGGAGGAGAGGTGTGGACGTTCAGGAGAGTAGAGGGCTTGGAGTGGCCCTTGCGGAGATGGGAAGGCACGATGCCCGAGAAGCAGCACAAGCCGGCCAGGCAGCGCCGAGTGCCCGAGTGAGGCGGGAGAGTATGAATGTGTGGTGAAAGCAGGCGGCCCTGCGGGAGGAAAGACTCGAAGGGGAGGCTAGAAGGATCGAAAAGAACCGGGTTCCTCGGCCACCTGCCCAACTCAGGGATGATTATGGCCTAGAGGAAGGAGTCTTCATAAGCCCATCGGCCAGATCTTCGCCACTCCTGAACTCAGCCGACCGTAGCACTTTACCCTCCAGGACCGAGTGTGTATTAAGAGGAGACTGGTGTTTATCCAAGTCACGTGGAGGAGAATTTAAAATCCAACTGTTGTCTAGCCTTTATATTCATGTATGAGGAGGAACTGATTTGGGCCGCAGGGACAGTTAAGCCAAACGGGGGCAAGGAGGGATAACCGGGTGCAGACTGGATGCTTTGTTTCTCCTGTCCTAGGTCGGGACTTCTCTCACGATGAAACGCTGGATGTCCCAACACAAGTTGAGCTGCTCATCAAACAGGCAACATCCCATGAAAACCTCTGCCAGTGCTACATCGGCTGGTGAGTGGCCTGTCAAAGCACCTGTTCAGATAAGCAGTCAGGACCCCACCCTGTGCCCCAAACCCAGAGTCACAGAAGAAGATTTGGGCGGGGGGTGGGGGCAGTATCCATAAAGGGAAATCGTGTTTCAAATCTCTTTTAAAAAAAGTTTGTATTTGCTGTGTGTGCTCATTGTTCCAAAAAGGAGAAAATGGAGAAATGCGGATGTGTATTTGGAAGGCAAACACCAAAATAAATTAAAATTACATTTTATAGTGGTTTAGAAGAATAGGTGAGGCCCCCTTATTTGGGGGGTGGGGAGGTTCTTTGGGGATTTTTGCTGTCAATTCAGAGATACTGGAAGGGCAGGAGAAGAAGCCAAAGCAGAGACAGAGAGAAGGAGATGAAAAGACAAATTTATCATCCAGGATTGTAACCTCAAGGACCACTCTGGGGTCTGCTTTGATTAACCGCCCGAGGCATGCTTGAAGGTAGAAACTTGAGAGAGAGGGTGGCAGGGAGGCGTCCTTCTGGGACCACAGCAGGCGTCAGCCCTGGACTGGAAATGATGAACGTGTCCTGCACAATGAGTTGTGAAAGGTCTCAGGGAACGCCCCAGGGGCTGTCAGACCTTGCTCTTCCCATGTTCAGTGTATCCATGTAAAGCTTTGAAGAAGCCCAAATTATTAAAATACTCCTTTTCTCTCTGTCTTCTTAGGTGTCCTTTCTGGTAACTGGAGGCCCAGACATGCCCACAGCATTTCTCTTGAGGCTTTTGTACTTTGGTATATGCTTCCACTAAACTGAAGCCATGGTCAGAAAGTTCAGCTCTGTTAAATATTTTGAAATGTAAATGAAAAGAACTACTGTATATTAAAAGTTGGTTTGAACCAACTTTCTAGCTGCTGTTGAATATATTGAAGAATATATTGTCAGAAACACAAGGCTTGATTTGGTTCCCAGGACAGTAAACGCAGTAATACTACAGAAATCAAGCCATTGATTTTGGGGAACAGAAGATTTCATAACTTTAGAAATACGGGTTTTGACTTAACTCACAGAAGAACTCATAAGCGTTTGCTGACAGGAGAATGGCCTAGTCGATCCTCTCAACGTGGACACAGCAAACTCAGCACAGTCATGAAGCCTCAGGTCCTGGAGGACACGGATTAGGGTTCTGAACTGTAAGGAAGCAGGAGAAGCTGACTTTGTCACCTGCGCCCATCTCATTACCTCACTGGTCCGTGGACGGCAGCAACAACCTTTGCAAGATGGGCCGAAATGGGTGGGAAAGGTCTGTCTCCTGCCTCACCCGTGATGCTGCACCGTACACACTTCAAGACCGGAGCCACTCGGAGGGGAGTTTCTTCAGATCGCCGGGCGGCCTCGGCTGAGCAGGTACACGGAGCGGATCACAGAGCAGTAGGAGGCCCACACTGGCCTCCCCCAGCATGGTTCTGGGATGTTCTCCGTGAGGTCTGAACGCTCTGTGTTTAGAGCAAGGCCTTGGAATACAGGAATGCTGTCACGGAGGTGCTGACACAGAGAGGGAAGGTCTAGTACATGTTGGGAATTAGGAGCAAAAGAAATATTAAACTAAATGCACAAAATATAAAGTGTAGCCATGTCTAGACACCATGTTGTATCTGAATAATTTTTGTGCCAATAAATGACATCAGAATTTTAAAAACATGTATATGAGTGGCTTTTTATTCCTACTTATTAGTTCATAAAGGAAGCAGTTACTCCTTCAACATTCATTAACACTGAGCACTGGGGCTGTGCAGGACAAGGGTCTACATGACGTGGTCTCCATCCTTGGCTTGTTCACGGGCCAGACGAGGCGGAGCCGGCATCTCAGGAGCGGACTGATAAAGCCACCCGGCTGCGTGGTGAGGAGAGCCACGTGCAGGGCGCTAGCCTTGGGTAGGGCCACTGATTCCACTGGGCGAACCAGGAAGGCCTCACAGAAAGGCGGGACACTTGCCAAGGGTCTTAAGGGAGGAGTGGGGGTTTGTCAGATGAAGCAAGTGAGGGCGTTCTCAGCAGAAGTATGAAAGCACAGTATCGTGCAGAAATGGTAAGTGTTAACTTGAACCATATTAGATTGTAGATATTCGGCCATTTTTATACGTGAAACAGCAGTTTCACACACTTGGACCTCATGGTTCAGCATGTCTGGCTCAGTGGTCAGTGGGAAATAAAAGGAATAATAGGAAAAAGAATAATAGGAACTAAAAGGAGGCTAGAAAGTAGAACCAGGCCAGACTGGCCTGCCTCACGGTTCAGCAGCAAGGAGTTTGAACCTGATGCTGTGGACAGCAGGGAGGGAACCACGTGAAGTTTTAAAACAGAGAAATAGGACCTGAGTAGTGTTTTTAAGAGAAACTGGTATCAAACAGGTGGAAAGAAAATTAAAAGCTGTAAGGCCAAGTAAAACTGTTGGAATAATGGAGAGGAGGGAACTTGAATATGGAACTGGCAAGTACTAGATACAGGTTCCTCTGAAGAGAAAGCATGCCTACAGAGTTCTTCCAAAGAATATTGTTTTTAGTTGTTGAACTAAATTTCTTGTTCTAAATTCCTGTGGGCCATAGCTACCCAGTAAGAAATACTGAATCATACAAGCTATTTAAGGAACTTGTAAAATGGACCTAGAGATTATCATACTAAGTGAAGTAAGTCAGAAAGAGACAAATACCATATGATATTACTTAGATGTGGAATCTAAAGTACAACACAGGGACTTCCCTGGTGGTCCAGCGGGTAAGACTCCAAGCTCCCAATGCAGGGAGCCCGGGTTCCATGCCTGGTCGGGGAACTAGATCCCGCATGCATGCCGCAACTGAGTCCGCACGCCGCAATGAAGATCTCAAGTGCCACAACTAAGACCCGGCACAGCCAAAAATAAATAAAGAAATATTTAAAAAATAAAATACAACACAAACGAACATATCTACAAAACTGACACGGACTCACAGACTCACTCTGTTCATAGAGAAAAGACTTGTTTGCCAAGGGGGAGGAGAGGTGGGAGAGGGAAGGATTGGGAGTTTGGGATTAACAGATGCAAACTATTATATATAGAATGGATAAACAACAAGGTCCTACTGTATAGCATGGGGAACTATATTCAATAACCTGTGATAAACCATAATGGAAAAGAATATTAAAATATATATATATATGTATAACTAAATCACTGCTGTACAGCAGAAGTTAACACATTGTAAATCAACTCTACTTCAATAAAATTTTTTTTAAAAATTTGGAATAGGGGGAGCAAGAGAATTATAAGGCCAGGAACCATATCTTGTGGGAATTCGTATCCCCAAAATCTGCCAGAAGATCAGGCCCACAGTAGTGCTCCATAAACATTTGTTGGAGGACTCCTCTGTTAAAAACAAAGATGGAATTCCCTGGTGGTCCAGTGGTTAGGACTCTGCCCTTCCACTGCAGGGGGCACAGGTTCAATCCCTGATCAGGGAACTAAGATCCTGCATGCCACATCGAGGCCAAAAACAAACAAAAGATGGATTTAAATCTCAACAGTTTTAACCCTCACAGCTAGAAAGCCTCATACCTTCAGATTTTCTGTAACTATGCTAAGCTATGTTATCAACTATTTTGCTCCTGAAAATATGATCAGATTCTATATGAAATAACTATCAATGACTACAGCGATACCATTCACAAAAGATAAAGGCCATGGGAAAGAACAGACTCAGGAAAATGGTGGCCATCAGTGGTAAAGACATACTCCTTAGGACATGAGAGTCCTTGGCATTAAGATGTTTGGTGAATCCGGTGGGGTTTTTTTGTTGTGTTTTGTTTTTTCTTTTTGGCCACACAACTTGGAGGATCTTAGTTCCCAGACCAGGGACTGAACCCATTCCCCCTGCAGTGGAGGTGCAGAGTCCTAACCGCTGGACTGCCAGGGAATCCCTCCAATGGGTTTTAAGTTATACCTAAGCAAAACCTCTGACTTTGCTGAAATGAGTTACCAGAGGAAGGTGAGGTGCTAAACGAGGCCTTAAAAGACAGTCTAATTCCCCTATCCATCCAGGATAGTTTCACGTAAGCTGTGTGAAGGGAGGGCCTTAAATCTCTTGGAGGCAGATAAAGCAGTAAGAGTCAAGGCTGTGGTATCAAATTACCTAGTTTCAAATCTCAACTCCATCTCATCCTATCTGTGTGACTTTGGATAAGTTACTTAATCTCTGTGTTTGTTTCCTCCGTTGAAAATGTGGATCTACCCCAGAAGGTTGTTTTGAGGATGAGCTAATCCATGTAAAGCACTCAGCACAGCCTAGGTTGAACTATATGAATTAAGCGCTCAAAATATTAGTTGTAAAAATGAACTAGGCTAGCCTAGGCCTTTGTTTGGCCAGGGTACCTGTGTACCTGAGGTACACAAATGGGGGGCAGGGAGAATGAAAAACAAGCATTCTGTTAAGATATTCTGATTAACAGCTAACATGGGAATTCCCTGCAGTCAAGTGGTTAGGACTCCAGCGCTTTCACTGCTGGGGCCTGGGTTCAATCCCTGGTTGGGGAACTAAGATCCTGTGAGCCGTGAGGTGCAGCCAAAAAAAAAAAGATAAGCGCTAACATTTACTAAGCCAAACAAATTGTATTAAGGGTGTGTCACTCCTGATCTTAGGAAAAAGGACACACCCTGCCGGGTTTCCCAAATCCACCCCTGAGCTGCCTAATACTGCCAACCTCCTAACAAGAGCTCTTCCAGGCATTCATGTAACAAATGTTTGAGTTCACACTAAGTGCCTTAAGACGTAGATGGGGAGGAACCTTTGATTGGAGGAGTTCCAGAGAACTGGAGGTAACTACAGTAGGAACATATAGACGCCTTTTCTAGAAGTTTACCTATAAAGGGCAAGAGGAATGTTACGGTAGCTGGAAGGAGGTGTGGGGTGGAGTGTTGTTTTCTGTCTTGTCTTTTATTTGGGAGAGATGCCAGCATACTTGTAGTTTGTTAGGGATGAACCAGCAGCGAGGGAAAAGACAGATGACGCCAGAGAGGGGATAACTGCGGGAGTCAAATCAAGTGAGTGAGGGGGCCACGGAACCAGAGCCTGGGAGGAGCAGGCTTTAAATATAAGAATAATTGGGTCCTCCAGGTCTTACCGTAAATCACTGGGTTGCTGCCATGAAGTAATATGAGATTAAGGAAAAAGGTCAAGTTCCCTGGGTGGGGTACTCAGAGCTGATACCGCCCCAACTCAAGAATAGCCTTCGCACATGCGCAGTGCGTGCACGTCGCGTTGGCTGAGGCACTCTCGCGAGAAAAGCCGTGCAAGCTGGAAAAATGGCGCCTCCCGGTCCCCGAGAGTCCAAGGCCCAGTCGGCGACGAGCGCGACCAAGTTTGACGAGGAGATGGTGCTGCCCGGCTTCCCCGATGCAGACAGCTTCGTGAAGGTGAGTTCGTGAGGCCTCGGGGGCACAGGGAGCCGCCCGCGGCTGACCGGAAGCAGGCGCGGACCCTTTTGGAGGCCGCCTACGCGGCCGCGTGCAAGCTGCAGCCGAGCCCCGGGCGGGGGTCTAGGGGCCGCTGCCCGCTCCGGGCACAGTCTTCATCCTCCGGGGATGGGGCCTCGCACGCTGACACTGGGGGACGCCACACTCCCCAGGGTCCTTGATCTCCCGTTTGAGCCCATGCAGTGCCGAGTATGGAGAGCCGTCTCCGCCCCGTGGGGAGGGCTTCCTGGTCACCCTGATGTCCCCAGCCCTCGCGACCCCGACCCCGCCCAGGCCTGAGCCACTCGACCAACTCTCCGGAGAGACTTGGCTGCTTTACGCCTCCCGCGGCCGGGATGGCCCTTCTTCCCTCTCCTGAGGTCCAGTCGTACATAATCCCAAACCCTGGGTTTAATGTCACCTGTTACAGCTGCCACCGAGTGTCCCTCCTGGAGGTGCCATAGAACATTTATCAGTGCCTCCTCGAAGGAACATAGAGTTCATTTAGATTATTTGTCTAATGGTGCTTAAATATGAACAAACAAACCTGATTAAATACCTCATGCATAGCTCTCACAAGACCATGAAACTAAAATAGTTTGTAAGTTAGCACTACAGAGCCTCCAAAACGCCACTCACATTATATCTAATTTATCATTAGCAGATGTTGTTATTAATTCATTTATTTGGTTCTGAATAGTTCCTTGGCCACTAGCCATGGTCCTGATTAGGTGGCTCAGCGCTACCATGTACCCCACCATGATTCAAGTTCCCATCTTTCTCTCTCTCTCTTTTTTTTTTCTTGGAAAACATTTATTACACAACTCACAGTAATGTCAGCTGGCCTTGATATGACCAACCGTCATTTACCTATGACAGCCACTTCAGGTTTTTTCTCATTATCACACAACAATTAAAATAGAGACCTACTTGGCACTAACTGAGCCATAAACACTAGTCCAGTTGTGGACAGTAGCCATTCTAAATTGCTCATCCAAAAGATCTAGAATATTCTTATATTGTCTTTTTTTTTTTTTTTTTTTTTTTTTTTTTTTTTTGCCGCACCATATGGCTCATGCGGCACCACGTGGCTCGTGCCCCTTGCAGTGGAAGCGTAGAGTCTTAAGCACTGGACCGCCAGGGAAGTCCCTTATACTTTTTTTTTTTTAATTTTTATTTATTTATTTATTTATTATTTTTGTCTGCTTTGGGTCTTCATTGCTGCACGCGGGCTTTCTCTAGTTGCGATGAGCGCGGGCTGCTCTTGGTTGCGGTACGCGGGCTTCTCGTTGCAGTGGCTTCTCTTGTGGAGCATGGGCTCTGGGCGCAGGGGCTTCAGTGGTTGTGGCACGCAGGGTCAGTAGTTGTGGCGCATGGGCTTAGTTGCTCCGTGGCATGTGGGATCTTCCCAGACCAGGGCTCGAATCCGTGTCCCCTGCATTGGCGGGCGGATTCTTTTTCTTTTTTTTTTTTTAATAGTGAGAGATTACATCTATTTATTTATTTACTTTTTTGGCTGCCTTGGGTTTTCGTTGCTGCGCATGGGCTTTCTCTAGTTGCGGTGAGCGGGGGCTACTCTTTGTTGTGGTGCATGGGCTTCGCATTGCAGTGGCTTCTCTTGTTGCGGAGCATGGGCTCTAGGCACACAGGCTTCAGTAGTTGTGGCACGCGGGCTCGGTAGTTGTGGCGCACAGGCTTAGTTGCTCCGCGGCATGTGAGATCTTCCCGGACCAAGGCTCGAACCCGTGTCCCCTGCATTGGCAGGCGGATGCTTAACCACTGCGCCACCAGTCCCCCTTATGCCTATTTTTCAAAGGCGGAAACTGAGGTTCAAATAAATAAAATAACTTGCCCAAGGTCACAGTCAATAGGTAGTAGAGCCAAGACTCAAACCCAGGCTGTTTTGAATATTAGTCATATTATATATGTATTTGTTCTTTCTCTCCCCATTCTCCCAAGAATGTAAGCTCCAAAACTTGGTTTCATGTTCACTGTTGTATCATAAGGGCTTGGTGTAAAATCGGCAGTAAATGAATATTTGTTGGATGCATGAAGGTCTTCATCATCTAGCACAATTCATTATATATAGTAGATCTTGAAAAAAATGAGTTGCTGAATGAATGGTGATCCGTGTCTAAAACATGCTTGTTTTTCTGGTTTTTGACAGTTTGCTCTTGGGGCAGTGGTGGCAGTCACCAAGGCATCTGGGGGCCTACCACAGTTTGGTGATGAGTATGATTTTTACCGAAGTTTTCCTGGCTTCCTGGCATTTTGTGAAACACAGGGAGACAGGTTGCTTCAGTGGTAAGTACTATATATTGGTTTCTCATGTTGAAAGAAAAGACTATAAAGAAGTAGATGATTTTTCCTGAAATTTGTTTTTTTCTTACCATAATTTTCTGTGCTTTAGAGCTATAAAATGTAAAAACGAGACAGTGGGAAATGTTAATTAGGGAAATGTTACGTGGTAAATTTTGAGTTTTACTTTTAAAATATATATATTGACTATTGCAGCTATAGACAATGAATCTTTTTTAATTAATATGGGACTTGAAAACCTAGATCCAAGATTCTCTCACACAACTTGGAAAGTCATAAGTATTAGCTTTCTTTTTCTTTTTTTTTTAATCTATTTTCTTTTTTTTTTTTTTTTAATTTTCTTTTTTAGTAATAGCTTTCTAATAAGTGTATTAGGACAGGCATTACACAAACATTGATTTTGTTTAACTGTTGCATGACAGAATTAGAGAATCTGTTTTAGATTTCATGTTAAAACAATGAATGCAGAGTACATTATTTACATAGTGTTATACATATTTTTTTAGAATTTAAAGGAAACTTTGGGATAGTTTCTTCCACCCCCTCAAATAACAGATGAGAAAAATAAGTCTTCGTGAGATTTAGTGAATTGCCCAGTGCCATTCAACTAGCAATGTTGTTTGCTAAAGGGTGCAGGTTTTATTAGTTTGATCAAAAAGTATTGGGAATAGTCTGAGCCAAGCCTTAGGAGCTTTCTCCTAGATTGTAAACAAATGAATAAAAGTATACAAACTGATTTTGGTTTTCCTGTCCTTTCTAGCATGAGTAGGGTAATGCAGTACCATGGGTGTCGAAGCAACATTAAGGATCAGAATAAAGTGACTGAGCTGGAGGACAAGTTTGATTTGCTAGTTGATACCAATGATGTTATTCTGGAAAGAGTGGTGAGTATTTCACATTACTCTTCAGGTTACTAACAAATGAAGAGCTTTCGTATTATTAAATATGAAAAGAAACCCAAGCACCTTAGGAAATGAAAAGAAAGGAAGTTTAGCATTTCTGGCCTGTAATGACATTCCCTCCCTCTGCTAGTTGGCTTCTTTTTCCCAAAAATAACACACTTGTCTTCAGATATATCACTTCAGAGTATCACTGCCCCAGGGGAAGGCTATTTTTAAAGTGCCATATTAGTAATCTACCTTCCAGATTTGCAAATCCCATTTTGTTGCAAGAGAAGAGGCCTCTGGATACAGATCCCTACCAAAATTTAGTCTATTTTTACTATTATCCACAGTCTGCTAAACACCCTGACTTGCATAATTGGAGGCAGATGTGAATCATTTGATCTAGCTGACTGTCTACTTACACCTAATACTACAGCATAACATTCTTTACAGAAATACACAGAGATTGTCCAAAACACATCTAACCCTCAGCCATGTGACAGTCCTGCAGATATTTAAATCATGCTCTCCTGTCCCTTGAAGTCATCTCTTCCATGGTCTGAATGCCCACAGGTCTTTCAGTGGTTTCTCATACTTTATGATTTCAAGTCCTGGCATTTATCAACTGGGTGCACCTCTGTTAATGGTGCCCAAACTGAGATTCCACATCTTCACAAAGTAGATCAGGACACGCTTCATTCTCACTCTAAATACCGTACCTCTATGTTTAATACAGTCTAGGGTCTTTTTAATTATTTTAGTGGGCCACATCATACTGTTGAATCACTTTTGAATTTTCAGCCCAATTCAGAACTGTAAAGAGACTTGATCAGGGGTAGGGAGTGCCTGATTACTGCCCTGTCGTGGGAGCAAATAATGCTTCAGTTATTTGCGATGACTCTCTAATCACCTCTCCTACAGTGATCCACCCTTATAAGTGTGTACTCTCGCACATAATTCTCTGAACGTATTTCGAAAAGATTTTAGGTAATTAGCTCTGTTAACCCTGAAAGGAAGATACTAAATTAATATCTCTTTTGCTCTTAGGGCATTTTACTGGATGAAGCATCAGGTGTAAATAAGAATCAACAGCCTGTCCTCCCTGCAGGATTGCAGGTCCCTAAAACCATAGTGTCCAGCTGGAACCGGAAGGTGAGAGCTGCTTTCCAGGTGAACTAGAGCTTTCAGTGTCAGCTTTGCAGTAGGGCCCTTGTGCGTTCTGATTTGCATTTCTGTTTTAACTTATTGGACACAGAACTGGCCACTGCCTAACTTGTTCTCATAAACAGACACAAGCTAATTACACCCTCTTGTCTAACCCCCCAGTCTCACACACACATGCATTCTTAAATGAGTGGTCCTTGGAAGGCATAAATTGGAATTTAGTTTTCTAATTCATCAAGTTGCTGTGTTATAAAGATATTTATATTTGTTGATCATAGGCAGGAGAATATAGCAAAAAAACAAAATCTGAAACATTCCGGCTGCTTCATGCAAAAAACATCATCCGACCTCAGCTTAAATTCCGAGAGAAGATTGACAATTCCAACACGCCATTTCTTCCTAAAATCTTCATCAAGCCCAATGCTCAGAAACCCCTCCCTCAGGGTAAGTAGTGCCAACTCTGCCCAACAAAAACAAATCAAGGGGAAAAGGTATCCCTCCCACCTTCCTTTCTTCAAATTCAGAGGGAGCCAGTTCACCCTCCATAACTAGACAAGATGTGAATGTGTCTTTGTCGCTGCTTGGGTCTCCAGCACTCTCTAAAGAAAGGCGGGAGCGCCCGCAGGACCGACCTGAGGACTTGGATGTCCCCCCTGCCCTGGCGGATTTCATCCATCAGCAGAGAACCCAGCAGGTGGAGCAGGACATGTAAGTGTTTGCCCGTCTGAACGTCCTGCTGTGGGTCCTGGTCCTCGTGCCGCATTTTCACTCTGTGTCACTTTTGGAAAACGTGTGAACGAGAACAGAATCTGCGGAGTGGGTGACTTTCTTCACCTTATCCTGACGTGCATCTTAACCGATTAAACCTCCTGCTTGTGTTCGCAGAGGGCCTCGCACAAGCACCGTCTCACGCAGCCCTGAGAGCTGCCAGTTGCTCTCGTCCCCGTTGGGCAGATGAGAAAACAAAATTAGGGGTGCTAACTTCCCACAGAACTAGAACGTTAAGCCCAGGTTTTCTTAAAATTGTCCTTCCTTTGTACCACTCTGCCTTTCTTGTTAGGTGTGGACTAAAGCAAGAAGGTAATGCTCACCAATAAATTCAGTACAGAAAAGACATTTCTCACTGGCAGGATAAGCATCTTGGAAAAACTTTGCTTAAAACAGACCAGAGGACTTTGATTTCAGTTTAAGGAAAAACGGTGATGAAAACTTCATCAGTGTTGGTCTTTTTCTCACACGCAGCCAGAGTATCTGAGCGTTTGTGCCTCAGCCCCAGCTCTGCACTGTGAGGCCACTAGCTGAGTGCTAGAGAAATAAAGGTAATTAAAGGCAGCCCTGCCCTCAAGGAACTCAGAGACTTAGGATTTTTATGCAAGTATCTGATAGAGGAACTGAAAAAAATACATCATTTGGTATGTGACCAACTGAGGTATTGACCACCCTCTCTCACCTCACAGATTCGTTATTCCAAACCACAAGGAATTACATGTTTCACCTTTCTGTATCATCCACAACAGCAACCGTAGTGTTTGGCCAATTAGTGCTCAAATCTTTATAAATGAATCGATTTTGAATTATCATACTTTAAGGGTGAACAAGTTTCACCCAATTTTTTTTTTTTTTGATGCACTTGAATCATTGAAACAATGATGCTTTTTAAAATATTTTCACAATGGTCTTTTCTTGTTTGTTTTTACGAATTGGATTAAAGCAGTTGTTCTTCCTTGAATCATGGAATTAATCAAAAAGATTTTTCTTTTTGTTTTATTGATGCAGGTTTGCACATCCTTATCAGTACGAACTAGATCACTTCACTCCACCAGACTCAGTCCTTCAAAAGCCAGAGCCTCAGGTAAGTGCCCAACCTTAGCTGATGGATGGTACCCAGGTAGCCCAGGAAGAATCAAATACATAGATGAGTGGATGTAATTTTGGCTTTCCTTAAATATTTTTAAAGTAGAAGGTTATGACTTTGGACTATTTCGTGAACTCGTAATTTTGGTACTTTCATGAAAGATGATTCTTTTTTTTTTTAATTTATTTTATTTATTTATGGCTGTGTTGGGTCTTCATTTCTGTGCGAGGGCTTTCTCCAGTTACGGCGAGCAGGGGCCACTCTTCATCGCGGTGTGCGGGCCTCTCACTATCGCGGCCTCTCGTTGCGGAGCACAGGCTCCAGACGCGCAGGCTCAGCAATTGTGGCTCACGGGCCCATTTGCTCCGCGGCATGTGGGATCTTCCCAGACCAGGGCTCGAACCCGTGTCCCCTGCATTGGCAGGCAGATTCTCAACCACTGCGCCACCAGGGAAGCCCCGAAAGATGATTCTTAACAGCCTTCTCTTTCTGCCCGTACTTCTGTGATGCAGTTATACAGACCTGTAGCAGAGACACCCTGCCACTTCGTGTCCTCGCTGGATGAACTAGTGGAACTCAATGAAAAGCTCCTGAAGTGTCAAGAATTTGCTGTAGACTTGGAGGTAACTTGTTAATGACCTGGAATGAAATTTTTACATTTCCTGTGAGTTCACCTACTCAAGAAATATAAAATTAATACTAATTTAAATCTACTTTTTGGTAACAATTAATTATATTACTCTGCTTTATAACTGACTTCAAAATTGGTAGAGGTAAGCCTGGTAAAATCTTTTTTTCTCCTCTTCTCCCTTCTTTCTGTGTGTTTTAGCACCACTCTTACCGGAGCTTCCTAGGGCTCACCTGCCTGATGCAGATTTCCACCCGGACAGAAGACTTCATCGTTGACACCCTGGAGCTTCGCAGTGACATGTACATTCTCAATGAGAGCCTCACAGACCCAGCTATTGTTAAGGTCAGACAGCCTTTTCCCACTCTTGCATGTGAGTGCAAGATTTAGGTGCTTTTCAGTTGACTGTTTTCATCATTTCAACGTAGACCCAATAAAGTTGAGAGAAATGACAGTAACTTCACACTAGGGTACCACATGCTCAGCTGCTTTTGTTTCTAAACCCCTGTTAGAAGAGCTAAGACTTAGCTCGTTACCGCGCAGACAAATGTTAAGTCGCCTGGATGAGTGCTGCAGTGAGCCCGTGCTCTCAGGATTGTTTGGACGTAATGACTCTGCCCTGGAAGCTGGCAGAGCAGCTTTCTTCGACTCATCAGCTGTTAGCGGTTACGAGTACGCACTTAGGAGTGCAGGAGGCTGTGGCCCAAATTCAAAGAGGCATTTAAAACTGAACCCATCTTCATCTTTATCCTGGCTTCTAATTCCAGTGTTCTAATAACCTAGGGGCAGAGTTCATTTCAGAGTATAAGTGGCCTTGGGCCGCTGTACTGCATGACTGTGGTTTTGTTTTCAGGTCTTCCACGGTGCCGATTCAGACATAGAATGGCTACAGAAGGACTTTGGGTTGTACGTGGTAAACATGTTTGATACCCATCAGGCAGCACGCCTTCTTAACCTGGGCAGGCACTCCCTCGACCATCTGCTGAAGCTCTACTGCAACGTGGAGTCGAACAAGCAATATCAGCTGGCCGACTGGAGGATACGGTTAGTTTGTTCTTGACCAGGAAGTGGGGAGGGGCGGCGGAAGACGGCCTGGGCGTTCATTAACTCCCACTCCTGGAGACCTTTGTGCAGGCTCTGACACCATTTGAATCTTCTGTTGAATGTCCGTGAGCTTTTCTCCAGTTGTTTTTGGTGGCATAAAGACAACTGGACGTTTTAGAATAACAGTGAAGTTTATGTTGGGCTGGTTATGTTACATAGAGGGGAATGCTAGTAAGTTTCATTTTAGTTCTGTAATGTGAAGAATTTTAAAATTTTTAAATGGATTGGTTACAAAAATGCTTCCTATTCGAAAAAGCTGGGAATTACTATCTTAGATAAACAAATAGTGCATTATGCTTCATGAAATAGTAGTTGAAAGAGCCACACCATGTCAGCATTTGTCCACGCCAGTCTCTTGTTTGTGACTCACATCTCCCCGGTAGGGGTGCTTGTGTATGTGTGAGATGGTCTCGCATAGGTGTGAGAGAATTCTAAGGTACAGAGTTGACTTAGCCTTGTAGTCAGTGTTTACTATAGTCAAAGGCTGTAACAGAGTCTTGGCCATACTTTGTGGGATTCTTGCTCACCTTGGTCATTTTCAGATGGCCGGCTTCCTCTTTGAGGTTGCAACTGTTGTATGGAGAAGCACCAAGCTTTTCTCCACTTCTCATGCCAGAATTTCTAAAGAGAATCTAGTAAAGTCCAAATGTAAGATGAAAATGATGAAATCTAAAAACCATTACCTGTTATTTAACCCATGCCACGTGCCATACACTGGGCTAAGATTCAAACTCAGGACAGCAGGGCCCTTATTTTTAACCACATCATTGCCCTGCCGCCCTTTCTACCCAGCTGTGAAAAGAGTGGCTTGTCATATGAAGATGCAGGAGATGCTGGTAGAACTGTAGTATTGGCTGGGAGAGAATCTTTGATATCAGAAGCAACCAAAAATGTCTTAGCTCCAGCAGCGTAGACAAGTTGAATTGCCGCCCAGGGGGAAAGGTGTGAAACAATGTTCTCTGTTGCGACTCTAGACCTCTGCCTGAGGAAATGCTCAACTATGCCCGAGATGACACTCATTACCTGCTTTACATCTATGATAAGATGAGGATGGAGCTGTGGGAGCGCGGCAACGAGCAGCCCACGCAGCTGCAGGTGGAGTGGCAGCGGAGCCGTGACATCTGCCTCAAGGTAAAGCCCGACACCCGGTTCCGCTCAGGTCCTTGTTCTTTGCTTTGGTCTTTCCATTCATGAAAAGAGCCCAGTGTCTTGAAGAGCCCAGGGCACACTATTGATTCCCACTGATCTTGAATATTCGCTAATATTTTACAGAAATTCATCAAACCTATCTTCACGGATGAATCTTACCTGGAACTGTATAGGAAGCAAAAGAAACATCTCAACACACAGCAACTAACGGCCTTTCAGCTGCTGTTTGCCTGGAGGGATAAGACAGCTCGCAGGGAAGATGAAAGTTATGGGTAAGAGACTAGAGATTCTTTTAATCTTGCCAGGTCTGGTAACAAGGAAATAATGGACTCTTTTTCCTTTTTGCCATGAAAGTTGGTTGTTTTCCCAGGGTTATAGCATATAGTGGAACTTGTTGGCTGAATTTAATGTGATCCTCTTGTGTGTTTTATTCCAGATATGTCCTGCCAAACCACATGATGCTAAAGATAGCTGAGGAACTGCCCAAGTGAGTGAGACCTGATTAATATGCTCTGACTTTCTCAGTGGAGAAAAGTTGTCCTTCAGAATCCAGCTTCCCTGATTGTTAGTGCCTCAAGGCTGTTGACTCAGAGAAGATTAGTGCTCTAGGAAGTTAGCGCCAAGGAATGCAGAATCTCTGCCCTTGGGCTGCCATTCAGGCAGTAAAACTTGTGAACTGGAACTGTTTCAGTGGATATGCC
Source organism: Balaenoptera physalus (assembly GCF_965194825.1). Lineage (NCBI taxonomy): Eukaryota > Metazoa > Chordata > Mammalia > Artiodactyla > Balaenopteridae > Balaenoptera > Balaenoptera physalus. The sequence continues at coordinate 187,868,010 of NC_138882.1, forward strand.
TTATACTGACTCCCATGTAAGTCTCTGAGCCTATAGCATCCACTTACAAGGAAGGAAAATGTCTGTACCTTCTTCCAAATTAAGCTGTCTTATGATTTTACATGTTTTATGATGTTAATTGAAGTATAAGCAGAGAATCAAAGTTCGTAATCTTCTATCACCTCCTTGCAGAATCACAGTACAGCAGAGCTGCGGCCCTTCTTTCCAGCTCTCCCAGTTAGCAGGAGGCAGCTGTACGAGGCTGTCTGCTCAAGGCTCAGTGCAGCAGGGAGCACGTCCAGGAGCAGCTGGCTGGGCTGCCCTGACGTGACGGGGTTCCCTTGGTGTTCACCTGAGCCTTCCGTGCTCGGGCTTTATCTAGTTATTGTTCTTTGCTGGAGCCTTTGAGGGCTGTGTTCCCAGGCATTGAGTTGAGTGTGTTCTCGCTTGCCTTCAGGGAGCCTCAGGGCATCGTAGCCTGCTGCAACCCTGTGCCACCTCTTGTACGGCAGCAGATCAATGAAATGCATCTTTTAGTTCAGCAGGCGCGAGAGATGCCCCTGCTCAAGGTAAGAAAGCTTTTCTGCCAAACGTTCCCAACTCAGCAGGTTCTCAACTCTGTCTGCCAGTGTCTTACTCCTTATGGTCTCCATTCTAAAAAAATCCTGAAGACATAATAGGATTTAGGAAATCCAGTGGGTGTATCTTTATGATAATCAAAAGCTGAAACTCATCCTTCTTTTTTTATGACCTTATCTTTGATCATCCAACGGTCAGTGATGTCTAATGATGTCTGATGGGCTGGTTAGCTGTTGTTCGGAGGCAGTTAACCCTGCGGGGTAAAATGGAGTGGGGCTCTCAGCACAGAGAGCTTGTTTTGGGAAACGGGCAGTGGTCCAGAGTGAAGTGGTAGTGCCCTGGTGAGTGTGTTGGTCACAGAAATGGGAAGCAAAGGACGGGTACAAGAAGCATCTTCAGAAGAAGGATCGGGCTTCCCTGGTGGCGCAGTGGTTGAGAATCTGCCTGCCAATGCAGGGGACACGGGTTCGAGTCCTGGTCTGGGAAGATCCCACATGCCGCAGAGCAACTAGGCCCGTGAGCCACAATTACTGAGCCTGCGCGTCTGGAGCCTGTGCTCCGCAACAAGAGAGGCCGCGATAGTGAGAGGCCTGCGCACCGCGATGAAGAGTGGTCCCCACTTGCCACAACTAGAGAAAGCCCTTGCACAGAAACGAAGACCCAACACAGCCATAAGTAAATAAAAAATAAATAAATAAATAAAAATTTAAAAAAAAAAAAAAAAAAAAGAAGAAGGATCGATGGGACTTAATAACAGATGGAGACAACAGCTGCCATCTCTCTTCTTCATTTTTTTTGGCTGTACCGTGTGGCTTGTGGGATCTTAGCTCCCAGACCAGGGACCAAAGCCGGGCCCTCAGCAGTAAGAGCACCGAGTCCTAACCACTGGGCCGCCAGGGAATCCCCTGCCATTTCTTTTGGAGCACCATGCTAAGTGCTTTAGAGGTATTCTCTGACTGGCAAGTGGATTTGAAAATAACGGAGGTGGAGTCAAGGACAGTTCATATATAAGGCCGAGGTGATGGGAAACATGAGAACCTTGGATAGAAGAGGGGAATTCAGAAAGAGCTAACTGTGAAGGAGATGCTAAAGTTCAGGAAAATTTAGGCGAAAGCAGGGTCCCCAGCCCATAATCCAGATCCATCTGTCTGCGTCTGTATGTGCGACACGTGGGCACGCGCACACCAGCACGCCTCTGCTCTTGTGCAGCTAATACACGGTGTCAGGTGAATTTGCATGTTTTGATTTGTGCTTTATTGGGACAGTTTTTAATGTTTTGTCTCAGTAGTATCAGTGTGTGGTAAATCATGTTTATAATTTTTTGAAAGATTATTGATTCCAGAAGACTTAAAATCAGCCCCTTTGAAAAGGTGAAAAAGAAGAGAATCTGAGGATAAACACATTTACTGTCTTCATGTTAAAATTTCTTTCTTGGCTCTGTACTTTTTCCAAGCAAAGAGAGAAACGCTGGTGACAAGAGAAGAATCTTTATCAAACTCTTTGGAATCCTTCCACAGTGTGCCTTGTTACGATAAAAGGTTTTATTCTTTCATCCAACAAATAATTACTGAACACTAAGTAATTATAGTGCCAGGCACTGGAAGGGATGAAGGGATGAGAGAAAATCTCTGGGCTCTTGAGAAAAACACCGTCTAATGAACGGACCCATCTGCGCTGAGGGGAAAAAAATGTGTGTATCATCAAATTTCGGGAACTTTCCTCAAATTCTCTTTGTTTTTACTCTTCAGTCTGAAGTTGCAGCTGGAGTGAGGAAGAACGGGCCACCACCCAACCCTGAGGTACCATGATGTGTTTGTTGTTGCTTCTTTGGGGGAGACATCAGTCCAAGCCAGCGAGGACCCAACCTCCCTGACAGACACCAGGGCCTGACACCTCGGGCAGAAGGCTGCCCCCTGCTTGCAGGTTGTTCGTGCCAGCCTGGTGCTTTCTTTTTCATGCAGAGGTTGGAGAATGCACTCTTCGGCCCCCACGACTGCTCCCACGCCCCGTCAGATGGCTGTCCTCTCACTGCAACCAGTGGTAATGAAAAGCCCTCTGGAATATCCTGGACAGCTGGGGCTGCCTGGTGTGCCATCCCACAGGCTTCGACCGTGCTGACTTCCCTCCCTGTAGGGCCTGTGCCGGTGCAGAAGCAGGAGGGCCTCCCCACTGCCCAAGAAGAAGAGGAGGCCCTGCCGGACACCGGGTGCCTTATCGCTACCGCTGTCATCACGTTATTTAACGTGAGTAACATCTTCGGGGAGGGGAGACAGACCGGGGGGATGTACTGGGTTTATCACACAGGCTGTCTGCCTGGAGTGTCATGGCCACCTCTGAGCCGAACACCAGAAGTAGAAGCCAGCGGTGGTGGGAGTGGGCATGGAGGCCATCAGCCAGGTGGTGTTTGCTGCGCTGACGAGGAGGTCTTCGAGAGGTGGCAGAGGACTCTCTGTGCGCTCTGCGTGAGGAGATCCTCAAGGGAGGGTTGACATCTCGATACTCACCAATGGCCCCCCAGGGAAGCCGGTGTGGGCTCCAGGGACGCATAAGCAGGGACTTTTCCCGAACATCCACGGTCAAGGGACGGTTCACCCTGATTCCTGGAAGGGATGGAGTGATCTCTCCGATGAAGAGTGTGTGCTGCATATACCTTCCTGACAGTTGCCAGCACCACCTATATGTGCTTTGGATGAAAAAGAGAAGATTTAAAGAGCATTTCTCCAGTCTGGCTCGTTAGAGGAAGTGAGCTGCAGGAGATCAGGCACTAGGAAGTGGGTAGGCGCTTGTTCCCCATCCCAGAGAGAGGCTGAGTCCTGGTAGGTAGTGACTCCATCAGTGTGTCCCGCCTGAGCCCAGCCGTGTTCCTGGAATCGGGCTGGGATGCGACAGAGCTTATCCCGGTCTATCCCACCCAGCACGCTTCTCCTTTCCGCCAGTGACTTGAGCTGCAGGTGTTTGCACAGGAAGACCAAGGTGTGTTTGTTGGTCAGGATGGACAGATACTGAAATGACCAGGGACAAAAGGAAAACGCACAGATAAAATTTTGAATACAGCAAGCAATAGATGTGGTAGAAAGGAAAAACCATAATTTCTAGAAAGAAGAAACTGAGAAAGAGAAGCAAGAATACTGTCTGTATGGAAAAAGACAAGTACCAAGCTTAGCAGATGTTCAGATGGTTAAGAAGCTGGTGGTCCAGTCGGTTACGGGATCACCGTTCACAACTATTCCATCACACTCGGATGCTGGGCCAAAGCCAGGGAGGTGAAGTACCGCCTGCAAGATGTACCACCCGGGAGTGAACTTTCCTTTTCACTTAATTACATACATTTAGTCTTGCTTCGTGCGAAAAGAAGTCTAGGAGCTTTCGTTGACCGCAGAATTCATTGAGCCACAAAGTGATTAGGCAGCTAAAGATGTGAGCGTGAACTTGTGGCTGTGTGGACGTGTAAGCGCTGTGCCTGGTCTAAAGGATGCTGGATCCCCTCGTGCCCTGTGTGGCAGGGAGCCTAACTGCAGAAAGAGCCAACGGATAGCACATGCTGATGAACCCAGGTGGAAGCAACATTCTGTTGCGTAATTTCACTGGTTACCTATGAAGGTGTATGATTTTAAATTTCAGGTAATTTCAGGTTACAGCCCCACATTTTAGAGCCAGCCAGACCTGGGTTTAAATCCTTGTTCTGCACCTATTCGCTGTAAGGCTCCGGAAGACTTTCTTAACCTCTCCCAGCCTCGCTTTCCTCATCTGTAAGATGGTGAGAATAATGCCACATAGCTCATAGGTTGTGAGGACATGGTGAGAATTCATTGATTCAGTAAATATGTATTAAACACCCTACTGTGTGCTATTACAGGTTATTACAGTGCTTTATACATAGGGGAGGCTTTCAAAAAATTAGTCGTTAATATTGTAAATCAACTATACTTAAATTTTAAAAATTTAAATTAAAATAGTTTGTTTTTTGGGTTTTTCTTTGGGTTTTTCGGGGGTTTGTTTCTGTTTTCTGTTTGTTTTTGTTTTCATTTTTTTTGTTTTGTTTTTGTTTCTGTTTTTGTTTTTTGGCAGCTTACAGAATCTTAGTTCCCCAACCAGGGATTGAACCTGGGCCACTGCAGTGAAAGCACCGAGTCCTAACCACTGGACTGCCAGGGAACTCCCAAAAAAGTTTTAAATAAAAAAATAAATTTAAGTTATTCCCTGGTGGTCCAGTAGTTAGGGCTTCGTGCTTCCACTGCAGGGGGCACGGGTTTGATCCCTGGTCGGGGAACTAAAATCCTGCATGTGGCATGGTGTGAATGAATGAATGAATGTCAGCTGTTAGTATCATTACTGTTACTGTTATTCCTCTTGCTTGTATCTTAATGTCACAGAATGATTACATGAGTGATCATTTTCTGTCCCTGCAGGAACCTAGTGCTGAAGAAAATGGAAAGAGTCCATTAACAGTTGCACAGAAAAAAGCCCAGAACATAATGGAGTCCTTTGAAAATCCATTTCGGATGGTAAGTAATGGTTGTGTATGTTAAGCGCTGACAGAAGAGGCAGAGCTTTCTGTAGCTGTAGGTGCCTTTTGCCTGGAAAAGAAGCTGAGAGTCTTCAGAGACTGGAAGCCTCAAAACTGTGAAGTCGTCCCCGGCGGTGGGTTGAGACCTGGAGTCAGGTCTTTTGAGACACAGCCGAAAAGAAGACCCCACTTGAGGGCCAGGCAGCTGCGGCCGGGCTGATGCTTTACACTGAGGCCTCCTAAGATGGAACCAGCAAGAAAACTCCCATCTCAGCGCCACCGACCTCTGGGTCCGGATTCCATTTCTCAGCGGTTAACGTGACTGTGTCTCCGTCTCTCCAGTTTCTGCCTTCACTAGAATCCCGGGCTCACGTTTCTCAGACAGCAAAGTTCGATCCATCTTCGAAAATCTATGAAGTAAGTGGATTTGTCACCCTTTCTAAGAGTGACTTTCTAAGAAAAGGGGACTTTTTAATTTCTTAAACCAGGTTTCTGTTTTAAACAAGCCCATCTGTGAACCTCCCTGAAAGTGAATGCAAGAAACACTTCATATATAAGCATTGTTTCCAGAGAGAGCAGCCAGACTTTAATCAGATTTTCGAAAGCATTGGGGAACTTTTTAAGGAACAGATCTTTGGTTTTTGTTTTTTTAAATTGAAGTTTAATTTACTTGGTGTAAAGTACACAGATATGAAATGTACAGCTTGATGCGTTTTTATATATGAATATTACTTTAAGGTTCTTAAAGGTGACAGCTTAAATTTTAAAACACTGTGTCGTATATTGTGTGGTTTGTTTTTAACAGCATTATGAGTAAGAATGAGAGTACATCTTCCCTGGGTCCCCATGAGATGTTCCTGGGAGCCCCCATGTTAATTGTCTGTTAAAAGCCCTCTTCCTCCCTGCAGAAAGTAGCGCTCTGGTCAGATGGGTGGCCTGCCTTCCTCTGCTCCCAGCACCACTCTTTTCTTTAGGCAAGAGAATCAGGCCGACACCCTGATGGGCCTCCGCCCTGTCACTGGTGGTTAGCCTGCTGCTGTTAGACGGGGAGTCAGGCAGGGCTTCCCCCACTGGTTGCGGCACTCGCAGCAGCCATCCGTCCCTCACCGTGCTTGCTGGTTCCTGTCACCTAGATGCGTTCTAGGGCCGCAGGTACAGGTGGTGTCCTAAAGAAGCACATCAGACTTGCAGGAGCCCTGCCTTGAATACCATCTCCGCCATTTATTAACCATGCCCCTTGGACAAGTTATTTAGCTTCTCCGAGATTGTTTCCTGTCCGTAAAGCAGGGGTGATGTTAACGCCACTGTCCCAGGATCACAGAAGGGACTGAATGAGATGGTGGATATGCGAGCATCCAGCCCAGTGCCTGGGATACAGCTGTACTTTGTCCTTCTTAATAAGCAGCTTATAAATAAAGCCAGCCTGAGGTTTTCTTTTGTGTGTCATTAGATGTGGAACTTACAACCTAGAATGTGTGTAGCTACTAGGTTAGCATGCTCTGCATCACCTCATTAAAAAAATAAAGCATTCCTAGGTGGCTGAGTTCTGGAGTTTTTTTGTTTTGTTTGTTTTCATTATAGATCAGCAACCGCTGGAAGCTGGCAAGCCAGGTACAGGTACAAAAAGAATCTAAAGAAACTGCCAAGAAGAAGGCAGCTGAGCAAACAGGTAGCGTAGCATTTGCTTCCTCAGAAACTCAGCGCATTTGTTAGGGAACAGCCCTTGCACGTCGTTCTGTCGATTTAATCGTTCAACGAAGTGCCAGATAAAGCAAAGCAGACCCAGCCCTGCCCTCCGCAGCCTGCCCCCTGCTGAGGGATGGCGGACAGTCAGCCGGTAGATGTGTGAGCTGTCAGGGCAGCGGGTACTCGCTCAGAGAGCGAGGTAGGAAGTGCTGGGGGTGGGCCTGAGTGGGCGCGGGGCTACTTCCGTCCGGCAGTCAGTGAACGTGACGTTGAGCAGAGACCTGCCGCGCTCGGGGGGAGGGTACCGGACCGGAGGCCCAGCGAGGCCAAGGCCACAGCTCGCCGTGCTGCTCAGAGTGGCCAGGAGGCCCAGGGGGTGAGGAAGGCGGGAAGGAGGGGAGGACGGAGGGCAGGAGTCCGTTGTCAGGACTTGTATTCCAAGTGAGTTGGGAGCCTGGGAGGGTTCTGAGCAGAAGAGGGACACGCGCTGAGTTAGGCCGCGCAGAGGGCAGGGCGGGGAGTCCGGTCAGGAGGCAGGGCCGGGATGCAGGTGCGAGGGGACGCCGGCGTGGACGGCCTGGGGGCAGAGCAGGCGGTGAGGAGTCAGAGCCTGGGTGTGGCCCGTAGTGAAGCCCAGGGCGTTGGGTGAGGACTCGCGTGTGGTCCGTGGACTCGAGCGGTTTCGTCCTGAGTGCCTGAGGGGGTGGGGCCGCCGCCGACAGTGAGGCTGAAGCGGGAGCCGGCTTGGGGCGGACGGGGTCTCTGGTCCTTCACGCGTTACAGTCGAGGTCCCGGCGCAGCATCCTCAGGGGCGTCCCGTAGGCCAGTGCGTGAGGGGCGGGCGATGAGAAGAGCGCCTGGGCCCGCGCCCCCCGGCAGCCACCCTGTGGGGACTTGGGGGGGTGGGGCGGGGCCAGCAAAGGGCGCTGAGGGCCAGGGAGGGCGCGCGGAGCTGGGGCGGCCGCTGCGGGCAGAGGAGGGCGGAGGCTGCACAGAGACGGTTCTCTCTCTTGCAGCTGCCCGGGACCAGGCCCAGGAGGAGTACAGAGCAGCAGCGGAGCAGGCCGTGTCCGTCCGCCAGCAGGCTGCCGTACGTGCTGGCTTTTCTGCTGTTTTTTCTGCTTTTTCTGGTTGCGGTCAGGATTTTTCTCGAACATCAGGAGGGCTTACCCTCAGCTTTGGATTAAATGCTTGCTCCCTCCCAGTTCGTGCTGGCTTGTCAAGTAGTGCTGCCTCGTGCCCCTTGAGAAAGTTGACGTTGTCATCCCTCTTCGCTGTTCCTCCCTCCGCGTTTGGGATAAACATGCCCCTGTCCTGTATCAGTAGACAGGGCTTTGAGCCCGCTCTGTGTCCCACTCCTCCTGGGAGCTGTTTCGCTCCCCGGCACCTGAACACTCTGGAATGCTCAGCCCCGGCCTTTCGAAGTGGCCTGATGTCATTCTCCCTCTGGGAGCTCATCTCGGTCCACCTGGCAGTAGCCCCGCCCAGACTCCCCGCCAGCGCTCCTCTCCCCATCACCGAATCAGTTGTTACAGCCCAGGAGGCGGTGGGTCCCTCGCGATGTGCTCACTGGGGGGCACGCGGGGCGTGCTGCTCTCTTACGGGTCTGTTCAATCCACAGCTAGAGAACGCGGCCAAGAAGAGGGAACGAACAACAAGTGACCCGAGGACGACAGAACAGAAACAAGACAAGAAACGACTCAAAATTTCCAAGAAGCTAAAAGACCCAGATCCACCAGAAAAAGATTTTACCCCATATGACTACAGCAAGTCGGATTTCAAGGCTTTTGCTGGTGAGGCCAGAAGTGGTGCCCTGCGAGGACTACCTGGCCGTGTCACATGGGAGGAAGCTGTGGGGTAAAGAAACAGCGGGACTTCGGCGGAGCGGAAGCTCTGCCTGAGACCTGGCCCGAAGCATGAGTTGTGAGGGCAAGACAAGGACACAGTGGTGACCGGACGGAAACCCACCTCCCTCAGCCCCTGGCACTGACTTGTAGGAGCCGCTCTGGTGGTTCAGCAAGATGGTGTCTGTTCTAATCGTGGCTTCGTCCTTCTTCACAAGAGCTTGTGCCCAGAAACACATTTTCACACACACACACACACACACACACACACACACACACACACACACACACACACACACACACACACACACACACACACACACACACACACACACACACACACACCCTACTTTGAAGGGGCTGTAGGTGGCATTCCTGACTACAGAGCAGCCTCCTGGGCAACACAGCAGTCTTCTCTGCAGGAATGTCCCCTCTGGTCCCAGTTTACTGACAGTGGCTTCATCCTGCACAGAAACCAGATAGATTTCCTTGATGTAAAGTGGCCAGTGCTTTAGCCACCTGCCCCTGACCTAAGAATAGACCCGTGAGAAATGAGCCTTGTCTCCAGGCTGCCCTTAGCTACTGGGAACATGATCTGTGAAGTTACATCAGTCAGAAGTTTCTCTCGGTAAGGGGGTAGTGGACTGACGGCCCACACTGCCTGAATGTTGTGCCCCCGGCCCGGTAGTAAGTCTGTTGTGTGTTTTCGCTCACTCACACGATCACCGGCGTCTCTCTTCTCTTACCTTTCAGGAGACAGCACATCCACACCTTCTTCCCAGTTTGACCCAAATAAGCAGCCACAGTCTGGCAAGGTAAGTAGTAGACTGAGAACTCCAGCATGCTCGAGGTGCGTGTTCGTTGACCTCTTCCACTGCCCGGAAGACAGGTCCATCTAGGAATCCTTTTTGCATATCTTTTCCCTCACCTCATTTCTTCCCAAGTACAGACAATACCCATCAATTATTCTAGCAAGAAAAAAATGTTTTAAAGAGTCTATAGAAGTGAGTGTGTGATTTGGAAGGGTGTTACTGTTTGCTGCCATGGGAAGTATAGCCACAGGCCGAAACCCTCCCTGTGGCCTGCTTTTGCCCCCCTTGGGCATTGCTGCCAGTCAGAGCAGAGGGTGGCTGGACGTCTGGCATGGGGGGGGCGAGGCCCACGTGGAGCCCTCCCGTTTCTTCAGTAGCTCATCTGTATGGCCTTGCCTTCAGAAACACCCAGAAATGTCCAGTTGCAAGAAAACCAAAGTCAAACCAGTGGCGCTGGAGTCCTTGATGGGCCATCTGAGCTCAGGGGTGTTTTCCTGTGTGTCTTGCAGTCATGGTTGTCACTCACCCTCAATGGCTTCTTTTCAGAAATGCACTGCAGCCAAAAAAATTAAACAGTCGATGGGAAACAAAAGCATGTCCTTTCCAACTGGAAAGTCAGACAGGTACGTGCCAGATGGCCGGTGTGGCCCGGGAAACCCGGTGAGCAGCCCCGAGGCCTTACCTGGGCAGACTTTCAGAGGGCCTCTCCCAACCCGATCCCGCCCTTTGTCATTTGGAAAACTAGCTGGGACAGGAGAGGTGATTGCTGGATGCCAGTCACAGCCACGGCCTCCCAGGGCTCCAGTCACCCTCAGTGCTCTGCCGGTACCATACAGTTTCCTAGGGGCACCTCAGAGCAAATAGGTCTGAATGTTTGCCTAGATCAGCTTGTTTCTGAGGAATGAGAAAAACAATCTGTAAGCAAATGTGGGTTGTCATTGTTCAGGAATATTTTAGTTAGAGGCGTGAAACCCTGATCCTTGAGGCAGACCCTGAGGTCAGAGGACTCGCCCCCAGGCTGTGGCCATAAAGGAGGGACCTGCCTGTAGATCTCGGTCAGCTCGGCCGTTCCGGCCCCGCTCTTGTCCGCTGGAGTTTCGGGGCACATTGCTGCCCCACTCAGTTCTTGCAACCCCCAGACAGTCCATTTTCCCTCAGTTCTGCATGATTAAGGTTCGCCACGTTTTATAAACTGGCTGAGAGCCGACGTTCAGCCAAACTGGAAGAACTAACCCTTTTGTTTTCATGCTGTCTCTACAGAGGTTTCAGGTACAATTGGCCAAAGAGATAGTGTTGGAAGAGACCCTTGGGATCCTCGCATGGCCTGGAAGCACCAAGTGGTGGTGCTGGTTTTGTACAGACTCATTTTTAAACCATTAAAAATAATTCTTACTGGAAGAAAGCTGGTTCCTGACTTTTCTTTTGCGGCCACCACGGCTCTGGCAGGAGAGAGCAGATCTCATCCTGTCCAGATCACCATCGTCAGTGGCCTGGGGTAAGTGTGCCCTTGGGGTGTGGTTTCTGGAGAAATCCAGAACCACCTCCAGTGGGGAATGCAGGAGGGTCTCCTGTGGCTCGGAAAAGGGAGGCCTGGAGCACAGCGCTCACCCGACTGTCCGTCCCGGGAGTTCTCACTCGTTCACACGCCTTCAGATCACATGAGTGAAGCCAAATGGTGGAAAGTACACTCGGGAGGGACTGGTGGGTGCCTGGAAGCAGCGGGGCTTCTCAAGGGCCTGGTCTCTTCTCTGCTTCTTTCTCTCTCTTTTCTTTTTACACTTGTTTTTTCCCAATTATAAAAGTAATAACATGTTTATTGTAGGAAACGAGGAAGACATAGATAAATGCCAAGAGAAAAATTAAATCGTCTTTAATTCTACCACACAGAGATAACCTTTAACATTTTGATAGAAAGGCTTTTTACCATGTATATCTTTTTTTTTTTTTAATAAATGCATTTACTTTTGGCTGCGTTGGGTCTTCATTGCTGTGCGCGGGCTTTCTCTAGCTGCGGCAAGCGGGGGCTACTCTTCTTTTTGGTTCACGGGCTTCTCATTGCGGTGGCTTCTCTTGTTGCACGGCACGGGCTCTAGGCACGCAGGCTTCAGTAGTTGTGGCGCGCAGGCTCAGTAGTTGTGGCGCGCAGGCTCAGTAGTTGTGGCGCGCAGGCTCAGTAGTTGTGGTGCGTGGGCTCAGTAGTTGTGGCGTGCAGGCTTCAGTAGTTGTGGCATGCAGGCTCTAGAGCGCAGGCTCAGTAGTTGTGGTGCACGGGCTTAGCTGCTCCGTGGCATGTGGGATCCTCCCGGACCAGGGCTGGAACCTGTGTCCCCTGCATTGGCAGGCGGATTCTTAACCACTGTACCACCAGGGAAGTCCACCATGTATATCTATAACTTACAAATGGCTTTATATTTCTATAGTCTTTCACCTTTTTAAAAAAATTTATTTATTTATTATTTATTTATTTGGTTGCGCCGGGTCTTAGTTGCGGCAGGAGGGCTCCTTAGCTGCGGCATGCATGCGGGATCTAGTTCCCTGACCAGGGATCAAACCCGGGCCTCCTGCACTGGGAGCGCAGAGTCTTATCCACTGCGCCACCAGGGAAGCCCTTACAGTTTTTCACCTTTAAAGTTTATATTATGAGACTTTTCTCATTCTAAAATTCATTTTAGAATTATTAAGCATTTTTAATTATTATTAAACATTTTAATTATTAAACATTTAGATTTCTATTTTTGTACTGTTTTTAATGCAACACTGAACTTCTTGTATAAATTTGTGACCCAGTCTCTGATTATTTCTTCAGAATTCCATTTGATTTTAATCCTGAGATGGGCTGTCAAATAAAGAAAGCACAGAATGATACCATTATTTTTGGGTTTTTTACAAATAACGGTTTGTAAAAAAATATTTTACAAATATTTAAGCAAGGAACCTGTTTTCTTGGAAGTTTTTCCCACGAGTTACTGAGAGGGCTGACTGCATGTGAGCCCTACAGGGCTGCCAGGCCAGACATGGCTGTGCCACAGAGCAGTGCCCCCAGGACAGCCAGGGTCTGTACAAGGTAGGGCTGGAACGGTTGAAGCTGACAGAAAAGCCAAATGATTGGTGGCTTGCCCAAAAAGATGTTTTTCCTCTGTCTCTTCTGTAAATACAGTCAGCCCAGAGCTGGTGTGGTGACTGGTGGTCCTCAGACTCTGGCTGCTGTCTTGTTGCTCTACCGTCCTCAAGTCAAACACAGGGCTGCCACCTCATGGACCTGGTAACTGCCCCATTGTCACCCACTACCTTCTCCTTCTGTTTAGCTGGAAGGAGGGGAGATCAGCAGCCAACCTCCACTTCCCATTGGCCAGAACTTAGCCACATGACCACAGCAAAGGATACTAGGAAAGTCATTATTTCAGTGCCCAGCTGCAAATCCTGGGTACTATCATTGTATAGTCAGAATTTGGAAAGAATGGACATTGATACACAGTGAGCTGTCTGCCAAAAAATGGCAGAGTCTCAGCTATGAGAAATAGACAGATGGGGGGTGTTCCCCGGTGGCCCAGTGGTTAGGATTCTGGGCTTTCACTGCCGTGGCCTGGGTTCAATCCCTGATTGGAGAACAGATCCCACAGTCCATGTGTCACGGCCAAAAAAAGATAGATGGGAATGTTTTTAAGCAAGAAATTGTATTCTACTGAGGACAGCCTGAGGAGGCTTCCTGAAAGGTGCATCTGGGTCGCACTTGGAAGACTAAGGGAAGAAGTGCAGAGAACCTTGTAGCCAGTGCTACTCAAAGAGTAGGCCTCTGATAGAGACCGGCTGGAAGCTGGTTAGAAAAGCAGATCCCCAGGCTCCACCCCAGACCAGCCCTATCAGGATGGAGGGTTGGGCCTGGACACCCGGTCTGAACTCTCCAGATGGTTCTTTTATGCGTGCTTAAGTTTGAGTACCATGTGCTATAAGCAAGGCAGTGGGCCTCAGTTCGCGTTTAGTGGGCTTACCACTGGTCAGAGGTGAAATGAATAACGGAGACAATGTATTAAGTTTATCACAGAGGTAAAATTATTCCTTGTCCTGTATATGGAAGTTATCCTTGCTCGTTTTGTCTCTGGTTTTGTTTTTTAATAAGATGGAGACCATAGACCATAGGAGTAGAGGTCTTTTTTAAGTGTCTTGTCTTGCAAAAGAAAAACTTGGCAACCGATGTCAGTGCCCAAATGTGTTTCTGAAATTTGGCCCATGGAACCCCGAAGTCCAGGACCACTGAGCCATGGGATAGAGCCAAGAGCCTTGGGGTTTTGGAGAACAGCTCTAGTTCCGTTTCCCTGAAGCATCAAGTCATGGGGAGATTGCTCGGATCCCCAAGGACCAGGGAGGATGTGCCAGTGTATGGAGGGGCACATGTCAGTCAGTCGGGAACTGCTCGGTGATTCTGAACCCTCAGTGATTCTGAACCTTGGAGGCTGTGACGGGACCTGTGCTCTGGGAAGATGATCTGGCAGGGCCGGGTGGGGTTGGAGGTAGAGAATTTATGAGTAGAAGGGCTGTTTGCTCCAGGAGGTACACTGCTGTTTGTGGTCCTTAGGAAGCTTGCCATAAGCATTTTCAACCAAGTTAATACCACATACTGGCCAAATTCCCACTCATAACCACAGCCGGCTGAGCACAGTGCTTAAAAAAAATGACTCCAAGTGCTAATCAATGACAGAAACACATTCCTGCTCTGTGGCAGCCCCACTGCCTTGGACAGTGGCTGTTCACCCACCTCTTGTCCTCTTATAAACTATCTACCCTTTAGGAGGCTGGGACAGTTGACCCCCTGGAGAGTAAGGCTTTACAACTGAATTGTAAATGCATACTGATCTGAATTTGGAGAAATGTTTCATATGATACCTTGATTTTTTCCATCCTGATTTTCCCTATCAGTTGTAGATTTAACTGGGCTGTATAACGATGGCTACTAATGGCAAAACCACAGTTCTTCCTCCTTGTGATCTGAATTTGGGTGACATTTCTGGGCTCAATGTCCTGTACATCTGGGGAATTTTTTGCTTGAAATGTATTCAGGGCCATTTTCTTTGAACTTGGAAGGTCTGAGCTACTGCTATACATAACAGCCTAGAGGTCCTGTTTGCTGTTGGCGCTTGAAGCCAAGACCACAGCTTTACCTCCTCTACGGGAGGGCCAAGGGTGTCATTTATTGTCCTCACTTCAGGATGCACATGCTGGAGCAGCCTTGTTCAACTTGTGGGAGGGATGGGATAGACTTGATCTTCCACTGCCCCACCCCCGCCCCCACGCAGTGCCCCAGGAATGCCAGGGCCCCCATCTGGGCTCAGCTGTGCAGTGCCTGGAAGAAAGCCAAGGCAGCTGACTCCACTGGGTGCCTGGACCCACATCCTGGCCTCCCACGTCCACTCAGCCTGTTACTCAGTGCTGCCAGCTACAGGCACCATCCCTAGTCTCATGGAGCTTACAGTCTGGCTCAGGGTACACAGAAGCGAGAAGGCTGTCACAGCTCAGAGGCATAGACGTCTTGATATGCAGGCTGTGATGTCAACACCATGAGCCACGTACACGGCTGAACCCAATCAAGCCTGTAGCAGCTGATGTATTGGTGGATGATCTCATCTGCTGTGTGATCCTGACCCTGGGTCGGGTAACAGTTCCGTGGGAGCCACCTCCTAGCAATTCTTTTACTGCCTTGGCTCACTTCCCCTTTAAAAGGAGTTTAACCCAACCAAGGCTCATTGCTGTAAGGCTTGAGGCTTGCACTAACTGATAAACACCAGTGTGTTTTTCACCTGGGGTTAAGGACACAGGCTTCCCACCTCCAAGCAGAGGCTGCAAAACATCACTCAAAAAACATCCCTGTCATAATGTCACCAGTAGCTTATACCAATTTCATCTCCCTTCCCCGGCATGAGAAGAACGAGGCATGTAGAGCAATTAGCATTAAATATTTGGTAATTAGCATGCTTAATGTGATTCAGAGAAGTTCCTTGACATTTTCATAAAAACAGAAAGCACATTCCCCTCCCACCCACCCTTCAAGGGGCGAGGCCTAGTTTGGCACAAAAAAAAACCCCAAAAAACAAAAAACTGTGGGCCAGTCTTTTTTGGTGCTGAGTATGCATGTGTTGGCCTCTTTCGGGACACTGCTGGTAAATTTAGAAACTCGTTAAGAACGCTTTCTCATTCAGCAGCCATACGCTCATGGATCAGAGAATCTAAGGGGAAATGGCTAAATCGAGCTTAAGTCGTGGGGCTGTGATGGTCCTTCTCAAGTAAATAAAACCCTCGTTATGCCCCCGACAAACCACACACACTGTTGAAGTCCAACAGGGAGTCAAATTCGGGAACGCGGTGAGAGATACATTCTACTCTGTCGCTCCAGCGCCAACAACGTAACTCTTCGCCGGACAATGTAGCCGCCCACTCCGGAGTCTCCAGCCCGAGGGTTCAAGCCGGCGGTCCGCACGTCCCGGCGCTCGGACACTCCGCGCCGAGCCCGAGATGTCAGCTCAGGTTTCCCCTCCGCAGTCGGGTACCCCTCGCTCCCTCTCCGCGCCCGTCGGTGCCTCCCCAACCCCGGCCCCACGTGGCCCCGGGAAGCAGGCCGCACTACCCTGCTGCCGCCGACTGACAGCCGGCCGCAGCCACCGGGCGCCGCGCTCCAGCGAGGCAGCCAATGAGCGCGCTCGGAGCGCCGGTGGGGCGGGACCGCCGGGCCGCCGAGCGCTCGCGCCGCCACTGGAGGGCTTGGGGCCCGCCCATGGCAACAGGCCCCGCCCCGCCGGCAGGGTTAGGTTGCGGCGCGGGCGGCGGGGAGGAGTTGGTCCCGTTGTGCTGCGGCTCCGCGCGGCCTGCAGTCCCGGGCCCGCGCCCCGCGCCGCCCGCCCGCCCGCCGCCATGGAGCCCGGCCTTGACGGCCCCTCCGCCTCCGGCCCCGCTGCCATCCACGAGGGCTGGTTCCGCGAGACGTGCAGCCTGTGGCCCGGCCAGGCCCTGTCTCTGCAGGTGGAGCAGCTGCTACACCATCGACGCTCGCGGTACCAGGATATCCTCGTCTTTCGCAGGTACCCCCGCCCGCCCGGCCCCGCGCCCCGGAGCCCCGGCGACGGCTCTCAGCCCAGACCGCCGGCTGCCAGCTGCCCAACCCCACGCAGCCCGCCGGGACTCCTGCCCCGATCTCGGCCCAGCCCGCCCCTCTTCCTGCCGGACCCCGGTCTTGTGCCCTTTACCTCCGGATGCCCCCGGCCGTCTCTGCCCGCTCCTGTCCCTGCAAAACTGTCAGAAGTTCTCGTAACTAGGCCCGTCTCGTCCCTCCGTCCCCTCCCCACCCTGCATCCCGTCTCGCTGGGCTGGGGGGCCGGCGTTGCGGGCGGTCCTCTTCGGCGGGGAGGGAGCCGGAGTCTGCGCCGACCCGACGCGCCGAGCTCCACGTGTCAGTCCCGGACACGTCAGAGCCGGGACCCCGAGTCCAGCCTCCACCTAGCGGGCCTGCCCGCCGATCCTCGCCACGTGTCACCCCTTAGGACTCACCCCTGGAGCCCCTCTGCAGGTTGGGGGAGATTCTTCTCACCCAGGGCGAGTCGGGGCACGTTGCCCCTTTCCCGGGGAACCCAGATTCCTGACTGTCACTCCCACCCGCAGTAAGAGCTACGGTAACGTGCTGGTGTTGGACGGTGTCATCCAGTGCACAGAGAGGGACGAGTTCTCCTACCAGGAGATGATCGCCAACCTGCCTCTCTACAGCCACCCCAACCCACGCAAGGTACTCCCATCCCACCCACATCCAGCCCTGAGGCCAGTGATAGGTCCCACAGAGCAGTGCTGGGGGCTAATGGGGGGAGCCACCCATTTTACAAGGATTGGGGGCTGACAGCCTGGCTGAGGCCTGGAGCTTGAGAAGGAGCAGCCCTGGAGGGAGTTTCCAGGAAAGGGGGACACATCGTGCCAGGTTCCTAGGGCAGGAGAGCTTTTCCAAGAGTAGGAAGTGAAGTAATGAGGCTTGTGGAACAGGGGAGCGGAGAAATTGTTCCAGGTGGTTCTGTCTGCTCAGCGCAGTTTGGGGGGCAGGGAGGCCAGCCACTGAGTCCTGCTGGAGCCTGTTTGGTGGGGCTGGTGCCCAGGGCCCCGCTCCTGGCTGACTCTTCCCCTGGCAGGTGCTGATCATCGGGGGCGGGGATGGGGGTGTCCTGCGGGAGGTGGTCAAGCATTCCTCCGTGGAGTCGGTGGTCCAGTGCGAGATTGACGAGGTGAGTGCGCAGAGCCGGGCGGGGTTTGGATTCAAGTCCCAGTTCTCCCTGAATTGGCTGTTTACCCTTGGGCAAGTGGCTTAACCTTTCTAGGCCTTGTTTCTTGGTCTCAAGAACACGTTGGAGGATTCAGTAGGAAAACCAGATAGTAAAGCACCTGGCACAGAGTAGGTGTGCCACTGATGCTAGTTCTTAGTAAGACTAAGAGCTGAAGCTGCATAGAAGTCCCAGGGGACTCGAACCACCTGTGCACCTGCCCTTTACAGCAGTGTGCTTCCGTGAGCATCTCGGGTTCCGGGTTCAGTCCCTGCCTCCTTGGAGCTGATATTCTAGTTAGGAGGCGATATCAAAGGGTTATCTGATAAAGGAGTGTGAGATAAGGCATAGTAGTGAGGAAGGTCCCCAGGGTGTGGGTTGATGCTGAGGTCTGAATGAGAAGCAGCTGGCCACGTGGAGACAGGGAAAGGCTCTCCCGGTGGAGGCTGGAATTCTAACCTCTGAAATAGCAAGAAAGCCACTCAGCTTCAGTGGTTGGGTCTGGGGAGAGGGAACAGGGGTGGTGGAGGTGTGGACCGAGCTGCAGGCGGGAGCTAGCCCTCTGAGAAGTTAAGGGGAGGCACCAGACTGCTCTCTGTTTTACAGATGTGGAAACTGGGGTTCCACAAAGGGAGTGGCTTGTCCAAGGTGACCGGGCTCTGAGAGGGGATCCCACTCAACTCTGTCTGGCTCCAGGGCCCCCAACCCCCGTGGCCCAACCTGTTCCCTCCTGTCTCCTCCCCAGGATGTCATTCAAGTCTCTAAGAAGTTCCTGCCGGGCATGGCCATTGGCTACTCTAGCTCAAAGCTGACCCTACACGTGGGTGACGGTTTTGAGTTCATGAAACAGAACCAGGACGCCTTCGACGTCATCATCACTGACTCCTCAGACCCCATGGGTAAGCAACGGATGGCCTGGGGCCTCTTGCAGCCACCAGAGGGAAGGCCAGCCTCCCCCTCTGTGTCCCAAGTCTGAGTTGCGGAGTAGAGGACACAGGGGGCCCCCAGAATTAGTGCAGCTCTTTTCCCTTCTAAGTTGTCACCTCCCCACTCAAACATGGCTCAGCAGAATAGGGGGACTGGGCTACTGCACAAAGTTCACAAGTTGGTTGAGGACCTGGAAGAGAGTGGGGCTCTGGGCTTGGGCCGCTGAGGCCTCAGTTTCCTCTTCAGCCTCCTCTCTGCTCTCGACAGGCCAGCATCAGGGTGTGCGGGGTATCTAGCCTTAAGCCAAGGCTCAGGGTGGAGATCCCCCTGATGCAGTGCCTGTGAGCATCCCCCCAGGAATGGGAGTAAAATGTGGAGCCCCCTCGTACTGGGGTACTGGATCCCTGCCCCTCTCAAAAGCACCCTCTTCGTAGTTGGTTTCTGAACTCCACAGACCTGGCTTCAGTTCTCAGCTCTGCCCCTGGGCAGCTGTGAGGGTCTGTGTGGTCAGGTGACAGCAGCCCTTGCCGCCTCCAGAGCCAGGCTCAGGCAGTCTCAGCCGGAGCGTTCCTGGTCCCTTATCCCCTACTCCCCTCAGGCCCTGCTGAGAGTCTGTTCAAGGAGTCCTACTACCAGCTCATGAAGACCGCCCTCAAAGAGGACGGCATCCTCTGCTGCCAGGGTGAGCGGGCCACCCCGCGGGAAGGGGCTGGCTGGGGTGGGAGCGCGGGGGTGGGCAGAGAGCGCCGCCTGCCGGGTGCTGATGCTGCCTGACCGGCCCCCAGGCGAGTGCCAGTGGCTGCACCTGGACCTCATCAAGGAGATGCGGCACTTCTGCAAGTCGCTCTTCCCCGTGGTGGACTACGCCTACTGCACCATCCCCACCTACCCCAGTGGCCAGATCGGCTTCATGCTGTGCAGCAAAAACCCAGTGAGCTGTGGGCTGTCCTGGGGGCGGGAGCGGGGCAGGTGGGCACGGAGAGCGCTCCCCTGAGACCCCCCCTTGTCCCCAGAGCACCAACTTCCGGGAGCCCGTGCAACAGCTGACGCAGAAGCAGGTGGAAGAGATGCAGCTGAAATACTACAACTCCGACGTGCACCAGGCAGCCTTCGTCCTGCCCGAGTTTGCCCGGAAGGTGAGCTACCTGCGGGGCAGGGAGACCCAGGGCTCCCTGAAGGGCCCCTTTGGTCCCCTCACAATCCAGCACCCTCCTGACTAGGCATCGTGTCCCACCAGGCTCTGAATGATGTGCGCTGAGCCCACGTGCCGCTGCCCACGCTGCCCAGGACCTCGGCCAGGGAGCCTCCGGGGCGCCTGGGCCCCGCCAGCCCTGGACAAGACCCCCGCTGGCTCGCCCACCAACCGAGTGTCACAGGCCCCAGAACGCTGCCCGGCCGGCCCTGCTGGGCGGACTGTCTGTCTTCCTGTGTGTGGAGCTCAGCCTCCGAGCCTATACCAGCTGTGTACGGCAACCACCCGCCTTCTGTCGCCCCTCACTCACCAAACACGTGTATTTATAACAAAATGCTGAATTGTGTGTCCCTGGACTTCAAATGGGCCCAGGCAGGGGCTGCAGCAGCCATTAACGGCTTCCGCTGTGTGCCAGACCCTGAGCTGGCCCCGCTGTCTGGCCTTCAGTTGTCTGCCACGGGAGTAGGCAGGCCTGCCTCCTTGTGTCACCGTGGACTGGCCCCTTGAGCCCCGTGGTGCCCAGGGATGCAGCGGTCATCAAACTGGACCCAAGTGTGTCCTAAGAAGCTTTAGCCATTCCTTCACCAAGCCCCGCACAAGGCTGGTGGTGATAGGCCCGTGGGGCCCAGGCTGGGGGTTGTCAAAATCAAGGGCTTTGCTTTCTCTTGGGGCTGCCCGGCAGGGTCCTCAGAAGACTTTGGGCCAGGTCCCGTCCTGGGGTGGGTGTGGACGTGACCCCAGAGGCCAGACACCAGAGGCATGGATGGGGTCCAGTTCCTTGGGCCTGCACGTCAGGTGCCTTGACTCGGCTCAGATTACAGACCTGGGTTCCTGCCTGCCCCCGTCATGAGCCTGCCCTCTGGTAAGTTCCTAGAAGCTTCCCCCAAGTGTTGAGAGGTTGAGAAAGCAGGTATGGGCGGCTACACAAGGACTCTGTGGGCACGTGACTGTCCCCTCTCCAAGGTGCTGAACCGGCAGGCACCTCGGCCCTGCTGACTGCCGGGACTGAGGGTCTGGTGGTGGGACAGGAGCCACCACGACAGGATGCAGGCTGGGGGAGGGGGCCTCCAGCCCCCTCCTAACTCGGGGGATTGGCCCCTGCTCCTTGCAAAAGCCGGCGTCACCTCCCCTGCCCCACACCTGCCCTCGGCAGGGACGTGGTCAGGGAATGTGTTAACCTGGGAGACTGGGGCCGGCGGGCTGGGGGCCAGCGTGGGTGTGGGAACCCTGGTGGTGGTTCAAGGATACTCCCAACCCCGCTTCTACCCTGGGCACCCACCTTGGAGTCCCCACTCGGCAGGGGCTAAGACGGAAGTCGTAATAGGGGTGGGAACAGGGGTCCAGCTGTGCCACCAACTCCTCGAGTGGCCTCAGGCCAGTCACCCGCCCTCTCTGGGCTTCCCGTGCTCCACCCTCACAAAGCCCCTAGACTGAGCATCTTTGGGGTTCATCCCTGGTCAGCAGGTCTGATCCCAAGCTAACCTCCCCGTTCCACCCCCCGGTCTTCCCCCTCCCGCGGAGGCCCGGCGGAGTCAGGACTTGGCTGGGCTGCAAGAAAGTACCAGGCAAAGGAGGACTGGCGATGGCCAGCTGTGGAGCACTGTCCTGTCACCTGCTTTAATTCCTTTAACCTTGACAAGGAAGGCAGGAAGGAAGATACTGTTAACTCCACACAAGATGAGGTGCCACGCCCGAGGCCTCATCAGGCAGCTGGCCTCCCAGGAGCCACTCCGCTCAGTGGGCCTCTGCAGCCCAGCCGGAGCGCCCTGGAGCTCCCAGCAGGGGCAGCTGCCTGGACCTCCACTCTCAGTGGCCCTCCTCCCCATGGCTCACCTTACTGACCAAGCTCCAGGAAGGCCCATCGTGAGGATGGCCCATGGAATGAAGGTGGGCAGGGAAGGCGGGTGCTTCCAGCGCTGGGGGTGCTGGACCTGGGTCACACTAACTCTGTGACTTGAGCTACTCACAACTCGTGACTCGGTCACCCTGTCTGTAAAATGAGAGCAGTGGTCCTCACCTGTTACAAGGCTTCATTAAGGAGCACATGTCACGTCGTTCTCACTGAGCTGGTGGAAATCAGGATTTCTTCTCAGGGCAGAGGAAGAAGAGAGGGCCCAGGTTGCAGAAGTAGCTGCAAGAATGCCTGACCTCGACTAGAAGGTGTCTGCATGTCAGTCCCTCTACTTCCCCAACTTTTAGCGAAGTCTGCGTGCATGTCCCCACCTGGAAAGGGTGGGCGTTGAGGACAAGCACTGAACCCCACAGCTGGGCGGATGTGATCTGGACACAGACTGACCCACAGAAGCAGAAGCAAAAGCAGGTGTTCGGTGGGGATGTGACCTGAGTCCTCCAAAGTTCCCGAAATCTGGAAGAGGGCCGTGAACAGGCCCAGTCTGTGGCACGGAGAATAAAATCAGTCTTATCTAGAGTTCTGAAATTCAGGTATTAAAACCAGCCCTGCCCACAGATATAGAGAACAAACGTATGTACACCAAGGGGGGAAAGTGGCTGGGGGGGGGATGAGTTGGGAGATTGAGATTGACATATATACACTAATATGTATGAAATGGATAACTAATAAGAACCTGCTGTATAAAAAAATTAATTAAATTTTTTAAAAAATCAGCCCTGCTTCCCCCCTGCCCCGCCCCCGGTTTAAGGATACAAGTAGTTCCCAAGCGGGTTGTTAGGAGAAAAATAGAGGCCCTGCTGTACCTGCTTTTCTTCCCGGAGGCAGCCACGTTTACCTCTGTCGGCTGATCATTTTGGTCATGCCTCTAAACAACGTGCTTGTATTACTACTTCTCGATTTGTCAGTTTCAGTCATAATTGTTGATTTTCCACTGGGGAACGTGAGGATTTAGCTCTTTGCTTCCCTGCCCCACCACACTCTCAAGCATTAAACGATAATCTTGGTTGGCTCCGCAATCAGTGTTTGCACCATTACAACTTATGCAAATGCCGTTCTCAGCTGAGACTCAGAGAAAACGATAACTTTTTATCTCTGGCACAGCTTCCTGTTTTTCCTGGAGGGTTTTTTCATTCGCTTAATTTTCAATAAATTTATCACTAATTTAGCCCCAAACTTTTACCAAATCGCTAAAGCTCTTAAGATGTTTGGATTCAAAACACTTTCTGAGGTTCTGGTCAATATGCTAATCAGTTGTGGTTTTTTTTTATTGTGAGATTGTGAGATTTATTGTGAGATTCTAAGATTCTATTTTACCTAGCCTCATTGTAATTATAATTCATGATTATATTTAATGGAATGTTCAGTAATAAGAAACTAATATACATACCATGCATTTCTTTATTATGAGTTGTACCATAATGTATATAACACTTTGATTTAGGAAAAATAATTACTGGAAAAAAAATTTTTTTGGAGGATCTTTGGACTCTACTGGTGTCCTATCATTTTCATCTTCCTGAAGAATCTGTTCCAAGCCTCCTGACTACCCCAAATGGGATTCTCTGTCGGCACTCTTGTCTCTTGGACCCCATATCTTCCTGTTTCTTGGTTTACTCCCTCGTTTTGGTGAAGCATATCCTAGAGGAGCCTTCTGAGAAAGGGGACAAGGGATGAAAGTTTTAAATAACCTGACATGCATGAAACTCTTGATTCCATCTTCATGCTTAATTGATGGGTACAGAATTTGGTTGAGTATAGAAATATGTTGGAAATTATCTTCCTTCAACATTTTGAGATTTGCTGTTTTCCATTGTTATCATCTATTCCTGTGTTTAAAATTAGCCCAAAATGTAGCAGATTGAAACAATAACAATAAACGTGTCTTTTCTGTGGGTCAGGAATTTGGGAGTGACTTAGCTGGTTGGTTCGGTTTAGAGTCATTCATGAAGTTGCAGTAAAGCTGTCGCTAGGGCTGGAGGGTCAGCTGCCAAGATGACTCAGTCACATGACTAGCAGATTACGCTGACAGATGTTAGGAGGCCTCAGTTCCTCCCCATGTGGCCCTCTCCAGAGTGTCCTCACACATGGCGGCTGGCTTCCCCCAGAGCGAGTGATCAGAGAGAGAGCCAGGTGGACACTGCGATGTCTTGTATTCCTAGCCACACATAACACACCATCATTTCAGTCATGCCCTATCCATAAGCCCTACTCAGTGTGGGAGAGGAGCACACATGAGGGCGTGAATACCCCAATGTGGGACTCACTGGACGCTGGCTTCTAGTTTCCAGTGTTATTTCGATAGCTCCAAAATCATTCTTTTCATGATCCTTTGTATGTGATCTGCTCTGTTTTCGCTCTCCTCCCCTCTCTCTCTGTCTCTCAAAGTTTGTAGAACATAATTTTTCTCTCTGGTGTTTTGCAAATATCAGGTGTAAAGTTCTATTTTCATCTGTTGTTCTGGGCACTTGGAGGACATTTTCAATCGGTAAACTCACATTCTTTTCAGTTCTGGGAAATTTCCTTGCATTATTTTGTTTATAATTTCCTTTCCTCTGTTTTCTTTGTTGTCTTTTTCTGGAATTCCTGTTATTTAGTCTTTGACATACTGTATAGGACTTTACCGCTTTTTCATTTCTTTTGACTCTTTTTCTGGAAGATTTCTTCAATCTTATCTTCCAAACATCTTATTGAGTTTTTTGTTTCTGTCATATTTTTATTTCCCCAAACTGTTTTTTGTTCTCTGAGTGCTCTTGTTAAATAGCATACTGTTCTTGCTTCTTGTTCTGGCCTCTCTTTTTGCTTTGAAGATATTAATTATTGCTTCATTTTAGTTTTGGACATTTTCTTCTCACTGCTTCTTACTGTTTTGTTGTTGTTGTTGGTTGGTTGATGTTTTTGGTCTTTCTCCCTCATGTGTGAGGTTTTCCTCAGTAACCCTTGAATGTTCTGCTCATGTGTAAGACTGGGGACTAAAAAGCTAATTGGAAGCTCTGAGCGCATGATGGGGGCTTGTCAGCTGACTTTCACTGTGGGTGAGGCGGCTGAGCCATTTGCTTGTAGAACCTTGAAGTCAGTGTCTTTAGGTCTTTCCTCCTGAACTTGTCACACTTCCCAGGAAATAGAGAGAAGCCTGGTGGCTGCCAGGTTCTAGGAGTTGAGTCAGAGGAAGGCTGGTCTGTCTGCTTAGTGGCCCTGTTTTCTGTCTGCCCCTCCCATGCTCAACTGGGCCTGGGAATCTCCATATACTCCCTCCAACAATAAGTCTCCACGTTTCTGCTGAGGTCGGGGGATGGGAAATAGGGATTGGCAAGATTCTTACGTGCGTCCAGAAGGACCTGGTGCCACCAATTCCTGATTCCACTGCCAACTTAGAGTTGCTTCCTGGAGAGCTGTTTCCACCTGCCCATCTGTTTCCCCAGCTTCCTAAATGTTGATGCTGCCTCCTCTCCCACATTCCCCATCGTCGTGGGCTTGTGTTTTCAAGGCTTTTCTCTTCTCTCTTACCGTAGCATTTCAGGAGGCAAAGGTAGGTGTGTGTGTGTGCCTCCCCCATCTCCACCTAGAAGCCGTCACTGCCGAGGTCATTGTCACAGAGACCCTGGGCGACCTCGGAAGTCACGCACGGCGGGGGCACCGCGGAGGTTCGGGGTGAGGGACTTGCTCCCGGCGCTGGCTGTCATCCAGGTTCAGCCCCTGGCTCCTGGAGCACCCTGTCCTCCCTGCCCGGAAGTCTGGGCGGGCAGGAGTCATGGGGTCTGTTCCCAGAATGCCAGGGGCAGGGCGGTTGGGGGCAGGGCCGGCCGTTGGACAAACAGATCAAAGGTGAGGCGCCCTGGGGCTCCAGACCGGGCCCAGCCGAGCGCACCATGAGGTGGGTGGAAGCCCCCAGGGTCTCCCCAGCAGGGGTGAGGGGTGAGATCGGGCCTCACCGCCCCTCCCCTGCGCTGCCCTCAGGCTGCTGGTCATCCTGGGCCTGCTGTGGGGCTCGGCAGCCACCACGTCCTCGGGCCCGCAGTGGCCTAAGCCCGTGTTCGGGCGCCTGGCATCTCCTGGCTTCCCAGGCAAGTATGCCAACAACCAGAAGCAGCGCTGGGCCCTGACAGCGCCCCCCGGCTACCGCCTGCGCCTCTACTTCACTCACTTCCACCTGGAGCCCTCCTACCTCTGCGAGTACGACTTCGTCAAGGTGCCGGCAGGGCGGGCTGGGGGACGGGGACGCCGGGGAGCGGGGTCTGGCCTCGGAGGGAGGGCGGGAGGCCCGCGGGCCCAGGGTCTCGCCCTCCCCCCGTGACCCGCAACCCCACAGCTGAGCGCCGGGACCACGGTGCTGGCCACGCTGTGCGGGTCGGAGAGCACGGACACGGAGCGGGCGCCCGGCAACGACACCTTCTACTCGCCGGGCTCCAGCCTCGACGTCACCTTCCGCTCCGACTACTCCAACGAGAAGCCGTTCGCGGGCTTCGAGGCCTTCTATTCAGCAGAGGGTGAGCTGCGAGAAGGCCGGTTGGTGGGGGGGGGACTCTGTCTTGGGCCAGACCAGCCCTCCCTTCTGCCCCCGCTCCCTGAGGCTGGACTCCTGCCAAACCAGCAGGAGAGTCCCCACCTGGTCTGACATCATCATCACAGTGCAAATATCAGCAATAGCCAGGACCTCTGCTCTAGGCTGAGCCCCATTCTGTGCCAGGTGCTGAGCCAGGACACCCTTATGGGCCCCCGTGAGGCAGGGACCCAGTGAGCCCGTTCACAGATGGAAAGTGATGCCCACCCCCCCACTGGCCTGAGCGCTGCATCTGCCTGTGGGCTTCGAGTCTGACACTTGATTTCAGATTCTGGCTCCTGCAGGGACTTGCTGTTGGCCCCAGGCAAGTGGCTCAACCTCTCTGTGCTCATCCAGAGACTGCTGCAAGAACTTGGTGAAACCTGTATAGAGGCCCACCCACTGGGTTCCCGTGCTGGCCGCTCCTTTCACTAGCCTAGCCACCATGAGCAGGACCATTAAACGGTCATTGGTTTAAAAAAGATGGTATTTAGGTCTCCCTCCAAGTGTTGCAGGGAGGTCGCAGTGACCCTGGGCCTCTAGTGCCCCGCTGGGCATGAGACACCTGCAGACAAGAGGAGGTTCCTCTCAGGTCAGGCCGTGATACTGGACGGCCCCTAAACCCGAGCCTAGACCTCAGCGATGTCCCATCTCCTTCCCTGCTGACCGCCTGCCGGCCCCTCCCCCAGACATCGACGAGTGCCAGGTGCCCCCAGGAGAGGCCCCCCCCTGCGAGCACCACTGCCACAATCACCTGGGTGGCTTCTACTGCTCCTGCCGTATGGGCTACGTTCTCCACAGGAACAAGCACACTTGCTCAGGTGAGCTGCAGCTGGAGGGGGACCCTGTGCCCAGCCCGCCCACACCCTGCCCCAAGACACAGCTGGCTTCTCAAGACCATAGCTGCTCTGCCCAGGCCACTGAAGGGCCCACTGGCCTTGGCCCACTAGACACTTCTGGGTGACGGCTCCTTTTCAGATCTTCTGTCCCCTCTCACCATGCATCCATCTACCCATACATCCACCCACCCACCCACCCTCCCACCCATCCACCCACCCAACCATGCACCCACCCAACCATCCTCCCACCCACCCACCCACTACCCACCCATCCATCCACCCCCCCACCCATTCTACCTACCCACCCATCCACCCACCCACCCATCCACCCGTCCATCCATCCACCCAACCATCCATCCATCCATCCATCCATCCACCCATCCATCCACCCATCCATTCACCCACCCATCCATCCATCCATCCGTCCACCCACCCACCCACCCATCCATCCACCCATCCATCCACCCAACCATCCATCCATCCATCCATCCATCCACCCATCCATCCACCCATCCATTCACCCACCCATCCATCCATCCATCCGTCCACCCACCCACCCACCCACCCACCCACCCATCCATCCACCCAACCATCCATCCATCCATCCATCCACCCACCCACCCACCCACCCATCCATCCACCCACCCATCCATCCATCCACCCACCCATCCACTCACCCATCCATCCATCCATCGATCCATCCATCCATCCATCCATCCATCCACCTACCTGTCCACCCACCCACCCACCCGTCCATCCACCCACCTAAGCACTCATCCGTCCACGTTCCCCAACTCCTCGCCTGCCTCCACCCTGTCCTTGGCTCACTCTCACTCCTCTTCAGCTCATTCACTTGTTGAGCATGTGTTAGGCCCTCACTGTGTACCTGACCAATCAGGACTCATCCTCCCTGGGGGGCTCCAGGATGAAGGAGTGGGGGACCTAGGCCTGCCTCACACAAGCTTCCCTCCATGAAACTTCAGCTCAAAGCTGCCGGTTCAGCCCCCAGCAGGCCAACCCCTTTGGCCTCCACGGCCCGGACTCCCCTCTGCGCCCCTGCCAGGGGCCTGGACAGAAGGCCAGCTGGCGCCCCGGGAGCGAGCAGCCCCAGCCCTCGGCGCTGAGCCTGCTCCGCCTGCTCAGTGCCCCTCCCCCGTGTCTCTCCCCGTCTCCGTTCTCTCTTCCAGAGCAGAGCCTCTAGCCTGCCCTCCAGCTGCGGTCTGGGTCGGGCAAGACCGCTGCAGCCTGCAGCCCCCATTGACCCCGCCCACGGACCTAACAATAAACTCGGCTCCACCTCCACCTGCTGCGTGTCTCTGGGGGGGAAGGGTGAGGGGAGGGCAGCAGTGTGCACTCTGGCCCCCCTTCCTTCCCACCCTCATCTCAGCCCGATGGGCCCTAGTTGGTGGGAGCCGCCACTATGGGGCCACAGGCTCCTTTGCCAGAGGGGCTTGCTCTGTCCTCACCCTCATTTTGGTGATGGGGCACCGAGGCCCAGAGAGGGGCAGGGGGCTCACACAGGGGAACCGAGCTCTGGCTACGCCCCCACCAGGAGTCCGAGGACTGAGCTCAGAGCATCCTGGGGTCCACCTCCTGTTCAGAGGGTACCTACCTCAGGCCCTGGGTGTGCTGGGCTGGGGGAGTCTGACCCCGAGCAGAGAGGCCCAAGGAGGTATCGATTCACTGATGGGCAGTCTCGTCCCCCACATCCGGGGGTGACTCCCTCTGTCCCATGGGGAGCAGCCACGTGGAAGAAGAAAGGCAGTGCTGGGACTCCTCACTTCCTGGAATGCCTGTGTCCCCACCTCTGCCACCTGGGGGATGGAGGGTAGAACCCTCCTACGAGTGATGCCAACAGACATTCCCTCTGCAAAGGCAGAATCAGCTGTTTCAATGGGGAAAGTGGGTACCGGACTCACTTATGATCAGTGTGGACTTGCACTGCCCTCAATTGCCCCCCAGGGCAGAGCCTAGACCCAGGGAAGGTGGGCAAGGGGAGGCCTTCCTGAGTGTTCCTGGAGGGGGCCCAGGGGAGACTCCCCACGCCCAATTCCTGGGAACAGGAAAGTCCCCTTCACTTCTCCTGGTGCCCCTTTCCCCCGGGCAGACCCTGACATGGCTCACTCCCCGCGCCCCTGGAACTGTGACTCTGGCCCAGGGTTCCCCGCACCAGGAGCCTCAGCTTAGGGCCTCCATCCTCCCTGGGGGTGTGAGTGGGGCCCCTGGAGAATGTACCTCCAAGTGTCACTTGTTTCAGCTAAATCCTGGAAGCCAGAGAGACCCCTCCCTAAATTGTCCCTTCAGCCACCGGGTGGGGCGTTCAGTCTCGGGAGATGCTTCTGGGGCTGGCGTGTGACGGTGGACGGGCGGCCTGAGCCCCGCCGCCTGCGCCTGGCTCACCCCGCCTGTCCCCTCCCCTCTCCCCAGCCCTGTGCTCAGGCCAGGTCTTCACCGCCCGGTCTGGGGTGCTCAGCAGCCCTGGATACCCTCAGCCGTCCCCCAAGCTCTCCAGCTGCACCTACAGCATCCGCCTGGAGGAGGGGTTCCGTGTCACCCTGGACTTCGTGGAGTCCTTTGACGTGGACTCGCACCCTGAGACCCAGTGCCCCTACGACTCCCTGAAGGTCTGGTTCCCCTGGCCGCTGCCTCCCCCTGGCCCGGCAGGTGCTGAGGTGACAGGGGCCTCTCCACTTTCAGATTCAAACAGACGAGGAGGAATATGGCCCATTTTGTGGGAAGACGTTGCCCCACAGGATTGAAACCAAGAGCAACACAGTGACCATCACCTTTGCCACCGATCAGTCGGGGGACCACACGGGCTGGAAGATCCACTACAACAGCACAGGTGAGGGCAGGTGGGGCTCCGATTCGGCAGGGAGCTCTTCCAGAAGCGTCAAGGAGCCACATAGGATGGAACCCGTCCTGGCCGGGCCTGGGAAGTCAGGGGAGGGAGAAGTTTTCCTTAACCCTCTTAGTGTCCCTGGCTGGGTCTGAAAAGCAACCTGACAGGTTAACAGGAAAAAAAAAAAGCATACATGTTTATTTCATGTAAATTTTATGTGGCACGGGAGCCTTTGTAAGGAAATAAAGACTCAAGAGAGGCAGCTGGACCTGTGTACTTTCGTGCTAGGTTTGCTGAGGGGTGTGATAGGCTGAGGAATATGAAGTAAGGGTGGTAAGCGGGGTGGGGGAACTTAGCCAGGCCTGTTTGTTAGGATTCTTCTTGGCATCCTTTTGTCTTTGGTGATAAGGCTTCCCTCTGGCTGTAGGGAAGACACCTGTCACATGAGGGTCTTATGACCTGCTTCAGGGAAGAAGGGCGAGGGGCGGGGAATCAGAGTGACCTTCCTGCTTCTGCCATTTTCTCAAACGCCCAGCTTAAAATCATCAACATGCCAAGGTGCCATATTTTGAGGTAGTGTGTCCTGAACTCCATCAGAAGACAGACCAGGTTTGAGTGGGGTGGTCTGTGAGGCAGGGGTCCCCTATGGGAAGTGCCACCCCCCCATTCATCCACCCACTCACTCACCCCTCCATCCAACCATCCCTCCTTCCACCCATTTACCCATCCACACAGCCGTCCTTCTCTCCTTCCCCACCTCTCACCCTCCCCTCTTCCATTCACCCAGCCATCCAACCATCCCTCCTTCTATCTGTAGGGGAGGAAATAATAATTTTCCCTCTGCCCTTCCAAAGTCTTGGCTGGGAACAAGAGACATTAACGAGAGAAAAAGAAACAAGTTTATGAACATGGATATCTCGTGCATACATGGGAGATAACCCAGGGGAAAATGAGTCTCAGAGGTGGCTTAGAATTCAGGCTTGAACATCTTCAGCTAAAGGCAAAAGAGAGAAAGGGTACAGGGGAGTCCAATTATGAGGAGGTGACCAGGAAAAGCATGGTAAGCAAGAGTAAGATTCGTTATGCAGATTAAAGACTTTTTTTTGCTTTTGAAATTTAACTTTAGTAAAAAAAAATTTTCTGTCTTTTCCTTTGTTAAGAGTTTCTAGTGATTTAGTCATCCTACTCGTGGTACAGAATGGGAGACACTCTTACAAATGGAGATTTCCTCTGTAAATGTACATTTCCCTTAGAAAACGGTAATTTCTACTCTGTTTTCAGAATTTCTCCTGTGTCTGCTGTTTCATAAAATAATCAGCTCAAAATACAGTTGGCTCCCCACATCCATGGATGTAGAACCCATGGATACAGATGGCTGACACTCTGCCTTTTTTTTTTTTTTTTTCTTTTGGCCGAGAAGCTTGTGGGATGATGTTAGTTTTCCGACCAGGGATTGAACCCACGCCCTCGGCAGTGAAAGCGCTGAGTCCTAACCACTGGACTGCCAGGGAATTCCCTCTGCCATTTTGTATAAGGGACTTGAGCAGCCGCAGATTTTGGTATTCACGGGGCTCCTGGAACCAATGCCCCGCAGACATCGCGGGACAGTTATAATCCTTATGCCAAGGAGGCAGAGTTTGGAGTCATGTTCCGCCACCCCTCACACACATCCATCTGTCCATCCTTCCCTCCTTCCATCCATCCATCCATCTTATGGATGGGCACCGGGCCCTGTGTGGGGAATACGTAACACCTCTGCTGTCAGTCCACTCTTGTCACAGCAACATGACCACAGCCCTGTGACAAGCACAGCCGAGCACCAGACACAGTGAGAGCCCAGAGGAGGGACCTGGCCCAGGCAGGGGCCGGGTGCTAACAAAAGGGGCCCGGGACAGGAAACATACGAGATTGGATTGAAAGGATAAGTAGGTATTGGAGGAAGGTGGAAGGGTGTTCCAAGTGCAAGGGAAGTGTATGTGCAAAAGCCCAGAGGCTCCACCTTTCTCGGGTGAGCTGTAGGAGGGTGTGACGGGGTAGGCAGCGATGGGGGCTCCCGCCTGACACGGAGGGTTTGGACAGGAGTCTGCACTCCGCCTCTCGGACCCTCCTCCACCACCTCTTCCTCGTGACTGACAGACCCTCAAACGTAGACGGTAGTTCTTGGTGCCACCTGCTGAGACACGAGTCCAAGTCCCCCACCTTCCGGGCACTGACCTCTGGACGTGTCTGTCCCTCTCACCACTCTCAGCCAACAGGTCTTTCAGGATGTTTTTGGAAGGACAGAGTAACTGAGCTGGAAAAGCTCCAAAGCAAAACACCCAAGGCCCCAAGCCGTGCTCAGAGCGCAGGCTGGGTGTCAGACTGCCCGGCTTGGCGTCCCGGCTGTAATGCATCCTGTTTCCTGGCCATGTGACATTGAACCTCTTAACATAACTTTTCTGAGACTTAATGTCCCAAGTATCCAATGAAGGACAATATCTCCTTGGAAAGGTGGGGATTAGTGGGCTAACGCAGAAGACACCGAGTGAGCATGGGGGAGGTATTGAGTAATTTAAAAAATGGGGAGACTGAATTAGGAAAGATATTAACCGTTGGGCCAGCTCTGTGGGAAAGGGTGAGAGATGGGTCAGGAGAGGAGAGACCAGCACTTTGGGAACATTTCATTTGCCTCTTGTTCATTTTTAAAAAGCCTTTTGTTTTCCCGTGGGTCGAAGTAATAAAACTTCTAAAACTGAAGCACTGGTTTCAGAGTGAGTCAGAGGGAAGAGTCAGGTTTGCCAGGCTGGTGGGTGAGAAGGGGCCGGGACAGAGCCTGGAGGTGTGTGTGAAGTGCCAGCAGGGCCCTGGCATGAGGCGGCCTCGGGAAGCCCTGGGCCCCGACAGGGCTACCTGGAACATTCCTGGAGATTGGTTCCAAGAGGGGAGACTCTGGGGCCTGCCTGGGACCGAGAGTCACTGCAGGACACAGGGGTCAGCTGCTGGAGGAAGGAGGGCACTGGGCAAATGACCTGCGTGGGCTGAGGGGTGGCCTTGGGGGATGGGCAGCCATGGGGGACTGGCTGAAGCCTTGGGGTGACAACAGGCCAGGGTTTGGGGGCCAAAGTGGAAGCCAGCCCTGAGCCCTGTGGGCACGTGCTCACGAGGGACGTATGAGGCTTCCTGAGTGCCAGTCTGGCCCTGAGCCCCGGTGCCTCTCTGAGCCACAAGGGCTGCTGTGAGGGTTCGCTGGCTGCAACCCCCTGTGGCCCAGCACTTATTAGCAAAGCGATTTCCTCTGTGCTTCACATTTGGTCCTTGCAACAGCCCTAGAAGCTGAGCAAACGTTCTTACCACGCTCAGCTTACAGATGAGGAAACAGAGGCTTTCCTGTGATTTTAACCCATGCTGTCCAGCTCTTTCCCCCCCAAGTTACACTGCCCCGGTTTTCAGCAGTGTGTGTGAGGCCCCTGGCGTGGAGCAGATGCTCCCTTTGCCGTGACGTGACCTTGCTCCCTTACCACGTGCCTGGCTTTCTTTTCATCACTTTGGCTGAAGCCCAGGCCAGGCAACAAATCCTAATTTGTACGATAAGCAGCCGAGAGCTTAATCTTGCCTTTGGTTTTAAATCTTAAGAACTCTACCCCACTGTGGCAAGCTCTCTTTACACGTCAAGTGTTTCATTTATAAACCAAGAACTTCTAATTGCTAAATTCAGACTTGCTGCTATAGAGCCAGCTAAACCCCAGACATCTGGTTTTCTTGCGCAGCTCAGCCCTGCCCTGACCCGACGGCACCACCTAACGGCCACATCTCCCCTGTGCAGGCCAAATACATCCTGAAAGACCACTTCTTTGTCTTTTGCGAGTCGGGCTACGAACTTCTGCAAGTAAGTTAATACAAAGCTGTTTAAGTGCACCACAAGCATGACGGTTTTTGAACGAATACATATTTATATCAGCAAATATGTGAAAGGAAAATGGGGAAACAGTTGTTGTCAGCATGGTGGTTTACTTTGCCTATGATTAAACAATAAAATTCAAAGAAATGATACATTTGCTAAGAGAAGAGGCCACAAAGAATTTTCTATTCTTAGGAACTCCGTTTTTTTTTTTTAAATTAATTAATGAATTTTTGGCTGTGTTGGGTCTTCGTTGCTGTGCATGGGCTTTCTCTAGTTGCGGCGGGGGGGGGGCTACTCTTTGTTGTTTTGGTGGCTTCTCTTGTTGTGGAGCACGGGCACCAGGCGAGTGGGATCCAGTAGTTGTGGCACGCGGGCTCAGTAGTTATGGCTCGTGGGCTCTAGAGCACAGGCTCAGTAGCTGTGGCCCACGGGCCCAGTTGCTCCACGGCATGTGGGATCCTCCCAGGCCAGGGCTTGAACCCGTGTCCCCTGCACTGGCAGGCAGATTCTCATCCACTGCGCCACCAGGGAAGCCTGGAACTCCGCTTTTTAAAAAAGCTTTTTTTTTTTTTTTGGAAAGCTGGTGATTAAAATGAACACCTTTTCTCTGTTCACACACATTACAGCAGCTCTTGGTAAAGCAGCTGAAGTGTTTGTCGTGCTCTGTGTTATCACCTTGCATTAAATCAAGCTCCTCCTGGTCAAATGACCTTTACATGAAACAACTCCTGGGCCCACAAAAAAATTAAACAGCCCTTGGAAACAGTATATTCTGCAAAGTTATAAACAGTGACCACTGTTAAGGGAGAAGGAGGATAATTTCAAAAAATGCTTAGTGTGTTGCTTTAGGGGCACAGGTAAGAGATTAACATGTCCTCTTTATGTTCTTCAAAATGTCACTGAATCCCAGTGGTAAAAGGTAATAGCACTGAAAAGATAGCTGGCTATGCAACCAGTCCTGTGGAGGGATAACCGCCCCAGACCCCCCAAAAAAGTGAGACACTTTGCTCAACTTGTAAACTTCTGGGCAGGCTCTTTCCACAGCAACTTGGACCTCAGGCCTGTTCAGTTTTTGAGGAAGAAAGAAGTCATCCTGCTCTCCTTTGAAGCATAAAGCTTCAGTCAAAGCCAACTTCTTTCATTTTAAAGTCTGATTTTAGAAAAATATTTAAATAAGTCAAAAATGTCCCGCTAAGTATTAGCAGCGGAAACTGATTGAGAACACACGTGTGAAGCTTATGGAAATATTGATATTTTAAGTAACTTTCCTCCAGTTAATAGCCGCAGGCTAGAAAAATCCAGACACATTCACTCCATGTCTATCAGGCTGACCTTCCCCAAACTTTTGACTGTCACCCTTTGGCACTTTACATAAAGAAATGGTGGAACACCAGCAGGAACTTGTGAGAAATCTGACGTATTCTTGGATGAAGTGGAAAGCAGAAAATATAAACTGCTGCAGAGGTCAACATCTTTAGAAATGAGATACACACATAGGTGACATCACCAACAAGCACACACATGTATCAAGGCAGTTGGGCTGCGTGTCCAGTCACGTGGGTGCATCACCCCCTTGGGAGCATCTCTTGAAACACTCGAACTATTGTGGGAGCAGAGCTTTGGGGAGCGGTTTCATGATATAAACAAGGAAATTAATATTTTCTCAATTCCTCTTTAGGGTTATTGGCCCCTGAAATCATTTGTTGCAGTCTGTCAGACAGATGGATCTTGGGACAAACCGATGCCGCAGTGCAGCAGTACGTATGTGTGACCACAACGCCTGTAGCTGCTTCTGCTTCTACTGCTTCTTCTGGTCTTTTTAAAAAAATGATTTATCAGAGCTTGAATTCCAAATTTGCTTCTCGTCCCCAGTTTCTCAGAGCACTCTTAAGAGGTTAAAACTGGACCAAGCTACTAGGAAAACTATTTGCTTTAGAAAAGTATGGTATTTAAAATTATTTTTCTAAGTATAAAATACTCATAAAAGATGGGAAAGAGAAAATTACAAACATTATAATACTCATAATCCCACTGTATCAGAGTATAATCACTCTCGTTTTGGTGCATAGCCCTCCAATTACATATATCACACAAGTAAACATGTACAGGCTACTGTTTGTAGGGGCATATACGCATCAAACTGGGATGATGGTGTTCATTACCATTTTGTGAACTAAGAATCTTGTACCTTTAATATTTTTAAAATTATAAGATACATGTTAAATGGAAAAAACATATAAATTTACAAAAATATACAGTGAAAGCCTCTCTTGCCCAAATCCTCAAACTACCTGTAAGACACTGGGGTCCATTCCTTCATATTCTTTATTTCCTATACTATTTATACTAATGTATCTATTACATACTTTTGAACTAAATTTGACTGCAATGTACTCTTCCCCCAACATTGTTGGGGTATCTTTCCGCAACAATCCAAGCACTCACAGAGCTGCTCGTTCTTTTTAATGACTGCAAAGTATTCCATCAGAGGACCTATGCTTTTTATTTCATGTGATTTCCATTGTTTCCAGTTTTTTTACTATTACATACGCTGCCATAGTTAACACCTCTGTACCTATACTTTCACATATTTTGTGCAAGGGTTTCTACAAAATTCCTAGGGGAATATTTTTATTTCAAAATTTATATTCCCGCGAGACTACCAATTTTTTTTTTTAAATTAATTATTTTATTTTTGGCTGTGTTGGGTCTTCGTTTCTGTGCAAGGGCTCTCTCCAGTTGCGGCGAGCGGGGGCCACTCTTCATCGCGGTGCGCGGGCCTCTCACTATCGTGGCCTCTCTTGTTGCGGAGCACAGGCTCCAGACGTGCAGGCTCAGTAGTTGTGGCTCACGGGCCCAGTTGCTCCGCAGCATGTGGGATCCTCCCAGACCAGGGCTCGAACCTGTGTCCGCTGCATTGGCAGGCAGATTCTCAACCACTGTGCCACCAGGGAAGCCCAAGACTACCAATTCTTTACTACCAATCCTTTTAGTTTAAAAACCAGTGAAGAGCTGGCACCGAAGGACTGCTGGACTACGGTACGGGTCTGAGCCCGGATTCTGCCACTTTTCACTGGGTAGTTATGGGTATCTCATCTGTGGAGAATTAAGACAATGTAGACAACGCACTTGACACAAAGCCAGACACACTGCTACTAAGTTGCTGAAAACTATGTTACCTTTTAATATCCACAGAAATACATCAATTTTTAGATGTCTGTGTACAAAACTATGACTTTTAACAAATTTTTTTTTTTAAACAATTTTTTTTTTTTAGTGGGAATTATTTATTTATTTATTTATGGCTGTGTTGGGTTTTCGTTTACTGTGCGAGGGCTTTCTCTAGTTGCGGCAAGTGGGGGCCACTCTTCATCGCGGTGCGCGGGCCTCTCACTATCGCGGCCTCTCCCGTTGCGGAGCACAGGCTCCAGACGCGCAGGCTCAGCAATTGTGGCTCACGGGCCTAGTCGCTCCGTGGCATGTGGGATCTTCCCAGACCAGGGCTCGAACCCGTGTCCCCTGCATTGGCAGGCAGATTCTCAACCACTGCGCCACCAGGGAAGCCCCAAAACTATGACTTTTAGACTGGTATCACTTTGTCTCACAAATTGGTTAGTTATGTCACATTAGTAATGTCCTAACAGTTGTGAATTCTAACCCAAACTCAAGGTATTATGACTTCCAGGTCTTCTAAAAAGGTCAACTTAGGAAAAGGATCATAAGAACAAGTCCTTCAGTCTTCTTTGTATTGTTCTATTTTTAAGGCTAACCAAATTGTACCATTTTACATCAAACCAGACTGTACAGGCATGTGCAGGCTGTGCTGTTTTCTTTTGTGAGTGCTAAGGAAGTCCAAGTGGTTTCAAATTCCCTTCCTTTAGGGAAGGCATCATACAGCTCCTTGCCCAGGGCCTTCACTTCAACCTAGCCATTTAGTTAGGAACAGAGATGAGAGTGATGCTGTAAAATCACACTAAGGTGATTCTCTCCAATTTCAGAGATGAAATGATGTCCATCTTGAATATGACTTCAAGTTGTAACAACACACAGCACAACCACCTATCAGTCTCCAAATCGTTTTAATGTTAGGATTCAAAGTACAAACTGACTTCCCTCTCCCGTGTTTATTAGTTGTTGACTGTGGCCCTCCTGATGATCTGCCCAGTGGCCAAGTGGACTATATCACGGGTACTGAGGTGACCATATACAAAGCTGTGGTTAAATATCGCTGTAATGAGTTCTACACAATGAGAACAAATGATGGTAAGCAAATTGTTCAAAGTCAGGGGTGGGTGATATTTGGAACCTAAGCCCTCATGATCTGAAAATAAACTTATCCAACATTTTTGGCTAAGGCTAGACAAAAGATGAAAAGGCACTTCCTCCACCTGCTAAGTAAAATATTATAGCTGAAGTGACTTTAATGTCAATTTGCAAGAATCTGAAAACAGATCTTATCTAGTAAATGACTACTACAAACACACAATATATTCCAAATGGTTTAATTTAACAAGTCAAAACCTTATCATTAAGCACTTAAGATCTTGATACATATTCAAGTTACACATCTAAAAGGTTTCCACTTTGCAAGCATACATGGTAATGCAGAGACCTCCTATTTATGAAATCATGTAAAATGGTTATTCAGACACCTCTATTTCCCACTGATGCTCAAGAATCTACATTTTTCAAGGGGGTATTCAAGCAAATGACAACCACCTTTTCACATGCAGTTAAACATTTTTGCTTTTTCAATGATTTGCAGGTAAATATGTGTGTGAGGCTGATGGATTCTGGACGAGCTCCAAAGGAGAAAAATCACTCCCCGTCTGTGAGCCTGGTAATGGCTACATTTATACAGGAGACTCATAATTGATGGAGAGTAGAACTGGGTAGGAGACAGTAAGTAGTGCTTTAGCTGTGCAGGCAGAAATGTAACTTCAGCACTTGGCTCTCAGACCAACTTATTATTTCCAAATAGTACGTTCTCATTACCCCCTTTCCATATGGAGAGGTTGTTGGTGCTGACTGTATCAGTCATTTATTTTTGACCTTACAACTAGGCAAGCATAAAAAATTAAATGATTTTTAAAGTTATCTTGAACCATTTATACATTTATAAACATGATTTCTTCTCTGTAAAAATGCTATTAAAACCCAAAGCTAATAACCTCATTATTTCCCTAAGCAATTGTTTTCAATGACATCTAGTTTTTAAACATTAATGCAATTTGCCTTTTAACAGTACTTAAAAAAAAGTTTTACCAGAATTGGCTCTGAAGATATAGTTGAGTGATTAAAAAAAAAATCAGAAAGGTAGTAATATATTCATCACCCCTGTGTTATTTGACTTAGTCTTTTTAAAAAACCTGTATCTTAGCTGACACAATGTTTGTAAGCCTTAATAAGAGTATTCAGTCACAACATATTTGCTACATTAATGAGCATATTTAGTTAGCAACGCATAATAAAGTTTAGTG
This sequence comes from Balaenoptera physalus, assembly GCF_965194825.1. Classification (NCBI taxonomy): domain Eukaryota; kingdom Metazoa; phylum Chordata; class Mammalia; order Artiodactyla; family Balaenopteridae; genus Balaenoptera; species Balaenoptera physalus. Next base: position 187,907,311 of record NC_138882.1, read on the forward strand.
TTTGGAAGAACCAACTAGACCAAAAATAATTTCTGAACCTGAAGGTTCCTGGTTACAACTGCAACATTCTAATTTTTAAAAACATTTTAATGTACAAAGGTGAAAGTAATTCTGCAAATCCTATGATAGTGACCTTAGTTTCTGCTTTCGCAGAACTATATGGTAAATGCCCCATTTCACAAGTAGGAAAACAGAAGCAATGAAAAGGTTATTTTTCACTTCCTACGCACATCAGCTCAGACAATTCCTGTTTGCCCTATTAAATATTTTCCCAATTGTGAGACCAAATTATTTTAGCAAAACAAATCAGTTTCTAAAAGTTAATTTTCACTCACCTCATTTTCTGCAGAGCTAAAAAATACCAAATGGTTTTATCAGGTCTTTGAACAGTGTTTTAAGCAGTCTCACTTGCCTGTATAGGTGGACACCCACCAAATTACGTGATGCAATTTTTGGTTGACATTAAATATACACAACTCCAAAGTGGTAATAATTGGAGAAAGAACACCATTGGGTTTCTATAAAGGCTCTATACATCTTTTTCCCCCCAGTTTGTGGAATATCCACCCGTACCACAGAAGGTCGTATATATGGAGGACAAAATGCAAAGCTTGGTGATTTTCCTTGGCAAGCCCTGTTATTAGGTAAAACTACAGCAGCAGGTGCACTTCTATATGACAACTGGATCCTAACAGCTGCTCATGCTGTATATGAGCAAAGAGAAGACGCCTCCTCCTTAGACATTAGAATGGGTGCCCTGAAGAGACTGTCACCTCATTATACACAAGCCTGGGCCGAGGCCATTTTTATACATGAACGTTACACTCATAATGCTGGTTACGATAATGACATAGCATTGATTAAATTGAAGAACAAAGTTGTATTAAATAGCAACATCATGCCTATTTGTTTGCCGAGAAAAGAAGCTGAATCCTTCATGAGAACCAATGATATTGGAACTGCATCTGGATGGGGATTAACCCAAAGGGGTTTTCTTGCCAGAAATCTTATGTTTGTTGACATACCAGTTGTTGACCATCAAAACTGTACTGCGGCATATGAAAAGAAGTCCTATCCGGGGGGAAGGGTAACTGACAACATGCTTTGTGCTGGTTTAGAAAGTGGGGGCAAGGACAGCTGTAAAGGCGATAGTGGGGGGGCATTAGTGTTTCTACATAATGAGACACAGAAATGGTTTGTGGGAGGAATAGTGTCCTGGGGTTCCATTAATTGTGGGGAAGCAGATCAGTATGGGGTCTACACAAAAGTCATTAACTATATTCCCTGGATCAAGAACATAATTAATAATTTTTAACTTGTGTGTCTTCAGTGAGTACATGATTCCTTGTTCTAAAAAATACCTGTAGAAGACCTCAACATCAAACTGACCTGAGAAACATTAACACGACAGTTGCCGTTCCACCTCAAAACCAAACCAAACCAAACTACAGGTGAGATGTGCCTTTCAGGCACTTCTCCACTTGCCACTTTTCCACCACTTACTCTCTGACTGAAGGGGACATAAACCATTGTAGTGATATTCATCGTTGCCAATCCAACAGAAACTCACTGGTTAAATTTGGATTTACTTACAAAAGTCCAGTGTCTGTTTGTACTGGCCATTTGCATTTCTGGAAATTGCCTGTTCATGTTCTTTAACTGTTTTTCTCCAGTTTTTTGTACTTGTTCTTATTGTTCTCTGAGAGCGTTACATATTATAGCAGTATTGTTTCAGGAATTACTTTGAATCATGTTTTTCTTGGGTAGATAAATTGGAAATATCAATACTTTGGCCTAGGTATAGACTGATTTCCATGTTAAAACCAATGCTGTAATTTTTCACTTCTCAAACTGGCAGACAAAAAGAACATGGAACAGCACTATTTCACACTGTTGAAGACAACGAATTTTCTGAAGGACCATTTGGCAATATATTTCACAAGTCTTAAAAGCATGCATAGTCTCTGACCTGGTAATTCCAATGCTAAGATTTTAATTTAGCTGTAAGGATGTTCCTAGCACTTGGAAATAACCTAAATATTTTATTTTCAAATTCAGAAGACAGTTGAATCAAATATGGCATTTCCGTAAGATGAAATACAACATTAAAAATAAGTGGCGGTATTATTGATAAATCAACGTGTAGTGTTTTTTTCCTTCTTACCACGAACGTGGAATACTTGGGCACACTTAAAAATAGATTACAGATCGTACAACAGCTAAGTACAGAACTTAAATACACAGTTAAGAGTTACTCTCCTAGTATTCAACAACAAAAAATTATTCTAATTATCACATACATCTTCTGAATTACTAAGTACTCAACATCTTTTTCCTAAGGACAGCATTTAAGTGCTGACTTAACCTTAAAAATCTCATTTAGCTGGCCATTCCTCCCTAAAAAGTTTTAATACTTAATATTTAACAAAGTTTTTCATTCTAGCCAAACAGTTACCATTGTATGTAGAAATTCATTGTGAGTTTTGACTAACTTCTCTTGTGCATATGAAGTGCAACTTCTTGAGACTCACTTTTTAAAGGTAACTTTCCAGCATCTTTGTCACATTTAAAAAAAAAAAAAAAAAGAAACTGTGTTTTTCCAGTAAGACTCCAGACACTAAACTGTGGTGGCAACAAAAATTTTTATTCAACTGGTTCAAAAAATTTTTTAGAATGAATGCATTTAGATGACCAAATAGACTTTAAAAACAAATTTTTGCCAAATAGTTTACTTCTAAACTTCATTTTTTTTTTTTTTTTTTTTAGGGTAGAATTAAATACCCATAGCTATGTAGTACCATAAACATGTTAACAGAAGGCTAGTCAACACTGAAAGCCTTCTAAGACTGGTAACTAGATTTACACAGGTGTAAATAAGGGATCAAAACCATGCCATTGACAAAGATAACTTACCCCTGGGCTCCTTGAAGGCTTGTCAGTTTAGTCTTTGGAGGTCCCCGAATACCATTTTAAGTGTTACCATGTTACTGCTGCTGAGTAATAGTGCAAGTGCTAAAATGCAAAATTCAGATGGTACAGGGTTTGGAAATCATGCAATTTAGATGCAGAAAAAAAAAAAAATTAAAACAACGCAAGATCCTTTTACAGAGGAAACTGAATAAAACAATGTGGCGACCATAAGTCTAAAGGACGACTTCATTTACAAAAGTTTAAAACATGTAACTTGCAAAATGACAAACCTATTTATCATAATCTAATTAGATAAGGGCATTAGGTAAATTATCAGCACAAAAACTTACATTCTTCCATTAGAAAAGGAGCTCAACTCTCATAGTAGTTACATTTTAAGTACAATAGAGAATATATTATTGCTTTTACATACTTAACAATGCACCGTGAGAGTCTAATCTGAGTTTTATCAGCAATTTTATTCAACATTACTCTATTTCCCCACTTTTGGAAGACAAAGCCCATTTCACTTAACACTTCCACAGACAGACAACCCACCCTGCTAGTTCTTAAAGCTATCAGGCTTCTTAATGGATTTCAGGCACAAGATAATTTGTGGTTTCTTCTACTTTATCCCTATTGCAATTAATTCCACTTTTCAAATCCCCAACTAGAAAGGTGCTGATATTCCCTTCAATTGATAGGCTTTGCTACAAAGCATTTTAAAATAATTAACATTGTTCTGTCCACTCCTCCAAATAAGAATATTTTTAGAAGGCATGATTTCCCAATGGAGATTTATAACAGGTCATGTAAATAGAACATCACCCAAATGCACAGAGGCACTAAGAAAAAGCTGGAGGGTACTGCTTACCATTTTAGGTGCGGTCACCCAGACTTATTAAAAACTAGATTTAAAAAGAAAAAAAAAAAACTTTTCACTTTGGACAATGCAAGAACAAATAGCAATTAAGTCTGGGTATCAGGTGTCAATGCATGACAGGTGATGAATCCATTTGACTTGAGACAACTTTTCAAATAAGTTTATTTGAAGCAAAATAAACTACTGCCAAGAAACTTTATGAAAGTTCCATCTCAAAAGGGTCAAAAAAGGGGAATTAACTGCTATGAATTCTTTGCATTCAGGGCTGCAAAACAAAGACACATATTATTTAAATCAGTTTTATTTAAGAATTTCCAACATTGACAACTCTTATAAAAAGCATCCAAGCACAGGACACGGAACTGCAGCAGACAGCATTCTTATGGGCAGCTAACAGACATTAGGACTTCCACCCTATTTTGAGACACCCCGAGCTCACTGGTGAACTCTGCTTCCAAGTACTCCTGGCAAAGCACACCACAAGCTCAGTCCATGTTCTCAACCCATCAGCTTCAGTTCACATTACCACACTTACAGATCAGTAACAGAAGAGAACACACACCATACGGCATTCACAGCAGTTGACAAAGGGGTAGGGGAAATACAAGTATCGTTTCACTTAACACATTCAGCTAACGTGGGTTATCTAAGAACAAAACTCACTTCAAGTCTTCCAACAGATGTGGATGTCCTTTGAATGCAAAAAACATTCGTACGTTATTTGCTATCATTGCTCTCTGCACACTCTCTCACCAAAGCCACAGGGATTGAGAGACACATCTCTCCAAGTTAAAAAATATCCATTATGCACCACCAAGTCTCTGCACGCGCTCTCTCCTTTTCTCGCTCATACTAGCCTTTCATGCCTCGGCACCACCATCAATCCCACACAAGGTTCAAAAGTTCAAACAGCCTTCTGGTTCCATATCACAGCCTTGCGTTCATAGCGTTGATACGACTCCATGAAATAAAGAGTAGCGGATAAAAATGGGACACCCACCGTCAAAGACACAGCCTGTGCAGCGTGATGACGAATTCTTGAATGAGAAAGCATGTAGACAGAAGTATTCCTATGGCAGAATATTTACAGCACTACTTTCAATGAAGTGCTTCTTCCATAAACATTTGAAATGAGATGAACTGCAGAGATTAAATGAAGGCTTCATATTGTACTTTTGTATATGAAGGGAGACAAGTGTTAAAAAACAAAAACAAAAAACAAAAGAACCAAACACTGTGACACCATGATCTCCAAAAAGATTTTCCTAAGGAAAAAATCCATATGGTGGGGTTCAAATTAAAACAAGGAGAAAAGAATGTAGTTCTAACCAATGGTTTCCATTTTGAACATGCAAAGAATTCACTTGACAAGTCCAGGGATAAAATATTACAGGAGAAACCTTTTGATATCAATTGTAGTGTGTTGGTTTACCAATCAGGCAAACAGCAGTTCACTTTCAAACACTCAATATTTCAACCCTTTATGTAACAAAACTTATAAAATTCCTTTAGCTCTTCCTCTTTTTCTAAAGAAAAATGTCAAAAATACTGCTGAATATACTCCACACTGAACCAATTTTGAAAATTCTTAGTACATACGTATTTTACAATATACTTACCATGAGTTTAGAAAAATCTGAATTCCCACCAGTTTATACCAACTAACGATAACCCAATGTCTACATTCCCCAGCCAGAAGATTTAGAATCCATACTTGAGCCAAAGCCTCCATTAAAACCACTGCCTGACCCTGCATTTGATGCTGATCCCCAACCAATTGCTGCACCTGAATTAGAACCAGTATAAGAGTTATTTCCAGAACCAAAAGCCTGATTTGGCTCCCTCTGCATGTTGCCTTGGCTTTGGTTATTACCCGATGGGCCTGACTGGTTCTGCTGACTGGCTAACATGCCCATCATACCCCAGCTGCTCTGCAGAGCTGCCTGGGCTGCAGCCATCATTGCTGGATTAATGCTAAAAGCACCAAAGTTCATCCCTCCGCCCATATTACTACCTTGATTGTTTCCCAACCCAGCTCCACCCCCTCTACTGTTACCAAATCCACCCTGATTCCCAAAGCCACCTGGATTACCACCAAATCTTCCACTTCTTTCTAACTGTCTATTGCTATTGTGTTTAGGTTCAGCATTGGATATATGTACGCTGATTCCTTTAATGATCAAGTCCTCTCCACAAAGAGATTGGGCAACCTACAAAAAAATAAGGGATGTAAATAAAGGAGATTAAACCACTGACTCATACATCAAAGTAGCAATAAAACTTAGACTTCAAGCCATCATCTAAACTGGAGAAAAAATAAGCAATGAACACTTACTTCATTTAAAACCATAAAATAGCCTTTAGCTTTAGTAATGGCAGCAGGGATTTTTTAGTTCATTTTCAAAGGACATGTAACATCCCCACTTAAACCTCACGTACTAAAGAAGTATCTAAGGGGTTCAT